>NC_064931.1:82725068-83335645 GCF_023897955.1 Schistocerca gregaria
ATGACGTTCCAGTATGTCACATGGTCACCCTTGTTGTGCGCAGTAGAATGAACGACTTTACAAGAGAGAAGACAGTTCTGTTTGCATTTCGCACATTATTACAGTCTATTGTGCATGCACGCCAGGTATATCCTGCGTGGTGGTGTAATAGGTCTATGTGGACCAGCCTGTACTTACAGATAGGTATGCTTGGGGCGCTGGTGCGTAGATGTACAGTGTAGGTGCATCGTATAATAGGGGCTTTAGATATGCTTCGGGAGCACTAAATCACTGGAGGGATGGTGACGTTCTTTTCAAGGAACACTTTTAGAGATGAATAATTTGACGTTGATTGCAGAACTAATCTACTCCTGCCAGCATACATTTAGCATAAGGACCATGTAGTTAAGATACAAGAAATTAGAGTTTATATGCAGGCAAATTCACTCGTTTTCCCCTCACTCTATCTGCCAGTAAGGAGAAAGTTTCTTGCCCTGACAATAACAAGTTGTATTTTTGATAAAAATGCACAAATTTTGTGTTGCCACCCCTTGTAGGTCTGCACGTTTTGTACAGCATTTTTGCAGTGCAGAAATTCCGTTACCAAAGTGTGACTGGAAGATATGTCCTTGGCAGGAATAACCACGTTGTTGGTCTAGAAGACTACAACCAGGGGATTCAGTTGTTTTGTGCTTGTCTGATTATTACTGGGTTCCTTAGATATTGTAAAAGGTGGTAGTCAGTATGTGCCAAATCTCTAATCTCCAATTGCTGAAACAGAAAGAAATCCTTTTATAAGTAAAGTGTACCTGAACACAAAGCTGTTTGTCACCCAGTCTTTCTGCATGTTCCTGTCTCCATCTAGTTGGTGGGTGAAATTTGTGTAATAGTAGTGAGTTATTGTTTTTCCCGTTTCAAGATATACTGAAAAAAGAAGCATCAATTTTGTGTTCTAGAAAACAGTACGCACAATGCTTTCAACACATAGTCTTAAATTTCTGGTACATGGCACATTGGTGCCACCTACTACCATTCTACTTCTTTTCTTACACGAAGTGATGTGCCTCGTCATTGTAGCAAATTATATAAAAACACTACCACTCTACTTCTTTTCTCACATGAAGCGATGTGCCTCATCATTGTAGCAAATTGTAAAAATAATACTCAGCTGAATTTTTTTAATATGGTCCAAATACTACTGAATAATTTCTTGCACATCACATTCACATTCTGCAAACATGATACTCGCCTTGAGTAAGATGTATTCTTCATGTTCAGCGTATTTTTTCTGGAATTCCTATGGCATCTTCTATTTTTTTTAAAAAAATTAATTGTTAATTGTGTAGTAGATTACTCTGCAATTTGTCAATATTTTTATATGTGATTTCAACTTCAGAATACCCTTCAGTAGACCATTTCTGAACTGTCATTAATGCGGTAGTGGACATCTCATAATCTTGTACTAGTTTCGGACGAATTTTTCGTGTGTATTACATTTCTTTGAAACGTTTTTTCTGGTGAGGTACTCTGGGCTATTGTTTCAAATGAAACACATACGGCATGCTGACTAGAAAAAGTGATCAGGCCTGATATATGGAACTACTGAAACTTACTTTATTGTGCTGCGTAGCACAACCACTTTCATTTACATCATTCATTGTCAGTTCTGTGCCAGGCCAAGAAAGTTTCTTCCTGCACTCATAATAGGATACAATCGCAGTTTGTCTTTCGAGAGGACTATTGTACTGAAATAGCTTGGCCCCCATTCAGATGCTGGTTCATTCAATACAATAGATAGGTAAGTTTTTACCTGATCTACATCTACATCTGCATGGTACTCTGTAATTCACACTTAAGTGCCTGGCAGAGGGTTCATTGAACCATTTTCATACAACTTCTCTACCATTCCACTCTCGAATGGCGCGTGGGTAAAAGGAACACCTAAATCTTTCCATTTGAGCTCTGATTTCTCTTATTTTATTATGATGATAATTTCTCCCTATGTAAGTGGGTGTCAACAAAATATTTACACATTCGGAAGAGAAAGTTGGTAATTGAAATTTCGTAAATAGATCTTGCCGCATATCGTATCAGTGACACTCTCACCCCGATGGCGAGATAACACGAAATGAGCTGCCTTTCTTTGCACTTTTTCGATGTCTTCCGTCAATCTCACCTGCAAGGATCCCATATTGTGCAGCAATATTCCAGCAGATGAAGGGCAAGTGTAATGTAGGCTGTCTCTTTAATGGGTTTGTCGCATCTTCTAAGTGTTCTGCCAACAAAGCGCAGTCTTTGTTTCACCTTCCCCGCAATATTATCTATGTGGTCTTTCCAATTTAAGTTGCTCGTAATTTTAATTCCTAGGTATTTAGTCGAATTGACAGCCCTTAGATTTGTGTGATTTATCGTATACCCAAAATTTATTAGATTTCTTTTAGTACCCATCTGGATGACCTACCACTTCTCTTTGTTTAGTGCTGATTGCCACTTTTCACACCATACAGAAATTCTCTCTAGATCATTTTGTAATTGGAATTCATCATCTGATGATTTTACTAGATGGTAAATTACAGTGTCATCTGCAAACACGTAGACCATTTGTATAAATCAGGAACAGCAGAGGGCCTATGACACTGTGTTGCAGAACACCAGATATCACTTTTGTTCTATTCGATGATTTACCATCTATCACTACGAACTGTGACCTCTCTGAGAGGAAATCACGAATCCAGTCATACAACTGAGACGATACTCCATATGCATGTAATTTGATTAATAGTCACTTGTGAGGAACGGTATCAAAAGCCTTTTGGAAGTCTAGGAATATGTAATTGATCTGAGATCCCCTGTCGACAGCATTCATTACTTCATGGGAATAAAGAGCTAGCTGTGTTGCATAAGAACGATATTTTCTGAATCCGTGTTGGTTATGTATCAATAAGTTATTTTCTTCAAGGTGATTCATAATGTTAGAGTATAGTATATACTCCAAAATCCTATTGCAAATTGAGGTCAGTGATATGGGTCTGTAATTCAATGGGTTACTCCTATTTCCTTTCTTGAATATTGGTGTGACCTGTGCTACTTTCTTGTCTTCAGGAACAGACCTCTTGTCAAGTGAGTGGTTGTATATAATTGCTAAGAAAGATGCTATTGTGTCTGCATACTCTGAGAGGAACCTGATTGGTACACCCTCTGGACTGAAAGACTTGCCTTTCTTAAGTGATTTGTTTCGCAACACCTAAGATATTTACTTTTATGTCACTCATGCTAACAGCTGTTTTGGTTTCGAATTCTGGAATATTTACTTCATCTTCTGTCATGAAGGAATTACGGAAAACTGTATTTAGTAACTCTGCTGTAGTGGCACCATCATCGGTAATATTTCCATCACTATCACGCAGTGACGGTATTGACTGTTTTTTGCCACTGGTGCACTTTACATATGACCAGAATCTCTTTGGGTTTTGTACCATATTTTGAGATAATATTTCATTGTGGTAACTATTAAAAGCATCTCGCATTGAGAGCCGCACTAAATTTCGAGCTTCTGTGAAACTTAGCCGGTCTAGGGGTTTTGCGTTCTTCTGAATTTAGCATGCTTTGTTTGTTGTTTCTGCAAAAGTGTTCTGATGTGTTTTGTGTACCATGGTGGATCAATCCTGTCTCTCATTAACTTGTGCGGTATGAATCTATCTATTGCTGTCAATACTGTAACTTTGAATTTGAACCATATCTGGTCTACACTTACATAATTAGCTTGGAAGGAATGGAGACTCTCTCTTAGGAAGGCATCAAGCGAACTTTTATTTGCTGTTTTAAATAGATATATTTTGCATTTATTTTTAGTGGATTTGGTTAATAGGGTTTTGAGGCTCTCTGCAAAGACATTGTGTTCACTAATCCCTGTATCCATCATGACGCTCTCTATTAGATCAGCATTACTTGAGGTCAAGTTGTGTTTTTGCAACCATTTACAATTCATGTGGGCTCATGAACTAATTGTTCAAAGTAATTCTCAGAGACAGCATTTAGTACAATTTTGGAAGATGTTTTCTGTCTACCATCGGCTTTGAACATGTATTATCGCCAACAAATCGAGGGTAGAATGAGAATTTCCACTCTGCAGCGGAGTGCGCACTGATATGAAACTTCCTGGCAGATTAAAACTGTGTGCCCGACCAAGACTCGAACTCAGGACCTTTGCCTTTCGCGGGCAAGTGCTCTACCATCTGAGCTACCGAAGCACGACTGACACCCGGGCGTGAGTCGTGCTTCGGTAGCTCAGATGGTAGAGCACTTGCCTGCGAAAGGCAAAGGTCCTGAGTTCGAGTCTTGGTCGGGCACACAGTTTTAATCTGCCAGGAAGTTTCATATTAGTGCACACTCCAATGCAGAGTGGAAATTCTCATTCTGGAAATGTCCCCCAGGCTGTGGCTAAGCCATGTCTCCGTATTATCCTTTCTTTCAGGAGTGCTAGTTCTGCAAGGTTCGCACGAGAGCTTCTGTAAAGTTTGGAAGGTAGGAGAGGAGACACTGGCAGAAGTAAAGCTGTGAGTACCGGGCGTGAGTCGTGCTTTGGTAGCTCAGATGGTAGAGCACTTGTCCGCGAAAGGCAAAGGTCTCGAGTTCGAGTCTCGGTCGGGCACACAGTTTTAATATGCCAGGAAGTTTCAAATCGAGGGTAGATTGAAGTGTCCACCAATTATAACTGTGTGAGTGGGGTACTTATGTCGGCTGGTCGGTAGAAGGAGCCAATTATTATTTTGGTATGGCTGTTGAGTATAACCTCTACCAATAGTAATTCATAGGAACTATCTATTTCAACTTCACTACAAGATAAACTACTACCAACAGACACAAACGCACTACCACCTACTTTATTTAATTCATCTTTTCTGAACATGGTTTGCGCCTCTATAAAAGTTTCAGCACAATTTATCTCCAGCTATAGCCAGCTTTCTATTCCTATAACGATTTCAGTGTTGGTGCTTTCTATCAGCGCTTGAAGCTCTGGTACTTTTCCAATAAAACACAGCTATGATGATTTACAACTACAATACCGCCTGTTGCTTGGTTGATTCTCATTGTTTCTTTGCCCTGTACCCTTTGAGACTGGAGCCCTTTTTGATCTTTCCGAAGACTGTCTAACGTACAAAACCACCCAGTCCATGCCACATAGCGCTCAGTCATAGCAATATGGATGGACCTTTCTCCTAGAGGAAGCCCTTGTTCTTAGCTCTCTTCCCTTTCATCAATTGTGCTTAACGTTTAGTCACTTTAAACTCCTTCTTCATCTCAGTGTTCTGACATGGGTGTGTGTGACCTTAGTTGTTTTTGCGCCCTAGAACAAAACGAAGCAGCAGCTGCAGCCACACATCAATTGGAACTCCCCACTGTGTTGCTCAAACCGCTCCATCATGCTCCTTCCCTTGTGATGGGGCACATTATCTTGTTTTTGGTTGGTAGGGGCATTTTTCAACATGATCGTCATGAAGGGGGTGTATGTGGTCTGCAACCGATGTACCATATATTCCCTAGCCATCATGGTGCCTTGCTAGCGCACCACTGGACCCATGAATGCCCACGTGAATGTCTCCCAAACCATAGTAGAGATTCCAACATCTTGCCTCCGTCCTACAGTACAGGGATCAAGGAGCTGTCCCCTGGAAGACGATGGATTTGTGCCTCCCATTGGCTTGAAGAGGAAGGTATTGGGATTCATGAGACCATGCAATGCTCTGCCACTGTGCCAAAGTGCAGTGCCAATGATCACATGCCCATTTCAGTTTTAGTTGCCGATGTGATATTAAACAGAGTGACAGATTTCAAGCTTCCAAAAGGAGAAGAATTGAAGAAACTGGAAAGAATGTACATGTACTAAATATGTGGCAACAGTGGGAGGAGTTGAAGTGTACAATGTTATGCTTCTTTCTACTCTTTCTGGAAAGCAACTTGTATGAAAGTTTAGCAGATGTAACACGAAAAGAAAACAGGAGTAACAGTGTCAAGTCCACAGTTGATAAAGTTGTATAATAAACATATGAGAGGTGTAGCTTTATTAGTCAGTGTAAGGCCAGACAGAAAATAGTTATAAGCTGCATTAAATGAAACCCAGTCACTAGTGTAAAGTAATGGTAACAATTTTATTAACTCAAAAATGTAGCTATACACAGTACACATACTCAAAAATAGTCACCAAAACTGTTAGCACATTTATCCCATTGCAACACTAGCCGGTCGATTCCATCTTTGAAGTCAGATCCATGCCTGGGCCCAGTCACACACTTTGAAGTCCGCTGCGAATCAGTCTGTGAATAGCTTGTTTTAGAGGTCCAAGCACATGAGTCACATGGTGAAAGGTCAGGTCTGTATGGTGGATGTTCCAGCATTTCCCACCAAAGCTGCTGCAAAGTCATCTTCACGGTGTTGGCAGTGGGTGGGCGGGCATTAACATGCAGGTGGGTAATGCCATTGGACAACATGCCATGACATTTCGACTTTATGGCTCGTCTAAGGTTCTACAAAGTGGCTTGATAACGCTGGCCATTGATGGTGATTCCCAGTTCCAGGAACTCAACAAGCAGTGGGCCTGTGTGGTCAAACAAGGATTTCATTACCTTACCAGAACTGTTGTGCACGGCCTTTGATTTCTTTGAAGGTGGTAAAGTTGCAAGTTCCCACTGCTTGCTCTGATGTTTGCTTTTCAATTCAAAACAGTGACACCACGTTTCGTCACCTGTGACAGTACACGACAGAATGCCATATTCTTCATCGTGATAACGTAGCAGGTGACTCAAAGACAATACCATTCGAGTATTGCGCAGTTTAACAGTCAATTGGTGGGTGAACCCGCCGTGCACAGATTTTTCGAAAGTTCAAGTGTCAATGGATTATGGTGTGGTCAGTGTTAATACCCAGTAACCGTTGTATCTTGTTCACAGTGATTGTGCGGTTGTCCAAGACTAAAGCATTCCCTTCCGCAATTAGCTCAGGTGTGGTGACACGATGAGCATCATCCTCTAGTGACTCATGCCTTCAAGGAACTGTTTGCGCCATTCCACAACACTTGAATGACTCAAACTGTACTCACTGTACACAGCCTTCATCCATCAATACGTTTCACAGCCTCCAACTCCCTCCACTGCCAAAAATTGAATCATTCCTCGTTGTTTTTACTTACTGACCTGTGTGTCCAGTAGTGGAGGATAACTTGTGTGACCACTTCCTCTTCAGTGTGAAACCACATTAGCACTATGCAACATCAAACGATGTGCACACATCAGTCTCTTTTCCAATAGATGGCCTCACCATACCCGCAGTTACGTGTTGCCACCTTACGTGTAAGGCAAAGGTAGATGCACTGACCAGGTTTCATTTGAATGAACTTCATATATCTCAGAAATGGTATCTTAGAATAGTCTACAATCTCCTAGACGTGGGCATAGTAAAGGTGTGGATTTTGTACAGAAGAGTAGCAGAGCATAAAGGGAATCGTGAGGAGATAAAGCGAAGCAAATTTTGTGCAGAGGTTGCTGAATGCATGTGCCAACTGGCACCACTGCACCGAAACGTGGGAGATCAAGCAATGAAGTGGAGCAACAAATCCAACCAAACAAGGAATGCCCCGGGGGGCTTGCCTTTCTTTTGTGGGTTCATGCTTGGCTACCACGGGGATCCAGCCTGCGCAGCATCTTATTTCTTCCGCACTGCATGTCTATCCTCTTGCCATTCTTTTTACCTCCTTTGGGAATGTGTCTGTGATGTTCTTGGAAATGAGTTCTGCATTTTCAATAACAAGTATCAGAACAGTCTCTCCACTGTTTATCATTCCTTTTTTCTTTCTTTGTTCTCCTCCTCCTATTCTTCCTCTACTTTGGTGTTTGAGGTTCCTCTTTCTCTTCTTCCTCCCTGTGCGCTCCTGAAGGCCAGCCCATGCGTCTGACACATGAACAAGTGACTGGGTAACGTGTAATTTCCAGCCCTGAGTCGACTGGTAGAGTTTTCATGTACCACTTGGTACGGGCCAGACCCAGGGAGGGGTGATTGCCGTGAGCTGCCTTCCCAGATTGCTGATTGGTCCCTCTGTCAGGTGTTTGGGAGGTGTGACCTGAAATGTGAACTATCACATAACATGGGTGCACCTCCCTCCGATAGGGGCCACCAGTTGGAAGGAGCGAGCCATCCGAGACACTGGCAATGATGGGGGATTTTCTTGCAATGAGCCAATCATGTTCACAGTCAACATCTAGTAAACATAAACAGAATGAGGCTAATGATTCAAAGACCCTCCCCACTGCACCATGGCCCTGTGAAGTCCTGCTCTCATTTACACAATGGTACTTTGCTTTTGGAGACAACACCACATGAAGAATTCAGCATTCGATGGGCCTTGACATGAACACGATACCCATGGAGGAGTGAACCTTCAATCAGTTGTTTTACCTGAGAATCAGAAGTTATTTACACTAGGCTGCTCGATGGTCTGACTGAGGCAGAAATCCAAACATATCTCTCTGATCAGGGTGTCATTGCAGCTCATAGGGTGATGAAATATGTAGATACAATCTTAGTGCCCACGCACACTCTTTTTCTCCCTTTGGATTGAGTGATTCTTCCATCAAAGATCAAAGCAGACCAAGAAGTAATCACAGTCAGACTGTACATTCTGAACCTGATACGCTTCTGTCAGTGTCAATGTTACAACCACACTCGAATTTCCTGTTTATACCTGTCCAAATTTGTAACATAGAGTAGGGCTGCTCATCAGGGTGATTGTCCACCCCCTCCCCACTGTACCTATTGCAGTGGCGACCATGCCGCCTCCTCCCAAGTTTGTCCCATGTATTTCAGTGAGCAGTGATCCAGGAGATCCAGGTGAAGGAAAAAGTGCCTGAGCTGTTTGCACGCAAGTCGTTAGCCAGTCGAAAACCCTGCATTCTACCATCCGTCACTTACAGTACTGTTCTTGCTACATCTTGCTCTACAAGGGACATGGCCATGCAGACATGCAATCTCAGATTCAGCAATGCAGTTGTAAAATCGCTCAGTATCATGGTATCATCCATATCTCCTCCTCCAGCTGTGCAACAAACCACCAAACTTTTGCCTCGTGGGTGGAAAGGATAGAAGGAATGGAATACTCCTGAAAAGACTTCCTATGTCGCTCCAGTCAACAGACATCTGAGTCTTTCTCTGCCAGACAGAAAGGCTCCAAGAAATCAAACAAGGGCAAACGGTCTTCACCTTCGCTGACTCTGAGCTCCTCTTCAATGGTGTGATACCATCTGCTGGCTGACCTCTATGTAGCTGGTGCACACCGCCAACAGTTTTTCTGCCCTGGACTCAGTAGACAGACAGAAGGAGAATGCCAACTCCTCTGTTGATCTTGTGGAGCAGGTCCTCCAAGCCTCTGTACCCTGTAACAGTGACTTCAATGGAACATTCGCAGCCTTCGATTCAACAAAGAGGACTTCTGGCTGCTCTTGGAATCTCAGCATCCACTTGTTCTCTGCCTCCAGGAAACAAAATTGCTTTCTCATGACTTCTTTGAGCTCACACATTTCTTCCCAGTCTGCTTTGACCTCCCTCCCTACCCCAGAGGTTGGTATTCCACATCAGGAGTGATGCTGCTCATCCAGGATAATGTTCATAATCAACCAGTCTCCCTGACTACCCAGCTTAAAGCTGTTGCATTCTACATTTTTCTTCCTTACTTGACCTTTTCCCTTTGTATCATTTACATCCTTCTGTCATTTGGTTTCACTAGAGCAGACTTCCTCCGCCTTACTGAGCAACTCCCTCACCTCTCTCTGCTCCTTGGTTACTGTAATGCGCACCATCCCCCTTGGGGTTCTCTCAGTCTCTCAGAACCTGTCAGAGAGGTTCCCTCTTGTCTGACCTCAATCAACTTAACCTCATATGCCTTTACATGGGAGCACCCATGTTCATTATGCCCCCCCCCCCCCCCCCCCCCCACCGCTCCCTGGCTGCCCGCCCGCCCGGCCGGGCATCTCCAGCTCCCATTTCATTGACAGATTTTGCAATCTGTTGCAGTACTCCACGGGCTCGTCTCATTGAGCAGCATCTTCAGTGATGTCTTAGTCATCTTTACTCATGGAGCATCATCAGTGGCTTTCTCTTTCCTGCTGACAAAACCCTTTGTATGAATTTCTTGCAGTACAATGTATTTTTCCCACAGTCTGTACAACTTCAGCCTGTTGCTCTTTATTTCATTGAAACTACCAAAATTCTTGGGGCTCATGCTCGATATGAAACTTTCTTGGTCCTCCCATGTCTTTTACCTGGCAGCTCGCTGTATGCAGTCTCTCAATATTCTACATGTCCTCAGTGCTACTTCCTGGGGAACACATTGGACCACAATCGTCCATTTGTACCAGTCCCTTGCCCGTTCGAAATTAGACTGTGGGTGTTTTGTTTATGCATCTGCACATCCGTCTCTCTTATGCCATCTCAATACTACCCATCATCATGGCACCTGTTTGGCTACTGGCACCTTTTACACAAGCCCGATTGAGTCTCTGTATGCAGAAGCTGCCAAACAACTGCTGTCATACCACCGTGACATCCTCCTCAGCAGATATGCATTCTGTTTGTCTGCCATGCCTGGCCACCCATCCTGTGTGTTTTTCTTCAATGACTCCTTTGATCGCCAGTATTGGATGTGTCCCTCTTCACTGTTACCTCCTGGAGTTCGCTTCCGTCTCTTGCTCTGGTAGCTTAATTTCACACTAGCTGCCACTTTCCCTATTGTGTGAACCCTTCACCACCTTGATTTCATGTGGTGGTCCGTGTTCACCTCGGCCTTCATTTGCTTACTAAGGACATGACTCCAGCCTCGCTCTATTGCCATAAGTTTAATGACCTTTGCATGGAACTTTGCGATAGTGTCTGTGTGTACAGTGTTGGCTCTTGAACTGAACCTGGTGTTGGGTGTGTCTTTGTCACTGGCACTGACGATTTTCATTATTGGCTTCCAGAACCCTGCTCAGTATATACATCAGAGCTGTAGAGCCTGAGCAGGCCACACAGTACATCCAGAGACGCAGGTTTTTCAATTGCGCCATCTGCTCCAACTCTCTGTGCCCTCCAGATCCTTTGTGTGCTGTACACCGATCATCCCTTAGTGCAACAGGTCCAGGAAAGCTGTCATTTGCTCACTGTTGACTGAACCTTTGTGAAGTTTGTGAGTTCCTTTTCACATTGGTCTGATGGCAAATGAGGCTGCTGACATTGCTGCCAAGGCTGCAGTCCTCATACCTTGGCCTGTTACTTCCTCCATTCCCTCTGAAGATATCTGTGTTACCATCTGTCAGCAGATGGTGTCACTTTATCACCACCACTTGTCCTTCCTTCATGGGAATAAGCTCCAGGAAATAAACCTCTCCCAGTGGCTTGGACAATCTTCTTTTGGCCCTCTCACCATGAGGAGATCATTTTAGCTACATTGCGTAATGGTCAATGTCTTTTTAGCCACCGCTATTTGTTAAATGCTGATCCCCCACCACTTTGTGCTCATTGCACTCAACCATTGATCATTTGACGTTTCCTGATGGAATGCCCTTTTGTTTTTTTAACACCTACATTCTGATTTATGTTTTCCTTCTGGGTTATCAACCATTTTAGCTAATGACACATGGACTCTCGACTGCATTTCACTTTTTATCTGTCATAGCAATATGGCAAAGGCCATGTCATCTTTAGTTCATGACCACCATTTCTCTGTGGTGTATTTTATGGGCCTTTCTCCAAGTCCCTGTTTTTAGCTGTCCTTCTTTCTGTCACTTTGGCATAACATGTTGTTCTCTTTTCTCGGTGTTCTACAGTTCTGACATTGATGCATATGATCCTAGTTGTCATTGCACCCTAAAACAAATCAAATCAAATCAAATCAAAATTAACAAAGAAAAGTAGGGCACCAAAAGCTCATGTGCCACCAAAAGGTTGTAAGACAAGACCAAGTGAGTCATTTGCAGATTTCCTGTATGTAATGGATTTACCTGGGTTCATTGTGAGAAGTGTGTAGTTTATATTGTGCTTCGAAATATTAAAAATTCCATTAAGGCATTTTGTATGTAATAGGATGAAATTATTAGGTCTAGAATGAGTTGAAAAATTTTGAATTCTGTGTCATATTTAATTTTTTATTAATATCCTGCAACTTGGTACTTCATTTTTAATTTTTTTTTTTATTAATATCAGATAAGAAGCCTGTATGTGTGTTTCTGGACAACCTTCATTCTTGAACTGGAGCTTCATTACCTAAAGATAGCTGGTGCATAACTGTCACTTTGGCATGTCAGTTAACTGATAAATGCATTATGTAGCTTATCTAAATGCATTATGTAGCTTATCAGGTACAAACCATTAATTTGTAACTAACAGCCGCAAATTTCAAAATATTTTTATTATTATTTTCCTGGCATTTGCCACACTTAAATACAGCCATGGAAATTATTTCAATAAAAACAAAAAATATCGGGTGTTGAAAGGTAAAAAATACAGACCCAGCCAGATCATGAAGTTGATACATGTACCTTACATTGAGTACTGTGGAACTGCATCATTATTCTTGTGAGCAAAATGCAATAGGGTATTGATAATCCAAGATTTCTACATCTGCATGCCTATGCCTCAGACTATTGTGAAGTGCATGGCAGAGGGTACTTTGCACAGTACCATGTGTTAGGTTTTCTCCTGATTGCAGTTACGTATGGAGTGAAAGAATACTGAATGCTTAAATGCCTACATGTGTACTGTAAATAGTCCAACTTTGTCTTCAGTGTTACTACAGGAGCTACATGTAGGAGGCAAAGAATATTTCTAGATTACTCACTAATACTGGTTCATGTACTTTCATAAGTTGACTTTCGTGGGATAATTTGTCTCTGTATTCAGGAGATTACTGCTCTCATCAATCAAGCAAACCTGTGACCATTTGTACCATCCTTCTCTGTATACATTCAGAATCTGCTGAACAAATGGTTTGGTCCCTTATACTTCAGCAAATATCTAAGATTGGCCACTCAGGTGAATTGGAATCATCCACATGTGATGGAACCTATACAATTGTTCCATTTCGTATCCCTACAAATTGTTATTGTTTCATTTTACTGATTGTAATATTGAATCATTGATAATGTAGTAATAGGGTATTACATTTTTTTTTCATTTTGGTAAATGAAGAGTTTTACCTTTCTGTACATCAAATCCAGATACCAGTCTTTGCATCACTTGGAATTTTTTTCCACATCTGATTGATTAGTTCTGCAAATATTTCCTGACAATAATTCATTATTGATAAGTGTTGTCTATGAAAAATCCGAGGTTGCTATTAGTACTGTCAGTCAGCTCGTTGACATAAAACAAGAACGACAAGGGTTCAAACACACTCCTCTGGTGCATGCCAGAAGGTGCTTTTACTTGGGTTGAGAGTCTCCATCCGAAATTCTATACTTCATTTGTCTGATGCACCAGTTCATCAAATGATTGAATGCTCTTACAGTTTTTTCTTTTTAGTCAAGTCACCTTCCTGAGCTCTGTAAACATTATCATGGAAATGTCTACCATTAGCAGGCAGGTAATAAATTTCTCTGTTTCATTTTAAGTATTTAAGTCAGATTTGCTTGAATAAAAATTGCTGACCTATGGAATGTGTAGACAGACATTTTCTATTTACACAGGTGTCAAAGGGGCTTAACTATCCCATACCACTAGTGTCAGTGGTGTTGGAAAAATGGAAATGCATTGGGAGGGTAGAGGCAGATGGAAACACTGTCTTTGCTTGCTCCAGCATTAGTAACTGATGTAGTTCTTGAACATCTGTCTACTGTTTGACTCCTCATCTGTATGGTAATGGTTAATCTTCTCTCACAACCATAATAAATGGAATAATAAAATGCACCCTCTTCCATTCACATCACAGTGGTTTGCAGAGCATAGATGTAGATGTGTTGCAGTATTTATGATGTGATTTATACTTTAATTTTGTTGATTTACATTTATTCACATGCTGAACTTTCTTTTCTTTCAGGATGAAAAAAGTAAAGGAAAATATGATGCTGAATCGTCAGATTCGGATGAGTCTCCAACGAGGAGGAGATGCTGTGATAATACAGGTAACGTGTTTACATCCCAATGGGACGTCTTTGTTGTGAGAATTCTGTGAAATGTGGCCTTCCATACTCAGCAAGTAGGAAGTGATCCTCTACTACATACATGGCACTTGCCACCCTCTTGATAATTCATACTGCTATTTCAGGAGAAAACAAATGAAAATATTGTACAAGGTCCATATTGGGCATTGCTTTTAGAGGCTGTCTGCCTTCTTGGAATCAGAGGTCAATATAAGCGGAAATTAATTGCTGAATTTTCTACAATATAAAAACTGACTTTCATGTTTGGCATTTATTTAATACTTTAATCACCTTCATTTGATTATATGTTTGCTGGTGGCTACTTGACACTACTTTGTGTGTTGATCTACCCATTAATAACACTATCTACACTCAACATCTACATTCTGCAAACCACTATGAAGTTCATGGCATTGGGTACATCCCACTGTATCAATTATCATGGTCTTTTTTCCCTGTTCTATTCATGTATGGGGTCCATGCATTCTGTAATTAATCTAACCTTCTCCTTACAATCCCTGTGGGAGTGCTATATAGGAGATTGTTGCAGGTTTTTAGTGGCATCATTTGAATCCGGTTCCTTATACTCTGTAAGTAGGCTTCCTTGGGATAATTTATTTCTATCTTCAAGAGTCTGCTAGCTCAGTTCCTTCAGCATCTCTGTGACACTCTCCCATGGATCAAACAAACCCATGACCACTTGTGCCACCCTTCTCTGTATATGTTCAGTATCACCTGTTGGTCCTATTTTATATGGGTTCCATATACTTCAGCAATACTCTTAGATGGGTTACAGAAGTAATTAGCAAGCCATCTCCTTCATAGACTGATTGCATTTCCCTAGTATACAACCAATAAATTGAAGTCTGCTACCAGAATTACGCATGACAGAAATTCTGACTTATTGAAATGATAGTCATGGGATATTAAGTTTTTCATTTTGTGAAGTGCACAGTTCTTCATTTGTCAACATTTAAAACAAGATGTCATTCTTTGCACCCGTTTTAAATCTTACTAAGATCTAACTGAACATTAGTGTCACACTGTACTTCATTACACTAAGGTGACAAAAGTCATGGGATAGTGATATGCACATATTTAGATTGTGGTAGTATCATATATGCAAGGTAAAAAGGCCAGTGCATTGGCAGAGCTGTCATTTGTACTCAGGCGATTCATGTGAAATGATATCAAACATGATTCCCCATACAACGGGAATTAAAAGACTTGGGATACAGAAAAGTAGTTTGAGGTAGATGTATGGGACATTTCATTTTGGAAATCATTAAGAAATTCTCAAAGTTGTCAACTAGGCACTGTGCAAGCTGGTGATGACTAGGCGCGGTTCTAGGTGCTGCAGTCCGGAACCACGGGATTGCTACGGTCGCAGGTTCGAATCCTGCCTGGTGCATGGATGTGTGTGATGTCCTTAGGTTAGTTAGGTTTAAGTAGTTCTAAGTTCTAGGGGACTGATGACCTAAGATGTTAAGTCCCATAGTGCTCAGAGCCATTTGAACCATTTGATGGCTACATAATGGTGTGGGCTCTGCTTACATAAAGTGGACTGGGTTCCTGATCCAACTGAACTGATGGACTGGAAATGGTTTAGTTTGGCTACTTGGAGACCATTTGCAGCCATTCATGGACTTCAGGTTTCCAAACAGTGATAGAAGTTTTACGGATGACAGTGTACACTGTCAGAACATTCTGAGTAATTTGAATGAAGGATTTTGCCACCCAGATTGTCCAACATGAACCCCATTGAACATTAATTGGACACAATTGTCAGTTCATGCACAAAATCCTGGATCAGCAACACGTTCAAAATTATGGATGGTTCAGTATTTCTGCAGGGGATTTCCAACAATTTGTTGAATCCATGCTGTACTATGCCAGACAAAGGGAGGACAGACACAATATTTGGAGGTATCCCATGGCTTTTGTCATCACAGTGTATAGTTAAATTCATCACCTACAAAATATGTGAGGTCGCTGCTAATAATGTCTGGAAGGTCATTAATATACAACATGAACAACAATGACCCCAACTAACTTCTCTGTGGCACACCCAAAGTTAAGTCAACATCTGTTAATGAATCTTGCAATGTCCTCCCTTCAAAAAAATAGTCAATCCAGTCAAATTTTTTCTTGGTACTGCCAACTATCTTACTTTTAATAACAAGCATAGATGTGCTATTGGCTAAAATGTTTTTTGGAAATCAAAAAAATACTGCTTCTACTTCACTGCCTTCATACAAAACACCAGCATGTCATGTGAAAATTGCAAGTTGATGTTCAAATGAGTGTTGTTATTGGAATATATGTGGTTGGTATAGAGATCATTCTACTAGAGATACCTCATTATGTTTAAGCTGAGAATATGTTTTGACATTTTATGACAAATTAGTGTCATGGATACTGGATGGTAGTTTGTGGATCAGTTCTATTACTGTTCTTCTAGTCAGGTGTCACTCACACTCTGACTACTGGGTACGTTTTTCTCTTCTCAGTAATTATGATAGTTTATAGTTAAGAGGGGCTAACTCAGCTGCAAATTTCCTGTCTATGATAAACTTTGTGCAATCAAGGGGACTCCAATCACGCTATGTTCTTTGCTCCAACTCTTTGGTAGGAATCAACCATCCTCCATTAATTAATAATGGAAAGAGAGTATCGTAAAGGCAACCTCAGCAGTTTTTTTTTTTTTTTAACAGTTACTTCATCTAGCTAATCATTTGTATCTTTGTGTTTTACAAAAGCACTAGGACTTACTTTTGCATATCATAATTTAATTTTATTCAAAAGTTCCCAAGTTTTCAACAGTCACCATTTATAATGTATTTAACCTAAGTTTAAACTTTGAATAATTCGCCCAAAATATAAAGGGTGCTCTCCTGAAATCATATCTTAATAATTTTTGAACACCAGAAGATAAACTAATTACTCTTTCTGAATCATGAACAATCGGTCTATGAAATTGAAAACATTTGTTGTTTCGTAGGCTTAAGTTTTGACTCTTATATGTTTGGTTAGTAGTATATTTAATGTATGTACAGATGTTGATATCAAATAAACCAATTTATGTTAAGTGAAAACAGTCACCCCACAGTGTTCAGGGTTGGGAAAATTATACAATGTGAACCAGAACTCCACTGAAACCTACGTTCTGGGGTACCACTGCGTTTTTCGGTATAATGGATCCATTGCCTCCAGCAACTTTTTACAGAGAAACAATGTAACTATAATTTTATTCAGTTTTTTACACACATTAATTTTGTTTCTGTGAGAAGACCTTCACAGCAACAAAAGTCTATAAATTGCAATCATCAAAACTTACAAATCTGAAACATAGATTAATGCAACAACCTTCAGATGAAACAATGATGTGGCTGCCATCACAGCGGGAATAAGTGATATAGCATTGTTGTACCATTCTTGGGTTCATTGCATTCAGTCAAATCACACATCGGTCAACACTTCACCAACAGATGTATCCATACCGCTGTATGTGTCACTGTTCACATAATGTTTACAGCACTGGAAAAACAATCCCAAGACAGAACTGAGTAGTTCTAAATGCAAGTTTGAGGCTGAAGAGTAAGATAGGCTTTGTTTATCAGCAGCAAGACCTGTTAATTGATGGAGTAACCTTGTCACCAAGTAAAACATTAGCGTACAACTTTGATATTTGCTGTGTTGAGCTGGTATTTTCAATGTAGTTTGGATCTAATTTGGCCAAGAAACTAAGCCAATGCAATAATTCTATAACGACTTGCTAGAAACCATGGATTATGTATGCCAGAGTAGTCAAATGGCTCTCTGAACATCACCTGAAATATGTTAGGGGACTGCATCTGAGTGATGCCATTGACAGCTGCCAATATTTCGACGGGATTACACCCTACCATTTTCATGGCAGTTACATGCTGTGTAAGGGGAATCTCTCCCTATCTCTCTCTCTCTCTCTCTCTCTCTCTCTCTCTCTCTCTCTCTCTCTCTCTCTCTCTCACACACACACACACACACACACACACACACACACACACACACACACACACACAGACACAAAATACTCACACCATACCACAAACGAAAGATAAGAGACATCAGAAGTCATCGATAGTGAGATTAATGATCAGAGGGTGATGTAGCATAACTTTGTCCCTCTGTTTCTTGATAGAGAGGGCAGGATTCCATTCAGGAGCTACACAAAAGCCACCATCTCAGTTCATAAGGTTACTTGCCAATACTAAGGTGGCATCAGTCTATGGCCTTTCTCCCCTTGTACAGAGATCATTTTGAACATTATTGGTCATATTTTGTAGAAATATTTTGTGTAATATGTTTCTCGATCACAATCTAAAACCAGGATGCTTTCAGATTGTGTAAATAATGATCTTGTTTGTATAAGGTGGGTGTGTACCATATTCCCTGCGGTTCTGGCTCTCTCTCTCTCTCTCTCTCTCTCTCTCTCTCTCTCTCTCATCACCCTCTTCTACCTTGTCCTCTTCATCATCATCTTCATTTTCTCTCCCTCCCAGTGGCACTGTCACCTTCAGTCTTCCCCTAGCCTTGTTCTGTTACTGTTACTGTCAGCTATATTCCACTGCTACTCTCTCTCTCTCTCTCTCTCTCTCTCTCTCTCTCTCTCTCTCTCTCTCTCACCCTGATACTGCCATTGCCCTTTTGCTCTTTCTGTATCACAACCTATCCTCTATCTTTTGTTGTTTGTTACTCTTCTGTCTCTTTCCCACTGCCACTGTCTCCTTCTCTCAGCATAAAAAAAGCCACCTTTTGCAGTTTCTTCAGCTTTAATATACAGTTCATTACCAATAGATTGTGGTCAGAGTCCACATCTGACCCTGGAAATGTCTTACAATTTCAAACCTGGTTCCTAAATCTCTGCCGTTATAAAACCTTCTTTCATGATTCTTGAACCAAGTGTTAGCCATGATTAAGTTATGCTCTGTGCAAAATTCTACCAGGTGGCTTCCTCTTTCATTCCTTACTCCCATTCCATATTCACCTACTGTGTTTCCTTCTCTTCGTTTTCCTACTATAGAGTTCCAGTCACCTGTGACTATTAAATTTTCGTCTCCATTCACTATCTGAATAAGTTCTTTTATGTCATCATACGTTTCATAAAGCTCTTCGTCATCTGCGGAGCTAGTTGGCATATAAATTTGTACTACAGTGGTAGGCATGGTCGTTGTATCTATCTTGGCCACAATAATGTGTTCACTATGCTGTTTGTAGTAGCTTACCAGTATTCCTATTTTCCTATTCATTATTAAACTTCTCCTGCATTACCCCTATCTGATTTTGTATTTATAAACCTGTATTCACTTGACCAGAAGTCTTCTTCCTTCTGCCACCGAACTTTACTAATTCCCACAATATCTAACTTTAACCTATCCATTTCCATTTTTAAATTTTCTAGCCTACCTGCCTGACTAAGGGATCTGACATTCCAATCTCGGATCCGTAGAACGCCAGTTTTCTTTCTCCTGAAAACTACGACCTCCTGAGTAGTCCCCGCCCAGAGATCCAAATGGGGGACTATTATACCTCTGGAGTATTTTACCCAAGAGGACGCCATCATCATTTAACCATACAGTAAAGCTGCATGCCCTCGGGGAAAAATTACGGCTGTAGTTTCCCCTTGCTTTCAGCCTTTCGCAGTACCAGAACAGCAAGGCCGTTTTGGTTAGTGTTACAAGGCCAGATCAGTCAATCATCCAGACTGTTGCCGCTGCAACTACTGAAAAGGCTGCTGCCCCTCTTCAGACCCACATGTTTGTCTGGCCTCTCAACAGATACCCCTCCATTGTGGTTACACTGATGGTATGGTTGGGGGAGGCGGGGGGGGGGGGGGGGGAGATAATGTAATAAACAGGTTATTTTTGAGAATTTTTAGGTGCTTATTTTCTTAAATTACCAGTAGGAGTCTTTTGGTTACATAACTAATTTCGTAGCAAATCAGTGGTTGTGGTTCACAGTTACTGCCAAAGAATACATCACCCCTGTATTTCATTGTATATCAGTGCAAATGAATGTGCATTTTTGAGAATTTTCAGAAGCTATCAGTGTCCTGTGCATAATCTAATAGTAATTTGTGGGAAATCATCATTTGTGATTTAGTTACTGTAGCAGATATTCTAACATAATGTTACATTTAATTTTTCCTTAAGGATGAGTAGCCTTGTAAATTACAGTTGTCATAAATTAATTTTGTTTTTACCTCTTGTAACAACTATTATTAAACTCAAAGTTTTAGGAAACTAGTAATTTTGAGTATAGGTTTTTGTGTTGGCTTAATAGAAATCTTGTTTTGTTTATTTGCTTCAGTTCTTATAGGGAATTACTAACTTTTTGGATCAATGGATTAAAATTATTTGTTCCATCACACCAGCTAAAATGCAGCCCCACAGTGAATGCTGTTCTCTAAGATGGAATGAGTTGGTTGAGATTTGTAAGCAGCTGGAAATCACCCTGACTACTGTCAAACAATTGGCAGCTGCTACAAATTAATGTGTTTGAGGATCTCCAAACTATCATGTATCTTTGGTACCAATACCAAAGCAATCTCGTATTATCCTCTCCTGTGGATCCTGTCCCCTGTGGAGAAAGTATGGTATCTGTCATTACTTGTCCATTTGATTGCGAGTGACATTTCACTGGTAGACATAGTTGTTCTTTACAGGGTGGATGGGGACCATGGAGGACTGAGGGTGTTGTACCAATCCACCTAACCAACATGATGGAGGTTCTGTCTTTCACTGAAACTTAAACTGAGCTCAGTAAACCTTGTTTGGGGAAACTTGCTTTGTATGATGTCGAGAGGAGGCAAATGCAAAAGTGTAGGTGTCTATTAATCATTGGCAGTTCAATCTTGCGGTGAATGATGGTCCCCCTTAGGGAAATGACAGCAAGGATAAGGGAAGGACACCAGGTGCACTCAGTGTGTATACCTGGAGGTTACATTCAACATATTGTACAGGTTTTTCTGGCAGCCATTGAGGAACAGGGTGCAACCATCTGCAGACTTTAGTGCACGTTGAAACAAATGATCCCCATCATCTGGGCCACTAGGCTGGCAGATAATGCTGAGAACACCAGCCTTGCATGTGAAGTTTCAACAAAGCTCACGATTTGGAGCATTGTCCCCAGAATTGATTATGTCCCTTAGGTTCTGAGTCAAGTGCAAGGACTGAACCAAGAGAGCATAGGTTCTTTCACAAGCTAGGCTGCATCTTCCTGGACTTGTGCCATCGGGCACAGAACTGTAGTGTCTCCCACACACAAGGCACACAAGGATTTTTTTTTTTAAATTAGGTGACTCTTCATCCAATCCTGATAATGATATCTGTAGGAAACCCAGAAGTATCAATGTAATACACAAAGGAATTACAGACACTCGCTTTGAGTGTGCATTAATTGAGATCAATGGGAAAAACTGAAAATTTGTGCTGGACCGGGTTTTGAACCCAGGACTCCTCCCTACTAGGCAGATACTCTGACAACTAAACCATCTGGACATGATGGTCATTGGAACTGCATTGACTACCCTAGCATGTGTCCTGCCATGTGATCTGTGTCAGTTTTGATAAAAACAGCATCCTCTGCCCAGTCATGGGCATTACTCGCTTGTGACAAGTTGGGGGATCTTTCTGTTACCATGGCGCCCCATAAGAGCTTAAATACGGTCCAGGGTATTACATACCACCGGGACCTTCTTTTGCAGTCTGATGATGACCACCGGGACCATCCTTTCCAGTCTGACGATGAGCTGTGCACCAATTTATAGTGGCAAGGTGTTAATTTGTCCAGCACGTCTATCGGGGTCCGAGGGATAATCAGGTTGTCACCGTTGTCTTCATTTTGGCCTTCGAGAGTGACACGTTGCCCGAGGAGGTGAAGGTGATGGTCTACCGCTGTGATGTCAAGCCAATGTGGTGCTTTAAGTGCTGGAAGTTCAGCCATATGTCTTCCCACTGTATTTCCAACGTCACTGTCAAGATTGTGGACATCTACCACATCCCAATATTCCATGTGCTCCACCTCTGATCTGTGTTAACTGCGGAGAGCGTCATTCACCTTGCTTGCCTGACTGCAGGATTTTAGAGGAAGAGAGGAAAATCGAGGAACATAAGACCCTGGACCAACTGACCTACACTGAGGCTAAGAAGAAATTAGAACGCCTACATCCTGTGCATATGACCACCTCTTATGCTGCCCCTATGAGAACAGTTGTCGCCCCATCAGCTCCTCGCATTCCTGTCGCCTTTCAGAACCAGAAGACTACACCTGCCCCCTTTGATGGTGGGGGGCACTTCCTTGTTGCTCCTGCACCACCTACTTCAGGAGCAAAACCCCGCCTCCCCCTTCCCCAAACAAACTGGGATATCAGTCCCCTGTTCTGAGCCAGAAAAGTGTAAGTCTTCTTTGGCTCCTCTCGCTGGGAAGGGGACCCTTGGGTCACTCCCTTCTCATATTTCTCCTAGTGGGAAAGATGACAACCACGAGTGGCTGAAGAGCCCAAAAGCAGCTGGTCGTAGGGCTTCACGCTCATCCTCAGTTCCGGAGACAGAAACAGGCCAACCAGGGAAACCCAAGGAGCAGGGAGGGAAAGCCAAAAAGAAGGTCCCCAAGACCAAGGGAACTGAGATGGCACCCACACCACTGCTACCCACAAGCTGTGCGCCTGCAGGTGAGGTGGAGAATCTGGCGTCTGCTGAGGACCTATACATCGCTGGACTCTCAGACACGATAGATATAGACTGCTCAGGCAAAATGTTGGTGGCAGCAGGTGACCAGGAGCCGTAAACGGCCTCATTGAATGTTCCGTGCCTTCCCAGTGTCACTATGACGTCATCCTCCAGTGGAATTGTGGTGGTTTTTTCCATGGCCTGGCTGAGCTACGGCAGTTGTTAGGCTTTACACCTGCCTTCTGCATTGCCCTCCAGGAAACATGGTTCCCAGCAACACAGACCCCTGCCATCTGTGGCTATAAGGTATACTACAGGAACTGTAGTGACTGTAATCAAGTGTCTGGTGGAGTTTGTGTTATTGTCCTAAACTCAGTCTGTAGTCAAGCTTTGCCTCTTCAAACCCCTTTTGGAGCTGTGGCTGTTAGAATAAGGACGATACAGGGAATAGCTGTCTGCAATGTATATTTTCCTCCAGATGGTGCAGTATCCCTGAATGTATTAGCTGCACTGATTGATAAACTCCCTAAACCTTTCCTACTTTCGGGAGATTTTAACACTCATAACTCCTTGTGGTGTAGCACTGTGCTTACTGGCCGAGGCAGAGGTATTGAAACTTTACTGTCACAGTTCAACCTGTGCCTCTTACATACTGAAGCCACCACACATTTCAGTGTGATTCATGGTAATTACTTGGCCATTGATTTATCCATTTGCAGCTCAGGACTTCTCCCATCTATCCACTGGAGAGCACATGATGACCTGTGTGGTAGTGACCACTTCCCCATCTTCCTGTCACTGCCCCAGCGTCAGGCCCATAGACACCTGCCCAGATGGGCTTTAATCAAGGTGGACTGGAAAACTTTCACCTCTGCTGTTACCGCTGAATCTCTGCCACACGGTAACATCAATGTAATGGTTGAGCAGGTGACCACAACAATTGTTTCTGTGGTAGAAAACACAATTCCTCACTCTTTAGGGTGCCCCCAGTGAAAGGCATTCCCTTGGTCGATGCTGGAAGTCACTGAAGCAATTAAGGAGCATTGGCAAGCTCTACAATGGCATAAGTGACACTCTTCTCTGAAGCACCTCATAGCCTTTAAAAGGCTCAGTGCTCACGTTCACCAACTTATCAAACTACAGAAGCAGGAGTGTTGAGAAAGATACATCTCAACCATTTGGTGCCATATGTCACCTTCCCAAGTCTGGGCAAAGATCAAACGTGTTTTCAGGTACGAGACCCCCAACAGGTGTTCCCGGTGATAACATAATGGTGCCGAACACTTTGCGCAGCACTATGCTTGATACTCTGATAGTGGGATAGGCTGGGCGTAATTCTCCGATGCAAATGGCGGCTGGAAGGGAAAGTCCTCTCATTCACTACATGCCACAGTGAATCCTATAACGCCCCATTTACAGAGTGGGGGCTTCTCAAGCCCTTTCACACAGCCCCGATACAGCTCTTGAGCCAGATTGGATCCACAGTCAGATGATTAAACATCTTTTATCTGACTACAAGGGACATCTCCTCATCATCCTCAACTGTATCTGGTGCGATGGTGTCTTTCCATCACAGTGGCGGGAGAGCACCATCATTCCAGTGCTCAAACCCGGTAAAGACCCACTTGATGTGGATAGCTATCGGCCCCTCAGCCTCACAAACGTTCTCTGTAAGCTGCTGGAACGTATGGTGTGTTGGCGGTTGGGTTGGTTCGTGGAGTCACATGGTCTACTGGCTCCGTGTCAGGGCAGCTTCCGACAGGGTGGCTCCACCACTGATAATCTTGTGTCCCTTGAGTCTGCCATTCGGAGAGCCTTTTATAAACAGCAACACTTGGTTGCCGTCTTTTTTGATTTACAAAAAGTGTATGACACCACCTGGCGACATTATATACTTGCCCCATTGTATGAATGAGGTCACCGAGGACTGCTCCAGATTTTTATCCAAAATTTCCTGTCTCTTTGTACTTTCCATGTCCAAGTTGGTGCCTCCCATAGTCTCCCCCCCCCCCCCCCCCTCTATATCCAGGAGAATAAGGTCCCACAGGGCTCTGTATTGAATGTCTATTTTTAGTGGCCATTAATGGACTAGCAGCAGCTGTAGGGCCATCCGTCTCACCTTGCCTGTATGCAGATGACTTTTGCATTTTGTACTGCTCTACCAGTACCATTGTTGCTGAACGGCACCTACAAGGAGCCATCCACAAGGCGCAGTCATAGGGTGTAGCTCACGGTTTTCAGTTTACAGCCACAAAGTCGTGTGTTATGCACTTCTGTCGGTGTCATACATTTCGTCCAGAACCAGAACTTCACCTAAATGACAATCCTCTCACTGTAGTGGAGACATATGGATTCGTAGGACTGGTTTTCGATGCCCAATTGACTTGGCTTCCTCACCTTCCTCAGCTTAAGCGGAAGTGTTGGCAGCACCTCAGTGCCCTCCGCTGCCCGAGCAACACCAACTGGGGTGCAGATCGCCCTACGCTGCTGCAGCTCTGTAGAGCCCTTGTTCAATCTTGCCTTGACTATGGGAGTCTGGTTTATGGTTCGGCAGCACCCTCAGCATTGCGTTTACTCAATCCAGTGCACCACTGTGGCGTTCACCTAGTGACAGGAGCTTTCAGGACCAGTCCAGTCACCAGTGTCCTTGTGGAGGCCAGAGTCTCTCCTTTGCAAATTGTGCATGCACAGCTGCTGGCCAGTTGTGTTGCACATGTTCATAGTTCTCCTGTGCATCCCAGTCACCATCTCCTTTTCTCATCCATGCCACTTCATCTCCCACATCAGCGGCCCAGGTCAGGGCTTCCAATTGCAGTTTGTGTCCAGTCCCTTCTTTCCGAACTGGAGTCCTTGCCTTTACTACCTATACTTGATGTCCATTCATGTACACCTCCATGGTGTATGCCTAGGCTGCAGTTTCTCTTAGACCTCTCACATGCCCCTAAGGACTGAGGTAAGCCCGCCACTCTCCTTTGATTCTTGACATGTACTGAGGCCACAAAGTGGTTTACACTGAAGGCTCGATGTTTGATGCTCATGTCGGCTTCGCTTATGTCTATGGATGACATATTGAAAAGCATTCCTTGCTTAATGACTGCAGTGTTATCAGTGCCGAGCTGGTGACTATATCTTCTGCCCTTGAGCACATCCATTCATGCCCTGGTCGTTTCTTTTGTGTACTGACTCCTTGAGCAGCTTACAAGCTATTGACCAGTGCTACCCTCATCATCCTTTGGTAGCGACCATCCAAGAGTCCCATTTATGCCCTGGAAAAGTCTAGTCATTCAGTGGTGTTTGTCTGGACCCTAGGTCTATTTGGAATCCCATGCAATGAACTTGATGACAGGCTGGCCAAACAGGCTATGCGGAAACCTCTTATGAAGATAAGCTTCTCTGCAACTGACCTGCATTCAGTACTATGGCACAAGATTTTGCAGCTTTGGAAGAGAAAATGCCATAACCTCAACACTTGAAAGAAACTGCATGCCACTAAGGAGACTACGAATGTGTGGCAGTCCTCCATGCGTGTCTGTTGCAAGGACTCTGTGGTTCTCTGTTGGCTCCACATTGGCCACGCTTGGGTTACACACGGCTACGTCCAGCGCTGTGATGACCCACATCAGTGTTGGTGTGGTGCCCAGCTGAAAGTGGCCCATATCTTGGTGAGCTGCCCTTCTTTGGCTGCTGTGTGACAGACTCTTCAGTTACCAGACGTGTTTCCATTAATTTTAGCTGACAACGCCTCATTGGCTAATTTAGTTTTACGTTTTATATGTAACGGTGTGCTTTATCATTTTATATAAATGTTTTGCGCCTGTCCTTTGTCCTGTTGTGTTGTTCTCCACTCCAATGCTTTTAGGGTGGATGTTTTAATGTGTCGCAAAGTGGCTGGCTTTTCCTTTTTATTCTCGTGGTTGGCCAGCCACAGTCATCTGCTCTCTTGTTTTCACCCGTTCTTCCTGTTTCTTGCTTCTCTCTGTGGTTTTCTTTTCCTGTTTTGTCCATAGTAGTGTTGGGTGTCCTTCTGCCATTCTTCTGGTTCTTCCTTTCTTCTGTTATTTATTATTGTGACATAAGTCTCCTTTTTCTTCTTTCCCTTGTATAATCATTTTACCGGTAACAAGGGACCGATGACCTCGCTGTTTGGTCCCCCCCCCCCCCCCCCTTCTTTTAAACAAACCAACCAACCAACCATTCTCCTCCTCATCCTCATCCTCATCCTAAATCAGACCCAGTTTTTATGGATGTCACACAATCCTCATCAGTGACAACAACTAACTCGGTGACATGACCTTCCATCAGCTTCTATATGTCTACCTGGGCTCTAGCCACAGGATTGTCCAGCGGAATTGCAATGGATATTACTGTCACCTACCAGAAATTAAACAACTCATTTCTACATCTACATCTATACTCTGCAAGCCACCTGACGGTTTGTGGCGGACAGTACCCTGAGTACCTCTATCGGTTCTCCCTTCTGTTCCAGTCTCGTATTGTTCGTGGAAAGAAGGATTGTCGGTATGCTTCTGTGTGGACTCTAATCTCTCTGATTTTATCCTCATGGTCTCTTCACAAGATATACATAGGAGGGAGCAATATACTGCTTGACTCTTCGGTGAAGGTATGTTCTCGAAACTTTAACAAAAGCCCGTACCGAGCTACTGAGCGTCTCTCCTGCAGAGTCTTCCACTGGAGTTTATCTATCATCTCCGTAACGCTTTCGCAATTACTAAATGATCCTGTAATGAAGCGCGCTGCTCTCCGTTGGATCTTCTCTATCTCTTATATCAATCCTATCTGGTACGGACCCCACACAGTTGAGCAGAATTCAAGCAGTGGGCGAACAAGTGTACTGTAACCTACTTCCTTTGTTTTCGGATTGCATTTCCTTAGGATTCTTCCAATGAATCTGTCTGGCATCTGCTTTACTGACGATCAACTTTATATGATCATTCCATTTTAAATCACTCCTAATGTGCACTCCCAGATAATTTATGGAATTAACTGCTTCCAGTTGCTGACCTGCTATTTTGTAGCTAAATGATAAGGGATCTATCTTTCTATGTATTCGCAGCACATTACACTTGTCTACATTGAGATTCAATTGCCATTTCCTGCACCATGCGTCAATTCGCTGCAGATCCTCCTGCATTTCAGTACAATTTTTCATTGTTGCAACCTCTCGATACACCACAGCATCATCTGCAAAAAGCATCAGTGAACTTCCGATGTCATCCACCAGGTCATTTATGTATATTGTGAATAGCAACGGTCCTATGACACTCCCCTGCGGCACACCTGAAATCAATCTTACTTTGGAAGACTTCTCTCCATTGAGAATAACATGCTGCGTTCTGTTATCTAGGAACTCCTCAATCCAATCACACAATTGGTCTGATAGTCCATATGCTCTTACTTTGTTCATTAAACGACTGTGGGGAACTGTGTCAAACACCTTGCGCAAGTCAAGAAACATGGCATTTACCTGTGAACTCGTGTCTATGGCCCTCTGAGTCTCGTGGACGAATAGCGCGAGCTGGGTTTCACACGACCGTCTTTTTCGAAACCCATGCTGGTTCCTACAGAGTAGATTTCAAGTCTCCAGTCATTATACTCGAACATAATACGTGTTCCAAAATTCTACAACTGATCGATGTTAGAGATATAGGTCTACAGTTTTGCACATCTGTTCAACGTCCCTTCTTGAAAACGGGGATGATCTGTGCCCTTTTCCAATCCTTTGGAATGCTTCACTGTTCTAGAGACCTACGGTACACCGCTGCAAGAAGGGGGGCAAGTTCCTTCGCGTACTCTGTGTAAAATCGAACTGATATCTCATCAGGTCCAGCGGCCTTTCCTCTTTTGAGCGATTTTAATTGTTTCTCTAGCCCTCTGTCGTCTATTTCGATATCTACCATTTTGTCATCTGTGCAAGAATCTAGAGAAAGAACTACAGTACGGTCTTCCTCTGTGAAACAGCTTTGGAAGAAGACATTTAGTATTTCGGCCTTTAGTCTGTCATCCTCTGTTTCAGTACCATTTTGGTCACAGAGTGTCTGGACATTTTGTTTTGATCCACTTACGGCTTTGACATAGGACCAAAATTTCTTAGGATTTTCTGCCAAGTCAGTACATAGAGCTTCACTTTCGAATTCATTGAACGCCTCTCGCATAGCCCTCCTCACACTACATTTCGCTGCGCGTAATTTTTGTTTGTCTGCAAGGCTTTGGCTATGTTTATGTTTGCTGTGAAGTTCCCTTTGCTTCCGCAGCAGTTTTCTAACTCGGTTGTTGTACCACGGTGGCTCTTTTCCATCTCTTACGATCTTGTTTGGCACATACTCATCTAACGCATATCGTACGATGGTTTTGAACTTTGTCCACTGATCCTCAACACTATCTGTACTTGAGACAAAACTTTTGTGTTGAGCCATCAAATACTCTGAAATCTGCTTTTTGTCACTTTTGCTAAACAGAAAAATTTTCCTACCTTTTTTAATATTTCTATTTACGGCTGAAATCATCGATGCAGTAACCGCTTTATGATCGCTGATTCCCTGTTCTGCATTAACTGATTCAAATAGTTCGGGTCTGTTTGTCACCAGAAGGTCTAATATGTTATCGCCACGAGTCGGTTCTCTGTTTAACTGCTCGAGGTAGTTTTCAGATAAAGCACTTTAAAAAAATTCACTTGATTCTTTGTCCCTGCCACCCGTTGAGAACGTTTGAGTCTCCCAGTCTATATCCGGCAAATTAAAATCTCTACCCAGAACTAGAACATGGTGGGGAAATCTACTCGAAATATTTTCCAAATTATTCTTCAAGTGCTCATCCACAACAGCTGCTGAGCCCGGGGGCCTATAGAGACATCCAATTACCATGTCTGAGCCTGCTTTACCCGTGACCTTCACCCAAATCATTTCACAATTCGGATCTCCGTCAATTTCCTTCGATACTATTGCACTTCTTATCGCTATAAACACGACTCCCCCTTCACTGTCCAGCCTGTCTCTGCGGTATACATTCC
The DNA here is from genome assembly GCF_023897955.1 of Schistocerca gregaria. Classification (NCBI taxonomy): domain Eukaryota; kingdom Metazoa; phylum Arthropoda; class Insecta; order Orthoptera; family Acrididae; genus Schistocerca; species Schistocerca gregaria. The sequence goes on from NC_064931.1 coordinate 82,754,942, forward strand.
AATCTGAGTTTAGGATTACATTACTGTTTACGTCTGGTTTCAGCCAACTTTCTGTCCCTAATACTATATGGGCATTGTGACCGTTTATTAATGAGAGCAGTTCTGGGACCTTTCTATAGACGCTCCTGCAGTTTACTATTAGCACATTGATATTGTTATTCCCTGTTGCGTTTTGCCTACTACTACCTTGTCGCGTCTCAGGAGGCGTCTTGTCGGGCCTAGGGAGGGAATTCTCTAACCTAAAAAACCCACATGTGCACTCCACATGTACTCCACTACCCTTGTAGCCGTTTCCTGCGTGTAGTGCACGCCTGATCTATTCTCCACCCGATAGCAGAGGTCGAGAAATTTGCACCCCAGCTCTCCACAGACTCGTCTGAGCCTCTGGTTTAAGCCTTCCACTCGGCTCCAAACCAGAGGACCGCGATCGGTTCTGGGAACGATACTACAAATAGTTAGCTCTGATTCCACCCCGCGAGCGAGGCTTTCCGCCTTCACCAATTCCGCCAACCACCTGTACGAACTGAGGATGACCTCTGAACCCATACGGCAGGAGTCATTGGTGCCGACATGAGCAACAATTTGCAGTCGGGTGCACCCAGTGCCTTCTTTCGCCACTGGTAGGGCCTCCTCCGCATCTCAGATGAGACCCCCCAGCAAGCAGACAGGGTGAACACTGGCCTTCTTTCCCGACTTTTCCGCTATTTCCCTAAGGGGCTCCATCACCTGCCTAACGTTGGAGCTCCCAATAACTAATAAACCCCTCCCCCCGTGTGCGTGCTCGGACCTTGCTGAAGGAGCAGCCACATGTCCTCTCACAGGCAGAGTGGGCGATGCCACACGGCCAGCCTCCACATTTACCCTCCGCCTCGTGCGCCGCAAACGCCGCTAGACCCGCCACTCCCCTTGGGGAGAGGGTGGCCCAACAGCGCCCGATACCCGCGAAGATGCCTTGACAGCAGGGACAGTGGGTGAAGCATGTAACACCTGGGGTGTACCTTGCGACGTACCAGACTCCCCACTGCCGCTACACTCCGAGGCAGCAGCCTGAAGACGGCTGACCGTGGCCATCAACACGCTCAGCTGTTCGCGAATAGAGGCCAGCTCCTCCTGCGTCCGTACACAGCAGTCACACATCGTATCCATCCTAAAGAATCAATTTACTGAAGAGACTTAATCAACTTTTAACTACATTGCTAATTCACTAAAGGCGGCTGATTATTGACTAAACTGTGATTGTTAGCCACAGTTTAGTCAATAATTTCCTCTTACTCTGCATTATGTCTTACTCTTCAGGAAATGCAATTCCGTGATGACCACTCTCCAACTTCTCATCATTACCGAGCATTGTGTAACAATCGTCCTGGCCCTGGGATAGTGTCTGGAGAAGTCTGAACTTTGGTGCACTCTGATGTCATTAGTGACTGGAGCCCTCTCACACCAAACTGGAATCAATAGCGGTAAGAGCGCGAATTACCCCAGCCATTACCATGTTTGATGTCTATCTTCCTCTTGGTAGACCACTTCTTCATGTTGATCTGCCTGCCTTAATTCATTAACTCCCATGATTGTACCTCCTGCTCAGGGACTTTAATGTGCACCATCCCCTGTGGGGGAGTGCAACCTTGATGAGTAGGGGTCTTCTAATTGACCAACTTATTACAGACTTTGTCTCCCCAGACTGCGTCAGACTGTCTCCTCATTGATGGTTCCCCTACACTCTTCAGTTTTGCACAGGGCACCTTTTCTGCCACTTGTCTCACCATCTCCACACCTGCTCTTGTGGCTTCCCTACATTGATCACAACATGATGATCTTTGTGACAGTGACCACTTTTCCATGATTCTGCGATTTCCTGCCACACCAGACCCCCATGCTGGGCATTCTTCAGAGCCAGTTGACCTTTGTATATGTCTGCTGTGCACGTTGACACTTCCTTCTCATATTACATTGATGTGGTCATGCAAGACATCTCTGCTGCTCTTCTTTATGCCTGTGGCACTGCTATCCCTCTATCCCCAAGTCCCGATTGTCATCAACCAGTACTGTGATGGATCAAGGACTTGGCAGTTTCTATCCAGCACCACCAAGTGGCACTGCAGCAATTTAAACAACAACTTTCAGAGACCAATCTAATCACTTTCAAGCATCTCCATGCTAAGACTCACTACCTTAATAAGCGGAGTAAAAAGGAATGCTGGGAGCACTATGTTTCCTCCTTGGGACATATGCCTCTACAACTAGTCAACTGTCCAGGATGCTCTGTGTACTGATCCATTGGCCTTTGCTGAACATGTCACGACACACTCCATGACAACATCAGCATCCTCTTCCTATACTGCTACCTTTCTCCAGCAGAAGCGCTGAGTTGAATAGACCCCCTCTGTTTCACCTCCACCAAGATGATCCTGTAATGAACCCTTCACTGTATGGGAATTCTTGCAGGCTCTTACGTCTTCACATGACACGACCACAGGCCCGGATTCCATCAGATGAGCCAACATTTGGACATTACCAAGTGGCAAAATCTACCCAGGGTCTTCAACCACATTTGGCTCATGGGTGCCTTCCCCTCACAATGATGAAACAGTATAGTTATCCCAGTCCTTAAACCTAGGAAGAACCCAATGTCCCTCGACATCTACTGCCCAATTCGCCTGACGAAAGTACTTTGTAAATTCTTGACAGAATGGTTGCTCAGGGCCTTTTGCCCCCACATCAGTCTGGCTTCTGATTTACTCAGATTGGAAACAGCAATCCAACAGACTTTTTGTTGTGGTTGGCAGGAGAGTCAACCGTGTTTTTCTAAAGGAGGCCGAAATGCACGCGTTTTAGCTCACGCAGGCTGGCGTGAGGCCTGGAACATGACAAGGGAATTAGAATTGAGAAAAACGGGCGTAGCTGGTGTAATACTTAACTTTAATCCATTCACGGAGAACGTCGTTCTTTATGGTACATGATTCACTATATCAATAGTACGGATACTGGCGCCTTTCTAGGTCGTAACAAATAACGTAGCTGAATGCTATGCTAACTATCATCTCGGCAAATGAGAGCGTAGAAGTCAGTGAACCATCGCTAGCAAAGTCGGCTGTACCACTGGGGCGAGTGCTAGGAAGTCTCTCTAGACATGCCGTGTGGCGGCGCTCGGTCTGCAATCACTGATAGTGGCGACACGCGGGTCCGACGTATACTACCGGACCGCGGCCGATTTAAAGGCCACCACCTAGCAAGTGTGGCGTCTGGCGGTGACACCACACTTTTACTAACCACTGGTACTTTGTCGTGGTCGTCGTCGACCTAGATAAGGCATATGTCACGGCTTAGCACCATCACATTTTAGTTACCCTCCATGACTGGAGCATTCATGGTCCCCTTCTGATTTTTATCCAAGAGTTTTTATCTCACTGGCTCTTCACTCAGTACCCCTCAGATTCAGAGAACGGCACACTACAAGGGCAGTTTTAAGTGTCACAGTCTTCCTCAAAGCCATCAATGGGCTTGTAACCTCTGTTAGGCCTCTGGCTACTGCGGCGCTGTATGTCAGTGATTTTTGCATATGGTGCTGCTCCCAATTGGCAGCATCTGCTGAGCGCCGGCTCCAAGGTACCATCCGACAGGTCTCTGCATGGGCATCTCCCATGGCTTCCAGTTTTCTCCTTCCAAAACACGTGTTATGCATTTTTGTCATTGACGCACAATACACCCTGATCCAGAACTTTATTTAGGCAACCAGCTCCTAGATGTTGTAGCACAGTCCCATTCCTTGGACGTTATTTTGATAACAAGCTGACTTGACTGCCCCATGTTCACCACCTGAAGACTGCATGCATGCAGAAGCTCCGCCTCCTGGCCTGCACGTCTTGGGGTGTACATCGTGCTACTCTTCTCCATCTTTACCGTGCTTTGTTTTTGTCCAGACTAGATTATGGTAGCAAGGTTATGGCTCAGCGACTCCTTTCACTCTGAAACTACTTGGCCCTGTTCACCATTGTGGGTTGCATCTGAATATTGGTGCCTTTCCCACTAGTTCCATTGACAGTCTCTTCACAGAAGCGGGGATTTCTTCTCTGCAAATACAATGGATCTAACTCCTGGTTTCATACGCAATTGCAAATGAGGTATGTCTCCATCCTCATAACCGCCCATGCGTGGGATTACCGGTTGGAATGCATCTCACTTCCCTTTGTTGGGGTCTCCATATCCACTTCCTTGTATGTGCCCTGTTCATTTCCTCCCACACACCTCCTTCTATGGTACCGTGACCACAGATTAGGACCAACATATTCCAGGGCCCTAAGGTCTCCATCACTCCTACAGTTTTCTGGCACCTTGTCCTTTCCATCCTTACAGAGTTCCAGGGTGCCACCATCTTCTAGACTGACGGTTCTCAAACAATAGGTAAGGCGGGATATGCTTTCACGTCTCCTACTTGGTTAGATAACCATTTATTGCTGTGATTATGTAGCATGTTCATAGCTCTTAGCCATTCACAAAACCTTACAGTTTGTTTCTCAGGCCTCCCTGCACAGTGTTTTAATTTGTTCTGACTCAATGAGCAGGCTATCGAATGATGCTACTCTTGTCACCCTTTTGTCTCTGTTATCCATGACCTTCTCTGTGCCCTTGGCTGTGCCGCCAGCTCAGTTGTCTTTATCTGGGTCCCAAGTCATGTGGGCATTCTAGCGAATGAACTGGCTGACCATTTAGCTAGAGAAAACTGATATTTACACACACACACACACACACACACACACACACACACACACACACACACACACTCCGATTCCATTTCATGATTCCAACTGTGGATATGCATATCTATGTCAAATGTGTCTTTGCCCAACAGTGGAATGACATAGGTAAGATAGGATACATGCCAAGACATTGAGGAATAGTGAAGGGAAGCGCCGATGATAAAAATTGTCGAGGAAGGCAGAGGCTCGACTACAGTACTGAAACTCGGAGGGGTTAAGGGGCTTAGCACAGGCTGGAGTATTACAGTGAGCAGCACCGAACTGGCATTTGCACTGAAACACACAACAACCACAGTAACGTACAAATGCTGCGTTTCGATCTATTTCCCATCTTCAGGATGGAAAGTGTAGGCTGCAATGACACTTGAGGTTCTTCAGTTGGATATCTCTGAATACGAGGCTGATAAGCCCAAGAAGCATTCCTCACATCACAAATAAACACCAGGACTTGTTAATTGGATGACTATACATTTTATTTATTCCAGTGCACTAGTTTGTGGCTGTTAAATCTGTTATCTGTCCAGTTTGGTAACTGGAGAGTGCTTGATGGCACAATGGTGCCACAGCTGGCAGGCATAGTTCTGGGCAAGTTGCCACCCTTCACACTGCTATCAGGACACAGGATAATTTGGGTGTGTGGAGAGGGGAGAGGGAGAGAGAGAGAGGGTAGATAACACTTTCATGATCAATGGGACAAATTTTGAATTTTTTGTGAGTTGAGTTCACTTCCAACTTTTTTTGAAGGTGTTTTTGCTTTTAAGCATTAAAATCATTTGTTGTTAAATTCTGCATTTCTCACTTTTTCAATTTATCAATTTTCAAAGTAAACTTGACCAAAAAAGAAAAAAAAAAGGTACCAACTCGCGCCAAAATTTTAAAAATATCTGACATATTGTATATGTAAACATAATATCCACAGTCTGAGTGTTTATCTAAAAGAATGTGTTCACATTAAGTAAGTGGAAGGCTACATAATTTATAAAAATGATGATCAATATACACACAATATTCTTTTATTTTTGTTACATGGACATTGGGCACAACAAAAATCACCAAGCATGGAAATACAGTAGAGTGTCGATTATCTGAAGTAATAGGGGGACATGGGTGTTCAGAAAACTGGTTTGTTCGGATAATCTAACTGTACATGTTTCTTTGCCAAAAAGAAGTTATGTTCAGTAAATTTTTTCATAAAACAGGCATCTCTTTTAATATTACAAAGTAACATACAAAGGCAACTTCAGTAGGAACGTATAGTATGTGGCACAGTTTATTAAACAAAAATATATACATATTACATACACATTTTGCGTGAACAATAGACACAGTATACAAAATTAACATTTAAAAACATCCTTTATTTTGGTCTGTCTAAGCAAGCCTACACGGTTACAAGCAACTAAGTCACCTACTTACAGATATCTGAAACTGGTCACTTTCATCTTGGGCTTAAAACCATCGGAAGACAATATCTAAACAAGTGAACGCCTCAAAAGCTGTTGGTATATTTTAGTCTTCACTTTCTGGAGTACTGATTGATGAGATGCTGGCAGCGTCATCTTTATCAGTGATAACGTTTACAATCTTGCTGTCCTGCATGATTTGGTGTCCTGGATCTGCATCATTGATATTCATTCATTCATGAACGTCTTCTTCATCACATTCATGGCAATCTATTTCTTTTAGCATACCGAGAATTTTGGACATATCATTCTGTTTGTCATTTTCAATCATACCTTGTGAATTTTCTTCTTTGTCCAAAATTTTATTCCAGGCTTTCTTCAAATTCTCTTCCTTTACACTATTCCATGCTGCACTGATCATGTAGGATGTGTCTTTCAAGTCAATATTCTTATGATTTCTTAAGAGACTTTCTTCTCCATCCTCTTTTCTTTCTAACAATAACTTACGCAACAGTTCTTTCCTGTAATATCATTTGAAAGGCTCAATAACACCTCGATCCATGGACTGTTATAAGGAGGTTACGTTAGGTGGAAGAAATATTACCTTTATGAACTAGTCTTTTTCGTTTAAAATATCACATGACGGATGAGTTGGTGCATTGTCAAAGAGAAGTAGTGTTTTCTCCCTCTTCCCAGTCTTTAACTGATGAGCTTTTACAGAGAGTACGAAAACGTCCAGAAACCACTTCATAAAAATCGTACTATCCATCCAGGCACTCTTTTGGCCGGTCAGCAGCGCCTTGTGAAGGCCCCATTAGAAGCAATGTTCCGCCAGCGGTGGCCCAGTGGAGTGACTACTGTGGGAAACTTGGTTTGGGAGTGAAGGGGAATGATGGACGGTAGGGTGGGAGAGTAACATTCGGTTGACCGACATTTGGACAATCGACACTCTACTGTACAGATGTCGGAGGCAGCATATTGTGCCCGCTGTGTTGGCACTGCATAAATAACAGTAAATGTGTCTACAGTTTGCACCTAACAGTCTTTATTCTGTGCTTCTTACACCTTCTCTTGTTGTGGTAAACTGGCATCATAAGGTAGTGATGGGTTTCTTTACTAAGATAGGTACAAATCAGTTACAATTTGTTACAAGATTGAGGATACTTTGGTATGTAATTGAGGATACTTTGGTATGGACTATGTATCATAGAGCTTATCAGAAGATGTAGAAGTAACTTCAGCTGTTTTCTAGCGAAGTGCAGGGTGAGGTGTCAGCTACTTTTCTTCCTTTTAGTCATCCTTTTTTGATGTTGTCACCTTTTTAAATTGTGTCATAAATAAATGAACAAATCATTTTTGTTTCCAAGTTACAGTATTCATCTTCATACACTTAACTTTTTTGGTTGCACCAATTTACATCCACATCCATACTCTGCAAAGCAGTGTCAAGTGCTTAGCAGAGGGTACATCCCATTGTACCAGTTATTTGGCTTTCTTCCCATTCCATTCACTTTCGGAGTGTGGGGAAAATGTATGAGCCTTGCAATCCCTGAAGGAATGATACATAGAGGTTCGCAGTATATAAAACTGCTGCTGTGATACTCTGTTGTATTTTAAAAACAAACCTTTGAAGATGGGGAAAATGGCAAATTTTTTAGTGATGGTCTTGAAAAGAGAGATTTTTAGTGTGTGCTCTTGCTCTATTATGGGACAAAAGGTTTTCAGGTAGTTTTCAAACCATCATTTTCAACAAAACATAAGTGTAATTTTGAAGTTAAATGTGGACCATATCAGTTAAATTTAGATTTTTCCGATCAATTAAAACCGTCGAGTTTGGTATGTAAACCAAAATGAGGTCATTAAATGTGAAGAACAGTTCTGGCAAGGTTGAATTAATTTGGGCAATGAAATGGGTGATTTGCAGTTACTCTGTAGATTTGTGAAATGGCATTTGTAATGTTAAAGTGATATTCCATGAATATTTTTCAAATCTGTCTAAGAAAATGAGGTACATAATAAGAGATTGACTGGCAGCATATTTCCGGGAACGTATTTTACACGCAACATGATCATCATGTTACAGACAGAGTTTCATTGAAACTACGGTACCAATGTTACAGATAAAAAAGTATTATAAACAACCATTACATTTTGGCCAGAGGGGGAATGTGCATAACAACACAGCACGTTTACCTGAAAAACAGATGGTGAAATGTTATATCAGTAATTATATGAAGCACTTTATGAAGCCAACTTGTGCCTAAATTAATGCCTTATGCTTGGGCAGATGGACCTAATGTAAATAAAAAAGTGTTTATGCTTTAAAATAGTGATGTAAAGGAGTAAACATTGGAAGTTGCAACATTCCTACAATGCATAATGCCTACGCCGAGGATTCGGTGTGTTGAGGGGTGGCTAGGTGGAGGTACAAAATAAGACTGAAGTAAAGAAAGATGGATAACAAAATCGGAAATGTTTTGACACTGGAAATTGCTATTTTTAAACAACACAAATTGCTAGGTGGTCGGGCACCCCTGTTTAACAATTTGTGTCAGGTGAGCATTCTATCACACAGGCACATGGCCTGTTGAGAAAAGTATGCCTTGCTTTAGCATATTAAAGGTGACTGGAAAACTTCAAAGTTGACATTCTTGAGAGTTTTTGAGAGTTGTAGTGAACTACTTTTGGAGTTTTAATATTACAGTTCTGAACTTTGTGTACTCTTCTTGATCTGAGCATGGCATTCTCAGTGTTCCATTCATAGTCTTCCGAAGTAAGAGTGATTTCAGGTGTGCCACAGGGGAGTATTGTAGGATGGTTGCTATTCACAATACATATAAATGACCTTGTAGATAACATCGAAAGTTCACTGAAGCTTTCTGTGGATGATGCTGTAGTATATCAAGAGGTTGTAACAATGGAAAATTGTACTGAAATGCAGGAGGATCTGCAACAAATTGATGCATGGTGCAGGGAATGGCAATTGAATCTAAATATAGACAAGTGTAATGTGCTGTGAATACATAGAAAGAAAGATCCTTTATCATTTAGCTACAATATAGCAGGTCAGCAACTGGAAGCAGTTAATTCCATAAATTATCTGGGAGTAGGCATTAGGAGTGATTTAAAATGGAATGATCATATAAAGTTGATCGTCGGTAAAGCAGATGCCAGACTGAGATTCATTGGAAGAATCCTAAGGAAATGCAGTCCAAAAACAAGGAAAGTAGGTTACAGTACACTTGTTCACCCACTGCTTGAATACTGCTCACCGGTGTGGGATCCGTACCAGATAGGGTTGATAGAAGAGATAGAGAAGATCCAATGGAGAGCAACTCGCTCTGTTACAGGATCATTTAGTAATCGCGAAAGTATTATGGAGATAATAGATAAACTCCAGTAGAAGACTCCACAAGAGAGTAGCTCAGTACGGGCTTTTGTTGAAGTTTCCAAAACTTACCTTCACCAAAGAGTCAAGCAGCATATTGCTCTGTCCTACGTATATCTCACGAAATGACCATGATGATAAAATCAGAGAGATTAGAGCCCACACAGAGGCATACCAACAATCTTTCTTTCCATGAACAATAAGAGACTGCAATAGAAAGGAGAACTGATAGAGGCACTCAAGGTACCCTCTGCCACACACACTGTCAGGTGGCTTGTGGAGTGTGGATGTAGATGTAGATATTGTTTCTTGTTGGTTCTTCTTTTTTCTTGGCTCTTGATTATGTGCCATAGAGCTACAATGTATATAAGTAATATATACAGTAACTGTATGGAGGTGTAATCAGTATTTTTTCCATTGGTTTACCTGGATATGGCGTATCTGAACAAACTTTGTGTGTGTGTGTGTGTGTGTGTGTGTGTGTGTGTGTGTGTGTGTGTGTGTGTGTGTCGGTGGGGGGAGGGGGGGGGGGGGTGCATGTGCATTCTTCTATGTCAGTACGTGTAAAATTTTTCTATTAAATCTCTATTGATGCCATATTAAAATACTAAATTAATCGAGACTTAACTGGTCACACAGTGTGTGTATCTTACTCACCATCACCACCACTATTGTCCATTCCTACCACCTCACATTGACATACTGCCTCCCACTTGCGCTCTCTCTCTCTCTCTCTCCTCTCTCTCCTCTCTTTACCTTCCGTATATGCTCATTTCTGCACACAATTACATATGTGAATTTGTTTACTTAATTCCTAGATATATTATTTGTGAAGGAGAATTAATGTGTGAATGTTGTGTGCCCCTACAGCTCCAGTCCAGCTTCAGTCAACCGGCATTGCCTCAATATACAACTACGACAATTCATCAAGTGAATGTTTGAGCCATCGCGTGAACCGGTGGATCTCACACTACCAGTCTGTCCTGGGTAAGGTTGCACATGTGTGCTACTGTGGAGTAGTGGGGAAAAATCAGGGAAATCCTGGGAACTTTTTAGAATCCTGGAAATTTTTTATTGTTTTAGTTTTCAGCTAATTTTTTTGTAAATTTCACTTGTAAGAACCGGTACTGCAACAGAGAATTTAACTTTTGTGTGTTACTGCAGAGTAATACTGCAACAATAAAACATAAATGAGAGAATAACATCAAAATAAAACCTTAAGTCACAAAGAAAGTGCATCATTTACAGCAATGAGACACAGTGATTACGCAAGCATCTGCCAACAGCAAAATGTGTTAAAGATCTTCTGAAGAAGATTATGCAATGCTTTAAACAAAAACTGATTATGATGAGTGTTTAGTTACTACTGTTTAAATTTCTAACAGGTTATGGAAAAATATTGTGAATGGTGATATGAGAAGTGTTACTTTCAAAGTAAATTTCCTTTCATGCATGATGACTAATGTTACTTGTGAGAATGTGCAATGAATTTCTTAAATTACAGAGCATTTGGATCTGTTTCAAAACGAAAAAACATTATATTTGGAACCATAGTTTTTCTTATAGCTGTACTGTATGAATATCAATTCAAATGATTAACTTTCCCTGTTAGTATGTTAACGCTACTTAAGTGATGTTGCTATTGGCTAACTACATCACATGTCATATGCTCTGAATATCTGCTGTCAGTGGCTGGCGAGATAACATTATGTGAGTTATGATTGGCTTACAAAAATGCATCTCGTAGTGCAACCTTGATTTCAGTGCTTCGGAGGCCACTGGGCTGTATTTGGTGGAATTCACATTTATACTCTCATAATACAAAAATATGCAGTATATGTGTTACTGCGCTTCAAAGATCATTCCAAAATGCTTGCCCCCCCCCCCTCCACCTCCCCCCTCCCCCAACCCCACTCCTAGAATGCTTGTGCATAAAACTGTTAGCAGGTTAGCAGTCAAAGCATTGATTCTAAGGGAAAGTGTATAGTCATTGAAGACAGAAAAAAATGTACTTTCACCCAGAGTTTACTGTATTTTCATTGAGGAATAAGAGTAGTTTTAACCAGGAAAAGTTTCTGAATTTTTTTGTCCTTGCAGACACACTGATAATATTAATGATATTAGACAAAAGTGTTGGAATACATATTTTCTAGCAACTTATCACTGCTTGATTAATGGACATTCAGCCCTGACAGGTCAGTACTCAAATGCTAACCAACTGTATCTTTACATTAGCACAGCTGTCAATAATTTACATAATATTCCTACCAAACACATTTCACAATTTTCACGTAGGATTTCACCTTACAATTGACACAGTTTGTGCTCACGTGTCCACTGATTGTTTCAAGAAGGAAATATGTATTTTGAATGCATGTATTTATTAAAGTGTAAGATATAGAGTGTGAAACTTGGGACACACTTTAGAAATCTCTGTCATGGCTCAGTACAGTTTGTCAGTTATTCACACACATTGCAACTCCAAAGAGGAGGTGTCACATCTTGTTGGAAAGTGTTGTCCTTGCCCACCTTTGGAAACAATCAGTTCTGTAATGTAGCAAGTTACTGCTGACCACGAACTGTGTTTTCAACAAAGAAGAATGGGCTGTAAACAGATGGGTAGGATATGACACCAAACACACTAACTTTGAGTGAATCTTGTACATGTTCAATATGTGCATGTGGGTTCTGTAAGCCATAAATTCAAACATTGTGTTTTTCGATTTTTCTCCTCAAAGGTGGAAAGTTGCTTCACCGAGGAACATGATGCATTGTGTGAAAGTGCTATAATTGTCAATAGCATTCTGTAGGTTATCAGAAAATGCCACATGTTTGCATTTGTTGTCACGACATACAGCCTGCAGCAGCAAGAAGTTCAACAGTTGTGTAACCAACTGAACTCAAAACAAGCCAAATTTTTGTTTTTGGCAATTGTAACTCCTGATTAGTGGGACAAGTTGATTTTTTAGGACTATGATGGAAAGTGATTTTGTTGTGACAGTGCCACGACATTTAACAGTGCCGCCATGTCAGTACGCGCAAATGGCGATAGAGGCACTCTGCAACTCGACTGAGAGCGGAAGCACCACCTACCTACGAACGGCGCTGGCCGCATGTCACGGCATGGCAGTCGTATAAGAGATACTGAGTTGTTATTATGTAACCAGCTATTGTTTCTAAGTGAATGTGTTTGAATATCCACGCAATTATTGGTGATTAAAGGTTATAACACTTTTTGGTGACGAGGTCGGATATTTTAACTGCATTGTGGATTTATGTGTTCGTGACAGGGCAGACATGGAACAGCTCATGCAAGCGCTCATTGAACAACAAACACAGCTGATGGCTGCTATTCAGGCGTTGTCGACGTGGCTTACTCATCGTCTGTCTTCCTCTTCTCCGCCTCCATTCCCTCCTTATGACGAGGCCGCTGAAGACTGGGAGGATTATGAGAAGTGTTTGCGGCAACACTTCTTGGCTTTTGGCATTGTCCATGCTCCTATGTGTAAGTCGTTATTTCTATCTTGGATTTCCCCATGGATCTATCAGCTGCTATCTCAGTTAGCCCCCCTGCGGGACCTGCCTCTCTGTCCTTCAGAGAAATGTGTGACTTATTGTCTAACTATTACCGAAAAAACACCCATGCCATTGTCGCCCGCGTGACGTTCTACAGGTGTCATAAACAGCCCCATCAATCTTGCCGGGCTTGGGCACCGGAACTACACAGTCTGAGTAGTAAATGTCGGTTTGTCACAGACGCTCATCATGAGTCTTATGTTGATTCAATGGTTAGGGATGCTATTCTATGGCTTGCTCCTGATAAAGAAGTTCGGCAATGTGCCCTACAACTGCCAAACCCATCGTTGTCGGAAGTTCTAAGCATCACTCAATCCTTTGAAGTGTCTCACGCTGCTGGCACGCAAATAGACGCATGGTGTGATGTAGACGCTGTACAGTCAACTTTCAACACAGACAATTTGCCTGTTTCACAGGAGAACAAAGATGTGGCAGTGGTTCACTCGTGTAAACAACATCGCGTTGGGCTGCAATGCTCGCAGCAAAAACAGCAAACACAGAAGCAGGTTCGTTCCCCACTTCCTTCTTGTCCACGTTGTTTCATACAGCATGACAGGGCAGCGTGTCCAAAATGTTGGGCCACGTGTAATTCATGTAGGAAAAAAGGCCACATTGCCTCTTTTTTTCAGTCCCCTAAAATTCTTGTCGACGAGGATGAGGCATCGGACATGGATGTTAACTGTGTGCTTTCTCAAACAAACAAGTTGTTTGTTACTGTTTGTGTTCTGGATAGACACATTCGCATGGAAGTGGACACTGGCTCTGCAGTAACTCTCATTAATTCTCGCACGTATTTGGAGTTGGGCTCCCCTCCCTTGTCTCCAGTTACATGAAATCTGAGAACTTATAATAAACAGAAAATTCCTATCATTGGCCAGTTTGATGCTTCCACTGCCTAAAAGTCTGTTGATAGGCCCCTCACGTTTTATGTGGTGGATCATGCGGGCACTGAAAACCTGTTCGGTTATGATGCTTTCCAGTTGTTCGTGTTCTCCAGTGACAATGATGTGCACCTCATATATGAGGATATTCTGTATCAACAGCTGGATGGATTGTGTTCTGAATTTTCATCCATGTTCTCTGCTAGTCTGGGTCATGCCAAGGATTTTGAAGCCCACTTTACTCTTAAACCTACAGCTCGCCCTAAGTTTTTCTGGGCACGCCCTATTCCGGTGGCGTTGCGTGCACCTGTCAAGGCTGAGATAGACAGGTTAACAGCTTCAGGCATTCTCCTTCCTGTTACCTCCAGCGAATGGGCATTGCCAATCGTGGTGGTTTCTAAACCAAATGGGAGTCTGCAATTGTGAGGTGATTTTAAAGCCACTGTCAACGCTCAGAGCCTCATTGACACTTATCCTCTTCCCCGTCCTGAGGAGTTATTTATTAAGCTCGCTGGGGGCCAGTTCTTTTCCAAACTTGACTTATCGGAGGCGTACCATCAGTTGCCGTTGGATGCTTCTTCCAAGGAATTTCTCATCATCAACACTCCTTGTGGGTTGTATCAGTACCAGCGGTTACCATTTGGTGTCACTAGCACGCCGGCCATTTTTCAGCGATTTGTGGAACAGCTCACGGCTTCTGTTCCCGGCTGCATAAACTATCTGGATGACATTGTTGTCACGGGGGCCTCCACTGAGGAGCACCTTCACAATTTGCGTTTCCTGTTTCGGGTTTTGCATTCGGTTGGGTTGAGGTGCAATCTGGACAAGTCACAGTTCTTCCAACCCTCCATTCTGTATCTTGGTTTCCACTTGTCCCGTGAGGGTATACATCCTCTACGTCATCACGTTGCGGCCATTAACGCTCTACCCCGGCCGTCTACGGTCAAAGAACTTCAGGCATTTCTAGGCAAGATTGCTTATTATCACAAATTCATTCCATCCGCGGCAGCGGTAGCTCATCCTCTGCATCAGCTGTTACACAAAAACGCCCATTTTTGTTGGTCCGATGAGTGTGAGCAGGCTTTTGTCTGCCTGAAGGCTCATTTGCAGTTGGCGCCTTGTCTTGCCACATTCCGTCCATGTCAGCACTTGGTTCTGGTGACTAACACGTCACAGTATGGCCTAGGGGCTGTTCTTGCCCATCGGTATGAGGATGGGTCAGAACGACCCATCGCCTATGCTTCCAAGACCCTCAACAATGCACAACATCGTTACTCTCAAATTGAAAAGAAGGCACTCGCTATCATTTATGCTCTAAAAAAGTTCAGCATTTTTTTGTATGGTTCTAAGTTTCACCTCATCACCGACCACAAGCCGCTGGTCTCTCTGTTCAGCCCATCGGCGTCGCTTCCAGATAAGGCAGCTCACTGCCTGCAACTTTGGGCCTTATACTTGTCTCGTTTTCACTATGAGATTCACTATCGATCCATGGCCCAGCACGCCAACGCTGACGCATTTTCGCTATTGCCGATGGGCCCCGACCCGGTTTCTGATCGTGATGAACTACTCTGTTTCCACATTGATGAGGAAGAACGTTGTGCAGTCGAGGGTTTTCCACTTACAGGTTCGCAGGTCGTGTCGGCTACTGCACGGGACCCGGTCCTGCGTCAGGTGATTGGTTTTGTTCAACGGGGTTGGCCGGACAGGACCAAGGGCCGGGCATCGGATCCCCTTCGCAACTACCATGCCTTGCGCCTTCGTCTGTCTGTTCGTGATGGTGTTGTTCTTCAGGCCACGGATGGCGCATCTCCATGGGTCATGGTGCCAGACTCTTTTTGCAAAGATGTTCTCAAACTGTTGTATGAAGGCCATTGGGTTATTTCTCGGACTAAGTCCCTGGCCCGCAGGCATGTTTGTTGGCCCAGTATTGATTCGGACATTGCTCACATTGTTGGTGCGTGTGGTCAGTGTGCTCAACAACTGGCTGCCCTCTCCATGGCTTGATCCGGCACAGCCAAGGGAACGGGTGCACGCTGACTTTGCCGGCCCCTTCCTCGGTACTTATTGGCTACTGTTGATTGATGCCTTCTCGAAGTTTCCATTTGTTGTTCGATGTCCATCGCCCACCACTGTGCCGACGATGCTGGCTTTGTCCAAAATCTTTGCGCTAGAAGGTCTTCCAGCCACGATCGTCACGGACAATGGCACTCAGTTCTCTTCACAGCCCTTCCGTAATTTTTGTACTGGACAAGGGATTCATCATGTTACAGCACTGCCTTTCCATCTGCAATTGAATGGGGAGGTCGAGCACCTTGTCCGCACTTTCAAAAGCCAGATGAAAAAATTCTTTAGTGATTTTTCCACAGATGACGCTCTGCTGCAATTTCTGAGTTCTTATCACCTCTGGGTGATCGCAGCCCTGCTGAACTCTTGCATGGCCGCCAACCGCGCACTCTACTGCACCTGCTTCACCCTGTCAGGCCTCGTGCTGTGTCCCCTAGTGTGGGAAAATGCTCTGTGGGCACCGACGTGTGGGCACAAGGGTATGGATCTTGCCCTAAATGGATTCCAGGGGTGGTAAAGGCTCTTCACGGCCGCTGGCTTTGTGAAATACATACGGACGACACCATGGTTGTTTGCCATTATGACCAGATGGGCCCACGAGTGGTGGCCATGCCAGTGCCACCGCCCCTTCCTTTGCCTCCACCAGCCTGAGAAGCCAGTCCTGCCACTGCTGCCGATCTACCATATGTGTTGATGCAGCTGATGTTGCTACCACTTCCGAGTACGCCAGAACCTGCTCCAGTCGCGACGCTGCTTTCTCCAGGACCCATCTCGCTGGAGCACACCCCCAGGTCCACGACACCTATGGATGCTGCTCCGGAGTTTTCACCCATCATCTCGTCCAGGAGGCACATTCCATGCATGAGCTTCCATCCTGGACATTTTCGACCATACTCTCGTGTCTGTCCGCGGGATATTCTTGGGGCCTCACAACAGGCCATGGATGTCTCCGCACTGTCCATGTCTCCAAGGAAGTGATATTTATTTTTTTTTCAAGGGGGGGGGGGGGGGAGGGGAAGTGTTGTGACAGTGCCACGACACTTATCAGTGCCACCACAACAGTACACCCAAACGGCGATAGAGGCGCTCCGCAACTCGGCTGAGCGTGGGAGCGCCACCTAGCTATGAACAGCGCCGGCCGCATGTCACAGCACGGCAGTCGAATAAGAGATACTGAGTTGTTATCACGTAATCAGCTATTGTTTCTAAGTGAGTGTGTTTGAATATCCATGCAATTATTGGTGATTAAAGGTTATAACAGATTTGAATATGTGCCGACATTTTTCTTGGAAACAGACAGGTAGCCATGACTCTTTCGTGTAATTACACATCCTGTGTCTACAGACTGTCAGTACCATCTGTGATTGTTCCACCCATTTAGAGGATCAGTTTGGCACCCCATCCTGAAACAGATTTGCAGTGTAATTGGTGAATATCACTTAACAAACTTGAGAACACTCAATGATTTCTGGTACAGAGCACCATGTAACAGTAACCAAGTGTGTTCGTTCCTCCAATAACTGAGCTGTGGCACAGCAATTGATAGTTTTGACAATGTAATACCTTCAACATGTTTATTCTTTGTAAACACTCTATCTACTCCTAGATTTACTTATGACTTTGCAATTCTCCTTGGAAGTGGAGAAGAATTACAGGATCTGTTGAATGGAATGAACAGTCTGAGTACAGAATGTCAGTTGAGAGTAAATCAAAGAAAGATGAAAGTAATGAGAAGTAGCAGAAATGAGAATAGTGAGGAACATTGGGATTGGTGATCACAAAATAGATGAAGTTAAGGAATTCTGCTACATAGACAGCAAAACAGCCCATGACGATGGATTGAGCAAAGATGACATAAAAACCAGACCAGCACTGGCAAAAAACAGCATTTCTACCCAAGAGAAGTCCACTAGTATCAAACATAGATCTTTATTTTAGGAAGAAATTTCTGAAACTGTATGTTTCGTGTACAGCTTTGCATTGCAGTGAAACATGGACTTTCGAAAAACTAGAAAAGACAAGACTTGAAACATTTGAAGTGTGGTGTTACAGGAGAATGTAGAAAATTAGGTGGGATGATGAGGTAATGAATGAGGTGGTTTTCCACAGAATTGGAGAGGAAAGGAATGTATGGAAACACTGGCAAGGAGATGGTTAAAAAATGGTTCAAATGGCTCGCGACTTAACTCCTGAGGTCATCAGTCACCTAGAACTTAGAACTAATTAAACCCTAAGGACATCACACACATCCATGCCCGAGGCAGGATTCGAACCTGCGACCGTAGCAGTTGCTCGGCTCCAGACTGCAGCGCCTAGAACTGCACGGCCACTCCGGCCAGCCAAGGAGATGGGACAAGATGGTAGGATAGCAGTTAAGACATCAGGGAATAACTCCCATGGTACTAGAGGGAACGGTAGAGGTAAAATTCTAGAGGAAGACAGAGATTTGAATAAAAGCAGCAAATTATTGAGGACATAGATGACAAGTGCTGCTCAGAGATGAAGAGCTTGGCACAGGAGAGGAATTCATGGTGAGTTCTGTCAAGGGTCAGAAGACTGATGACAAAAAAGAAAAAAAATACTGCCAGACTGTATGATTCCCTCTTGATTCCAACTTTCCTAACCTCCTTGCAGGTCGTGAGTTGTAATTTTGTGGTTTATGTGTTGATAACTATAAAATGATAAATTATTAATAAATATAACAAGAGAGTGTTATAAAGGTAACTGGACTTTTTTGGGACTAAAGTTTAAACTTTGAATAATCACTTAAAATCCAAAATGTGGGAAAACAATGACCATGAACATGATCAGAAGATTTCAAACTGCAATATGATCAAAACAGAATTTAAGAACATGACACAATATAAAAATGGGTGTTGTCTTGAAATCATATTCTGAATTACGATCAATAGGTCTACTAAACTTATGATGTTGTTGGGCCTTAGGCTTCAATTTTGACACATTCATTTTTAGTTAGCAATGAATTTATGTTCAGAATCATACCAAATAATTAATTAACTTAAGTGAAAACAATTGCCCCACAACGTTTAAGGTTGGAGAAATTATGCAGGAGGAAGTAGAACTCCAAGAAGCTTAGAAGGTGTTCGTGGGTACTGTCAGAGTATTTTGGTATAATGGACCCATAGTCTCCAGAAGATAGTTGCAGAGTAACAGTGTAAATATAATTTATTCAGTTGATTACCGATATTACATTTGGTTTCATGAAAAGACCTTCACAAGAATGAAAAGGTCTATACCCTTAACTGCATGATTTTTTTATTTCAAGCTGTAAAAATTACCATGCTTATTTTATAGTGCCTACATTATGAAAAAATACTGATTTGTTAATTTAATTAATTTTTTTTTCAATATTCTTGACAATCGCTTTGTAGCTGATAAGCTACATATTGCGTTAACACCTTATGAGCCACAATAAATGTGCTTTTATTTTGCTACCTCATTTGTTGCCAAGTATCTTGTAATTTAATTGTCGATTAGAATTAAATACTTTGCGATTATGATTAAATACTTCACATGGGAAGGGAGAAATGTTAAACCAAGTAAATAGGACACTGATGTCATGAATACTGAGCATTTATTGTATGTTTTAATACACTTTTACATATGAACAATATGCTATCTAGTTTCAATAGGTTTGTACCCAAACATGTAATAATCATGTTACATGAAAAGTTTGAAAACAGTTCTTTTGTCTGTGCAAACACAATGCAACTGTGAATTTATTACATTGAATCCAGGAAAAATCCTTGCATCCTAGCATTTTGCACCTTGCTCACTTGCAAATACGAAGGCAGGTGATCTACTTGATTGAGCCTCACATCTTGTGGAGGTCCATGTGCTGATGGGCCCCTTTGTCTTCTTATCTTGTATTTTGTTTTTGAGTTCATTACTTGGCCTCCCACATTTTGCTGAAGTTGGAACAGAGCGATACAAACAGTGAACAGTTTTCATTTGAAATTTGGAGAGTTTCATAGTTCTTTAATCCCTATGGTTTCAGCTAGGAATTGACTACTCCTATTTCCAGAAGATTATAAAACAATCTTACACACCATTTTCGACTTTTCATGAAAATTTTATGTTGATTCATTATGCTGTTAAGGTGGTCAACACCTCCCATATGTTTAGTGTAGAGCTTAATTATTTGTGGACAAGGTATTGATATTCTCTCTCTCTCTCTCTCTCTCTCTCTCTCTCTCTCTCTCTCTCTCTCTCTCTCTCTCTCTCTGTCTCTCTCTCCCCCTCCACAATTATCTATGTACCTTTGTCACTGTTATTTCCATCTTGGGAGATAGTATTCCAGTATATCCTTCCTCTCCACCAACACATTTCAGCCATAGAAATGGGTGTGTGTGTGTGTGTGTGTGTGTGTGTGTGTGTGTGTGTGTGTGTGTGTGTGTGTGTGTGTCACTTTTCACATATGACTAATAGTGCTGGAAAAATAAACCAGGTTAGCAGCACTGAATATGAACTAGAGAGTGAAGAGTGAGATGGACATTATGTTGTCAGCAGCAAGTACTGTTAATGGATGGAACAACTTTGTGTCCAAATGAAATACACAGATTATATCTTTCATGCTTGCAGTGTTCTGCTGATTTTTCAGTGCAATACAGATAGAAAGCTAATTTGCAAAGAAACCAAATAAAATGCAATAACTTTGTAACAAGCAGCCAGAATGTGTGGATCCTTTATGCCAAAAGGAGGTAACATTGAACAACCTCTGAAAGTTTGGAGTTTTGTTTCACCATGTATGTGTAATAATAGTGTATCTGTCTTAGGACAGGTTTCAAGTGGAATCTGTCTGTGCCCTGTTCTGAGCATCTTTCTTCATCTGTTAGCATGCTCTTCCTCATCTAATGTTGTCCATCAATCCAATCCTCCTCCTATCTCTTCCTCTAATCCCTTCCACTTTCCCTCTTTGGTTCTTTGTTACAGACAATTCCTATGCAGTATATGTCCCAGTTAAGACTATTTCCTCTTTCTGATCATTCCACATAATCTTCTCTCTTTCCCTAGTTTCACACAAACATGTGGTGCAGTCATGAATCAATAGTCATGGTAGTTTGTAAGTTTGTGGTAAGATCTTATGGGACCAAACTGCTTAGGTCATCAGTCCTTAAGCTTACACACTACTTAATCTAATTTAAACTAACTTATAATATGGGCAACACACACACCCATGCCCGAGGGAGGACTCGAACCTCCGATGGGGAGCTGCCTCAGACCGCGCAGCTATCCCGCACAACGATAGTCATCATAAAGAGAGGTGGCTATAATGGGAGATCATTGGGTGGAAAGTGCTAAATCTCAAGTGGGCATTTTCAAGGAATTGAATTGACTGAAACAGTGAAATCTTAGGAATTCTGACAGTCTCAGTGGGGTAGTATGGTGGAAGAGGGAGGGAAATGCTTGTCTCTTATGTTGACAGTAAGAAATTTATTGAGGCATGTGGTCAGAAATCACAGAGCTTTGATGCTAAGATGTTTTCCCATCATGGAGGCCCACATATCTTTATTGTTCGATTTTACAATGGATAGTCAAACTGCAAAGCTAGAGAAACCAATGCCTTTTAGTCTTCTGTATACTGATAATGTAGCATTAATAGCTGATAATGTCCCAGTAATGAACGAGAACCCCCAGGAGTGATGGACGTCACCTGGAGCATTTGGCTTACATGTAAGATAAAAGATTCATGATGTGCAACTTAGTCGAGATGCCACACAAACGATTATTATTGAGCTCAATGATATGTGCATGCAAATCAGACTGTATTAGCTTTTACAGATATGCCTGCCTCCCTTAATGTTTACAAGTGTGTAGTTGCACGTTGTTTCTTGTTTTGCAGGGCTTTTGAGAAAGATGCAAGTGTCAGAGCTGGTCTAACCAGTAAACAATATATATTGCAAAAAAAAAATATGTCATCAAGGACAAGGTCATTTTACTGACGAGTGATGTTACAGCCAGTTCATCATTGTAAGAGTACAAGATACCCAATACAGAGCAAATGAAATGAGAGTATCACAGTAAAGGTTGACCAGACAGCTGCACCTTGTTATATTCTCCTCAGATTTGTTGCTTTCATTTCGGTCTTTCTTCCAAAGATCAGGTTGATGCAGCCATCCATGCCAGTCTGTTCTGTGTGGGTCTCTCAGTCTCCACATATTGACTGCAACTCATATCGATTTTGAGCTGCAGACTGTCTGTAGTTGACCCTTGGCCCCAAATTTTACACTGCACACTTAATGTACTTTACCAAGTTGGCAAATCCTAGATGCCCCTGGATGTGTCCTATTGACCGATCCTCTATTTTATGAAAGTTGCACTATAAATTTTGTTTTCTCTAATTCACTTCATTACCTCCTCATTAATTATTTGATTTATTCATCTAAATGTCAAGGTATTCTATAGCATTCCATTTCAAGAGCTTCTATTCTTTTTTAGTCAGAACTTCTTGTTGTGCACTTACATTCCAGACTAACACCTTCAGAAAAGACTGCCTCAAATTTAAACTTGCATGTGATGTCAACAATGTTTTTTCATAAATACTTTTCTTGCTGCTGCCAGTCTTCATTTTAAAATCTCTCTGATTCAGCCTTTGTCTGTTATTTTGCTGCCCAAATAGCAAAACTCTGTTACTATACTGTGTTCATCATAAGAATAAACATGATATAAACATTGTACCATGTATTCTTCCACGTTTGCTTGAGTGTCATTGGATTTTCTTTCACGTGGAGCATAAGCCAAGCTGTGTCCAGTACAGTCAAGTAAGATCATAAGAACACATTTTATGCTGTGATGCATGCTCATATACTGAGCGATAATGCAGGACGATAGCTTTACCTGCACTGGGAAGACAAGTGGTCCAACTAACCTGAAATGATATGAGCAATTGCAGGTCAGATGTAAAAAGAGACAAGCAAAGAAACAACATAGCTTTGAATGTGTCTCAATTTTTTAAGAGAATGAAATTATAATCATCAAAATGCCAGCACTACCGCACACTTCTTGGGTGACTAGATGGAAAGCATAAAATGCTTTCATTCTCACCGAACATAATTTTCTAAGTACAAATGAGGGTGATGAAACTTCCTAACTTAAACACAGGGTAATTCTTCTGACCAAGTTAGTGTGATGCAGAAGTATACCAGCCACAAAAGGTATGAATTACAGTCAGTCATTTGGTACTCTCTTAGCTTCTTTCTCAGCCAAATCTGAAAAATACATTTCAGTTCTGTAACTGTCATCTGCCCAGTTCTCTAATTCTCATGTGCTATGTTGATAACCAGTTGATCAACAGCAGAATCCACAAAGCCACCCAGACACCGCATTTTCTCCTCTCCTTTTATGACATTCTGTTCCATATCTCACCAGCATTCGGCAGTGACATGCAAAATAACTGAATGCATTTGTTCCATTACATCTGGCAGCTTAACAGTCTTATTATTTCTTGTGACAAATGCCTTGACTTGACTGTTGGGTTTGTATTGTAGTGTGGTAAATGTAAAAATGCAGTATTTGTAGGTCTGCTGGATGCTGTGAAAATGATTGTTTTTCATGTTTGGACAACAGTTATCACCGTGGTTCATGTGAGACTACATCTTTGGTATAAAACATAGTCTATATAAAGAGTATTTGGTTTTCAATTTTTGTCCTACAAAATTAAATTTGAATGTTTTCTTAATTTAAGCTACCTTCATTAACCATCTTTCATAAAATATTGATAATTAATATATTTGAAATGAAAGCAGGAATTTCATTTGCAATATGTAATTATAAACAAGAATGAATGCATTATTCATAAGAAGTGGAGATGATTTTTTCAATAACAAGATATAAAGGTGAGACTTGAACTAGCGAGCCATATATATATATATATATCAAGGTGAGACTTGAACTAGCGAGCCATGAACTGAACCATACTATCAATTACTATGCTACCAATTCCATTATACATCCAGGAAGTAATCTTATTTCAACTGTATCAAATATAGTCCCTCAGAAAACTTCAGAGAGGTTTTTTTCCTGTAAATTTATGAAAAAACATTAAGAGCAGCCTACTTCTTACCACTTTTTAACCCCATCTTCATGCATGTTTCATTACGGTACAGGAAGCAGCCTCAGTCATTTTCATATTGCAGCACAACAATGAGAGCACAACAGCACAGGGACTGTGACTGTACACGATTTTTGAAATAAAAACTACTTAGCTAATGCATGTTTAAGACCAATGGTGAGGGCTGTTAATACATTAGAATATCTTATAGTTTCATTTAATGTTGCTTAGTAACATAAGTAGGACCTACTTGCAAGAATCTAACAACACCAGTGTATGTATGCTACCGCTTCTGACCAATCATAGTGTTTGTGTTTGTTTACACCAGTTTTATTCTTATGATGCACAGACTATACTTATAGTGTCTCAGTTCCTAATCTAATCCCAGGAGCACCGCTTTGTTTAAATATTGATAATGTTCACCTTATAACCTCTCTTTAAGATACTTTCCAGTCTAATCAACTGCACTTTTAAGGCGTATGCCATCTGTAGAACTACAATGTCATAACTTCATTTTTTACTAGTACTTCCTGAACTTTCATACCCTGTCCCAATTTTTCTTTGGGTTCCATCACTGCTTGTTTAATGTACAGATTGAATAATGTCAGGGTGACTCTCCCTTTCTTCTCAACCAGTGCTTCCCTTTCATGGCCTTTTACCCTTATAACCAGTAGTTTTGTTTTTTTATGAGCTGTAGATAACTTTCCACTCCCTGTGTTGTATCCTTGACACTTTCAAAAAATTTAAAGATTGTATTCCAGTCAACCTTAACAAAAATTTTCTCTTAAACTACAAATACTGTAAATGTGGGTTTGCCCTTGTTCAGTTTACCTTACAACATAAATTGTCAGGGCATTGTTGCTTTGCACGTTCTCAGATTTTACCGCAACCCTACTGAGCTACCTCAAGGATGGCTTCTAGGAATTCTTACATTATTCTGTGAAAAATGTATATCGGTACTTTCTCAACATTACTTATTAAACAGATAGTTTGGTAAAAATCACACCAGTTGCCACCTACTTTCTTTGGAGTAGAAATGATTAAATTCCTCTTGAAATCAGAGGATATTTTCCCACTCATAATATCTTATGCATTAGGTGCAATAATTTTGCTGTGGCTAGCCGTCCCTAGGACCTCAATAAATCTCAGGGAATGTCATCTATTACAGGGGCTTTGTTTCTACACAGGTCTTTCAGTGCTCTGCCAAATTCTTCCCACAGTTCCATACCTCCCATCTCACCTTGTTTACTACTTCTTCTGTTTCTGTATTATTCTCTCATGAAGATGTTCTACATATTTCTTCCACCTTTCAAATTTTCCTTCTGTGCTTAATACTAGCTTGCCATCTGAGCTCGAGGTGTTTTTTAATTTTCAAATAGGTGGCATCTGTCGTTCCTCTATTCATGCCAGCTTATACAGTCTTGCAGTTGTCCTGTAGCCTTTTGCACTTCCCGTCGATCTCATTTTTTAGTCATCTGTATTTCCTTTAGCTTGCTCTATTTTCTGGATTTTTTGTTTCCTTGTCTCATCAATTAACTCTAGTATCATATATCCAAAGATTTCTATTTGGTTTTGTCTTTTTTTCTATTTGACATTCTGCTACTTTCACTATTTAATCTCTGAGCTATCAATACAGATTCTGTTGTATTACTTTCACCTACTTCAGCCAGTTGTTGCATTAATTCTCAAGAACTCTTTATTCTTGTAATTTTTCCAGGTTCCATCTCTTTAGTTTCTCACATTTATGCAATTTCTTTATTTTTAATCTGCATTTCATGACCAATAAATATGGTCAGAGTCCAGCTCTTGTCATGTCAATATACGAGGGCTGTTCAGTAAATAACAATCATAGCTGTTTTTGACAGCTCCCCTACATAAATTTGGCGTCCTCCTCAAAGTAGTCTCCTGTGGAAGCAACTCACTTGTGCAAGCATTTCTGCCAGTCTGCAAAAATGTGCTGAAATCCATTATTTGAAAGGTCCTTCAGAATTGCCTCCAGAGCCTTTGCTATTGCTTCTGCTGATGGAAAAAGCTTCCCCTGAAGGTGCATTTTCAGGTTATAAAATAGGAAGGAAGTCATACAGGGATAAATCTGGACCATAGGTAGGGTGAGGGAATACAATTTCCACTGATTTTTTGCAAGATATTCAGTAACGTAATTTGAAATAAGTGGATGTGCAATTAAGTGGTTTGGGATCCAGCCAGTTTCATGGATAAGTGGTCTTTTGTGCCTAATATGGACACTTAAAGTTTTCAGAACGTCTCTCTGTAGTATTATCCATTTATTTATGTGCATGCCGTAACAATGTGCTGATAAACCATTCCGTGAGTATAAAAACTGAAATGAATGTAAATTTCCCAGCAGAAGCAACCACTTCTGGGATTTGTGATGGAGTAGATTTCCACACTGAGCCTTGCTGTTTGCTCTCAGGATCAAAATTATGTAGCCAAGTTTCACTACCAATGATCGACATTGAAAGAAACTTCTAATCTACATTTAACGTCAACTTGAACTACATGCAGACCTGCATATGTATACCTTTTTTTTAGGGAATTGACAATCATTGAACCCCACTGCACCCACATTCTCCTGTCTCCAACTTGTAGGTGGACGCAATGAAATTTTCACTATTTCGGAAAGTGTTTGTAAGGTTATTGGTTGGTCCTCCCTCACAATGACACCAGCACTGTTTTCTTCCTTAAGCCAGTAGCAAGAGCAATGGTACAACCTTCCTTTAAAATAGTCTTATCTCTTCAAATGATTTAATTATATTTGAGCTCAACTATGGGAAAGAGCACTCTCTCCATAGGCCTGCTGTACCACTGAAAAGACCTCGAGTAAAGATATTCTGAGATGAAAGAAGAAATTCAAAGCATTGTGCCACATATACAGTAGTTCATTATTTGTGACCTCCATTGTTACAGTAGGCGATTCTGTATTTCTTAGCTTGAAACAGTGGAACTAGTATAGTGTGTTTGTTTCACATGAAGCTAGTAGAATACGGTGAGATTAAACTCTAGCAAAAAAATTATAACAGTGAAAAAATTTGGTAATCCTTTGTTGAACAGCCTTCATATATCTATCTCAAATCCAGTAGTGTCTCCAGGTCTCTTCAATGTATATAATGTTATTTCCCCCAGTCCTTATTTTCCTATGCTTTTCCCTTTTCATACTATCAAATTCCAGTTCCCATTAACAATGAAATTTTCAGCCCTTTCAAATATCTGAGTAATTTTCAGCTCTGATTGTGCATTCACTATGATTTTTATATAATTGCTTACCTGCAGTGCTAATTTTTTGGTTCATTATCAGTCATACTGGTGCATAACTCCTAATTGATACCATGTTCATAACCTTTACTGACCTGACCGGTAGTCCTTTACTTCCTATTACTGCACTTAAATAATTTGCACTATATTTCACTTCAGTTTATCCACCTGTCTTTTTAAATTCCTTGAGCTATCCACTCCATTAAGAGATTTAGCACCCTATGCTCTGGCCTGTGGAATGCCAATTTTATTTTTTCCGATATTACTATTCTGAGTAGTCACTGACTGCAGATCTGAATTTTATGCAGAGGATGTGAGACTAACCCTGCTATTATTCAATATATACATTAAATGAGCAGTAATGGAATCCAAAGAGAAATTGGGAAAGGGTATGAAAGTTTAGCAAGAACTAGTAAAAAACAAAGTTTGTCTGTGAGATTGTAGTTGTATAAGAGGGCAAACAACGTAGAAGTGCAGTTGATTGGAATGGATAGTGTCTTGAAGGGAGATTATAAGATGAATAATATCAAAACTTAAACAAGGTGATGCCCATGGTACTGCATTAGCAAAGAAGACACTAAAAGTAGTAACAGAGTTTTACTACTTGGGCAGCAAAATAATTGTCAATGGTTGAAGTAAGGAAGATTACAAAATGGAGACTCGTATAAGTTTAAATTTGAGGAAGTCTTTTCTGAAGGTGTTCGCCTGCAGTGAGAAAGGGGGAGGGGGGGGGGGGGGTGTTGCTATCTCTGGAACATTTTACCCAAAATCATCCCTCTTTCATTAAGCCATACAGTGGATCTGGGTGTCCTCAGGCCTGAAACTTCTGCGGGGCTGACAATTTTGGTGGAGAGGTTAAAAAGTGTCCTGGAATTGTTTTGGTTACAGCACAGGTGTCAGCAGCTGGCAGATATCTCTGACAACTGGAGTTTGCATGCATATTTCGTGGAGAGATGGTGGGGGATTTGTGGTGCAAGCAGTGGTAGTGGCAGCACCAGCAGGTGCTGAATGTGGGTGTGGAGGTGTCTAACGTCTGGGAGAGGCCCTCTGCCAGATAGTCACTCGGGCAGGATTTAATGTCCAGTTGACAACAAAGACTGAACACACCAAATGGATTTGCTAGGAAGTGGCTACAAACAACTGTAGCCTCTGTGAGGAAACCACCTGGGTATTTGCCTCAAGGAAATTAGCCGTACTGTTGGTGCAACCACATTGGAGGCATATCTGTTGAGAGGCCAGACAAACCTGTGTTTCCTGATGAGTGGTAGCAGTCATTTCAGCAATTTCAATGACTGATGTGTCCTTTTAACATTACTCAACACAGTAAATAGCTGCAAGCAATGGGAAACTTGACCAGATGTATTTCAGACCCCCCCCCCCCCCATTTCCCCCGCCCCCTGTCACTCCCCATAACCCCCCTGTCACTCCCCATAACCCCCCTGTCACTCCCCATAACCCCCCTGTCACTCCCCATAACCCCCCTGTCACTCCCCATAACCCCCCTGTCACTCCCCATAACCCCCATGTCACTCCCCATAACCCCCATGTCACTCCCCATAACCTCCCTGTCACTCCCCATAACCTCCCTGTCACTCCCCATAACACCCCTGACACTTCCCCCCCCCCCCCCCCCCCCCAACACCACCACCACCACTTCGCCCCGTCACTATGGAATTCAATATTATGATACCCACAGTATCAACAGCATGCTGAGAATACCAGATTTCAGGCATTACCTCTCACTAAGGACAATGCAGTGTCTAGCAGCCGCAGTTCTCAAACAACGATGAAATTTTTATGGATGAATAAATGCTGTGTCATCGGGGCACAATTTTTCACAGCTGGTTTCTGGACAGTGTGAGCTAACAGATTGCCTAACATGCATTCCATTGAACAGTTATGAGATGAAATTGAGAGGTCAGTTCATGCACAAAATCCTGGGCTGGTAACACTTTCACCATTATGGTTGGCTATAAAGGCAGCATGGCTGAATGTTTTACAGGGGACCTCTAACAACTTTTCATGCCATGTTGAATTGCTGCAGTGTGCTGGGCAAAAGGTGGTCTGACATATTAGCAAATGTTGTATGACTTTTGTCACTTTAGTGTGTATTTGATTATGGAAACTGGATGTTTGTGTAAGATATCTAATTAGAAGTGAGATGAAATGTGTTTTTCATCAAAATATCTGTTAGATATGTTACTTAGCAGATCTTTGCTGAATTTTATGTTTAAATGCTGGAAGTCTTCGAACTGGATGGGTAAAGGGAGGATAAAATAATATTAGTAATAATAATAATAATAATAATAATAATAATGTCCAAATGAGAACTGAACGGGCGATTTCCGGTCTCAAACACAACTGATTGCGTATTTCAAACTTTATGTAGTTGCTAATAGGATGTACTCCTCTGTTCGAAACATTGCATCAGCTGGAACTGAAGCTAAAACTCCTGTGTGCCTGGTGGGCATTCTACCACATGGCCTGTAAAGATAAACCAGCCTCACTTCTACATTTTAAAGATGGCTGGAAAACTTCAGTAAGTTTTCTCCAGAATTATTGAGGATTGCATTGAACTATATTGGAAGATAATTGTTTGAGTTAGGAACTTGACATATCATAAAAAATATGAAAAATACAAAAATGAGACTGCCTTATGGTTCCCTTGTTAGACCCTTTTTAGTCCAAGCAGTTCATTCTTGGTGTTCTATTGTTTTCATTTCTTCTTGGTAAGTGTACGTGTACACGCCACCGTAAAACCTGCTGTCTTGTGTGTCTAAAGCAGGTCATACATTTTTCTTCTTAAACTCAAATGGTAAAATAAAAAGAAAGTGACTTACATAACAAAACTTATTATTTAGTGTTTGTAAAGAAAATGTGAATAGTTGGGAAGAAAGCAAACAAAAGGCAATAATGAAAATGTCACTTCTTATGTAATTTCTCTAGCTATTAGCTGCTTATGGTTACCTCTGTACACCTTTGAGCTTTGTCTGCACTGCAATTAGCTGTAATTAATTGTCCAGTTGTTAACCAATTCAGCAGAAACATAGCCATCAATATTGTTATTACTAATAAGCAATGTATTTGTGTCAAAACTGATTGACAGTTGAATTTGATCCCTGTCTTCCTTACCATCAGCACTACTGCCATCCTTTTCTACCACCTAGTCATTCGCATATTGCCTCTCACTGGACCTCTCACTTTTGTTGGTATTCTTTACATATGTATTTATATTTCTAATAGTTTCTAGGAACTCGTTTAGTTCATTCCTAGATATATTGTCCATGAAGGAGAATAATGTCGTGTATGTGCCCAGTGGGAGGCCGGCCAGTGGAGGACTATGACTGCATGCGGGGATGGCTGGAAGCTGCAATCATAGATGACACCAGTGAGAACATCAGTGACGACCTTGCCACAGTTCGGAACTGGCTACTTGAAAACCCAGAGACCGCAGTGCCACTCCAGCAGGACATCTCGTGGGTAGAAGATGCAATGGCCTCTGGGGACATAGGTAAGGCTGCACACTGGGAGGTGGCGAACGTTTCCATTCCTTACCATGTTTAGCATCACCATCTGTTTCTGATCAATAACCAAAAACCTCAATGTCAACAATAGTGGTGAATTGAGATATGCAGAGAGAGAGAGAGAGAGAGAGAGAGAGAGAGAGAGAGAGAGAGAGAGAGAGTGTGTGTGTGTGTGTGTGTGTGTGTGTGGGCACGCGTGCTCATGCATGCAGTAGAGGAGGCGCAAGGGGAGGCAGCGTGCTTGCATGCGACTCGCACACATAATTGGTATGCATAGCAGAGTTCATTCCCACAACATACAATGTGAATTGAAAACTTGCAGTTGTTCACTGCTCCATTGCATACACATAATCAATGCTGATGGTTCAGTACATAATAACTCATTAGGTATTGTTTTTTCATGAACACAATTCCTTACAGAACACACTTACGAATACTGATATAGGATTTTACTAATATAATTGACACAGTTTGTTCTCTTCTGAGTACACTGCCTGTCTCCCTCGTCTGCTCTTGATCCTGACTGTTTATAGCCTCCTCCTCTGGTGGCAAGTCCTAACTACATGGTTTGGTTTGTGTGTCAATAACAAGTAAATGATACATTCATTAATTATAGTGAAACAGTATGTCATAAAGATGACCAGAGAGTTTTTATAGGACTAATTATTTCATGTACCAAATGTTCCATATCTTTGTGTTTCACAAAATCACAAAGCATTACTTAATTGATATTGTAACTATAATGTTTACCAAAACTTCTGTTTCCAATCACCACCATTTACACATTATTTTTAAAAAAATTTAACTTTGTGTAATTTTCTTACAATACAAAATACTAGAAACTGAGAACATCACTGTGTTCAGGAAACTTGAGACTGCAATAATATCATAACAGCTTTTAAAAAGGACAGGGAATAAAAATGGGTGGTGTCTTGAAGTCATGTCTCAATATCTTTCAAACTACAGAAACTTAAGATAAACTAATTACTTTTATCCGAATCACAAACAATAGATCCACTAAACTGATGACCCTTTTGACCCTTAGACTTCAATTTTCACACAAACATTTTTGGTTAGCAATGAATTTAATATATATTCAGAATAATGATATCAACTGAACTGATTAACTTACAGTCAAAACAATTGCCCCAAAATGTCCAGACTTGGAGAAATTATACAGGTTGTACAAGAACTCAGACAAATATCTGGAGGTTGTTGATGGGTACCAGCAGAATATTTTGATATAATGGGCTCGCAGTCTCCAGCAGTTTGTTACTGAGTAACAAAGTAAGTATAACTACTTTGGTTTGTTACTCATAATATATGTGGCTCCACGAAAAGACGTGCACAACAATGAAAAAGTCTGTTATATGCAGTCATCACAAAGAAACATGGATAAATGCAGCAATTTTCAGATGAAACAGTGATGCAGCTGCCACTGCTGCAGAAAAATCTCAAGATAGCATTGTCGTACTGCTCTTCTGCATTCATTGAAACAGTATACAAGTAGCACATTGGTCAACTCTTCAGCGGAACTTATCCAGTGTACTGCTGTGTGTGTCACTATTCATGTATGACTAATAGTGCTGGAAAAATAAATCCGGTGAGCAGCACTGAATGTGAGCTTGAGACTGAAGAGTAACATGGGCATTATGTTGTCAGGAATTATGTTTTCAGCAGCAAATACTGTTAATGGATGAAACAAGTTTGTTTCCAAATACAACTCTCAGAGTACACCATCGCTACTTGCATTGTTATGATGATATTTTCACTGCAATACAGATACAAAGCTAATTTGCCAAGAAACCAGATGAAATGCAATAACTTGGTAACAAACTGCCAGAGATTCTTTGAAGGTAAACCTGAACAACCTCTGAAAGTTTGTTGGTGGGAGTTCTGGTTTACCATGTATAGGTAATGATAGGGTATCTGCTTGGGAAAGGTTTCAACTGCAGTCTCTTTGTGTGCTGCTGTGAGCATCTTTCTTAATCTGTTGCTTGCCTTCTTCTTATGTCATCCATCATTCCTATTCTCCTCTCTCTCTCTCTCTCTCTCTCTCTCTCTCTCTCTCTCACTCACTCTCAATCCTTCCACTTTCCCCACTTCATTTCTTTGCTATAGACAATTCTTACACCATTATGTCCCAGCTAAGACTATTAACTGAGAAAGTAAGTGAAATCTCTGGATGACTAAATAAATACACAAGTAAAAATAATTAATTTGCCTGTCTCTCTTCTTGCCGGCAGATGGTTTCATCCATGCATTCTGGAAGCACTGGCACATGTGCCACAAGACTCAGGAGATGGAATCCCACACTGTCGGCATGCTGTACGTCAAGTGCTGGGTCAACGGCTGCCCCGCGAAAGCGTTAGTTGACACAGGTGAAGTATGGAATTGCTGGTCCGTCTGTGTGTGTGTGTGTGTGTGTGTGTGTGTGTGTGTGTGTGTGTGTGTGTGTTTTGTACTTTAGGGACGTTCAACCTTGATGTTGTCATCATCCATATGACTTCAATTGAAACAAAAGTGGTTAAAGCATAGAAAATGTGATAAAAGTGACAAAAACCTAGGTAGAGAAAAACCTCACTCTCTCTCTTCCAGTATCACCCATGATCAACTGCTCAAACACGCTAGCTCATAACATGGAAAACAATGTGAAAAATGGGTAGATGTTCAAAAACTATTAAATAAAACACAACTAAGACTAGAGGGGAAACTAAAAGAGGCTCGCAGGTGTATGTGGCTGCTTCATTACTTACAAAATAGATGGATGAGCCAGCCACACTGTAAACATGTTGAAATTGTCACCCCAAAATTTTAGGGAGCAAGTGTGGCATTGCACAAATCTGAAAAATACATACACATTTCTGTCATTGTGCCTTACTGCATTTACCAAAACCTGTCCTGACACGCTCTGGAAGTTTCATGCTGTGTAAAGTAAGTATAAATGAGCCAGATTTGATCAGATTGCCATGCACTCTTTTCATTGTATTTTGCATTTCAACTATGATTTCTTGGGCCTACTCAGCTTTCACTTTCTCTTCGGTAATATCTACCATATCTCCCCCCAAAGGGCTCACAGCTCTTCCGTGAGTTCGTATGTGGCATAAGTGGGGCCTTGACCTTGTGGCCATTTCTTCCTTTTTTATTTACATGTCAAGTTCCATAGGACCAAATTGTAGAGCAATTCTCCAAGTTCATGGAACATCTTAGTACATGAAATTATAACATAAAAATAACAGATAAAAATAAATGTTTATGAACCCAGTCCATAAGTCTGCATTCGTTTCCCTGTGCCTTTCTCTCCCTCCCTGTCACTGCTCCTTCCCCCACCCCTCCCACACCCGTATGCATTCCTTTCCTGTGCCCCCCCTCCATGTCACCTCCCCCCATGTCACCCCCCCCCCATGTCACCCCACCCCCCACTCGTCCTTTCCCTCTGTCCTCTCCTTCCTCTTAGTGTCCTTGCTCGCATCGGCTTTGCTATCCTCTGGGTTTCTGGTATTCTTCCAGTTTCTGTTTATCTTGGTCTTTGTTTTCACCTTTCCTTCCCAGTGTTTTTGCTCCCCTTTCGGGTTTTGACCTTTCATTCTAAACATTCTCTCCAGTATGTGAGTGAACTGGGGCGGAACACCTTACTTAGCATCTTTGGCATTTGGCATTAATGCATCTTCCATCTTTTTCTCAACTCCATTGTCCATCAATGCCAGCACGGTACCCAATCCCTGTGGTGCGTTTGGTTATATGCCCTTTTGATTGAGCCTCCTGACAACATAGGGATCACGCTTCTGATACCCGAGCTGATACCTACCAATGTATGCCTAGGAGTGGTTGCTTGTCAAGTGGGAGCACTGGAACTTCTGGCAGCTGTAACTGGGTGTCGCGTGTGGGGAGAGCCCCTGATTAGAATGGGTAGTGTCAGGGTGGATTCTTTGCATGTGAAATGCATTAAGCTTAAAGCTAGGCTTCATTCTATGACCACCTCTTTAGTTGGCAATGGATTTTTAAATGTAGCCTCTCATAATCCTGTGGCCTCCCTTCACTGGCTACACCATGGGAGGAGGGCCGGCTTGGGCTGAAACCATTTCCCCACCACATGGTCTGCACTAGAACTAATGGGGACACTTGCTCCACCCCGAAGCCAATAGTTTTTATTGCAACTACTGAAGACAAGTTTGGTAAAGTGGACTCACTAGGTAGGATGCGGTTGTTTGTGGATGATCAAAACTTTTTCTGCTGCACAGTCTTTGGCCCTTCATGCCTGAGACTGTTTTGGCAACTTCCCAGTGTTCAGTATGCCTCATTGAATATGGTTCAGGGTGTCATTTTTTATAGGTAATTCATCCTTCAAACTGATGAGGAACTAGGGGCCAATCTGGAACAATGGGGTGTTTGTTTTGTTTTGTGTGCTCAGAACAGCCATAAGGACAATCACATTGATATCAGTGCATTTATTCTGAGATTTGAGTGAAGACCACCCCAGAGAAGGTCAATAGTAGGTGTTGTCGATGTACATGAAGCTCTACATCCCACTACACATTAGGTATTTCCAGTTTTTGCATTTCAGGCACATCTCTTTCCCCTGCACAATGGACCCTCTGTGGTGAATGTGGACACACACACACACACACACACACACACACACACACACACACACACACAACATGAGTTGTACCACCTGTGCATTATCCTCCATGCTCATTGGACTGTCCAGTTTATAAGCAGGAAAAGAAGGTACAGAAGTATAAGACCCTTGATCGTTTATCCTACACTGAGGCTCATCATAAATATGACTATCTTCACCCTGTATCTGACACACAACTTTGCCTCTGTTCATCTTACTCCCCTTCCTCCCCCCTCCTTACTCCAGTCACACCCTCTTTCCTCTCCCCACTTCCTTGTATCTCCCATGCCCTCCAGTCCAGGTGCCACTGATCCTACTTGGTCAGAGAAATGTTCTCCATATTTTGTGTCTCCTGGTGATGTAGCCTTCACCCAGCCCCACCCCCCAACGTCTCCGATACCTTAGGTCTGCTACTACAAGTCGGCCATAGAACCCACAGTCTGTGGACCCCAAGGTCACCCACTATCTAGTGGTTCCAGGTCTCACTCAAGCATATGCTCTCTCTGAGCCCTGCCCTCCTTGACATATGAAAGAGAAGAAAAAAGAAACATAAGTCCTGGACAAGACTCCTCCAGTGTCTCCAGAAGTGCCGACTCACCCTCACAACATGTCTGACCTCTTATTTTTGGATGTCAGCTTGTTGGCGACAGATGGCGACCTGGTAATGTGACCATTTTTGGCTTATTTGCCTCCTATTTTGATCACCATTCCATGCTTATTTAATGTAGTATCATCATGTTCCAGGGTTGCAATCCCCTATTTCCTTCTACTCCACAGGTTGTGTCATTCTCCAGGAATCTCATTTTACTTATAGCCACTCAGTGACCTGTCATGGGTTCCATGCTTTGTCGGAACCAGGTCAGCCCTTTGAGGGCTTCTGCCAGTGTCTCCACTTTGGCATGTACAGACATTGTTAGTACATGGATCCCCTTTGAGTGTTTCTTCATCTAGTCAGGATCTCCTCGTAGACCAGTTCCTTGCAGATCACAACCTGTGTCGTTTTAGTAATGGTCCCCCTGCCAATTTCAATGCCACTGAAGACACTTATTCTGTCATTGATCTTTCACTGATTTCCCCTCCCCTTCTTCCCCTTGATTACACTGAGCCATTTGATGACCTCTGCAATAGAGACCACTTCCCATTGATTCTATTGTTCCCTTGCCACATCTTGATTGCTGAGTTATTCCACTGGGCTTTCCATCATGCTGGTTGGCTTCTATATACCTTTCAGGTCGGTATTATCCCGTCTTTGTTAGGCTATATTGATGAATTTGTCTACGACACATCCAATAAAATTAACTGCAGCACCAGCATTGCTATCTCCCACTTGTCGAGCCCCTTTCGCTGTGAGCCAGTCATGTGAAGGAGCACGAGTATTGTAGTAGCCATCCATGATCACCATCAAGCATTGCAGTGCCTTAAGCAGCACCCATCCTCCACCAGTCTGATTGCCTTTAAACATCTTCATGCCAAAGCCTGTTACTTAATGAAACAGAGCAAGTGGGTGTGTTGGTAACATTTTGTCTCCTCTCTAGATTCTTCTGTTTCTTTGTCACTGGTGTGGGCTATGCTATGCACCCTCCAAGGCCACCAAGGTCAGTCTTCCTGTGGGCCTTGGTAGGATCCATCGGTTCTTGCTGACACCTTGTCACCCATTTTGTGATGGCACTGGCATTGCTCTCCTATCCAATCACCTTCCTCCTCTGGAAACAGTGAGCTGAAGCTTCCCACTTGCCACCTTCCCACAATGGGAACTTCTTCTGGCCCTCTCCTCTCACCATCATTCAGCCCCTGACCCCGTTTCCATTCATAACCAATTGCTTAAACGCCTCAATCCTCCACAATGGCAGTATCTCCTCAGGGTGTTTTACTGTATTTTGCTCCAAAGCTTTTTCCCTCTCAAAGGAGGGACAGTATTGTGCTTCCTATCGTTATGCCTGATAGATTGATTGTCCCTCAGTAGTTACCAGCCGATCAGTTTGACGAATGTGTCCTGCAAGTTACTTGAGTGGATGGTGGTGCATAGGCTATGTTGGTTTCTCAAATGTTGGGACCCTTTGTCTCCTTACCATTGTGGCTTTTGGGAGGTGTGGACTCTGATTCATCATCTGCTCCAATTGGAAACAGCAGTCAAGCAGGCCTGTTCTCAGTGCTGCCATATTCTTGCATTTGTCTTCAATGTTTGTAAAGCCTGCGACACGGCTTGGTGCAATTCTATCTTTCTTACGTTCCATGAGTGGGATCATCAGGGCACACTCCCAATTTTTACTTGCCAGTTCGTGTTCCATCAGTTCTGCATTTGGGTTGGCAATGTTCTAGGCTCTTAACAGACCCAGGAGAATGGTGTTCCACAGGGCACTGTATTAAGTGTCCGGTCACCCTGCTCTCTATGTGGCTGATTTCTGTGTCTGGGCTAGTTCTCACTAGTGGCCTCTGCATAGCAACAGCTCCGGGGTACCACTGATGGCTCCAAACATGAAAATTCCCTTGCTGCTCCGTAGTATTCCCAGACTGTGTCACTAGGATTCGCCTTCCTGTAGAGTATACCATTTTTGCAGCAGAGCTCCACACGATTCTGAAGGCACTGGAGCAGATGCGTCATCTTCCAGGCACATGTTTTCTCATCTGCTCAGATTCCCTTAGTGCCTTACAATCATTGCAGAACCTGTATCCAGCTGAGGAGATGGCCTGACTCATATTTGACCAACAGTATTTGCTCCACCGGCAGGGTAAGCAGGTGTCATTCTGCTGGGTGCCCAGTCATGTTGGGATATGGGACAATGAACAGGCCAATCAGGCTGCCAAGGAGGCCTGCATAGGACGGGACATGACCCAGTGTCCTATTCCCTTGCAGTCTGACGTTTCTGTGCTAAACAGGAAGTGCATGTAGTTGTGGGAGGAGGAATGGCTGGTGGTGATAGCCAATGATCTGTGGTTGGTGTAGTGCACAACCCAGCCATGACGTTCCTCTAGGTGGGATGAAGTTGCGTTTATTTGTCTTAGGATTGGACATTGTCCTCTCACACAACTTCCTATTATGGCAGAAGGATCATCCGTTTTGTGGTGCCTGTGGTGAGCACATCTCTATCCCCGTCACATTTTAACAGAGTGCATTTTATAACATGATGTAAGGGCAGCGGCAAAAATTGGTGGGTATCTGCCCTCTATTTTAGCTGATTATGAGATAAGTGTACTTCGAGATTTAAAGTTTTGTGAAGTGTCTGGCCTCTGGCCTAAGCTTTTAGGCTGGACATTTTAGTACGTTGTAGAGTGGCTGGCGCCTACTTCTTTCCCCCCCCCTCCCCCCCCCTCCCCCCCCCCCCCCCCCGACCCCCCTCTTGAGGTCCGCCAGCCACATCCATCTGCTATATTGATTTAGCTCCTTCTACCACTTTCTTTCTGTGTCGCTCATGTTTTACTGCTGATGCCATGCTTTGGTGTGGATCCGTATGGTTTTTCACTCTGTTACATATTTTACTTGCTGTTTTATCTTTCTGTACTGGGTATTTTACTGACACGTGTCTCAATCTGTTTTTGCACAGGTACTAAAGACCTTGCCATCCGGCACCCTATCCCCATCTCCTCCTCCCCCCCCCTCCTCCTCCAGGGTACCATCTGGCATGCTTCCACATGGACACCCTCACATAGTTTTCAGTTATCCCTCCTTAAATTGCATGTGGTGTACTATGGTCCATCCTGTTCTGGAGCCCAAAGTGTGACAGTTCCATTTCGTGGATCATACTTTTGACAACAAGGTTACTTCTTTCCCCCGTATCCACCTTCTGAATATTACTCATCTCCATAAACTACTGTCCTTAACTTCCTTGCACACACTTCTTGGGGTGCAGCTTGTTCAACTTCTCTGCCTTTATCGGGCCTTAGTTCTGTCCTGTTGTCAAGGATGGTTTGGCTAGTCTATCAACGCTGCTCCTCTTGGACCTGGTCCACGATCATGGTATCCATTTGACCACCAATGAGTTTCACAGTAGCCCTGTCGATAATCTTCTGGTTGACTCTGGAATCACTCTCACCCACCCCTTCCCCCATTTGGTTTGGCAGTGCTTGGGCCTGGTTTCCTGTACCATGACTATCTTTCCCTGCTCACCCCTTCTATTCTATACTTTTAGCAGCTTTGGGACAGTGCGTGGTCATGGGTATGTTTACCGGTTGGGCTCCATCTCACTTCTGTCAACCACGATTTCCATCTTTGTACTGTTCCTCACATTCCCTCTCAAACCCCCACCCCCCGATTATTTCCATGGTGTCGGATTCATATGGACCTGTTCTGGGGTCTAAAAGCCTCCATTGCTCCTATGGTGTTCTGTTGTTTCTTCTGCCTACTCTTATAGGAGTTTTGGGGTGCCATTGGTTTCTACGCTGATTGCTTTAAATCCACCAATCTTGTGGGATGTGCCTTCACATTTTCTGCTGTTGGAGACACCATTTCTTACCTGCTGTGTGTCTATGGTCCTCCCTCACCAGAG
Organism: Schistocerca gregaria; assembly: GCF_023897955.1. NCBI lineage: Eukaryota > Metazoa > Arthropoda > Insecta > Orthoptera > Acrididae > Schistocerca > Schistocerca gregaria. Next base: position 82,794,981 of record NC_064931.1, read on the forward strand.
TGCTGTTATGTACAGACTTAATGAGCGACCTCCTGGCTATTGCCTGGTGCTTTTCCCCCCACCCCCATGGTCTTGCCTCCCTCTGTGAGTTTGGAGGCTAGAATACAGCTGAGGTATTCCTGCCTGTCGTAAGAGGTGACTAAAAGGAGTCTAAAATGTTTTGGCCTTTCTGTGATCGTCCCCTATAGGGTTTGATCTCCATTCTCCAAAATTTTTCCGAAGAGTTGGGACAGGGTGCCTTACATGGTACATCGTGTGTCCATCAGGCACTGAGATCTTTAGCATTCTTTATCATTGTGGATTTGCCGTTCCGCTCATTCTTCATCTGTTGGGCATGGACACTTTTCCTGGTGTGTCTTCCTCCATCCACTGTGCAGTGTTGCTTTCTGCGCCGACGATGATCATGGATTTGTTTGCCCCTCATATCCAGCCCGGTAGCCAGTCCGTTGTGGTGGGGCTGCCATGTACCCTATGGTTGTAGCCCCCTGACTACACAGGAATCATTCTGTTGATGCCTGTGACATTAACTCCCCACGTATGCCAAAAAGTCGATGCCCATCTACCTGGGGCATCGGCACTCCCAGCAATGGCCATCCTGCCAGGTGACCTTTGGTGAGACTGGGTGGCGTCCATGGGGAGGGCCCCTGGTCGGAGTGGGTGGCATCAGGGCAGATGACATGCCATGAAGCATAGTACATAATTTCTTGCTGGTGCTCAAATACCAGCAGCCTTTAAGTATTCGAAGTCTCGATTTAATGTGAAGAAGTATTACCCCAAATCGTTCCCCTCCCTGACCAAGCCATGGAAGGAACACCAGGCTAAAGGTTGAAGTGAACCTTATTCGCCCCAGTACCTTGTATGTATGATAGCTGATGGGAATCCTTCATGTCGGTGAAGCCTCAGTTTTAGAGGACAAGTTTGGGGAGGTGGAGGGATTGTCCAAAATGTGATCTGGATCAGTCTGGATATAAACAGCATTCTCTGCCCAGTCATGGCCATTACTTGCCTGTGATAAGCTGGGGGATGTTTCTGTTTCCATCATGCCCCATAAGAGCTAAAATATGCCCCAGGATATTGTATTTCACAGGGACCTTCTTTTGCAGTCAGGTCACTAGCTGCACACCAACTTAGAGACTTATTTCGTCTGGCGTGTCCATAGGGGTCCGAAGGATAATCAACTGGCCACCGGTGCCTCCATTTTGGCCTTGTTATACCACTGTGATGAAAAGCCATATATCCCTACCCTGATGCAGTGCTTTAAGTGCTGGAAGTTTGGACATATATCTTCTCACTGTACTTACAGTGTCATACGTTGTGCTTGTGGACATCCATCACATCCCAATATTCCATGTGTCCCATCTCCCATCTGTGTCAACTGCGGTGAGCAACATTCCCCTGCTCGCAAGACTGCAGGATTTTACACAAAGAAAGAAAGAAAAATCATGGAATACAAGACCCTGCACTGACTGGCTTACACTGAGGCTACATACTGTGCACATTACATTCTCTTAAGCCACCACTTCAATAATGGTTCCAGCCCCATCAGTTCTGCCATTTATTGTTTACCCTCAGGGGGCCGCAAGGCTACACCTCCCCCCCTTGATGGTGGGGATCAATCCTGTCCCTGCTGCTCACGCACCACTTACATCAGGAGTGATGCCATCCAAACCATCAGGGACATTAGTCCTCACTTCTCAGCTGGAGAAGTGGCAATCTTCTTCAGTTCCTCTCGCTAGGATGGGGTCCTTTCCTAGGTTCCTGCCAGTGAAAAGAGGACACCCGCCAATGGCTGAAGTAGCCACAGGCATCTGGTCGTAGTGCTTCAAAATCATCCTCAGTCCCCGAGACTGAATCAGTGAAGCCCTCCTAGCCAGAGAATCTGAAGGAGCACCGAGAGAAATCTAAAGAGAAGAAGACTCCAAGAGCAAAGAAATTACGGTGGCACACACACAGCACCACCACTACCAACAAGCTCTGCATGTGAGGATGAGATGGAGATTCTGGCATCTGCTGAGGACCTAGATGTTGATGAACCATCAGACACAATGTATATAGAATGCACAGGTGGCAGTAGGTGCCCCTGAGGTGCTAACTGTCTCCTTGATCACTTCATGCCTTCCACCCTCACAATAATGTCAACCTCCAGTGGAATTGTTGTGGTTTCTTCCACCATCTGGCTGAGCTATGACAGCTATTGAGCATTACACCTATTTTCTGCATTGCCCTCCAGAAAACCTGTTTCTCAGCAGTGCTAACCCCAGCCCTTCACATCTATAGCGGATATTACAAAAACTGTAGTGAATATAATTTTGCGTCCTGCCTCCTCGTCAAATGTGAGATGACTAGGAAACCTGCTTTCTCAGTTGCTAGGCAACAGTTCAAGCAAATCGTATTGATGAAGTTTATTACCAAAGGAAATGATTACAATACTTAACTTTGAGAATTAACAATGACGTGTCACAAGCAAAGGGTGACAGGCAAATAAGGAATCCCTTCAGTATATAAAATTCCAATACAAGTGAAGGAATACAGTTCCTAAGTTGCCACTGTACTACAAATGCCTATTCTTGATGCTGCTGTGGAAATCAGTGAACTGGGCCATGGCCAGGCAGTGCAGCACTTATGTTCTCTTCGCCTAGAGGCCGCAGCTATCTCATTGCCGTGCTAGAGAGGGATTGGTTGGCGTACTATTGGCTGATGTCTTCTTCACACCCTCTCTGCTCTGAGGTTCCTGACCATCGTGCCAGTGCTTGACTTAACGCCGGAACATATGATAGAGGGTCAGGTGGAGTTTATGTCTATGTCTTGTACTCGGTATGTTGCGAAACTGTGCCCCTTCAAACTCCTCTCAAAGCTGTGGCTGTCAGGATAAGGAAACGTAGGAAATAACCATCTGCAATTTATATCTTCCTCCAGATGGTGCAGTACACCTGAAGGTACTGGCTGCACTGATTCATCAACTCCCTAAACCTTTCCTACTTTTGGTCAATTTTAACGCCCATAACCCCTTGTGGGGTGACACCATGCGCAATTCGACCTCTGCCTCTTAAATACAGGGGCCCCACACATTTCATTGTGGCTTATGGTACCTATTCAGCCATTGATTTATTACTTTGCAGCCCAGAACTACTCCCATCTGTCCACTGGAGAGCCACAATGACTTGTGTGGTAGTGACCACTACCTGATATTCCTGTCACTCCCCCAGCATCATTGCCCAAGATGCCTACTCAGATGGACTGAAACAAGGCAGACTGGGAAACTTTCACCTCTGCCATCATCGTTGAATCTCCCACAAATGGTAATGTCAATGTGGTGCATGACCGTTTCTGCAGCAGAAAATCCGATCCCATGTTCCTAAGGTGCCTCCAGTGAAAGACAGTACTGTGGTGGTCACTGAAAATTCCTGAGGTCATTAAAGAGTGTAGTCAGGCTCTACAGAGACATAAGTGGCACCCTTCCCTGGAGCACCTAATAGATTTTAAATGACTCTGTGCCCATGTTCGCCAGCTCATTAAAAGACGGAAACGGGAGTGTTGGGAGAGGTACAGCTTGGCCATTGGGTATCATACTTCACCTTCACAAGTCTGGATGAAAATTAGACACATCTTTGGGTACCAGACCCCCGACAGGTGTCCCTGGCAATGAAATCTAACACACATGTAATTACCGAGCACTTTGCTGAGCACAATGCTCAAACCTCAGTATTGGAGAACTAGCCCCCCCCCCCCCCCCCTCCCCCGCCTTTCGCACCTTCAACCAGAGGATGGAAAGTAAATTCCTCTCATTCACTAGATGCCACAGTGAACCCTATAACGCCTCATTTGCAGAGTGGGAGCTCCTCAGCGCCCTTGCACATTGCCCCGAACAGCTCCTGGACCAGATCGGATCCATGCTTAGTTGATCAGGCTACCAGCAATATATCCTTGTCACTTTCACCCATATCTGGAGTAATGGCATATTCCCATTGCAATGGTGAAAGAGCACCATCATTCCAGTGCTCAAACCTGGTAAAAACTTGCTTGATGTGAACTGCTATTGGCCAGTCAGCCTCACCATAATTCATTACAACCTGTTAAACGTATGGTGAATCGACAATTGTGTTGGCTCCTGGAGTCATGGGGCCTACTGGCTCCTTGCCAGGGTGTTTTCTGCCAGGGTCGCTCTAGCACTGACAACCTAGTGTCCCTCGAGTCTGCCATCTGAACAGCCTTTTCTAGGGCTCATTGTTGAGCGTGTGTGTATTATTAGTGGCCATTAACAGTCTAGCAGCAGCTGTGGGGCCATCTGTCTCACCTTCCTTGTATGAAAACCACTTTTGCATTTCCTACTGCTCCACCAGTACTGGCATTGGTGAGAAGCACCTACAGAGAGCCATTCACAAGGCACAGTCATGGGCTGTAATCCACGGCATCCAGTTTTCAGCCATGAAGTCGAGTGTCATGCACTTCTGTTGGTGTTGTACCGTTTATACGGAATCAGAACTTTACCTTGAAGATGATCCACTCACTATAGTGGAGAAATATCAATTTTTAGGACTAATTTTTGATGCCTGAGTGACTTGGCTTCCTCATCTTCATTAGTGTAAGCAAAAGTGCTGGCAGTACCTCAATGCCCTCCACTGCCTGAGCAACACCAACTGGGGTGTAAACCACTCTACACTGCTGTGGCTCTACAAAGCCCTTGTTCAGTCCTGTCTTGACTATGGGAGTCTGGTTTATGATTTGGTGGCACCCTTAGCATGGCGTTTACTAGATCCAGTGCACCACTGTGGTGTTAGACTAGCTACAGGAGCTTTTAGGATGAGTATGGTGATGCGCCTACTGGTGGAGACTGGGGTTCCTTCATTGGTGATCAGCCACTGACAACTGCTCGCCAATTACATCGTGCACATTCATATTGCTCCTGAGTATCCAAATTACCATCCCCTTTTCCCAACCATGGTGGTTCATCTCACGCATCAGCGGCCCAGGTCAGGGATTATGATCCTGGGTTGTGTCCAATTCCTTCTGTCTGTTTGTATAAACCTCCATGGTTATACCTAGCCGTAGCTTCGTCTGGACCTTTTGTATGGCCCTAAGGACTCAGTTCCTCCTGAGGCTCTCAGCTGTCACTTCCTCTCAATTCTTGATGCATCCCAGGGCTCTGAAGTAGTTAACACAAATAGCTCGATGGCTGATGGCCATGTTGGCTTTGCCGATGCTCACAAAGGATATATTGAACAGCATTCCTTGCTGGATGGCTGCAGTGTTTCCACTGCAGAGCTGGTGGCCATATCTCGTGCTCTTTAGCCTATCCATTCGTGCCCTGGCAAGTCATGTTTTGACTGTAGTGACTCCTTGAACAGCATACAAGCTATCGACCAGTGCTACCCTTGCCATCCATTGGTAGCCTTCGTACAGGAGTCCATCTATGCCCTGGGACAGTCCAGTCAGTCACTGTTGTTTGGTTCCCCTGTCATCTAGTCTTCAGTTACCGGACTTGTTACCATTAATTTCAGCTGACACCACCTCATTGGGTGATTTAGTTTTACATTTTGTATGTGACGGTTTTTTTTTATCATTCTATCTTAGTTTTAGCGCATGTCCTTTGTCATTGTGTGTGCTCTACCCTAGTACTTTTCGGCTGGAGGTTTTAGTGTGCTGCATATTGGCAGGATTATCCTTTTTATTCCCGTGATCAAGCATCAATGGTCATCTGCTCTCTTGTTTTAATCCCTTCTATCTGTTTCTTGCATCTCTCTATGGTTTTCTTGTCCTATTTTTACCATTGTAGTGTTTGTTGCCCTTCTGTCATTCTTGTGGTTTTTCTTTTCTCCCAGTTTTGTGCTGTACATCTCGTGTTTTCTTTTTCTCCCTTCTGGACTTGTTTTATAGGAACAAGGGACTGATGACCAAGAAATTTGGTCTCCACCCCCCCCCCCAGTCACCCCCCCCCCCTGCCACCCTTAAACCAACCAACCAACCAATCAGCCATGGTCTTGACACCCATGAGCTTCTTGCCAATCTTGCCCCTGCTGCTTCTTTGGCACATTTCATTTGGATTCCCAGCCACGTGGTTATCCTGGTTAATGAACTTGCTGGTTGTGCAGCTGGAGGATACCATGCCCGGTCTCAATAAACTTTGTGCAGTCAAGAGAGCTCACACTCCACGGTGTCCTTCCGTCCACTCTCCTTGTAGAAATCTACCATACTCTGCCGTCTTTCTATTGTATGAGCCCCCCCCCCCCCCCCCCATTTAGCTCACAGTGATCCATATTTTGCTGGATTATCCCTGCCTTTCCACCATTCACACCAAGTATGCCCCCCCCCCCCCCACCTTTCTTGTATTGGGTGTCACATGGTCACATCCATTATTGGTTTTCTTGTAAAAGTGGTTTGATCTCCCAGATTTAAATACTTGAATTTTATTTTGGTGTTGGAGGCCCTTGGTTAGTGTTGACATTGGTTTGAGAGGCCTTCATTCCTCCCTCCATCCCAAGAAGGTCACTCCCCCCCTCGACATTTTCTATGTTTTTTCTGTTTTTTTTTTGTGCGTTTCATTTCCCCTTGTCTTGTGTCTTCTGCCCCAGTTATTTCACAATCATGGTATGGCGTGGGGATCAGTATGAGTCAGTGGTGGTGGTGGTGGTGGTGGTGGTGGTGGTGATGTCCCATCATGTGTAGTGCCTTTGGGGCACCCCTTGCTCTCAGCATCCCCCCCCCCCCCCCAATCTCCCCCATCCTGTTCTGTTCTTTAATCATCCTGCCGCCCGGGTTTACCTTTTGCCTTTTTTTTTTGCCATTTACCTTTCCCATTGACTGAACTGTGCTGTTTGTGTCGTTCCACCCTTAGTTTGTGTCACTTCAGATCATGGGACCAATGACCTTGCTGTTGGTTGGTTGCTCGATTGGAGGGTGAGGGAAACAATCTAGCAGATCCCTGCATGCCACAACACCTTTGCTGTAGTTCAAGGTGCTGTGTAGCTCAGTTTCAATTGCATATCCACTGAAGCATTTAGCTTTCTGGAGATCTGTACCCATTGTGAACTAGAAGTTTCTATTCACAGTGTCCTATTGCACAGTCACTTCACAGATTTTAAAGTGCCAGCAATGCCCTCTGATCGCTTTTGAATATAGAGAGCGGAAACTTTCTCAAAGCTGCCCTCTTTTCTTTTAACTGTTAAAAACATATTCTGACTGGCAGATTGGATGCTGTTACTATTAACACAAGAATTCTGAAAATCCATCAGTCAGCAGGACTGGCTACACAAGATCACTTGTCTGATTGCATGACTATACCCACCATCGGTACATCCATTCTGCTGAGAGTTAAAGAATTTAATTTCAGGGGTTCCATCTCAGTCCCACTAGCAGCTAGGGAAATAAAGGTCTACATAGACAGAGCCCTACTTGCTTGAGTAAGCCTTACATGACTGAGGTGTGGCAGGTTTCCCAGAGATTGCCCCCATGCAGCGCACCTCGATATTGAGGGTTTTTATAGATGTTCTTACCACCCTCGCACTTAGGGTGGTCAAGCAGATATCCCCATTCCTTGTGGCACAACATTCACTGACGCACTGTACAGTGCTTGCTGAAATGTGCTGAGAGCTTACAGTGACAGAGGGCTATGGTGCAACCATTCCCCAGCTTAGGAACCCCACAGTTACTGAACCTATACCTGGCAAATGAGTCCCGAAGGGCATTTCAGATGTTTGGTAGTATAGGAGTCCTATACACACTCAACATATCTACCAAAAAGACTACACATTAATAGAGACCGGATTATATGCATTTGCATTTGCATATTTGGCTCCTTTTCACCAGTTATTGTATATTTTAACTAAAAACTAGTGATGATGCATATTTTACTCTACATTTACAATATTGTAAAAATTTAGACAGGCAGTCTCCTGCTCAATCTAGTTCTGATGTCTCACAGATTAACTGCAACCTAGAACTGCATGCAATCGCTAACTGAGATGCCACTGCCTAGCGAAATCATTACAGAACAGGAACAGGAACAGGCAGAGTCAATGTTCCTGCGCCCGCATCCCTGGTTAATCCCCTCCGCTGTCAAACCGAACATGTCGGCAAAAATAAAATTAAACTACGCAAGCTTTTAGTTGCACATCCATTGTTTCAGTTTAGCTTTCTATTTACTTGTACACAGTTAATACATGTAGTGTGTAATGTGTTGTGTGCCATGCTGCCCAAAAAATGAAATGTTGTTTTATGGATAGATGACCATCCTGAAATATTGACATGTAATGGAATTGTTTTATATTGCCGAGTTTGTGAGAAAAATGTTTTTAAATAGACCAGCATGTTAAGACAAGTCTGCATGTTGCTAGAATGCAGAGGAAAGGACCATGACAACAACTTCTGGCAGCAGCAAGTTGCAGTAGCAGTGATTTGTCCAAAGGTAACCAAAAAAGTTGGTTTAATATGGATCTATGTGAAACATTCATTGCAAGCAATATTCCTCTTCACAAACTTACAAACCTTATCCTCAAAGGCTTCCTGCACAAATATTGCTAAAATCAAAATATACCAGACAAATCAGCATTCAACAAATGTAAATGTTCTGGAAGAAATATGCAATGAGCTGAAGGACAGCATTATCTCGATTTTAGTTGACGAAACTACAGACACTTGTGGCCATTACATTGCAAATTTAATTGTTGGTGCTTTAAAGAAAAGAGGCTTCTTCTTCCTATTTAGTGCCCTGCAAAGAACTTGAAAAAATAAATCGGACTACGATCGCCAGATTTGTGAATGAGGGTATTAGAAAAATATTTCCAGAATCCTCTGCAGCTGAAAGGGTGTTTGTGTTTATTTCAGATGCTGCTCCCAGTATGACCAAAGCAGGAAAAGCCCTGTGAGTATTTTATTCCAATTTGATTCATGTGGTGTGCTTTGCTTATGTAGTACATTGCCTTGCTGAAGTATGTTCCTCATTTGTGAATGTGAACAAACTGATTTCATCCTCAAAGATAGTGTTTCTATAGGCTCCTGTTGGCATCAAGACCTACAAAGAACAACTATTAAATTTGCCTTTACCTCCCGAACCAGTGGTAACTCATTGGGGTACATGGGTTGAAGCTGTGTTGTTTTACAATGAACATTTGTAGGCCATTAGAGGGGTACTAAATGACTTTGATAGTGCAGAGGCTTTGGCAGTTTGCCAGTGCAAGGAAGCTTCTAGTAATACCGGTACTAAAAAAGACATTGCTGTGATTACCACCCATTTTTCCCCATATACCTGCAAGTATTAAAAAGTTTGAAACTCCTTATTGCTGGAGGTATTCCTAAGAAATCTTAAACAGAAGTTTGAAAACATTTTAAACAATAACCCAGGCTTTGACCTCTTCTATTAGATGGACTAACTTTTACCAGAAACAATAAGTGCCACCATAACACCCAAATTCAATTACTGCCCAGTTACCTCAGTTGATGTAGAGAGGACCTTTGCTGCTTATAAAAATGTTTAGAGTGATCGAAGACACAATCTTACTACCAATTTCATTTGGAACTCTACTTGGTCATTTATGTTCACAATAGTAAGAAAATGTAAAATAAACTGTAAATGATGCATTGGTCCAATATTATTAATTAAAAGTTAATGCTGTTCAAAAAATTTCATGATTGTATGTTGTTTATTAAATAAAATATTATGGAGGCTTTGAGCGTGACCCTCTGCGTGCGATATATCTCGAAGTTGGTCCTGTACATGTTGATTGTTTTGCTGCGACTGACTCGCGTCGCATCTGCTTGTTACCGACAACAATAACAAAGAAGGAACAATTCGTGAAACATGGTATGTATCCCCATTTTGCAAATCTTTAGAAAATAATGCCAGTAAGGCCCACTTCCTAACCTCTACCAGAAAGTATTTAGAAAATATCAGCAGTCTAAATGTACCAATTTTTCATGTGGCCAGTGCTCTTCCTCATTACTGATATGCACAGGTGCAACTCTGAGATATAATGCATTTAGTAGCTACCATGTTTTTTAATTATTTGATCTTGCATATTTTAACACTTTTCATGCATTTTTAAGTGTTATTCATGCATAATTTAAGGTTTTATGATGCATGTAATTCAGTCTCTGCACATTAATAAGTCAAATTACAATATGTACACTTGATAAAAAGTACATACATAACTTTGAAATGCAATGAGCTCTTCATTGGTGCTTTTACATATGATGAGTAAGTGTTCTCTATAGAATCCAGTAGTCTCAGATGCTTTTACTAACATTTAAGTCTCTGGCTATTAGTAATGGCGAGTAGCTTTGTGCTACGTCAATGTAATGTCCTCACTTCCGCCAGTTTCCTTACTATTGCTGATAAGTTGACAGATACACTGACACCAGGTGACATTCTGTATTGCAGCTGCTGAAAAGGATACACCAGCCAGCTGGATTCACAGGTAGTGAATTAATGTTAATTTAGCGTCCTCTGGTGGTGGTGTGTGTGTGTGTGTGGGGGGGGGGGGGGGGGGGAGGAGGGGCGCACACACCTTTTAATAAAAAAAAATGAAGAAGAAAAGGGAAAAAAACAGGAACACTAGAAAATGAAATGTTGAAACAACCAAAGCACCACATAATACTACTCATAGGAGACTTCAATTCAGAGATCATTTCAAAAGAGAAAAATAAGGCAATAGGAGGAAATTTTCCTGCATATAAGCACACTGGTAAAAATGGAGAAAGGCTCATAAACTTCTGTGGACAATTCAATTTAAAGCTAATGTCAACCTTTTTCAGAAATTCTTCTTCTTTTTCATCATCATAATTTTTTTTAGGTGTGTGTGTGTGTGTGTGTGTGTGTGTGTGTGTGTGTGTGTGTGTGTGTGTTGTGTGTGTGTGTGTGTGTGTGTGTGTGTGTGTGTGTGTGTGCATTTATGATGTTATAGACATGTGCTGATCTAAATGTGAGAAGTTACATTCATTCTGCTGGGTATTTAAAATTCATTACAGATTCTGTTAGTCACTGTGCCTGAACAGCTTTCACAGCCTTTGTTAATCTTTATGGCCAGTTTGTCTTTGTAAATCCTATAGAACTCGGATTCGAATGCATTCTCATCTCCATTCCTGGTTTCCTGAACAGCTAACATGAAAGTGTTGTGTATGTTTAATACATCCACCAGTTGTAAGCTCCCCAGATTTCACTAAACTGTTGGATGTTCAATGTGACAAGCAAATGTTTTTTCATAGGCCATATTAGGGAAATTCGAGGAAGCTTCCTTAAATGATGTGTCGGCTCTGAACAATCTGATGCCTAAGTTGCATCACTGTTTCCACTGATAGATTGTTTACTTCCTGAAGTATTTTTCCTTTCAGTATTTACCATCACATCGTGGTGGAAAGCAAATGAGAATGGGGTGTTAAGGACTTCATGATATGTTACATCTGTGATCGAACCACTAAATGGATATTAACATGCTGCTCATTATGGGAACAGATGCCTTTCATAGGTGACCACTTCGATAACAGATGCTACTGATTTTTGCAACCACCATTGACATGTAGGTGGGGACACTGACCACATAGCTGCTTTTTGCAAGTCATATATGATGGGGGGGGGGGGGGGTGCTTTTTGTTTTCCTCAGCAGGTTGCCACTTCTACTAGATCCACCATACTGAGTCCCTCTCCACCTTTACTATAATTGAGGGATTGTTGTCAAGAAAAAATGACTCGTCTGGCTTCCTTGCCATTTATATTAATATCTTCTTCAAAATCAGAAGCCATCAATGTTTTTCACACCCCCTTCCATGTCACTGACTAATTAGCTTCCTCTCATCACTTACTGAGTGACAGGCTACTAAATATAGACTGCCTACATCTGTTGACTGAATCGTTGAGTACTGAGCCACACAACTATGTGTAGGTCTAGTCCCTGTGGGGATTTTTTTAACACTTATTAATAGGTATCATTATTTAATATTTACATATTAAATGTACTAAAAAATGTAGCCTTTGTCTGTCCAAATGTTTATTAGAATATTGTGTGAAAATTAGAAGTAAATTGGTTGAGAACATTTTGAAGCAGAATTTTTCCTTTAAATAGTAGTTTCAGATTGATTGTGTGTCATGCTTCTGTCATTGTGTTTAACATTTTCATTTGTGCTACTTGGCACCCAGGAAAAAAACTTAAACAGCTCTTCTGACATTGATTTCTTGCTGCCATCCTAACAGGTGCAGAGAGGACAACCATGTCGACAGCGTATGTCAAACGCTACAATTTACAGCGATGGGCGAACATGCGCAGGACTGGTGTTGTTGGTAAAAGGCATATAGTTGGCTGTGTCCCCAAGGTGAGTCAGTCTGCCAGGCAGTGGGGGAGTCACAAACACTGTACATTCTAAGGAAAAAAAGAAAAATTCTGTCTTTGAAAAAGATGGTTTCCCATTAGGTTGAACTAGTTGACTTAATCTTCTTCTAGAGAGGAGATTTTTTTCCCTCTAGATCTGTTAAATACATAAATAATTCCAGCCTCAAATATTATAACTTCAGGAACTATGCTCAACAAACAAAATTTTTTGATCCCCAGGAGATAGCATCTCATTTAGTTATGATAATGGCCTCAATTAGGCAAGGGGGAATGACAAGCTTCTTGAGGTATACTGTATCTGTACAAAGCCACTCATTGATAGTCAGGTTGAGTAGAGCTACCAAGGTCTGGAGATGTCTATTGCTTCATTTCACCTGCTGTTCCAAATAGACCCAGACATTTTCTATGCGATTAACAGTTTGAGGACTGAGTAGCTAAGGTGGTGTACAACTGGCTTACACTGCGCATTTTTGTAGTTATTCTGAATTTTGTGTAGAAGGTTCTCCTGTTCATAACTCAGATCTGTTTATTGCATTTGAAAGATGGAGCTTTCTTCTGTATAAAGCTTCCAAGAACTGCCCAGTCAAAAGGGGCAGAGGGGTCTCTAATACGGCATCAAATTGGAAACTTCATCTTGAGGGCTCGCTGACACTTCATCAGAAATTTCTTCTTCATAAAAATCAGATTCCTGGTGTTCAACTGACAATACATACAGTTACTGCTTTCAAAACCAGAAATTTGTTCGTTGAGCAGTTATCCACTATTATTCAACAGAAACTCTCTCTCATGATCATGTAAGGCCATCATGGTGACAAATACAAAGCATGAATTTGAGAAGAGAGACAATGATACAAGCCATATGCTCTGCATGTGACCTTGTGAGTTGCTGCACATGGCAACAGCTTAACATTACTGCTTTCAAAACCAGAAATTTGTTCGTTGAGCAGTGAATTACTATTATTCAACAGAAACACTCTCTCATGATCATGTAAGGCCATCATGATGACAAATACAAAACGTGAATTTGACAAGAGAGACAATGATACAAGCCATATGCTCTGCATGTGACCTTGTGAGTTGCTGCACGTGGCAAAAGCTGAATCTGCACCCTGTAAAGTGAGTAACTTTCTTTTCCTGCAAATATGAGTGGCAGGTGCTGCCAACCATATTTTTTATGGTAGTGAAAGCATCATAGAAAACCTTTACACAGACAGCAGGTGTAAAACAAACATCAGAATACATTTACAATGCTGAAAAGTGGTCGATGTAGTTCAGACGCCACTCTTTTTTCTGGGTAAATCTGTGTGATATACGAGCTGTGTCACTCATCTCCAAAACGTTGAGATTGGATGATTTAGCAGGCTAGTTGTGCTATGACAGGGTGCCAGTGTCTGTCAGTCTAGGAAGGTATCTGTGCAAGTGTGTGCACATGGCTATCGTCAACTCACAAGGCCTTTCACAGTATATCAATCGCAAAGATGGAAAAGAACAAACATTGAAATCAGACCAATTCACATTTATGGTAACCTGAATAACTATACCTGAGTTGCAATACAAAAATTGCTCTCAAAATCGCCTCGGGCACTAACTACTCTCTCCACACACATTAAACGCCTCATTTGTCCATCGCTGCAAATGGTGCTTTATGACTAAGGTGGCCCAGAAAGTAATGCCCACTTTTTTTCTTCAACAATTCGTTATTGAACATAATGAAAATTACACACACAAAATAATGGTGTTTTATCTAAACACACTAATCTTGTTTTTTCTGTGCAACTTGTGATCCACCATTAGACACTGCGGGACCCATCTTGCACACATTTTTGAATAGCCAAGAGTGCAGATAATTGCCTCCACATTTCCTCTACTGATTGACAGATGCAGCACCAACTGTCAAGTCATAATGCATCTGTTCTCATGAATGACAACATCAGCTCGCTGCAACATGTCAGGTGTGACTGCCGTGGATGGTCTCCCTTACCGCTGCAAATTGTGGAGCTCCGCCAAACCGCCTTCTGCTGATCTCACCCTCAATGCTCAGTGACTAACTGTACTTCCGTCAACAGCAGGTGCTCTGTAGACTTTGCACAACCATTTGTGAATATTCCCCACTGTTTCTTTATCTGCAGTGAGAAATTCAATGGTAGCATTCTGCCTGTAACATACATCACCTACAGACACCATTTTGAAACTGTCCTTGAGCTACTCTGTCTGTCAGAAGTGATGGAAACTTGGCATGCTTACTAAGGAAACTTCAAATAATACACACGTAATGTTTCTCATTCGTAGCATTGTTTTCATTTGGGGGAAGGGGGGATGGAATAATGCAGTGCATTACTTTCTGGGCAATCCTTGTACAATTTGAAACAAGGCAAAATTGACTTGTCAGATCACACAAATACATGCCTCCAACTGGCTACTGTCCAGTTTATGTGTTGTCTTGTCCATTGAAGATGTGCAGCCATATGTGACACTGGAAACAATCGACTTTCATGAGGTACCTGACTCCAGTAGGGTATTCATCTGTGTTAAAAATATGGTTCGGATTGTTGTTATTGTGAGTGATTATAACATTCAAATAGCTTTTAGGGTCAGTTTTCTCACATGTCTGTTATTTTTATGTGATTAAAGCTTAAAAGTAACTAAATTTGAAGAGTTGGCCACATCACTGAAAATGCTCTGTTATTGACTAAAGTTCTGGTGACATCACAGGCTAGGAGTGAGACAAAGCTATATGTATGTTATAGGAGCGTTGGCTGAAGTTACTATATTTTTATGTACGTTTTCTGTGAATAGTCTAGCTATTTAGTGACGGAAAATGCATTTACAACTTTTAGGCAACAATAGAAAGGTATTTTATGAACACTGACAGTGGAAACCTTCTGAATGTTGATGCATTTTTTCTCAACCCATTTAGAGTGGCAATATGCACAAAGTTGGACATTCTTTTCTCTGCTCCGTGCTACGTCATTAAACTCTGTCTAAACAGAGAACTTGTAGAACATTTTGCAAGTGGATCCATATCTTATACCTAGATTGTAAACTATCGTTCATGAACTATGATCCAAAGTACAATAAAATTATTCTGGGCAAATTTTACTGCAAAGTTCCTCATGTGTAAGACCATCAGCAGAGATTCCACAGGGCTCATACAATTTCAGTAGCATTACCAAGAATTCATTGTAGCAGTTGTTTCGATGGTGAAATATATATCTTCAAATAACTGATTATAGTCAAAGTAGAGAGGATATAAAATGTAGAATGGCAATGGCAAGGAAAGCGTTTCTGAAGAAGATAAATTTGTTAACATTGAGTACAGATTAAAATGTCAGGAAGTCGTTTCTGAAAGTATTTGTATGGAGTGTAGCCATGTATGGAAGTGAAACGTGGACAATAAATAGTTTAGACAAGAAGAGAATAGAAGCTTTCGAAATGTGGTGCTACAGAAGAATGCTGAAGATTAGATGGGTAAATCACATAACTAATGAGGAGGTATAGAATAGAATTGGGGAGAAGAGGAGCTTGTGGCACAACTTGACTAGAAGAAGGGATCGGTTAGTAGGACAGGTTCAGAGACATTGAGGGATCACCAATTTAGTATTGGAGGGCAGCATGGAGGGTAAAAATCGTAGAGGGAGACCAAGAGATGAATACAAAAAGCAGATTCAGGAGGAATTAGGTTGCAGTAGGTACTGGGAGATAAAGAAGCTTGCACAGGGTAGAGGAGCATGGAGAGCTGCATCAAACCAGTCTCAGGACTGAAGACCACAACAACAACAACTTCTTCAAATTAATTTTAATCTGAGAAATGGATAACTCAGGATAAATGCATTTAATTTGCTTTCAAAAGATCCACTTTTTTTGAAAGCATCCCTAGTGGTTAAGGTACCACCATACACCCACAGTGCAACGAGGTGTAGGAGAATTAGGTTTTGTATATGGAGAGATATAAAGCCACAAAACGTAAGGCCCTGATGCTTGTGAGTGGAAACTAGCATCAGTGTCTGAAGTAGGCCTGCTTTCATCTTTATGTAAGATGATGAAACTTAAAAAGTTTAAACATAAGGATCCTAGCCAGACAATATGAAGATAAAATCATTGTTTCCAATAAAGTAAAAAGTGTGTGATCACATAAACTAGAAATCTTCTTGAAGGTGGCTTGTTGGAGCAGCGATTACAAATGCAAGTGCATGTGAATGGCAAGGAAAACACAACAGTACTCTGTTTCTGATCATTGTCTTGAAGTTTTGTAATTGTGATTTAGTTTCCATATGTGAGGACTGTTTGAGTCATTTTAAAAATAATTTAAAATATTCCTTCTGACCGAATTTGAACCAGTAACTGTGTATTTCAGGTTACTGACTTCTATTGTCTGCTGCACTACTAATTGAGCTGCTGAAGGGTGCTCATAATGTTTCATATAACAACCGTTTTCAGTGGGAGTTTAATTTCGTTGGATTATGCTGTACTTCCTTGTTCAATGGAAAAACATATCTTGGAGATAAATTAATGTCAGCTTCAAATTGCAAGACATTTGTAATTACATTAGAGAACTTACGCATTAACGTGCTGACATTTTGCCAGTACAATGCTACCACATTTTACACATCTTCTTGTTCTTTGGAACACTCCACTTTTTCAGGAGTTTGTATAGATGTATTTGTGCAGTGTCATACCTCACAACATTTTTAACCCATTTTCCAAAGCACAAAACCCAAAATGACATCACTGTGGCTAAGTGTCAGGATAGTATGAGCAGTGAAGTAGCCAGTGATGTCACAGCAGCACGAGACTCAGATGGAGCATTTTTGAGGGCTTTCAAATTAATTTAATTTCATTTCTTTTTTTTAATACTGAAATTAAAGAGAGAAAAGCATGTTATGAGCATAAAATGACATAATTAACCATTTAAGACAGATTTATGGAAAACTGTGATACACCCTATTGTACTTTTCATGCAGTTTGCACAGAAACAGGTTAAAATGGACCTCACAGCAGTAATTTTTTGAGTATGAAACAGATTGTTGTAGAAAATGTGTGACATCAATCTCCAGTCTCTTTTGGTTAGATTTTTTTTTATATTGTGTGAATTGGCTGAGAGTAATAGACTGTTTCTCATTGTTGTGTTGGGCAGTCCGTGTCTGTACACTAATAAACTGCTCAACTTTACCCATAGTGTGGTCACTGGCATCTCCGAATGCAGTAATTCCTTTCTGATGTGCTTCCGTGTCAACTTGTCTCACTGGACTGATTCCGTACATTCCATGTGACTTAAACTGCCAGTGGAGAGTCACATGACTGCCTGATGACAGTCCTACACTATCTACAGTGCTCCAAAAAGACCAGTGTCATCTTTTAAAAGGTGTGCCATTTTCTGTTTGATGGGCTTTGTTTTTTTTTTTTTTTTAGTCATTGAAGGATTTGAGACCATTGTGAAAAAATGCAGGTCATCTTCCTTTTTGAGAGGGCTTGTTGGAAAGACTAACCTGACATGTGTCTGTTGTTGAAATACAGAGCATGCATTTGCAAAGTGTATTATGACCTTGGAGACAGAAAATCTCCTCATCAGTTCATAAAATAGTGTCTGAATGGGGGGGGAGTAGGAATCCTCAAACAACTTTTAAAATTCAGCTCATTTTGTTCATCAGTGGCAGAAGATACTGGTACTGAGGTCAGTTGTTGTGTTTTGTGCCTTCGAGAAGGGATTCAATACAGTTCCACCCTATCACATACGAAATAAGAGTCCGGCTTATGGATGTCAGATCAGCTTTGTTTCTGATTTGGGACTTAGTAGCACAAATCAACAAATTGTTCTTGACGAGCTGAAATAGATACATAAAAGTGAATGTAATTGTATCTCAGTGAGTATTATAGAGCTGTTAGTATTCATGATATATGGATGTCAGAGATATTGCTCTACCCACTAAGAAAATGTGAGAGGAAATGTGTTTCTCAGTCAGCTGTGCAGTCTCTAAAGAAACCCCTCTGTGTAAAAGCATTAGAACTGAAATAACCATGGACACAGTGCATCTCCTCAAGATAAGTATCTGTTGTGTTTGCACGTCAACTTGTCTCGCTACGCTGCTTCCGTACATTCTGCGTGATTTAGACTTCCAGCAGAGGGTCATATCTTTCCAAAAAGAAGAGCGAGGTAAATTCTACATTGGCTGTTTCTTAGCTTTGTAAATGTATTGTGATGTGAGGTGAAATCTATCTGTTTTTCGAATTATAATGAAACGTCACTAAAGGAATACCGTGTACACGACATTTCTGAAAGTTTTCAGGAGAGAGAAAAGATGACAGAAAATATGTTAAAATAATAGTAGGCTTTAGTTGTCATGTTTCTTGTATTTTTTGTTGTTGGTTATAATGTATTTTACTAGAAATTTAAAGTTACTAGGTAAAACTATAGTTTTATAGTACATAATCTATGTTGTTACTGTTTACTATTAAAATTTAGGGAGATGGACAGTGTTTACTATGAATCGCTCAGTTTCCAAATTAAATTAACTTTATTTGTTTCTAGTAAGAACTAGACAAAAATAATAATTAGGTATGACAGTACAGTTGGGTTTGTTTTATACAGTCATCACATACAATCATAAAATGTTACAGGAACTTTATTTACTAAATTTAGTAATTAGACAAAAAGAATAGTAAAATATTACATCAGTGTAGCTTTCATATCTTAGTTATCAAACAATATTTCAACTTTGTTTATGAATGTTGAAGCAGACAAAGATAATAATGAAATATGTCAATAAACCTTAATATATATTCCCCTAAAAAGTTAAATCATTGGTCAAATGTCTTACGATTGAATTTCAGAAATTTTGTTTGTGTTCTTTTCAGTTTCTATAGGGTATGTTGCCATAAAATGAATCACAATCAGCTGGAATGTATTCTTTAAAGTGGTGAAGATAATTCCACTTAGACTGTTTTGTTTTCATCCTTACTGTATGGAGAGGTGGGAATGATGTCAAAACTTGGAGAGCTTTTGATCATCTTGATAATGAGAAGTACTTGTTGTCGAAATTGGACTTAAATTTTGTGATCATGCTAAGATCAAGATGGATACGACCCTGGACAACTGGGAGATCCGGGGAAAACCCAATAATTTTTTTAATGCGGGAGAAAACAGGGAAAAACTGGAATTTTAAAAAATTCCTGGGGAATTTTTCATTGTGGTTTTTAGTTAAATTTTTGTAATCCTTAACAAAGGATATTACTGTATCCCACTACTGCAGAATAATACTGCAGTGAGAAAACATGAACAGGGGGGGGGGGGGGGGGGGGGGGGGGAACTTCAGATGCAAAGAAAATGCACCACATACAACAACAAAACAGTGTTTATACATGTGTCTGTCAGCAGGAAAATGTGTCGAAGGCTTTAGGAAGAGTTCACAATGCTTCTTAACAACAAATTGCCTCCAATGAGCGTGATGTCATAACTTTTTACATTAGATTCATTCGAGCAGTTGCGAGCGGGCTCGGCACATGCGCAGTTGAGTCACATATGAGTAGTACCTTTTTCCTGCTTCTGGCTGCAGAAGTGTGCCTATTAGCTGTATAAGCAGTAGCAGGAAGCAGCCAGATGCAAATGGAAAAATTGTACTGGTGTGCCCAAGCTGCCAGATTCACGCCTGCGCTGCAGGCATGGATCTAGCAAGGGCGGGGCAAGCTGGGATGCATGCCCCAGGCAGCAATTTCAGGGGAGGGCACAAAATTCATATTCTTGAGGAAAAAAACCTTGTTTCACATAGTGCCTATCATCCAGCGTGTCTTGGTCTATCGACTATTCATATGATTTTGAAATGCACCTCTGTTGATTTTTTTAACATTTTTGAACACTTTCTTAGTTGATTTCTGAATGAATCATAAGTTAATTTTTGAATGCATGAGTAGTGTACATGATGTCTCTGCCAGAGGAATTCTGGTCACTTCTAGAAATAAACTTTCTTGGAGACAAAAAGGGGATGGAGCTGTAAGAGATGAGTGGAATTAAACTGAACGGGTGAATACCAGTCGCTGTTGGTTATGTAGTTCAGTGGGTTTTACGAATGACCAGCTTTGTTACAATTACTAGTGAAATCCGTGTTCAGTGAAGTTAACCAGAGAATGACCCTTGACACTGGCAGGAATAGTTACAGAGTTAGTGATGGCAAGATTGATTGTTAGAATGAGGAAGGAGAAGAAATGGGAGGGGAAGGACATCAAACAAATTATGGAAGAATATGACAATTCAAAATTTATACAAAAATTTCATGCTACTAATTTTCAACCTCATGCTTGAGAAGATGGAGCATATGAATTAAATGTGAAACTATTTCCTAACATAAAGCTTTTTGCTTTTAGTGGGCCTAATACTCATTTGATATTGGTACTTACAGCATTATATTCTGTCATGCTGTAAAAATGACCATTTTTGCCAAAAAAGTCTTGTTTATTTGGTGTGTGTGCGTGTGTGTGTGTGTGTGTGTGTGTGTGTGTGTGTGTGTGTGTGTGTGTGTTTTACAATTGCTGCAATATTAGACAATCCCATTTTGTTTCATCTAGCATACAGTGACAAAACAGACATTATAAGATGAAGAAATCATACCAGTCCTTGGTACTATTTGTAGTAACAGCTTTTTCAGTATTATATTATGAAATTTTTATTTTTCATGTAGCAAAATGTTTGACAAACTTTGATGAGGTAATAGATTCTTTTGCAGAAAGGAAAGCATGCCATTTAAAGCTGTGGCAAGGTTAGAGAGAAAAATAATGCTAGGGCCTAAGGATTGAAGCAATGTGTACTGTCTTACTTGTCTCTTGTCTTTGTTGTTTTATATTTCTGATATTTAATTTTATGTTACACAAAACAGCAAGTTATTAGCTAATAGGCAATAAAGAGTACAAATTTTCTGAAGAGTTCTTGTTCTCCCAGTTACAAATAATCCCATCCAGTATTAGCTGCGAGTTTTTTTTTTTTTTTTTTTTTTTTTTTTTAAAAAAAAAGGTGGGGAAGCTACAAAAACACACATTTGAATTCCACGGAGCAAAATACAGTGACGTGCAATAGAAGAATGCAGTGGGAAGAGGTATGGCCCTGCACTTTGGCACACTTAAGACCAAATAACATGTCTTAAATTTCCTTGGACCTATTTATTATGTGTATAATGTATCAGACTGTTCAAGAAGATGTATGCTAAAAAATGAACATTTTTTGAAAAAATTTTGGCGTCCAATCTCAAACACTTGGGGGTGTGGGATGGGGGAGTGGTTCGGAAATATCATAGATCTGGGGCAGACATGCAGAGCAGTTTGAGTTGTAGTTGGGAGGTGGGTAGTCTCCCTGTGACCCTTGTTTACATTTACTGATTTTGGTGTTTCCTCTTTGTTTACTGCTTATGCATCAAATGAAAACAAAACAGATTTCTGTGGCCGCGAGCTATCAAGTGAATTAAAATAAATTCACATAATTACGGAGGGCTAATATGTTATTAGTTTCAGATCTTACTTTATTTCCACCTTTCTGACAATCGAGTATTAATTGCCTTGCAGAACAATGAAGTTATTTTTGTTGGTTTTCTAAAGAAATTAGGCTTTAATTAATCTTTTCTGCTGAGGCAGTCAGTTTATTTAAACAAAGTATTTAATTATATGCTATTGGCTAGTTTCAGCTGTTCATTGCATTTCAAGTGCCCATTTTCATCTTCTAGCATGTATGGCAGTATGCCATATTAAAGAACCAAACATGAGGTAATACAGTACTGGTACTCCAAGAAAATTTACATTCCGAAAACCACAATGAAAAGCTTAACATCAGGTTGATGCCTACTTTATTGGGAATGAACGTGTGAATGTGCACTATAAGCCGATTTATTCATTTATTATGGTTCACGAAATTTCAGTGCTCTTGGAGTATCCTCTGATGCCCTGTTTCTTTTATGGCATAAAGTAAAATCTTTTAATGTTTTACACATACAAACGTATGTGCTCCCTGTGTCATCATAGCTGCGCAAGTGCAGTGACACCTGTTATCTGGTACTCTCTGGCACCTGCTGAAACAAACCTATTTCTAACAGGTCATGGGAAAATATTGCGAATTGTGGTTTGAAAAGTTTTAAGACTAGATTACACGATGACATTGAGTTGCTCCACTCATTACGTTGAACAAGTTGCCATGTCTACAGTCATATATGAAACCATTTGCATGCAACATTAGTATACACTTCAGTTTCATCGTCTTGTGGGTTCGTGAGTTATGTCTGAAATAAAAGTTTTGGCAGCTGCACATCACATGAGTTGTGATGGATTTAAAGCTTGTTGTGTGGAATCACCGCATAAGAAAAAATAAGAAATGTGTTTAAACTGGATGAAGAAAAGATGTCAGCTTGGTTGCTCAGTAACCTTGCAGAAATAATTTATAATGGAAGACCCAAGAAGTTCTTTTAATTACCTTACAATGCCACCAGAACTGTTCACATTTCTTCTAAATAGAGTTAATTATGCGAAAAGGAAACAATACTGTAATGCATGAAACACTGTTGCCAGAACTGAAATTATGTATCAAATTGCATGCAGTACAATCAAGGACACTGGGCATGATGGAAGATGCAGTTTTAGTTGGTGATGACACACATTCATTAACACCAATAATTATTAACATTAACAGTAGTAATTATTAACATTAACAGCAATAATTTTTTGAATCAGGCCACATTAAGAAGAGAATGGTTTGCAAACTACTGTTTTAAAAATAGATCTGTACAGTGGCAACATTTCAAAATTCAAACCTATATGCTGCAACATTTTAAATAGATAGATATTGAATAAATAATGCAGCTTCTTGATTCGTGTACCCTTCCATCCTATCATCACTATTCCTTGAAGTGTAGGCCAACTTGAACTATGGGATTTTAGTCATGTAGACAAGAGCATTTTCACAGCTGGAATTGTACTTTATTTTGAGTAGATTTCCCCACCAGGTTATAGTTCTAAGTGGAGATTTTAATTTGCCAGATATAGACTGGGAAACTCAACGTTCATAACGGGTGGCAGGGACAAAGAATCCAGTGGAAATTTTTTTAAGTGCTTTATCTGAAAACTACCTTGAGCAGTTTAACAGAGAACTGACTCATGGCGATAACATATTAGACCTTCTGGTGACAAACAGACCCGAACTATTTGAATCAGTTAATGCAGAATAGGGAATCAGCGATCATAAAGCCGTTACTGCATCAATGATTTCAGCCGTAAATAGAAATATTAAAAAAGGTAGGAAGATTTTTCTGTTTAGCAAAAGTGACAAAAAGCAGATTTCAGAGTACTTGATGGCTCAACACAAAAGTTTTGTCTCAAGTACAGATAGTGTTGAGGATCAGTGGACAAAGTTCAAAACCATCGTACAATATGCGTTAGATGAGTATGTGCCAAACAAGATTGTAAGAGATGGAAAAGAGCCACCATGGTACAACAACCGAGTTAGAAAACTGCTGCGGAAGCAAAGGGAACTTCACAGCAAACATAAACATAGCCAAAGCCTTGCAGACAAACAAAAATTACCCGAAGCAAAATGTTGTGTGAGGAGGGCTATGTGAGAGGCGTTCAATGAATTCGAAAGTAAAGTTCTATGTGCTGACTTGGCTGAAAATCCTAAGAAATTTTTATCTTATGTCAAAGCGGTAGGTGGCTCAAAACATAATGTCCAGACACTCTGTGACCAAAATGGTACTGAAACAGAGGATGACAGACTAAAGGCTGAAATACTAAATGTCTTCTTCCAAAGCTGTTTCACAGAGGAAGACTGCACTGTAGGTCCTTCTCTAGATTGTTGCACAGATGACAAAATGGTAGATATCAAAATAGACGACAGAGGGATAGAGAAACAATTAAAATTGTTCAAAAGAGGAAAGGCGGCTGGACCTGATGGGATATCAGTTCGATTTTACACAGAGTACGCGAAGGAACTTGCCCCTCTTCTTGCAGCGGTGTACCGTAGGTCTCTAGAAGAGCATAGCGTTCCAAAGGATTGGAAAAGGGCACAGCTCATCCCCGTTTTCAAGAAGGGACGTCGAACAGATGTGCAGAGCTATAGACCTATATCTCTAACGTCAATTAGTTGTAGAATTTTGGAACACGTATTATGTTCGAGTATAATGACTGGAGACTAGAAATCTACTCTGTAGGAATCAGCATGGATTCTGAAAAAGGCGGTCGTGTGAAACCCAGCTTGCGCTATTCGTCCACGAGACTCAGAGAGCCATAGACACGGGTTCCCAGGTAGATGCCATGTTTCTTCACTTCCGCAAGGCATTCGATGCAGTTCCCCACAGTCGTTTAATGAACAAAGTAAGAGCGTATGGACTATCAGACCAATTGTGTGATTGGATTGAAGAGTTCCTAGATAACAGAATGCAGCATGTCATTCTCAATGGAGAGAAGTATTCCATAGTAAGAGTGATTTCAGGTGTGCCGCAGGGGAGTGTCATATGGCCGTTGCTATTCACAATATTCATAAATGACCTGATGGATGACATCGGAAGTTCACTGAGGCTTTTTGCAGATGATGCTGTGGTGTATCGAGAGGTTGTAACAGTGGAAAATTGTACTGAAATGCAGGAGGATCTGCAGCGAATTGACGCATGGTGCAGAGAATGGCAATTTAATCTCAATGTATAGAAGTGTAATGTGCTGTGAATACATAGAAAAATAGTTCCCTTATCATTTAGCTACAAAATAGCAGTTCAGCAACTGGAAGCAATTAATTCCATAAATTATCTGCGAGTATGCATTAGGAGTGATTTAAAATGGAATAATCATATAAAGTTGATTGTCGGTAAAGCTGATACCAGACTGAGATTCATTGGAAGAATCCTAAGGAATTGTAATCCCAAAACAAAGTAAGTAGGTTACAGTACGCTTGTTCGCCCACTGCTTGAATACTACTCAACAGTGTGGGACCGTACCAGATAGGGTTAATAGAAGAGATAGAGAAGATCCAACAGAGAGCAGCGCACTTCATTACAGGATCATTTAGTAATCGCGAAAGCGTTATCGTGATGATAAATAAACTTCAGTGGAAGACTCTGCATGAGAGACACTCAGTAGCTCGGTACGGGCTTTTGTTAAAGTTTCGAGAACATACCTTCACCGAAGAGTCAAGCAGTATATTGCTCCCTCCTATGTATATCTTGTGAAGAGACCATGAGGATAAAATCAGAGAGATTAGAGCCCACACAGAAGCATACCGACAATCCTTCTTTCCACGAACAATACGAGACTGGAACAGGAGGGGGGACCGATAGAGGTACTCAGGGTACCCTCCGCCACACACCGTTAGGTGGTATGCAGAGTATGGATGTAGATGTAGATGTACTTGCTTGTATTTTTATTAATTCAGTTGGATATGTGCTCCTAATGCAATAAATTTTGCCCTGCATCTCAGATATTGTCAAAGTATCTATGTTCTGTTTGCACCTGACTGTCTCAGGAGCAGCAATATGTTGCTTGTTTTTGTAAGCAGCATCACTGAAATTCTACAGACACCTATGCAGACCATAGATATCCAAAACTTGAACATCATTCTGCCTTCCCCACTTCATATTTCAGTTTGTCCACACTCTATGTACACACGCAAACTCAAAAGTAGTGTCGCCAAAGTTGGAATACGCCAGAAGTGTTTAGTTTCACCTAGTTGGGCAAACGCGCAGTGCACATGCACCTTAGCTGGTAGCACAGTTGCCTGCAACCTTATTTCCTTTTATGCAAGATGAACTATGTGCAATAATGTATGATGAATTTCTTATGTCTCAGGACATTTGACTCTCATTTAAAAATTAACTCTTTGAGGGCAAGCCATTTAGAATAATTTTGAGCCCAGAAGATCAACCATTTATGTTGTTATTAAACATTTTAGTGGCACATTTTTGTGATGTATCTTAAAGTGTGACCTGCAAAAAAGATCAACATTACATGTGAAAGCTTAGCTACTCTTGCAGCTTATTAATCTATAGGTAGTGGAGAGTGTGCATGGTAATTAAGATGATAATCAATCACTTGCACTCCTGTCACTTCCTATGAATACTTTTATTCACACAGCGTATACACAATGCATGTAGCTTAGAGCACGTACTACAGAGAACTGATCCGGCAAAGATACAGTTTTTCTTGCTGCAGTAGGGTATTATTGGGGAGTGAGTTAGTGGTTCTACATCCCCACAAATCTTTGAGACCAATATGATATATCAGAGCTTCGCTTTTCTTGTAGCAAGACTATGTATATTAATTTAAATCATTAACTTTTCCTATTTGTGTGTTCGCGCAACTCAACAGGGATGTTGGTATTGACTGACTGCATCACCTACCCTATACTCGGAATATCCACTGTCATCGGATGGTGAGATCACGTGACATGAGCCATGACTGGCTTACAACAGCGCATTGCAATCTTGATTTCAATGCTTGAGAAAGTAACATGCGGTGTTTGGTGGAATTTGCATTTATACTTTTGTAATACAAAAATACAATGAAAACACCATAAAATTAGTGTTAGAGAGTAAAAGGAGCTGCAAGAAATCTAAACAAAACTTATGTTAGGTAAAAACAAAATCATAGCAATTGATGGTGATAATGGGCACATAACGGAAAAGGAAGAAATTCTAAAGTGTGTAAAGAATTTCTATAGTAAATTATATGAAAGAACACATGAACCACTAGGAAAACCTTACACAGATGATGATGAAATCCCCAAAATTCTCCCTGAAGAAATACAAAAAACTATAAATGAAATGCAGAATGGCAAAGCAGGGGGGGGGGGGGGGGGGGGGTCATGATTGTCTGACAATTGACATACTGAAGCTTCCAGGGGAGGAAAGAGTCTTTACTTCATGTATACAGAATGGTAGCATCCCAACCTGCTGTAACAAAGCAAACATAACCTCACACACACATTTCTGGCACATCTGTAACATATATCAACATAGGAAAAAACAAGTGTGAATTTCCCATTGGAAAAGGAGTAAAGCAGGGCGATCCTATATCCCTGAAGTTATTTATAGCAGTTGTCAAGATGGCTGTGTCCAGAATTATTTGGAACAACAGAGGAATAAGGATAAATGGTAAAAGGCTCACCAACCTGAGATTTGCAGACAATATAGTGGTCCTAGCTAACAGTAAGGTGGAAATGCAGTCCTCTATAAAAGACTTAATGGTTTGTTGTCAGGAAGTTGGATTTAAAATAAATCACTCAAAAACTAAGGTTATGCATGATAAGTGGGTAGTGGCTGACAAGTAACACTGAACGGCAACATCCTAAGAAATGTTCCAGAATATCGTTATCTGGGACAATTAATTGACATGAAAAAGGATTTGAAACCTAAATTTTTCATCAAATTAAACTGAGTTGGAGGGCTTATAGAAGGAATTCAACAGTTTTCAAATCTAACATGCCAATCTACTTAAAGAAGACAGTTTTTGATCAATGTGTCCTACCGTTTTTAACGTACGGGTGTGAAACTTGAACTTTAAATGAATTTTTCAAAAGGAAACTTAGAACTGCTCAGAGAGCTATGGAAAGGTCAATGTTAGGTCTCACTAAGAAAGATTGACAGAAAAGTGAAGGCATTCGAGCAATAACAGGATTAAAAGATATTATAGAATGGGTTATAACTCTGAAATGGCAGTGGGCAGGGCACATTGCACGAATGAAGGATGGAAGATGGACAAAATCAGTTTGGGTGGAGTCCCAGAGAAAAATGAAGACCACCAGGGAGACCACCTGATCGCTGGAATAAGGAACTCAGGAAAGTTGCGGGCTTCAACTGGCAGAAGACAGCAGCGGACAGAGATGCATGGAAAAAAACTCTTAAAATGTATTTAATAACATAAAAGGCTAAATCTTGTATAGATGGAATTAGCTGAACAAACAGAAATATGCGGCATACATATTTCTGCACGTCAAAGATCTATACAAAACGTGTTCTCCCCCCTGCCCCCGAGCTTTGAAAGTGCAGATGTATAAAGCCATAGCCATTCAAAGGATTGATAACTTCTACATTTTTGGGGGATAGTATACTGTCACATAACACAGAAAAAGTGTATTTTCACCCACAAGAAAGTGTATTTTTAACCTGGTAATACGGGAAAAATGTGGGAATTTTTTATTCTTTGTCCAATAATACACCCTGAAGATGTATTTCAGGGCTCTGAGATCATGAACAATACTGTTGCTGGAGTTTCTCCCTTGTCTACTAGAATAATATACTGTTGATTCTTTCAGAGGATAATTTCTGAAAAAGAGGTAATTGAGGCACTCTGCTCCATAGGGTAGTGGAGAATTTCTGGCCTCTTCTGTCCACTGAGCATACTGACTTTGTAGGAAAATTTCCCTGAATGTCTTCTTGCTCTTTTGTTGTTCTTTTTGGGTTCAGAATTGTTTTGATTGTGGAATGGACACTATCACACACTGTGTGCCTGTGTCTCTTAAGTGTAAAAGAGCATTAGATAATACATAGTTCCTTCCTATTCTAGTCGCCACATCTGTTCGACCATAGAATAAGCCTCTGAGTGTTTTTTTTTAGGTCATCAGTAACACAAAGATGAACTTTGGTCACCTTGTATTTCATCCCACCAATATTTCATGGCATTGTGACTTGGGTGGTTATACATAGTGAAATTATGTACGTTAAGTTACTGTTTTATTACAGTGCCCCTGCAATCACACAAGAAGTGAGTTTCACTGCTTGTGTGCCTTGTGAGAAAATGTAAAAGTCTTTACATTTTGCTTTGTAAGTTTCTATGGTTTTCTCTTTCCAAGCTCTCATGTTTTTCCTTTTTGCAAGCTCTCTTGTTTTTCCTTTTTGCAAGCTCTCTTGTTTTTCCTCTTTGCAAGCTCTCTTGTTTTTCCTCTTTGCAAGCCCTCTTGTTTTTCCTCTTTGCAAGCTCTCTTGTTTTTCCTCTTTGCAAGCTCTGCCCCTATTTTGTGTTTGTGTCCATTGTACACATGATGAGATACTTTTCTACTACCCTATTCAAAGCTGTGACAAGTGGTAGAAACACCAAATCGAATGTAAGCCTGCCTAATGGCTTCTTTTCTTCTTTTTGGCATTCTTCTTTCTAAAATTCAAAGAGTTTGGTCAGTCAATAGAATGTAGACCCAGAGTACAAATTAGCTGATGAAGACCCAAGTAGTATGTGGAAAGTTTCCTGAAAACATCTTTAAGGAAATAACCATGAACTTTTTTCTTGCTGTAGCCCTGTTTTGGGTGGTTGAGTAACTAATGCTGGAGGGTATCATGTTATTAGTCTGGTTGCAAAGACTGGCTGAAGTTTAACCATCTCCATACAATGACTGTTGAACCATCCCATACCTAAGGTACTGAGGAATGTGTAGTGACATACTTACAATTTTTTCCCTTATTGAGTCATTCCTTCTTGAGTTCTCACCATCTGTCATTCTACTTCTAGTAATTGGAGCATTTTTGACCATATTCACTATGTAAATCTTCTGCTGATCCTGGTTCATGCCTTTCCAGTAAGTGGAAAATATTTTTTCTCACTCTTTTTCTGTTGTAGCAAAGGATGTCCTTATCTTTGAATTATTACAAAGACCCGAGATACCTCAAGGTTCCAATTGCTTTGGAGGGCTTTAAACATCATGAGCTGTTTTGCTGTGGGTAGCAAGCCTATATTCTATGTAGGCTTCACCATGTTCTCTATTCTTTTGGTTCTCAGTTTTATTCCACTCCTCTCTACTATTCTGTCTTCTTAGTTTTCTTCCTTCTCCTGAAGTGTCTGCTGTCTTGGTGCTTTCACTAATTATTTTCATGTGCTAGGACCTTGATTTTCATTCATGGTATGTCTTTCAACAAAATCTTGATCCTGTATGTGTGACTTGTCCCCCAGATCTTCTGAAAGAGGGTAGTCTGAATCGGAATCAGGATTGTCTTCATCCTAACTGTGCTCAGGATGTTGATATTTGATTTTATTTGATATAACAGAGATAGCTAAATGATTACTTTCTCCCCTCTTAGTACCTGACTGAATTTCTCATGAGTGAGTTAATGAGTCTTGTTCCTTGCACAGAGCATTGTGTGGTTTCCTGAGGCATTTTCTTGGATATCCATTTCCATATTGAGTAGTTTATCTCAAAAAAATTATGAAATTATTTACTGAATCCAAAATGCTATGAAAATGTTCCTCACTACTATGAGACTGATAATGTGGATAGTTCTCTGATGAATATAATGCAATTGGGCATATTGAAAAGTTAACCATGAGAAAATAAATTGACAATGTATGTGTTCCCATTGACACATGATGCATCAGTATCATGAATTACCTTTCCAGCCTCATAATAATGAGGCAAATTTCTCTTGGTAAGTCTAATTATTTTGTCCTCGTTTGCAGGCACAACTGAACCTGCACAGAAGAAGAACATTATCTTAAGTGTAGATTAGTAAAGGAGTAGGTACACATAATCATCATCTTTCAAAATATGCCACATACATACACACTTAAAACATAGGACAGTTTCTGATATAACAGTTTGCATTTAATGAAATTAAACTTAAAACATACAAAACTTAAAATAATATGTAGTTAAATACAATATACTTCACACACAAAATACATAAAATACTGAAATAAATTGATGGAAAGAAAGAAGTACACCATGAGCTATCAACTTATTTAGGAACTGACAGAGATTGGCAGTTTAAGAACTTCCAGGATGCTGGAGTAACTTTTGCAGTGTTTTCTATTGTTGAACTTGGGTGGTGTTTCTCAAATGGTCCTACCTCCACCATCTATCGGATATAACATGAACTGTTTTCTCAATTAATGACAATTTCCATGGAAATGGCGATGGTAGTAATACCTCAATTTCCCAAAGAAATTTAACATAGGCATTGTTGTTTCTTTAGTGACAAAAAACAAGTTTGTGTGGACCAAAGGCTACTATCCTATTGAAAGGAACCACATAATGTGGTGGAAAGATTTTTTTCACATTCTCATGGTGAGATTCTAAATTCATATGTTTTGTATGAAGTGTTGAGACCTGCTAGCAAACAACTTGGTGAATTTGTTATTGAGTTGGCAATGTCTTCAATGAACAAAGGAGACTGTCTGAAATAACTTTGTCAAAATAGTTCTCCTGTAAACACTCAGTGGAATACATTCTCCTAAATTTATTTTGGCTACAGAAATGTAAAAATGGTCTCAGAGGAGATGTAAGGAATGTACAGAATTAAGCAAGTTACTGTCGTAAAGAAAGTGCCATAGGACTCTTATTTTTCCAAAATGCCTTGAAATTGTTCATGCTGTAACGCAGGACCTTTTCTATATAAAACTAAATTTCAAGCAGTTTTATTTGTTGCATCAACTTCTAATTAAGCAAGTGACAAAAAAATGTTGTGGAAACTACATATTTTCAGTCCAGCTTTTAATAAAAAAGGCTCACTAATCACATGATTCTTTGCAATACTTCATAAAGAAAAGACCCTACTTTCAACTGCAATTAACTGATAAGCACTGCACTGTAGAAACTGCTACAAAAAAATGGAGAAAAAAGTATGAAAAAAACCACAGTATTTGTGAGATGCCCAGTCCTCAAAGTTATAGTCTGCTGATGACTTCATTTGTTTTTAATATCATTCAGCATTCCGATTTAATTTTCTTCCACTCCTCCCTGTAACATTTCCTTCAATGACTCTTTGTTGCAGGCAGTTTCTTCACAGCCAAGATGTTTTCCTTATTCTCACAATTTCTGTGTGTTTCTCCTTTTTTTCTTCTAAATAGCACTGTTTCTCCATTCCTCATCTTGTTAGCCTATGTCAGGATTTTTCACCTCACCCACATTTCAAAGTTACACAACTGATTCTCCACTTTCTTTTGGCTAGCCATGATTCACTGCCAGATAAAACGTAGCAAATCCCTTTTTTTATTCTCTTTGAATTCTTTTTGCTGTGAACTTATCTTTCACCTTCTGATAATTCCTTCACACAGCTTCTGTTTCCTAAGACCGGTATTACACTATCATATTTCTTTGACAAAGATTTGATCAAAGATATGATCAAACATTCATCAAATTTGTTTGACAAAGATATCTGACATAGTGCTAAAAAGGGGTATTACACTGTCATCATATTTCTCTTCAAAGTTCAAGATCGCTGACAACAACTACTTGTTACTATGCACAACAGTTAAGATGTACCACATTTTCACTGTGTGTGCAGGGGGCAAAGAGGAACATACCTGTGTGAAGCGATGGGTTTTACAATGAGATGATAAAAGCATTCAACAAAATTTGTTACATGAGCTGCTAGTAGAGGACATAAAGCCAGCGTATAACTTATTTAAGAATGGATGAGCATACATTTCAGTATTTTCACAGTGAAGTGTCTCGTCATACCACAAAGCATTATACTCACTTAAGAACTGCTATATCTGCAGAAGACCTGACAGTGACACTTAGATTTCTTGCTACAGGAGAGAGTTTTTCTAGCTTACAGTACAGTGCTTGAATACCACAGTGCACATTAACTAAAATAATACCTGAAATGTGTGAAGTAATTTATAAAGCACTTGAGCGGAGGCCATTAATTTTCTTTTTTATGTCGTCAGCCGTGCACCCGGGCCAGCTAATGACCTCAGCAATTTTTTTGTAACACTCAAGGCTCTTAATCTCTTTTTGTACTCAGGATGCCTCATGTTGTAAAGCACATCAGCAGCTTCATACATTTCTATTAATTTTGTGGTTGACGGCACATGAATTAAACTTCGCAGCCATGTTTACAAGCACACTACAGGTCACAGACCACTGTAGCGATGCTAGCACTCCAAGTGGTAACATTTCACATTGCAGTGAACAGAAGACAAGTGACTTTTATGATCAAATCTACAGCAAGGCCCTAGATTTGATCATATTTATTTGATGACAGGTGAGATTTGTCAAAGTTCCCTATTACATCATTAAATTTCTTTGACATAAATATTTGACTTACCAACTTCGACAAAGAAATATGATAGTGTACTACCAGCCAAAGTGCCTAAAAGATTTTAGTTAGTGTAGAGCCTATGGATAGAAACTGTGCAGGAAAACAGGAAGTATCCAAGAACATGAAAAGAGGAGCAAACAAAATTCTGAGAACAGAGAAAAGAAAAATGAAATAGTCAAATACAATGTTTGACAACAGGGAAATATTTCACATGATGAAAAGTGTGAGGAACAGTCAAAGAAATAAAATAGTAGTTATTAATGATGAGGATGGAAATGTGCTAATAGGAAAGGAAAGAATTCAGGTCAGGTGAAGGGGATACTTTGAAGAGTTGTCAAATGCAAAAGATCCTGAGAATGTCTTTCCAGAAGAATTTCAGAAAGTGCAAAGGATGAAGAAATTGATGTGACTCAACAGGATAAACAAAGATCCATTGATAAACCGAAGAAGAAGAAGAAGAACACTGAAACTTCCAGGCAGACTAAAACTGTGTTCCGGACCAAGATTTCAACTCATGATCTCTGGCTTTCGCGGGCAAGTGCTCCACCATCTGAGCTACCCAAGCAAGACTCACACCTCATCCTCACAGCTTTATTTCCACCAGTACCTCGTCTCCTACCTTCCAAACTTCACAGAAGCTCTCCTGCGAAACACGCAGAACTAGCATTCCTGGAAGAAAGGATATTGCGGAGACATGGCTTAGCCATAGCCTGGGGGATGTTTCCAGAATGAGATTTTCACTCTGCAGTGAAGTGTGCGCTGATATGAAACTTCCTGGCAGATTAAAACTGTGTGCTGGACTGAGATTCGAACTTGGGGCCCAAGTTCGAATCTGTCTGGCACACAGTTTTAATCTGCCAGGAAGTTTCATATCAGCACACACTCTGCTGCAGAGTGTAACTCTCTTTCTGAATATTAACACTGCAAGAGAACATGGGATAGTGTAAGACATGTTGAAGGGAAGAGGTGAAACATATCAGAAGTGTTTC
Source organism: Schistocerca gregaria (assembly GCF_023897955.1). NCBI lineage: Eukaryota > Metazoa > Arthropoda > Insecta > Orthoptera > Acrididae > Schistocerca > Schistocerca gregaria. The sequence continues at coordinate 82,829,262 of NC_064931.1, forward strand.
ACCTCTTCCCTTCAAAATTATATAATCTCATAAGTGAAGTATGCAGAAACTTCAATTACATCATTCCACAAATAGAAATGTGTAAGGAATTTTAGCAACTACAGAGATATATCTCCACTATGTGTGCTGTGTGATATGATACCTAACAATTCTTGAAAAGCTGATGCCATTTGCTGAAGATGTTGTTTGAGAGTTCAACATAGGTTCTCATGCTGGAAAGTCAACTATGGATCAAATACTCACTGCGTCACAAATGTGGGGAAATAACTTAACCATTTGTTTCTGTTTACACTTGTAGCTCTCACAAGTGCTGAAGATTGTATACACAGATTAAGTATGTGCAGCATTTTGATGGAGCTTGGCATACAAAGGATATTAATGAACTTAGTGAAGGTGTGTACAGCAGAGTGTAATCTGAGGTGAAATAGCAGATGAAGTTCTCCAAGAAATTCAGCATCGATACAGGCCTGAGACAAGGTGATGTCATTTCATCATCATCATCATCATCTTGAACAGTTTCCAGCTCCAGGCTGGGTCTGTTTGGAATGTAAGCCTCTCCATCTAGTCTTGTTTTTCCACTTTCTTTCTGTGTTGACTTTGATCGTGTCCATGCCTCTTTTCTTCCATTTCATGTGTCTTCTGGGGAATCCTCTAGTTTCCCATTCTCTTTAACACTTGAGTGGGCATGCCTCTGTCTAAAGTGTGCCAATGACAAATAAAACTGTTTTGCACCGTTTTATCATTGTTTCACAATTGTGAGCCCACACCTATTCCCTCACTATTGTTTCAGCTGACATACTGATAAATTATGTTGTCATATGCCCAAGTGCGCAGCAGTAATATAAAATAAACATCTGTGCTAGGTGAGAAAATAATGTTCAATCAATGCAAGAAAATAACCCAGATTAGGTGCTAGCAGCACAAACTCGGAATGAGCAGTTCTGTATGAGATAATTGGTAATTGAATAAATGGTTGGCTGGAATCAAATGCAACTGCACTGTTTAATGGTTTGATTGAGCCATTATCATGGGAGAACACCTGTCTATCACAACAGAGTGATATAATTAAAGTTTCATTATTGTTTAATTAAACAGTGCCTTAGCTCGTATTACGTAACTTTATTTTATCATTGTTTAATGAAACTAAGATCAAAGTGTGATTTCGCTCATACATATTTACTTTGGTAACATGAAGTCAGCTATTCCTTACATGTGTACGAAGTGTGCCGTGTACCCACTCGTGTTATGAAAAAGAGCATGCCCGCCTGGGGGTCAAGTGCCCATATCATCTTAACCTTGATGTTCCACTATTTCCCTTACCCCTTCACTTCTCATCCTGTCTCTCTGTGTTACTCCTGTCCTACTTCTGAGGAACTTCATTTAGCATTTGCTTATGTCTCATTTCTTCCTTACCCCTGTTTCACATGGGTAGGTCAGTATTGAGATGTAGTAACTTCTTTGCTTTTTTGTGTGACATCTTTGTTCCAGACTAGGCCCCTGACATTTTAGAAGATTGTTTCAGCCTGATCTTTCTCATTTCTACAATTTTACCCTGTCACACTTCCCAAGTACTTGACACTTTCCATCTTCTGCAATTGTTCACCTCCAGTTCTTATTGTGCTAGTTTGCCCGTCTTTCTTTCTATTTGTAACCACAATCTAACATTTTTTCACATTAAATTTCATCCCATGCTATGTAACAGTTTCTTCCCCAGCATCCAGCTGTTCCTGAATCTCCTCCTCCCTGTTTCTCCAGATCATAAAGTCATCTGTGGACACCATTACTTTCAGCTTGTCTTCTCCAGTTTTTGTGCCACCTTAATCATCGCGTACTCTGAGAGCACAGTGAAGAGAGGTGACAATGCACTACCCTGTTTCACACCACTTGTTTGCTGGCACCAATTAGTCCTTTCATTTCCCACTTTCGCACAAATCTGACATCCACAGTACATCTCATCGATTCTGCTTGTTGTCTACTTTTAAAGTCCTTTCTTTTCTACTGCATCCCAGATCTTTCTTCTACAGATCTTTCTTCTACAGATCTTATCAGGCACCTTTTCTACATTGAGGAAGGCCATTATGAGATCTTCCCTGAATTCATATTAGTGCTCCTGGAACTGTGTCACTGCAAATGTGAGATCAGCTGTTGATCTTCTAGGTGTGGAGTTATGCTGTTCCTCTCTCGACCCTTGTTCTGATTCTGCTCTCCCAGCTCTTTTCGTGTACCTTGACACAGTGTGGTTTCAGTGCGACTCCCCTGTAGTTTCTACAATCCTTCCTACCCTCTTTCTTGAAAATGGAGTGAATTGGTGCCCTCTTCTAACCTTCAGGAGTCTTCTCATTCCACATCACCTGATACAGCTGCTGTATCCCAACATCCCCTGCTGCCTTACCATTTTGACACTTGCTTTGCCCACACCTGGTGACTTCCTCCTTTCAGCTTGTCCACTGCCATTTCCATTTCTTTCCATGTCAGGCTTGTAACATGGGAAGCAAGGAGAGGATGTTGTTTGGTGGCTGGTATCTTCTTCTATAACACAAACTGCTTGCACTTTATTAATAGGGTTATTTATTCACAAGAACAAGAAGTTCCTTATCTTAAGACAGTCCTGGTCTTGTGGTACAAGCTCCTCCCTACATTAGCCTCACTGGTGGTGAAGTAAAAGTCTGTTATGTACACTACTCTGGTTGCTAGGTACTGTCTCACTCTGAGAAAGAGGCTGAGCTAACTGCGACTGCAACTGCAACTCCCAATCCCACTGGGCTGCGACTGATGTATTGATTTGTTGACTCACTGGATGACTGACTGGTACTGACTGGTCCCTCTGGTCCATAGCAGCGATCTAAATATGGCAGCCAACAGGACGTTGGCAGCAGGTTTCTTGTGAGTCTGTTTTTGGCCTTTATCGATCTTCTCGCAACCTCTTGGCTGCCTGGTGTGCTGGTGCCAGCTTATGCCAGCACACTTGGAATCACAGTCTGAAAGTCGTGCTCTTCCTTTCCACTATAGTCTGGACTCTTTCAATCCATCATATTATCTCCATTCACCATTTCCTGTCATGTGTTCTTCTGCTTACAGCTACTGCAGCTTCTACTGTAGCACATTTAAATTGTCCCCATTCCTCTTCTCCTGTTTTTGGTTCATGCTTTGGTAATGTTTCTCTTATAATCTCCTGGTATTTTTCCTTGACTTCCTTTTCCTTCTGTTTCCATACTCTAATTCTTCTTTTCTGGTTTCCTCTCTTCTTGCACTTTAAATACCTAGGCATCTGATGCAACAGACATAACAAGAAATTAATCAATGTATTGTCTATTGGTCTAAAACTTATTCCAGCCTGAAATGGATGTCATAAAAAATATATTAATTAAGATGAAGTTTAAAGCATACAGTCAAGTGATATTACCAATTTAATTTTAAGCACAAAAAAGATGACTTAGAGAACTTGTTGAGCTTTAAATGGAAAACTCTGAGAAAGATCTTTGGTCCATCCTGGAAGAGAACACCTAGAGATGTAGAAAGAACTGAAGAATAGTATCACCTTATGAAACAACTGAGTGTCATGCACAAAATGAGAGTGTGGAGAATATGTCTGACAGTGCACATTGTTAGGTGAGGCACTTGACAGGCTAAAGCTGTGTGTACAGTAAACCTGATGGGCCTGTCCAATTGTGACATGAAGGAAGCAGTGGGGAGATTAGCTGCAAAAGGACTTTCAGTAGCTGGGTGACTATGAGAACTGGATCCAAAGTGCTAAAGATCACTATCTATAGAGGAACAGTTTTAGAGTTGGTGCATGATCTTAAAGGGTCAATGATCATATGCATGTATGTAAAGGGTGTCCTTTAAAGAATGCAACTTTTGGGTGAATAAAATGAATGATGGAATTAACAAATTTTAATATTGGGTTATTACATTATATGCTATCTGTGATTATTTATGAAATATATTGCTCAGGTACCCTCCATGACTCTACAGACACACTTTTATTCTTCTCATTAAATTTTGCACAACTTTTTGGGCATACTAACACTTGTAGTTCTGAAATTACTGTCAGTTTCTGAACATCTCCAGATTCAGTGAGGAGGAATTCTGTACATTAAATTTTGCTTTCTGGCTGCCTGTTTTATCTGTGTGAATGTAATTTCCAACCCGTCTCAGAACGTCTTTTGTTTCTGCCCTCCCTATCCTAAAGAAACTGTTGCCACTTGTAACCACTGTTAGTAAAGGTACCAGTGGTTAAAAGTGACAGAACAGTAGTTTTTAGGGGTAGGGAGGGCAGAAACAAAAGGTGTTAGGAAACAGGTTGAAAATGACACTTAAATTAATAAAACAGGCAGCCAGAAAGCAAATTTTAATGCGCACAATTCATGAAAACATCCACTAATTGAAACTGCAGATGTTCTGTAATTTGCAGAAAAAGTAGTTTCATCCAATTGTAATTCAGCTACCGCACAAAATCAGCTATCCTTATTGCATCAAAATATCAGAGAACTGAGGAGTAAGATTAATGAGTTGCTTATTTGTGTTGAAGAACTGGAGTTGAGCAAGCCATTTGATATCATCTGCCTGTCTTAATGTTGTGTGACTATTTGTATAGATATGTTAAATGTTACAAGATTTAAGTTAGCCTCTTACTTCTGTAGAGAAAATATGGGGAAAGGAACAGTTGCCACATGTGTCAGAAACTGTGGTAATTTCAAGAATATTGATATTACTGAATTTTGTTCAGAGCAGCACTTAAACGCTTGTGAAACAGTAGTAGTATTTCATAATGAGTCCATTATAATAGTAAATATATACAGAGCACTTTCAGGGACTTCAACCTCTTCAAAACAATGTCTGGAAGCTCTGTTGTCCCATCTCACAGTAAAAAAAAAAGGAATAGTGGTTGCTGCTGATTTAAAGTAAATTTATTGAAAAGCCCTGTCAGTGAACAATTATTGCAATCATTAACAGTGTCATTCACTTTAATTCCTACTGTGATCTTTGCAACTAGGGTATGTAAATGCTCTGAGAGCGCTATTGATAATATCTTTGCAGACAGATCAAGAAAAAAAAGTCATGTCACAAAACCAATGATAATTGGATTATCTGATCATAACATGCAGCACTTTATGTTAAATGTTGTAACTTATCAAGATATACAAACCATTAAATCTGAGTATTAGAAGGTAATATATCAGTCAAAAATTGGGAATTTTTGGAGATTGCTGAAAGACATGAACTGAATAGGTGTTTACAATACCTCTGACTCAAATGGGAAACAAAACATTCTGAATAAAGTCCCTTTCTCATTTGAAAATTGTTTCCTCCTAAAAGCAACTCAAATCAAACAGAAGTCTAAAAATAAACCATGGGTTATACAATGACAAGAAGGAAACTGTATGTACTATCTAGGAACAGCTCTGATGTTAACATTGTAATGCATTACAAAGAATAGAAGAAATATTAAAGCAAGCAATCCAGAAATCTAAGGAGCTGTATTATGAGGAGAAGACAATTATAACAGGCAACAAAATAAAAAGCTGTATGGTATATAATGAAGACAGAGACAGGTGGGGCCAGAAAGGAAGGGGAACAGATAGCTCAAAAACAAATGAGGCTTTGGTAGCAAGTACACCAGTGTTGCAAAGCTCTTAAACAACTACTTTGTTTCTGTTAATGACGGCCTTGTGCTATCAGGTTCAGTAAACAATTCAATGGAATATCTGAGACCAGTCTCTACAAATAACTTCAGTAAAATGGAAATGACACTCATTATTCCCAAAGTAGCAGCATCTGTTATAAAAATTTTATAATCAAATTACTCTAGTGGTTATGTTAACATATTAATGAAGTTAATCAAATTGTGTTCATTTGAGTTGATTTCTATCTTAAGTTATTTGTGTAATAAATCTCTTATCAATAGAACATTTCCAGACTGGCTAAAATATGCTAATGTTAAGCCTCTTTACAAGAAGGGGATAGAGATAATGTCAAACTATCAACCAATTTCACTTTTGCTGGCTTTCTCAAAAATATTTGAAATGTTTGTTGTCAAACATCATCTGAAGCATCTGACTGCAAATAATATATTGTCCAAGTCACTGTTTGGGTTTCTTAGGGGTTCCAATATAGAGAAGGGTATTTACAAGTGCAGTGAGAATGTAATTAATTCATTAGATAACAAATTATAGGCTCCTGGCAGTAACCTGTCACAAACCTTTGACTGTGTGCAACACAACATTCTCTTAAGTAAATTATAACATTATGATGTCACTGGCAGTGCTGCAAAACAGTTAGTGTTAGCTAACTAACAGGGCACAAAGGGTGCCATTGCAAAATAACTGTGGAGTAAACAATCAGTCTTTATCTGATTGAGAATTAATTACATGCGGTGTTTCTCAAGGTTCTATCTTGAATCCATTGCTTTTTCTTGTGTAAATTAATAACGTTTTGTCTGTTGCATTGCCAGGTGCTGTGTTCGTTTTGTTTTCAGGTGAATAAATCATTACAATAAATAGCAAGTCAAGTACAGATTTAAAAATGGCTCCTAATCAAACATTCACCAACATTAATATATGATTTAAAGCTACATCACTGTCACTGAACTTTTAAAATACCAACTATGCGCAGTTCAGAACTAGTATTAAGAGATTTCCTTCAAACATTTGTATACCATATGAAGACACGTAGATAATAAATTCAGTTGGGAAGGGTGTACCACAGAATTGCTGAAGTGCCTAAACAAGTCTATATTTTCAATGTGAATAATATCATATGTAGATGGTATAAATGTAGAAAACTTGCATGCTTTGCTACTTTCATTCTAATGTCATGCGAGATCATATTTTCAGGTAACTCATCAAAGCGAGCAAAAGCTTCTAGAGTGCAAAAGCATGCAATAACATTCATTTGTGGTGTAAATTCAAGAAATCCCACGAACTGGGTATTCTAACCACTGCTTTTCAGTATATTTATTTACTCCTCAATGAAATTTATTTCAAATAATATCTGGATATATCCAAACAGTATCTCAATATGTAGTATCTATACTAGGAATGAGAACAACCTACATGAAGACCTAAAATCACTTACCAAAAGTGGTCCAATATTCAGCAACACACATTTTTGGTAAATTGCCAGCAACCATCAAAAACTTGGTTTCAGACAAAGCACAGTTCAAACAGAGTTTAAAAGACTTTTGGTAGGTGGCTCCTTCTACTGTATAGATGAATATCTCAACAGGGGATGTTAGATCACCTTAAGTAAAAATGTATCACTATCAAAACTAAACCCAGCCTGCCCAACAAAAAGATGTAGGAGCTTTAGTGAAGGAAATGTAGAGGAATTTATTAAAAAACTAAACTCCACTGTGTGGTCAGTCAGCAAAGACACTTCCACAAATGAAAACTACAATAACTTTTTAACTGAATTCATGAGTGTATTCAATGAATGTTTCCCTGTTATAACAGTACAGACTAGGACTCTTAAAAATAGATCATGGATAACAAAAGGAATAAAAGTGTCTAGTGCTACAAAGAGGAAACTGCATATGGAGGCAAAAGTAAATCGAAGTCCTGAATTTCTTAAATACGTAAGCACATACAAAAAAATATTTGACAAAGTAGTTAAATTAGCAAAGCGTATTGCAAATAATAGCTATATCTCAAATGCTAAAAACAAATCAAAAGCTGTTTGGTCTGTTATAAGAAGTGAGGTCGGCAATGAAATGGAGAAAAAATGCCCCTCAAAACTAATGATAAATGGTAGAGCTGTTACAGACCCCAGTACCATTTGTGAATCCTTCAATGACTTCTTCATAAATTGTAATAAAACTAGTGATTATCCACCACCAAGTACAAAGGGTAGTGCTGCAGAGCAAAATTGCACGGGTTTTAAATTTTCCCATGTTTCCAGCTCTGATGTTATAAAAATCATAATGTCCCTAAAAAATTTAAACTCTGTGGGTTGGGATGAGGTCCCCACTAAAATAATAAAAATAGCCTGTCATAGTATTGCGCATCCACTCTCCCTCTTAATCAAGCAGTCTTTTGATGAAGGATGTTTCCCAGACCGATTAAAATATGCAGAAGTAAGGCCAATTCATAAAAAAGGCAAACAAGATGAAATGGGAAACTATAGGCCTATCTCACTATTACCAATTTTTTCAAAAATATTTGAAAGAGCAGCATGTGATCAGATGCAAAATTACAATTCATCCCACAGCATTATTTTACGCAATCAGTATGGTTTCAGGAAAGGCTGCAGCACAACTCGGGCAATAAACGAACTGGTCACAAAAGTTAGCAGATGTCTTGACGATAGACTGTGTGTATCGGGCATCTTCTGTGATCTTACCAAAGCTTTTGATACGGTAAATCATGACCTGCTTCTCCAAAAACTGACAAACTATGGTTTTCAAGGAAAATCTCTTAATTGGATGTCATCATATTTGGCAAACAGGAAACAAAGAGTACTTGTAAACAACAGTAACAAAAAATTAGTCTCTGGCTGGAAACACACTCAGTTAGGCGTACCGCAAGGTTCTATATTAGGGCCTCTACTATTTTTGTATTATATTAATGATATGCCATGCCAGGTTCAGTCCGATACCATCCTCTACGCAGATGACTCAACAGCAATAGTATGCTGCAAAACTGATAAAGACTTAATCCATCGTATTGAGCAAACACTTGGGGAAGTGGAGAAATGGGTCAAAAATAACAGCTTGAAATTAAATCTTACAAAAACAGAAATTGTTAATTTCACCACAAAACAATCGGCTCAATGTATAAATGAAATAACATACAAAGACAAAAAATTGGACACTGCAAACTGTGTCAAATTCCTTGGGGTACTAGTGAATAAGAATATGCTGTGGGGTTACCATGTAGACAGCATACTATGTCGACTGAACAGTCTCGTATATGCCATGAATGTCCTATATAGCATTACTGATTTAGCTGTAAAGAAAACTGTATATTATGCATATTTTGTATCAGTCATAAGGTATAGTATAATTTTTTGGGGGTCTGAGAAAACAAATCTGCTCAAAGCCTTTAGGCTACAAAAAAATATAATCCGAGCCTTGGTAGGAGCAAAAAGGAGACAACACTGCAAACCTATATTTGAGAAACTAGATCTAATGTCCATACCTACCTTATATATATATGAGCTTCTCATATTCACAAAAAGAAACCCACAACTTTTTGAAGGCAACTGCTTCTTGCATCAGTATGAGACCAGGCATAGAGCAAGTTACATGTTACCTACCCATAGACTAACACTATATGAAAAAACTCCACATTATATGGGCATGAAATTTACAAATACTATCTGGAAGGGGAAATGTGACCCACCTCTAAAATATACTGAAGGAGACTTGGAAACATATCTAAAAAATAAATGCTACTATACGGTAGAAGAATTCTTGAATGATAACCATGTAAAAATAATTGTATAGATCACCACAATATGTATTATGACAAATGTGTAAAATACTTTATTATGACAAATGTGTAAAATACCTGTATAGCAACACATGTATTATAACCTAAAATTAAGTTTATTAGTCTGTATGTAGTATAAAAACTGACAAGTCACCTATGTCGCAATCCTTGATTGTATAAGGCATGTTACGTGATAATAAAATTTGATTGATTGTCTATTAGATTTAAGTTTTGACTGCACTTTGTCATGACAGTCAAGATTAGGTATTTGGTGTATGATAAATTTATTAAAAGTGAATGTCGAGGTTTCATTCTGACGGTGTATATTAATTCTGCAAATATCAGCAGTTCCAGTTTACTGTAATTTATTCACATATTTTGACTATCTCCTAACAAATGATCAGAGAAGTGAGTATTATAGTCAGATGTTCTGTGTTCTTTATGTTATACTTTCTGTTGTGTTCCAGCCTACAAGAATCATCTCATTTTTGGGTCTTTGGAATGAAAACTGGATGTAATGTAATGCAACCTAGTCTAATCTAAATCTTGCCCTTGAGATCTGGGAGTGAGTGTGGTTTGTGGGCATAAGAGATTTCAAATAAAACCTCAGAAGAAATCACATGGCGTCAAATTACAAGATCTGGTTGGCCAATTTGTCACCATTTGGAGAAATTTCTCAGCCAAGGTATCTCTCTCGTAACATGTTCAATGTTGCAATTCATGGGTGACATGTTGCCTTTAAATGGCTCCGTGCCTGTGTTCGCCAGCTTATCAGACAACGGAAGCAGGAGTGTTGGGAGAGATACGTCTTGATCATTGGGTGCCAAACGTCACCTTCCCAAGTCTGGGCAGGTATCAAATGTCTTTTCGGGTACCAGATCTCAACAGGTCTTCCGGGTGTTACCATAAATGGCATGTTATCTACTGATGCAAACACAATTGCTCAGCACTTTGCTTGAGTCTCTGTGTGAGAGAATTACTCCCCAGCCTTTCGCATGCTCAAATGGTGGCTGGAAGGGAACGTCCTCTCATTCACTACATGCCACAGTGAATCCTGTAAAGCCCCATTTACAGAGTGGAAGCTCCTCAGTGCACCAACTGGGGTGCAGATTGCTCTACGCTGCTGGGGCTCTACAGAGCCCTTGTCCAATCCCAAATTTACTATGTATGTGTGGTTTATGGTTTGGCAGCACCATTAGCATTGCATTTACTCAGCCCTGTGCACCACTGTGGTGTTCGACTAGCAACAGTAGCTTTTAGGAAGAGTCCGGTGACCATTATACTGGTGGAGGCTGGGGTCGTTCCATTGCAGATCAGATGAGCACAACTGCTTGCCAGTTATGCAGCACACGTTTGTAGTTCTCCTGAGAATCTGAATTACCATCCCCTTTTCCCGCCTGTGGTAGTCCATCTCCTGTATCGGTGGCCCAGGTCAAGGCTAATGATTGCGGTTCGCATGCGGTGTCTTCTCTCCAAACTAGAGTCCTTCCCTTTACCACCTCTACTTACAGTCTGTTCATGTATGCCTCTGTGGTGTACACCTTGGCTGCAGCTTTGTCTGGACCTTTCACGTGGCCCTAAGGACTCAGTTAACCCTGCGGCTCTCCACTGTCACTTCCTCTCGATTCTTGATGTGTTCCGGGGCTCTGAAGTGGTTTACATCAATGGCTCGATGGCTGATGGTCGTGTTGACTATGCCTACATTCATGGCAGCCATATTGAACAGCATTCCTTACCCGATGGCTGCAGTATATTTACTGCAGAGCTGGTGGCCATTTCTCGTGCACTTCAATATCTGTTCATGCCCTGGGGAGTCTTACCTTTTATGTACTGACTCCTTAAGCAGCCTGAAAACTATCAACCAAAGCTACCCTTGTCATCCTTTCATAGCATCCATCCAGGAGTCCATCTATGCCCTGGAACAGTCCAGTCATTCACTAGTGTTCACCTGGACCCCTGGTCATGTTGGAATCCCAGGAAATGAACTTGCTGACAGGCTGGCCAAACAGGCTACACGGAAACCACTTCTGGAGATGAGTATCCGCACAACTGACCTGCATTCGTTATTATGCCGCAAGGTTTTTCAGTTTTGGGAGACGGAATGGAAAAATCTCAGTATGCACAACAAACTGCGAACCATTAAGGGGACCACGAATGTGTGGAAGTCCTCGATGATGGCCTCTCACAGGGTGTCCGTGGTTCTCTGCCAGCTCCACATTGGCCATGCCTGGGTGACCCACAGTTACCTCCTGCCACGTGAAGACCCACCTCAGTGTCAGTGCAACTCCCGGTTGACAGTGGCCCATATTCTTCTGCTCTGTCCTTCTTTGGCTGCCCTGCAACTTCATCTTCGGTTGCTGGACTCGTTACCATTGATTTTAGCAGACAATCCCTCATCGTTTGATTTGGTTTTATGTTTCATCCGTGAGGGTGGATTTTATCATTCTATGTGAGTTTTATTGCATGTACTTTGTCCCTCTGTGTTTTGTGTGTTGCAGTGTTATGTGTTGCAGGGTGGCTGGCTTTTCCTTTTTATTTCCATGATCAGCAAGCCACTGTAATCTGCTTCCTTGTTTTACTCTCCTCTAACTGTTTCTTGCATCTCTCTCTTGTTTTCTTGTCCTCTTTTGTTCCTTTTAGTGTTTGTTGCCTTTCCTTCATTCTTGTGGTCTTTCCTTTATTTCTGTTTTGTGTTATATGTCTCATCTGTTTTTTTCTCACACTTGTGGCAGTGTTTTATTAGGAACAAGGGACCGATGACCTCATATTTTGGGCCCTTTTTCCCTCTTTTAAACCAACCAACCATCACTTCAAAATTCTGAATTCATACCTTCTCTACACCTGATTTTAGTAAATAACTTCCTATACAGTATTTGACTAAATAAATTATTTATTCTCTTCATTGTTACAGCCATGAACTACTTTAAATGACCATCTTAATTTATTCAGTTAACCTGCATGTCTCTAGGGCAGTGTGGTAATGCATGGAGTACTTATTTCCACATATGAGCAGATGCTTTCTCTCAAGAAGCTAGCCGTCACACGCTGAAGGTGTGTCTTGTCCCCAGACATAGTTCTCCACAAGCAAAATAATAATAAAACTAATGAACAGTAACTGTACACTTTTATTGGACAAAGTATTTCATGTTTATAGGTCTTTCGGGTTGCAACTCATTCATTGTTTGGATGACATAGGGATGTGCATCACTCACAGGGAGTAGTATGCATATCTACAGTCTGTTAAAGTTTTACTCCAATTGGCACTGTTTAAAACTTTTTGCACACATGCTATAAATTTGAGGTTTTTTTTCCTAATCCTGTTATCCGAGATTAGTTGTAGATTCACTGTAGCATTAAGTTTGTTAAAATGTGCACACATATCTGTCTGTAAGGAAAATTAGGAGCAGCATGTCTGTAAAGCAGTATATAAACTTCTTAAAACTTTCTCCTCTCTGTTTATCCACAGGCACAGCTGCGGATTGGGGTGGAACTCTTACGTGCATCCATTGACATCGTGGAAGAGCAGTCAATGGACCTTGTACTTGGCCTAGATATTCTGGTTGCACACCATGTAAGTAGCAGTGAGAACCTAAAGCACAAGTCTTGTGTTCCTCCTATCTATCAGAGCAAAATTATGCGAACATTAATTTGTGGACATTAATATGGGATGTGCCCGTCCTTCACCTTCAGGATGTGCCCATTCTTCCTCACAAGCTGAAACAAAAGTGTAGGGTGATGTCAGATCCTGGAGTCAGGAGTGAAGTCAGTTTTCCAATTCATACCAAAGATGTTGCATTCCATTCAGGTCGGGACTGTGGGCAGGCAAGTTCATTAAGAAATATTAGTCGGCAAACCGTTGCCTCACAGATGCTGCTTGATGAGTGGGTGCATTGTCATACTGATATAAAACAATCATCCCCAAACTGTTCCTCTACTGTACACAGTACACAATGATATCAGATATCTTCATATCGTTCTGCATCAAGCATTTTTTCAAGTGATAACCATGTAAAATGTGCACGTAACACTTCCTTCTCTGTGCACAAGATGACAGGTAACAATCTGTAGACATTCGCCAAACACAAAACACTTCCATCAGATTGACACAGGATACACCATGATTCATCACTCCAAATCACTTGTTCCCAATCAACTACCGTCCACTGGCATCGCTCTTTATACCATATTGAGCACGGCTTAGCATCAACAGCAAAAGTATGTGGGTTTTGTGAAGCTGCTAAGACTGTGTACTCCCATTGTTTCTTAACTCTATATGCATGGTCAGTGTGGTAGCTCAAGTGTGAAACTGGAGTGATTATATTTGCTTCTTTCATGAGATTTTTTATGCTGACACTCTGCAGCACTCAACGGCCTCCATCAGCGTGAGAGGCTGCCTGATTTTTGTGTGGTTCTAGTTTCTCCTTTGCACTTCTACTTCATTCTCACATCACTAACAGCTGAATTCAGCAGCTTTATCATGGCTGAAATGTCTCTGATGGAATTATTAGTCAGGTGACACCCAGTGACTGGCCCACATTCAGTGTCATGGAGCTCCCTTACTGACCCATTCTGCTGTTAATGCTTCTCTGCCAAAAATACAATACAACCCACTATATTTTCAGATCCCTACTAATTCATCTCCTAAGTTAGTTAAATGGCTTTGTGCGTATGTAGAAAGATGACAGAAAACTAATATATAGCTAGCATGTATCAGCAATGATTCATTATTGACAAAATAATTAAGCTGTAATGTGGTTTTGTCAGACAGTAGCCTCACGGTTGAATGATATGTTTATGAGTTTAGGTTAAATATTGTATTAATAACTTTAAGTGTAAATACTACAAAGCTTGCCAAACACTTACGAAAAACACAAAAGATTTAAACATTGAACAATAACATAAGTTTTGTGATTACTACATTGTGCTTATCCACCCCTTAAAAAAATAGCAACTGACTGGTATAAAAATTTAGAGCTACCATTGGTGTCCTCTGTTGGGATTTTGTAGAAGTTGGCCACCATCTATGGAGTGCAAAAATGTTTGTATTGCAAGAACCCTGCCTTGGCTGTTCAGTTGTGCTTAAAGTTGCTATCTACTCATTATCTGATAATGAATTGCTAACAAGTTTGAAATGGGTAAGATACTATTTGTGTGATGTCTTGACATGATAAGCAATCAGATTTTCATTTACAGGAAGGTTGGCTGTGTTCGCCTATGGCTGTATATCTAGTTTCTGTTATGTCACGTTTGGGGTATGGAAATTAATTTGGCCTTTAAAGGATTAAATGTATGATAACTTAGTATTTTAAAATGAAAATAAAGTGTCTAGTGCCAAAATACTCCCCCCCCCCCCCCCCAACTGGCCACTCTGTAGCCAGTTCATTCTTGGCTACCACGGGGCCTCACCCTTTGCAGCATCGTTTCTCTTCCGTGCGGCATGTTTATAGTCTTGCTGGTCTTTTTCCCGTCCCACATTGTCTGTAGCTGACATAAAAACAGTCTCACCACTGTTTTTCATTCCCTTTACCTTTCTTTGTTCACCTTCTGCTATCCTTTCTCTGCTTCAGCACTTGAGGCTCCTCTTTTTCTCCTTCCTCTCTGTGTGCTTCTGAAGGCCCACATGTCTGACGTGTAACAAGTGACTAGGTAACACATAATTCCCAGCCCTGGGTTGACAGGTAGGATTCGCACATACACCCCTGGTACAGGCCAGACTGAGGGAGGGGTGATTGCCTGAGGTGCTACCTTCCCAAATTGCCAATTGGTCCCTCTGTCAGGTGTTTGCAAGGTGCGAACAATTACTTAAGGCAGGTGCACCCCCAGTTGGAAGGAGTGCATCATTGGAGATGGTGGCAATCGTGGGGGATTTTCTCGCAATGAGACACTGATCTTCACAATTAATGTCTTTTTATTGATCATCAGTCTACTGACTGGTTAGATGCGGCCCGCCACGAATTCCTTTCCTGTGCTAACCTCTTCATCTCAGAGTAGCACTTGCAACCTATGTCCTCAATTATTTGCTTGACGTATTCCAATCTCTGTCTTCCTCTACAGTTTTTGCCCTCTACAGCTCCCTCTAGTACCATGGAAAGTCATTCCGTCATGTCTTAGCAGATGGCCTATCATCCTGTCCCTTCTCCTTATCAGTGTTTTCCACATATTCCTTTCCTCTCCGATTCTGCGTAGAACCTCCTCATTCCTTACCTTATCAGTCCACCTAATTTTCAACATTCGTCTATAGCACCACATCTCAAATGCTTCGATTCTCTTCTGTTCCCGTTTTCCCACAGTCCATGTTTCACTACCATACAATGCTGTACTCCAGATGTACATCCTCCAAAACTTATTCCTCAAATTAAGGCCGTATTTGATATTAGTAGCCTTCTCTTGGCCAGAAATGCCTTTTTTGCCATAGCGAGTCTGCTTTTGATGTCTTCCTTGCTCCATCCGTCATTGGTTATTTTACTGCCTAGGTAGCAGAATTCCTTAACTTAATTGCCTTCGTGACCATCAATCCTGATGTTAAGTTTCTCGCTGTTCTCATTTCTACTACTTCTCATTACCTTCATCTTTCTCCGATTTACTCTCAAACCATACTGTTTACTCATTAGACTGTTCATTCCGTTCAGCAGATCATTTAATTCTTCTTCACTTTCACTCAGGATAGCAATGTCATCAGCGAATCGTATCATTGATATCCTTTCACCTTGTATTATTCTTGTAAGCAGCTTCGATGCATGAGCTGTTGAGCTGATTGTGCGATAATTCTCGCACTTGTCAGCTCTTGCCGTCTTCGGAATTGTGTGGATGATGCTTTTCCGAAATTCTGATGGTATGTCACCAGACTCATATATTCTACACACCAAGGTGAATAGTCGTTTTGTTGCCACTTCCCCTAATGATTTTAGAAATTCTGATGGAATCTAATCTATCCCTTCTGCCTTATTTGACCGTTAAGTCCTCCAAAGCTCTTTTAAATTCCGATTCTAATACTGGATCCCCTATCTCTTCTAAATTGACTCCTGTTTCTTCTTCTATCACATCAGACAAATCTTCACCCTCATAGAGGCTTTCAATGTATTCTTTCCACCTATCTGCTCTCTCCTCTGCATTTAACAGTGGAATTCCCGTTGCACTCTTAATGTTACCACCGTTGCTTTTAATGTCACCAAAGGTTGTTTTAACTTTCCTGTATGCTGAGTCTGTCCTTCCGACAATCATATCTTTTTCGATGTCTTTACATTTTTCCTGCAGCCATTTCGTCTTAGCTTCCCTGCACTTCCTATTTATTTCATTCCTCAGCAACTTGTATTTCTGTATTCCTGATTTTCCCGGAACATGTCTGTACTTCGTCCTTTCATCAATCAACTGAAGTATTTCTTCTGTTACCCATGGTTTCTTTGCAGCTACGTTCCTTCTACCTTTTTCCTTCCCAACTTCTGTGATGGGCCCTTTTTAGAGATGTCCATTCCTCTTCAACTGTGGTGCCTACTGCGCTATTCCTTATTGCAGTATCTATAGCGTTAGAGAACTTCAAACGTATCTCGTCATTCCTTAGAACTTCCATATCCCACTTCTTAGCGTATTGATTCTTCCTGACTAATGTCTTGACCTTCAGCCTACTCTTCATCACTACTATATTGTGATCTGAGTCTATATCTGCTCCTGGGTACGCCTTACAATCCAGTATCTGATTTCGGAATCTCTGTCTGACCATGATGTAATCTAATTGAAATCTTCCCATATCTCCCGGCCTTTTCAAAGTATACCTCCTCCTCTTGTGATTCTTGAACAGGGTATTCGCTATTACTAGCTGAAACTTGTTACAGAACTCAATTAGTCTTTCTCCTCTTTCATTCCTTGTCCCAAGCCCATATCCTCCTGTAACCTTTTCTTCTACTCCTTCCCCTACAACTGCATTCCAGTCGCCCATGACTATTAGATTTTCGTCCCCCTTTACATACTGCATTAACCTTTCAATATTCTCATACACTTTCTCTATCTGATCATCTTCAGCTTGCGACGTCGGCATGTATACCTGAACAATCATTGTCGGTGTTGGTCTGCTGTCGATTCTGATTAGAACAACCCGGTCACTGAACTGTTCACAGTAACAGACCCTCTGCCCTATCTTCCTATTCATAACGAATCCTACACCTGTTATACCATTTTCTGCAGCTGTTGATATTACCCGATACTCATCTGACCAGAAATCCTTGTCTTCCTTCCACTTCACTTCACTGACCCCTACTATATCTAGATTGAGCCTTTGCATTTCCCTTTTCAGATTTTCTAGTTTCCCTACCACGTTCAAGCTTCTAACATTCCATGCCCCGACTCGTAGAACATTATCCTTTCGTTGATTATTCAATCTTTTTCTCATGGTAACCTCCCCCTTGGCAGTTCCCTCCCAGAGATCCGAATGGGGGACTATTCCGGAATCTTTTGCCAATGGAGAGATCATCATAACACTTCTTCAACTACAGGCCACATGTCCTGAGGATACACATTATGTGTTTTTAATGCAGTGGTTTCCATTGCCTTCTGCATCCTCATGTCGTTGATCATTGCTGATTCTTCCGCCTTTAGGGGCAATTTCCCACCCCTAGGACAAGAGAGTGCCCTGAACCTCTATCCGCTCCTCCGCCCTCTTTGACAAGGCCGTTGGCAGAATGAGGCTGACTTCTTATGCCGGAAGTCTTCAGCTGCCAGTGTTGATTATTTATCAAAATTTAGGCAGTGGCGGGGATCGAACCCGGGACCGAAGATGTTTTGATTATGAATCAAAGACGCTAGGCTTTTTTTTTCTTTTTTCTTCTTTTTTCTTTTTTTTTTATCTCATTTTGGTCGCTTTTGTTTGTTGCATCTGCTCGGGGTGGACATCATAAGACATCAATTTATGTTCATTGACGATCGATTGACTCAGTTTTTTTAATTACAGAGGGCACGTAACCCTCTCACTGAACACGCTGAGCTACCGTGCTGGCATGCCTAGACCACGGCTAATTAATGTCTATGATATGTAAATGGAATGAGGCTAATGATTCCAAGACCCCACGGTTCCCGAGGGTTTCATGTACTGAAGATGGTCAGTCCTTCGCGGCAGTAAATCCATTTATTATTCAGAATGCAGTTACCGGCCCTGTGAAATACTGCTCTTGTTTATGAAAGGCCACTTTGATTTTGGAGACTATTCTGATTCTGATACAAAACAACTGCTTGCCGCGCTCCGCTTCTCCATGGCTATCTCGTTTGTGTCGAGGCCTGTAGAAGTCTGAACTCTTCCCGCAGTGTCATTTTCACTAGGCTGCTCGACAGTCTCACCAAGGCCAAAATCTGAATGTATGTCTCTGATCAGGGTGTCGCAGGCATCTGTCAGGTGATGAAAAAGATAGATGCCTCCTTAGTGCCCACACACACTCATTTTCTCACCTTCGAGAGAGTAGTGGTTCCATCAAAGTTCAAAGCAGGCCATGAAGTTACCACAGTCCAACAGTACATTCCAAACCTGATGTGCTGCTACCAGCCTCATCGTTCCAATAACACTCAAATGTCTTGTCGACACCCAGCCAAATTTATAATTTATAGTATGGACGCACACGAGGGCGATCGTCCACCTCCTTCCCCGCGCTGTATCAGCTGCAATGACAACTGTGGCACCTCCTCCTGAGATTGTCCCATGTATCTTGATGAATGGGCTCTCTAAGAGATTGGGGTAAAGGAAAAAAGTGCATTACTCAATCTCTTGCAAGTTACTTGGTAGTCACAAACCCTGTGTTCTACTGCCTGGAACAGTTCTGTTCTTGCTACAACTCGTTCTGTGAAGGACATGGCCATGCAAACATGCAATCTCAAATTCAGATCCGAGTTTGTGAAATCGCCTAGGGTCACGGTAGCATTACTGTCCCCTTGTCCAGCTTTGCAACTAGCCATCAAACTCTCGCCTCACAGGGCAAAGTCACCAGCTACACAACTGGCAGGCTGGAAAGGACAGAAGGAATACTCCTGCAAAAACTTCCTATTCTCTCCAGCCAACAAACACCTGAGTCTTCTCTGCTAACCAGAAAAACTCAAAGTCCAGGAAAGGTAAAGAATCTACTCCTTCACTGACTTGAAGATCCTCTTCGATGATGTTGCCACACGATACCTTTGTCTGGCCAGCCTCCGTGTCACTGGTGTGCATCACCAACCATTTGTCTGCGCTGGACTGTGCAGACTGACAGAACAAGAAAGCTGATGCTTCTGTGGACCGTACGAAGCAGGCTCCTCCTGCCCCTATGCCATGTAGCAGTGAGTCTTCACAGGCTAGCTCTTGGCAGCCGCTGAGGTGACACCCCTTCATTTTTTCCTTACTGTGAACCCCTCTAATGGAACGTTTGCGGCCTTCAATCCAACAAAGAGAATTTATGATTGCTTTTAGAATTGCAGCATCCACTTGTACCCTGCCTTCAGGAAATAAAATTATGTCCTCATGATCACATTGAGCTTTCACATTTCTCTTTGGTCTGTTTTGACCTTCCCCCTGAGGTAGGCTTTCCATGTTGTGTGGGAGTCATGCTGCTCATACGGTCTGATATAAGTACTCAACACAACTCCCTGACTACCCATCTTCAAGCTGTTGTAGTTTGCCTCTTCCACTCTCACTTGACCTTTTCCCTTTATACAATTTATATCCCTCTGTCATTCAGTGTCAACAGGTCAGACTTCCTCCAGCTTAGTGGGCAGCTACCTCACCCATTTGTGCTGCTCGGTGACTTGGAGTTCTCCTACAACCTGTTGGAGAGGTCCCTCTTGGCTGACCTTCTTAATCAACTTAACCTCTTCTGCCTTAACACAGGAGCACCCAAATTCCTTTTTGATTCTTCACACACTTATCCTTCTGCACTGCCCAGGTTGCTCATTCTCTCAAGTGGTCTGTTCTTTCCGACACCTACTCGAGCGACCATTTCCCATGTGCTATCTGTTTGCTGACTTCTACCCCACCTGTGTGCACACCCATATGGCAGCTTACTAAGGCTGACTGGCGGCTTTACTCCTCCCTGGCAGCCTACGCCAAACAAGATTTCCCCAGTTGTCATGACCAGGTGGAATATCTTACAAATGTTATCCTTACCGATGGAGAATGTTCCAGTTCTCGCACTTCCTCGATACCATGCCGTGTCCCATTCCCTTTGTGGACTGAGGCATGCTGCAACACTCTTTGCATGTGGAGTCATGCTCTCCACATTTTTAACCAGTATCCTACAATATCAAACTGCACTTAATATAAACAGATGTGTGCACAGTGTTGTCACATTCTTTGGGATAAAATCCTTGGGTAACAGAAGATATATTGAATTTAACTGATGAAAGGAGAAAATATAAAATGCAGTAAATGAAGCAGGCAAAAGGGAATACAAATGTCTCAAAAATGAGATCAACACGAAGTGCAAAATGGCTAAATAGGGATGGCTAGAGGACAAATGTAAGGCTCTAGAGGCTTATATCACTAGGGGTAAGATAGATACTGCCTACAGGAAAATTAAAGAGACCTTTGGAGAAAAGAGGACCAGAGCTCAGATGAAAACCTAGTTCTAAGCAAAGAAGGGAAAGCAGAAAGGTGGAAGGAGTATATAGAGGGTCTATACAAGGGCGATGTACTTGAGGACAATATTATGGAAATGGAAGAGGATGAAGATGAAGATGAAATGGGAGATATGATACTGCGTGAAGAGTTTGACAGAGCACTGAAATCCTTAAGTCGAAACAAGGCCCCGGGAGTAGACAACATTTCATTAGAACTACTGACAGCCTTGGGAGAGCCAGGCCTAACAAAACTCTACCATCAGGTGAGCAAGATGTATGAGACAGGCGAAATACCCTCATACTTCAAGAAGAATATAATAATTCCAATCCCAAGGAAAACAGGTGTTGACAGATGTGAAAATTACCAAAGTATCAGTTTAATAAGCCACTGCTGCAAAATACAGATGAATGGAAAAACTGTAGAAGCCGACCTCGGGGAAGATCAGTTTGGATTCCGTAGAAATGTTGGAACACGTGAGGCAATACTGACCCTACGACTTATCTTAGAAAATAGATTAAGGAAAGGCAAACCTACGTTTCTAGCATTTGTAGAATTAGAGAAAGCTTTTGACAATGTTGACTGGAATACTCTCTTTCAAATTCTGAAGGTGACAGGGGTAAAATACAGTGAGCGAAAGGTTATTTACAATTTGTACAGAAGCCAGAGGCAGTTATAAGAGTCGAGGGACATGAAAGGAAAGCAGTGGTTGGGAAGGGAGTGAGACAGAGTTGTACCCTCTCCCCAATGTTATTCAAACTGTATACTGAGCAAGCAGTAAAGGAAACAAAAGAAAAATTTCTATTAGGGATTAAAATCCACGTAGAAGAAAAAAGAAGTTTGAGATTCACTTCTGTCAGACACAGCAAAGGACTTTGAAGAGCAGTTGAACAGAATGGGCATGGTCTTGAAAGGAAGATATAATATGAACATCAACAAAAGCAAAACGAGAATAATGGAATGTAGTCGAATTAAATCGGATGATACTGCGGGAATTAGATTAGAAATGAGATGCTTAAAGTAGTAAATGAGTATTGCTATTTGGGGAGCAAAATAACTGATGATGGTCGAAGTAGAGAGGATATAAAATGTAGACTGGCAATGGCAAGGAAAGCGTTTCTGAAGAAGAGAAATTTGTTAATATTGAGTATAGATTTAAGTGTCAGGAAGTCATTTCTGAAAGTATTTATATGGAGTGTAGCCATGTATGGAAGTGAAACATGGACAATAAATAGTTTAGACAAGAAGAGAATAGAAGCTTTCGAAATGTGGTGCTACAGAAGAATGCTGAAGATTAGATGGGTAGAAGAGAAGTTTGTGGCACAACTTGACTAGAAGAAGGGATCGGTTGGTGGGACATGTTCTGAGGCATCAAGGGATCATCAATTTAGTATTGGAGGGTAGCGTGGAGGGTAAAAATTGCAGAGGGAGACCAAGAGATGAATACACTAAACAGATTCAGAAGGATGTAGGTTGCAGTAGGTACTGGGAGATGAAGCTTGCACAGGTTAGAGTAGCATGGAGAGCTGCATCAAACCAGTCTCTGGACTGAAGACCACAACAACAACAGCAACAAAAGCAAGACAGATTTCATTCATTAGTTCCTTTAACAATTCCATCCTCTCCTCTGTCTTGTGGGCCAACCTCCAATGGCTCTCTGGGACCAAGAACCAGTCCCCAATTTCCTGGCTGACAGTAGCAGAAGTAGGAGAGGAGGTACTGGCAGAAGTGAAGCTGTGAGGACGGGGCATGAGTCGTGATTGAATAGCTCAGTTGGTAGAGCACTTGCTCCCGAAAGGCAAAGGACCCGAGTTCGAATCTCAGTCCGACACACAGTTTTAATCTGCCAGAAAGTTTCAGTAGCAGAATATGTCATTGTGGACCCTATTGCTGTCTCCCAACACCTTTTGCCACTATTTGCAGAAATTTCCATCTGTTCTCACCATCACCCTGCTTTCCTCCATTGAACATGAGCAGAGGAGGCTCTGGCGATACTCCTCTTTTCTCAGAATCGTGAGTGCTACAATGCCGCATTTACTATGAGGAAGCTAGATCATACTCTCACTTCATTCCGATCCTCTGCCCCAGGGGCCAGACGCTGTTCATATTCTGATATTTCAGCACTTTTCTCTTGTGAGCAAGCACTTCCTGCTTAATACGTACAGCCTCATTTGGGCAGAGTACCCGTTTCCCAGATGCTAGTGTGAAGCCACTGTCATACCCTTACATAAGCCTGGTAAGGACAAACACCTCTCTTCTTGCTACCGTCCCATCTCTCGCACCAGCTGTGTTTGCAAGGTTATAGAATTTATGATTCATGCTCAGCTGGTATGGCGGCTCGAATCTCGCAATTTATTTATCACTGCACAGTGTGAATTCTGAGGGCGCCGTTCTGCAGTTGACCATCTCATCACTTTTTCCACCCATGTGATGAAGGATTTTCTAATCCCAGACTGTGGCTGTGTTTTGTGATTTGGAGAAAGCCTACAACAGATGCTGGAGGACTGGTATCCTCTGCACTATCTACACGTGGGGCTTCCATGGCTGCCTGCCCCATTTCCGTGAGGAATGTTTAAAAGACCAAGTTTTCAAGGTCCTTGTGGGTTCTGCTTTGTCGGACACCTTTATCCAGGAAAACAGTATGCCTCAGGGTTCAGTCCAGAGTGTTGTCCTCTTTGCTATCACCATTGCTGGGCATCTCTGGCTATCTTTTTTTTATTGATGATTTTGCCATCCATTGCAGTTCTCCACGGACATGTCTCATTGAGTGGTGTCTTCAGTGATGTCTTCATCATCTTTACTCATGGAACATTCACAGTGAGTTTGATTTTTCCATTGACGAAACCATTTCTATGAATTTCTAGTGGCGCAATTGGTGGAGAGTGTTTGTCTCCAAAATTGAGGGTCACATACATTAAAAATTGATAAGCCTCTTTCACGTCAGGGCTATTCTGGCTTCCTTTCTTCTTGTTACAGTTCTGGGAGTATGACAGATCTAACAGTGGCACTGTGTCCACTTCCTACTCGTGGACTAGTTCTCTTCTAGAAGTGTGCAGGAGTGTACAGCTAGTCACGACTCAGTGCTGTGCACAATCTAGCTGTTGCAGAGTGGCTCAGGCAGGATTGTTGAAATCAGATGGCTTCTAACAAAGCTGTTTTTTGTGAGGCCATGGAGTGTGTAAAGAGAAAATTAAGTCATGCAGTATATATGATTGCAAATGTGCTCTAGAAGAAAAAAAGTGCTGCCTGGAATAAGTTTGATGCTGTAGTACTCACTTCAGACAAAAAACAAATTGAATCTAATGTAAAAATTTGGTTATATTTTTATTTATACCATGTCCACAATAAGAAAACATATGCACTCCATCAGACAAAAACTGGATACAAAGCAGAATCACTGTTATGTGCCTACTAACAAGAAGTGTTCTGTTCGAATATTCTTTTGATCATGGTAACCTGAGTTTATTGGCTAACAGTCAGTTGAGTTGTTTACCATTCACTTCTGTAACTTTTTCTGAAGACTATTTTAATGATTAATCACTATTGAGAGAATACATTGTATTGTCATATTCTTCATATTCATATTCTTTATTCACCATTGACCACCTGAGGTGGAATAGGCAATTTACATGGATATAATATAACACTTTCCTTGAATAATATCTTAAAGCCAAATGAACATTGCAAATAGTACCCATAGATGCTAACATACACCATAACATAAGATAAATACATTCAGTGACATCACATAATGAAATACTTAAAAATTAATGTCAATTGATTTTATATTCATAAATTCTGTTATACTGTAAAAAGGATTGATTAGTAACCATTTTAGTAGCTTGCTCCTGAAGCTACTTATGTGAGCTGACCGAGAAGAAAATGGAAGTTTATTAAATATTTTTATACTATTGATTAGATGGGCATTTCCTGTTCTTGTCAGCCTGTGCCTAGGTATGTCTAATTTTGTTTTGCCTCTGGTATTATAGTGGTGTATGTTTTCTCTCATTTCGAAATCTGCTATATTGTTTTTTGCATACAATGCTGAGGTGTATATATAAAGATTAATAACTGTTAATATTTTCAGCTGAATGAACAGTGGCCGGCAGTGCTCTAATCTACCAGAATTGCTCATTGCCCTTATCACTTTCTTCTGAATTTTTAGAACTTCAGTGATGTGAAGAGAGTGTCCCCATATCAGCAGTCCATATTCTATATGTGACTGAAAGAGTCCAAAATAAATAACTCTTAAATATTCTTTCGTCACTAGGCTTCTCAGTTTCCACATTAAATACATAACTCGAGACAATTTTGTTGCAGATATGGTTGATGTGTGTTTCCCACGTTAACTTAGAATCTACATGAATTCCTAGAATTTTAACTGCTTTCACCTCTATCTCTTTTGACAATCCAAGTATAATCTGCTGGTTTTTATCAGGATTGCAAAGCAGTGTATTTGATGAGAACCAATTTAGTGCCGCTTCCAGGCCATCTCGCATCATATCTTCCAGAACTGACATGTTCTCATGCTGAGCAAGCAAAGTTGTGTCATCAGCATAACAGATAACAGTATTGGGGATACAATGGGGTAAATCATTGACTGCAATTATAAAAAGGAAGGGCCCAAGGACAGAACCTTGTGGAACTCCTGTCTTAACATCTAGCAATTGTGAGTCTTTGTTTCCAACAGAGGCAAACTGCTTCCTATTGTTTAGGTATGATTCAATTACTGCCAATGCAGAGTCTTGTACACCATAGAATTTGAGTTTTGCAAGTAAGATATCATGAGAAATGCAGTCAAATGCCTTACTTAAATCGCATAAAAGAAGTGATGCTTTATTTTTATTCTCAAAGGCTGTTATTACTTCATTCACAATTGAAAGAACAGCATTGGTGGTATTTCTTCCCTTGCGGAAGCCAAATTGACTATTAGAGAGTAAGTAATGTGACTCAAAGTAGTAGTTTAGTTGGTTATAAATAAGAGATTCAAATATTTTCGAGAAAATGGGAACTATTGAAACTGGTCGGTAATTTTTGAGATCTTGTTTGTCCCCTTTTTTATACACTGGGATAACTTTCGATATTTTTAGAGTTGTAGGATAAACTCCAAACTCTAGACACCTATTAAACAGAAAGGCCAATGGTTCACTAATTATATGGACTGTTTTTTTAATTATGTTATTGGACAACCAAGAGTAGTCCATACTCTTGGAGTTTGAGAATTTTGCCACTACCTTTGTGATCTCAGTGGGTGTGATTGTCCTCCATTTAAAGGTATAGTTCCCAGTTTCTGTTTGCTTAAGTAGATCACTTGCATTAGTGTTTGTTGTTTCAATTTTGTTCCTAATATCAGTTACAGAGTCCATGAAAAAACGATGGACTACATCTGGGTCAAGAACTACGCTATGTTCATCATTCCTGCAATGCTCTTGTGCAACAACATTCCATGCAGCTTTGCACTTATTAGTAACCCCTTCAATGTATCTTTCGTATGCTGTTCTTTTTGCCATTCTAAGCTTAGTTCTGTAGGTTCTCTTACATTCAAGATACGCTTTGTACAATTCATCTTTCTGCTCCGTTCCATATTTAAGAGAATTTTTATACATGTGGTACAATGATAACATATTTTCCCTCACATTGGTAAGTTCATCTGTGTACCACTTAATGTTTTTCTTTTTAGGTCGACTTTTATGATTGATTTTTATAAGAGGAGAACAAGAATACCACAAATCTAAATATATTTTAATGAAGTTCTCAGACGCAGCTTCAGTCTTATTTATTCCCACTTGACAGTTATATACACAGTCCCAGTTAATATCTCTGAGTTTCTGAATTCTTCCTTCTGCCCTCTAACCCAAGTCACCTTTTCCTTAGCATTGGCACTAGTGTTGGAGGGGAGTCCTTTAGTTTTGTTCAGGTTGAGTGTGAGGAGTATTGGATCATGGTCTGCAAATCCCCCACCTACAATACTGACAGTGTACAAATCCCTATCAAAGTTAACAATGATGTTATCTATACATGCTCCATCATGTGTGGCATTTCTATTGCTACAACATTCTGAGGAGGTTGAAAAAATACTTTGTGGCTTGCTCACAATCATTTCCCATTTCTATGTTGAAGTCCCCGCAGACAGCAATTTTTGATTTAGATTTTAACAACTTTTCCATTATTAATTCAAATTTCTCAAAGAAAACAGACATGTCACCCCTTGGTGATCTGTAGAGACCTACAATAATTAGGTTATGATCCACAAGATTTACACAGGTGAATTCCCCATCCATTTCAGAACAGTATGGGCTAATATCAATTTTTCTGAATATTGTACCCTCTTTGACAAAAATGCCTGCCCCCCCATTTTTTTCACTTCCCGACACTTCACATCTGCAGCAACATATCCCTGAGGAATAAAGCAATCTACCTCATTACTCCTCAGCCAGTGCTCTGATACACAAATAACATCTACTTTCTTATCAACGCAGAAATGCTCCAATTCCAACAATTTATTCCTAATGCTACATAAATTCACTTGCATCACAGTTAGTGTTTTGTTAATATGAGAAAGTTTTTTAGTCATATTCTGTGTCGTGTCCTGTTCTGTGTCCTGCTGAGGCTCCAAAAATCCTTGAGAAGCTTCTACATTTCGATTACTTTCACTATTATTATTTAGAGAAGGTTGTTTTGATTTGTCACCCCCTACAGACAGTATCAGTTTCCCTTATTTTTGATTATTTTACAGATATCAACGAGCATTTTACTAAAAGTCATTGAACCCAGCCTATTTAAATGAACACCGTCCCTACCCAGACATTTGTCACTCAGGAATTTGTTTGGGTCAACGAAAATCGCACCAAGTTCATCGCACTGTTCCCTAATGCCACTGTTTAAATTGTTTATGTGAGTATTACTCACCGATCTTCTTTGTAAAATTCCACTGATTACCAGTCTTGAGCCTGTATAAACAGTTTTGGCACAGTGAATTACGTTTCGTGTTTCATTTATTATTTCTTCCTGGCTGTTGCTTCGTAATGTCCTGTTCCCTTGTACTCTTATATATTCAGTTGTCTGTCAAACATGTGCATGTGTCAACATAATTGTGAAATACTTTTGGAATACAGATTAAATATTAAAATGTACAGGTGCTTGCTGACATATGCATCTGTAAGAGGCAATCCAAAAGTTTCTGTTTGAAGACTGTGCAGTCTACAATTGGTATGCCAAATAGAAAGAAACTTCCACATGGGAAAAATATATTAAAAACAAAGATTCCAAGACTTACCAAGCGGGAAAGCGCCGGCAGACAGGCACATGAACAAAACACACAAACACACACACACACAGAATTACGAGCTTTCGCAACTGGCAGTTGCTTCGTCAGGAAAGAGGGAAGGAGAGGGAAAAAAGAAAGGATGTGGGTTTTAAGGGAGAGGGTAAGGAGTCATTCCAATCCCGGGAGCGGAAAGACTTCCCTTAGGGGAAAAAAAGGACAGGTGTACACTCGCGCACACACACACACATATTCCTATATCAAGAGTTGAGTTTCCATGGATAATGTGGATTCAGAGATGATGTCATAGACCTTCTGGCAAGTGTAAAGTTAGTACATGGAGCTCATTTCTAATCTGTGTTACACATGCAGTATGTCCTGTGAAGTCTTATTTGGTATGCGTCTCTCAGAGTTCAGCTGTATACTGCAGTGTGTCACATGAGTATCTCCTTTGTTTACCTATATCTACACCTACACCTACACCTACATAGATATTCCTCAAGCCACTATACAGAGTGTGGTTGAGGGTAACATGTACCACTACTGGTCATTTCCTCCCCTGCCCCACTCGCTAATAGAGAGTGGGTAAAATGACTGTCTACATTCCTCCAAATGAGGCCAAATTTCTTGTATCTTATCTTCTTGGTCCTTACATGTAATGTATGTTGACGGCAATAGAATCATTCCACAGCCAGCTTCAAATGCTGGTCCTCTAAATTTTCACAGTAGTGTTTCTTAAAAAGGATGTAGGCTTCACTTCAGGTATTCCCATTTGAATTCCAAGGCATCTCTGTAATGGTTATGTGTTGTTCAAACCTATTGGTAACAGTCTAGCAGCCCACCTATGAATTGCTTAGATTTCTTCCTCCAAACTGACCTGGTATGGATCCCAAACACTAGAGCAGTACTCAAGAATAGGTAACACTAGTGTCCTATATGCAATCCACTTTAAACGTGAATCACACTTTTCTAAGATGCTCACAATAAACCAAAGTCCTTCCCTATCACATTTCTCACATGCACCCTCCATTTTATATCGCTTTGCAACATTACAACCAGATACTTAAATGACTTGATTGTGTCAAGCAGGACACCACTAATACTGTATCCAAAAATTACAAGTTTGTTCTTGCTATTTATCCACATTTAGTGCTAGGTGCCATTCATCACACTAATTAGAAATTTTGTCTAAGTCATTTACTCTCTACATACAGTCTTCAACACATTACCATACACCACAGCATTATCTGCAAACAACCATATATTGTTGCCCACTCTGTCCACCAAATCATTTATGTATATAGAGAACAACAGTGGTCCTATCACACTTCTCTGGGGCACTACTGATGATACCCTTGTCTCTGATGAACACTTGCCATTGAGGACAACATACTGGATTCTATTAATTAAGAAGTTTTAGAGTCACTCACATATCTGTGAACTTACTCCATATGCTTTTACCTTCATTAACAGCCTGCAATGGGGCATCATGTCAAATGCTTTCCAAAAATCTAGAAATAATGGAATCTGCCTGTTGCCCTTCACCCATAGTTTACTGTATATCAAATGAGAAAAGGGGAAGCTTAGTTTTGCAGGAGCGATGCTTTCTAAATCCATGCTGATTTGTGTACATAAGCCTCTGTCTGAAGAAAGTGTGTTATATTTGAACTGAGAATATTTTTCAAGGATTCTGCGATTCTTCAGCATCCTGCCAGTGAACCAAGGTCTGCAACCAATTTTACTCATGACTGAGCCTGTGTTGTCATCCTGTTTCATATCCCCACAAACCGTTGCATTCGTGTATTTGTAGAAATTGGCTCATTCAGTTGTATTCAAAGGGAAAATAGTCACAAATTCCTCTCTCCTACATTTTATGGAATGCACAAATTTATGTATTCTAGTGTTTAAAGCAAGTTGTCTGTTTTTGTACCACATTGATAGCTTGTTGAAATCTGATCGTATATTTGTGCAGCTTTTTTCTGAGCTCCAGTACAGGTAACTGCATCGTCTGCTGACTGTTGAAGCTACAACTAATGTTGTCTACTAGGCCATTATTAGACAAGATGGACAGTGAGAGTTCTGCTGCACTCTACTGGGGCACGCGTGAATTTAAATCTATATGAGATGAATAGAAAAGAACTTCACAATTTCGAAAAATTGTGCAACTAAACAGTACAACTTGTTTGCTTCAAACCTTATCCTATTAATAGAGTAGATTTGGAAGTTTGAGTAGATTTGGAAGTTTGAGTAGATTTGGAAGTTTGAGTAGATTTGGAAGTTTGAGTAGATTTGGAAGTTTGAGTAGATTTGGAAGTTTGAGTAGATTTGGAAGTTTGAGTAGATTTGGAAGTTTGAGTAGATTTGGAAGTTTATTTGAGTAGGTTTGGAAGTTTGAGTAGGTTTGGAAGTTTGAGTAGATTTGAAAGTTTGAGTAGATTTGAAAGTTTGAGTAGATTTGAAAGTTTGAGTAGGTTTGGAAGTTTGAGTAGGTTTGGAAGTTTGAGTAGGTTTGGAAGTTTGAGTAGGTTTGGAAGTTTGAGTAGGTTTGGAAGTTTGAGTAGGTTTGGAAGTTTGAGTAGGTTTGGAAGTTTATTTGAGTAGATTTGGAAGTTTATTTGAGTAGATTTGGAAGTTTATTTGAGTAGGTTTGGAAGTTTGAGTAGGTTTGGAAGTTTGAGTAGATTTGGAAGTTTGAGTAGATTTGGAAGTTTGAGTAGATTTGGAAGTTTATTTGAGTTGATTTGGAAGTTTATTTGAGTTGATTTGGAAGTTTATTTGAGTTGATTTGGAAGTTTATTTGAGTTGATTTGGAAGTTTATTTTCAGCAGATTTGGATGATTTTTTTTAGTAGATTTGGATGATTTTTTTTAGTAGATTTGGATGATTTTTTTTAGTAGATTTGGATGATTTTTTTAGTCGATTTGGATGATTTTTTTTTGAGTAGATTTGGATGATTTTTTTAGTAGATTTGTATGATTTTTATAGTATATTTGGATGATTTTTTTGTAGATTTGGATGATTTGTTTTTTTAAATAGATTTGGAAGTTTTCTTATGGGTTACATGGACTCAGTAGGTGCCCTTAAGAGTTACATGCCAAACGTCGATACATATTTGGACTCAATTCTGGCATGCATGGGACAGTTACTTTGTTTCATGTAATGACCCAGTAGAGATAGCAATTTGGGTTTCAAAAGGTGGAGTAACTTTGATTTTAAGGTATGTTGTATTTACTACCCCTCTTGTGAAAAATCCAAGTTTCAGTTTTCTGCCTGATCTGCATTATTGACCATCTTGTGAAAACCTCACTAAGAACTGGCAGTTTTTTCAGATTTTCCTCAGTAACTTGCTTTAAATTTTCTGCAAATTTCATGTATGACATGGAAAATTCAGAACAGTTACTGAGATAAGAGGCTGCGAAAACCTGCATAAATTTCAAGTAATCACAAAAAAGTCAGATATGTCAGTGGTGTCATCTTAATAACTTTTTTTAGTGGAGTTTTGTGCGCAATTGGTGCCAGTTTGAGAACATTTTTCCACACGAGTGATTTACCATTTGGTGCCCCCCTCCACGTCTCCTCACACAGACTCCCGGCGGTAGTAGGGAGGAAGGGCGGCCTGCATACCCTGCATCCAACGAGGCATCAAAAAAAATGTCATGGCCCGGATTAGCAGGCATGGAAGACAGATGGCTAGCATAACGACTCAGTAGGACTGCCCGCCGATTGGACAGCGGAGGTTCAGCAGTCTCAGCATAAAGGCTTTCCACAGGTCTGGTGTAAAAAGCTCAAGACACTAAACGTAATTCATGGTGGTGGATAGTCGAAACGACGAAGAATAGACGGCCGAGCAGAGAGCACCCTAAGGCGCAATAGAGGTGGAGAAGGACCACTCAGTCCGCTCCCTAGGAGGTACCATTCAGGACACGGAGGGTGTTGAGGGATTGCAGACAGCGAGCCGAAAGATAGGAAACGCGGGAGGACTAGCACCGTTTTCTGTCAAACAGAAGACCCAAGAATTTAGCGATGTCCGAAAACGGAAGGTTGACAGGTCCTAGACGTAAGGAGGGTGGAAGAAACTCTGTACGATGCCAAAAATTAACGCAAACGGTCTTACTGGGAGAAAAGCGGAAGCCTGTTTCGAGGCTCCAAGAAAGGAGGCGATAGAGACATCCTTGAAGACGTCGTTCAAGAAGGCTGGTCCGATAAGAGCTGTAGTAGATTGCAAATTCGTCCACAAAGAGGGAGCCTGAGACATCGGGAAGGAGACAGTCCATAATTGGATTTATGCAATGACAAACAGTACAACACTTACCACGGAGCCCTGTGGTACCCCGTTTTCTTGGGAGAAAGTACGGGAGAGAGTAGTGTTCACCCGCACTCTAAATGTGCGCTCTGCCATAAATTCGTGAAGAAAAAGGGGCAGCCGACCTCGAAAGCCCCAAGAGAACAGTGTGCGGAGGATATCATATGCTCTCTCCAGATCAAAAAATATTGCTACTGTTTGGCGTTTCTGGAGAAAATTGTTCATGATATAAGTGGAGAGAGAGCAACAAGATGGTCAGCTGCAGAACGATGCTTTCGGAAACCGCATTGGGCAGGTGTTAAAAGACTGCGGGACTCCAGCCACCAAGCTAAATGGCAATTCACCATATGCTCCAAAACCTTACATACATTACTGGTGAGAGAAATGGGGCGATAGCTAGAGGCGAGATGTTTGTCCTTTCCAGGTTTCGGAACAGGAACGACGATAGCTTCCCGCCATCGTCTGGGAAAAGTACTGTCGGTCAAAATTCGATTATAAAGGAGAAGGAGGTAACGCAGACTATGGGTTGATAAATGCAGCAACATTTGGATGTGGATACCATCCGGTCCTGGGGCGGAGGAGCGAGAAGAAGAGAGTGCATGTTGGAGTTCCCGCATGGAGGAAACAGTATTACAGCTTTCGCAATTTTGAGAGGAGAAAGCAAGAGGCCGCACTTCTTCTGCACGTTTCTTCACGAGAAACACTGGTGGGTAATTTGAAGAGCTTGAAATCTCAGCAAAGTGTTGACCCAATGAGTTAGAAATTGCGACGGGGTCCACTAATGTATCATGCGCGACAGTGAGCCCAGAGATGGAGGAGAAACTAGGCACACCAGATAACCGTCAAATCCTACTCCAAACTTCCAAGGAGGGAGTGAGGGTGTTAAATGAGCTAGTAAAGAATTTCCAGCTTGCCTTCTTGCTATCGCGGATGACGCGACGGCATTGCGCACGGGACTGGTTATAGTGGATACAGTTGGCCAAAGTAGGATGGTGGCGGAAAACGTGAAGAGCATGTTGCCGCTCACGTATTGCGTCATGGCATGCCTCGTTCCACCAAGGAACTGGGGGGCACCGGGGCAGTTCGGAGGTGCATGGTATTGAACGTTCTGCAGCTGTAAGAATAACATCTGTAATATGAGTGACCTCATCGTCGATGCTAGGAAAGTGATGGTCATCGAATATCGCTAGAGATGAAAAAAGTGTCCAATTGGCTTGGGCAAACTTCCAGCTTCTCGGGTGCATATATGGCAGTTGAGGCTGCAATCGAAGGACACATGGAAAGTGGTCACTCGAGTGTGTATCAGCAAGGGCGAACCACTCGAAGCGCCAAGCTAGCGGAACAGTACCGACCGAAAGGTCCAAATGAGAGAAAGTTGTCATGGAGGCAGACAAAAATGTAGGGTCCCCAGTGTTGACGCAAACAAGATTCGCTTGGTGGAAGACATCTATCAATAGTGAGCCACGTGGACATGGATGTGGAGATCCCCAAAGTGGGTGGTGGGCATTCAAGTCCCCAACCAGCAAATAGGAGGGTGGAAGCTGACCGAGAAGATGAAGGAGATCAGCTTGTGCCATTGATGTGGACGATGGAATGTATACAGTACAAAGAGAGAAAGTGTATCCAGAAAGGGAAAGACGGACAGCGACTGCTTGGAAGGAAGTGTTTAAGGGGATTGGGTGATAATGGAGAGTATTATGGAGAAGAATCATGAGTCCTCCATATACTGGAGTGCCTTCAACAGAGGGGAGATCAAATTGGACTGACTGAAAATGGGGGAAGACAAAGCAGTCGACCCCCCACATGGGTGCAGTTTTTGTGTCATGGGCTACCATTGTGAGTGTGCGCTTGTGTATAAAACAGCAACTACAATGTAAAAAAAGGAGCTGGTGTGTCCTCTAGTTAGTAAAAATGGAGTAAGTAACTGGCATTCAGTGAGTATTTCACACATGGTTTCACTGATAGCCATACAGCCTAGTACAAACAGTTTGAAAAGAAGGGCTGTATCTGCAAAGGCGGGAGTCCCAAGTGGACTCTTGTGTCTGAGAAAGGTGTCAATCATGTCTGAGCTTTACTCCAGTGAAGTCCACAGAAATTGACTCACTGAGCAGGTCATTAGCTTCAGATCCTCAAAAAAATAAAAATAAAAAATTCCAAATCCCACATTAATGCATGTGTGTGAAATTACTGACCAGAGTAGGTCTAGCTACTAACTGTGGCAGATAACTCTGCACAATCTGACTTCTGCACTGAGATGTAGGCAAACACAGACAATAATGACTCATTGACGAAGATTTTTTCCTCCCACTCTCCCACCACCCCTATCCCCATGTGACAAGGCAATATTTCACTCTAACGGTAAAGCCAATCTGCACAAGATTTGCTTTTGGGAAACTGAAAATTCCCATTACGCCATCAAAAACAAATATGATTCACCAAATTTTGAGTGTTCTGCACAGTGTCAAGGGAGATC
Source organism: Schistocerca gregaria (assembly GCF_023897955.1). Taxonomy (NCBI): domain Eukaryota; kingdom Metazoa; phylum Arthropoda; class Insecta; order Orthoptera; family Acrididae; genus Schistocerca; species Schistocerca gregaria. The sequence continues at coordinate 82,864,296 of NC_064931.1, forward strand.
TGTGGCCTATTGTTTTTCATGGAGAAAATTGTCACAGGCCTTGATAAATTTTTAATGTAAAATTATGTACCATATTTTACAGACTACAAGACACTATGGACTATAAGATGCACCTCAATTTTAAACAATTTTTAGACAAATAATATTTTTACCATATTTATTATTAGACATTTTACAACATTTATTATTAGCTTGTAAATCCAGATGAACACAAAATAGTTAGTTTATAAAAACAAACTGACCTATAAAATCTCTGAAAATGTCATCTGAACTTCGTCCTCCTCCGCCTCCTCCTCCTCCTCCTCCTCCTCCTCCTCCTCCTCCTCCTCCTCTTCATAGTCGATCATTGTCCTCTTCATATATAATATGGTCTTCACTGCCACTGACAGTGTTACTTATGGCACACTTTTTGAAAGATTTAACAATAATGTCTTCTCTCACTCTAGACCATGACTCTCTTATCCACTGACACATTTGTTTGATTGAAGGTCATTTTAAAGTTGCCTTTGGCATAAAGTCATGTTGAATTTTATCCATCATCCATTTGTTCCATTCCTTTCCTTCATACACTTTAAATGGTTATTTATTGAGAAATCAAGCAGTTGTAATTGTGAAGTAATTCCTCCCGGAATAACAGCAAGCTCTGTGTTCCCCTGTCTCGATTTCTCCTTCACAGGCTTTTTACAATGACTACTAAACTGATCTAGCACAAGAAGAGAATTCTTCTTCAATAGAGCACCTTCCCTTTCTCTTCCACACACTGTTAATCCATAATTTCATACATGCCTCATCAATCCAACCCTTGCCTGATCAATTCAACCCTTGTCATGTATGTGACGATGGCTGCCACCACCACCACCACCACCACCACCACCACCAGGCAGTTTTTCAGAAAGTTTTGGCACTATTTTGTGCTTGAAAATGATTATTGGATTAAGTTCAGTACCATCAGCACAACATTAAAGAACAACAGTGTAGTTCATTTTTTCATGTCCACTTATTTTTATGGTTACAGTTTTAGTACCTTTCATGACAACAGTTCTGTTACTCAGTGCATCAAATGTCATAGGGATTTCACCCATATTAGCTATTTGGTTTCTTTTGATGTAGAGTACTAAAGTGATTGAAAGGTAATATTTTCTCTTCATACTCATGTGGCACTTTCTGGGATATTTTGGTTTTGGTTCATACGGTAAGTCCATGATGCTTCACAGACCTGTAGCACCAACCAAATGCATACTTGAAGTCTGTTAAGTTCCACTGGAGTGCTAGATTATGAGCAGGTATTTGAATCATTTTTGTATTAAAGCCAATGCCATTTTTATGGCATCATTGAATCAATTTCCATATGTCATCATCTAGTTTTGGCCATTTTGCATTCAGTCCTCTATTTACACATTTTGTCCCCCTCATTCTTTTTAGTTCTTCTTTACCAGCCCACCAGTCAAAAATGGTTTTTACTACTGGTGGAGGGCCAAAATGCCACTCAGCTGCTCTATTTCCATGTTGTTCTGCATATGCTATTACTTTCACTTCATAGACCACATCATGTATATACCTTTTATTCTCTTGTAGAACAAAACTAGCTACTGTCAAAAATACTGTACTGTTACTGATAACACAAATCACTTCCATTCCAAATTCACTGGTACCGTAGACTGCAATGATGCATCATAGGCTAGAGAGTGTTCTGAGTTTATGATGGTGGGATGGGTAGCAGACAGTGTAAGCAAGGTTGTGAATCCTCACAATTCATGTTCAGCACATCTGCGCACAGCTGCTAGCTGTTGAATCCAGTGTTGCAGATAGACAGAGGTTTCTTGTGGCATCGTATGCATGGCCATTTTTAAGACTGATGGGAATTTTACATCAAACACTGTATATTTTTATGTTAATTTCAAGTATAACACACACCTGAATTTTGAAGGCAATTTTTTGAAGAAAAAAAGTGCTTCTTATAGTCCATAACATATGGCATGCGTCATTAAAATAAAATTCAAGATTTATTTTTAAACTATATTTTGCTGATAAAAGTATTTAAAATTTTTGTTTCTATTTTTCAAAAATACTTATTCTCCAAAAATTACATGAAGCTCATGAACTACATGTATATGTTGCATACATAATGGCTTAATGATGATCTTACTATTTCTAAACGTGTTTTTTTACTGAGGATGCTGTGTTTAGTTTAGAGTTCACCTTCACTAAAATTGTTACTGCAACATTTCTCAGCATGTATAGAGAGTAATTACAAATATTTTAGACGAATCATTAAGGATATTAAATCCCCTGAAACACTGGTTATTATGCATTGTGCACAGGGCCAGTTTAGAGCTCAAGCAATGCAAGCCACCACCTGGGACACCAAGCTGAGGAGTGGCAGGGGTGCCACAACTGTAAGATTTCTATACGGGATGCATCACAATCAGTAGCAGCCACTAGGGTGCCAAGCTGATAACTGTATCCTAGTGCCTATTCCAATTGGTTATGATAGCTGACACGGGTGAAACTGTGTGAGGAAACGTGGAGGGGGGCACCAAATGGTAAATCACTCGTGTGGAAAAATGTTCTCAAACTGGCACCAATTGTGCACAAAACTCCACAAAAAAAAGTTATTAAGATGATACCACTGACATATCTGACTTTTTTGTGATTACTTGAAATTTATGCAAGTTTTTGCAGCCTCTTATCTCAGTAACTGTTCTGAATTTTCCAACATGTCATACATTAAATTTGCAGAAAATTTAAAGCAAGTTACTGAGGAAAATCTGAAAAAACTGCCAGTTCTTAGTGAGGTTTTCACAAGATGGTCAATAATGCACATCAGGCAGAAAACTGAAACTTGGATTTTTCACAAGAGGGGTAGTAAATACAACATACCTTAAAATCAAAGTTACTCCACCTTTTGAAACCCAAATTGCTCCATTCTCTTTCCTCCCGTTTTCCTAAAACGTTCTTGACAACTTGGGGTACAGCAACACCTTGGCTCTGTCCTCAGATCTGCCTGTTCCGTGACCTTTGTCAATTTCCCAAGGATGGTTCCCTCTTCACTTGTTTATCATCGGGCATTTGCTGCTCTATGTGTGCAAATGAAGGAAGCCACATTTATTTACACTGATGGCTCGAAAACATCATTAGGTGTAGGGACTGCCTATATTGTTGGCGACACCACAAATAGATTTCGGCTTCCCGACCAGTGTTCAGTTTATACTGCGGAGCTTTACCCTGTTCTCCAGGCTGTCTGCTACATCCGCCGCCATCAGCGGATACAGTATGTTATCTGTTCAGATTCTCTCAGCTCTCTCCTCAGTCTCCAAACTCTCTACCCTGTCCACCCTCTGGTCCACCGGATTCAGGACTGCCTGCACTTGCTCCAGTTGGGGGGCCTCTCAGTGGCATTCCTATGGATCCCAGGACACGTTGGTATCTGTGGAAATGAGGCGGCCGATATAGTGGCCAAGGCTGCAGTCTCTCTTCTTTGGCCAGCTATTCAATCGATTCCCTTCACCGATCTATGGAGTGTTTTATGTTGTCGTATTGTTCTTTTATGGCACGCACATTGGTCGACACTTCCCCATAATAAATTGCGGGACGTAAAAGCTCTTCCCTGTGCTTGGAGCTCTTCCTCCTGAACGCATTGTCGGGAGGAGGTAATGTTAACCAGACTCTGGATAAGGCGCTGTCTTTTTAGCCATTGACATCTTTGAAGCGGCGATCCTCCCCCACTCTGTCCCCACTGCTATCAGCTGTAGACGGTAAGACACCTTTTAATTGAGTGCCCCTATTTTACTCCATTACGCACCTGTCTACAGCTGTTCCCTGGTATATCGTCCATTTTAGCAGATGACATGCGCTCGGCCGATCGCGTTCTCGATTTTATTAGTGCCAGTAAAATGACGTCAGTCATTTGAAGCTCTTTTTGGGGACAACAAACCCTTTTCAGAAGTGGATTTTTAAGCTTTCCTTCTGCTTTTAGTTTCTCCAATTTTTTGAGTTTCGTTCCCATTGCTGCTGGTTTCCATTTTCGTTTTTTACCGTTTCCTAAGCCACAGACACGCTAATGACCATAGCAGTTTTGAGCCAAAAAAAAAAAAAAAGCACCCATGGGGGGGGAAAAGAACTTTCTAGAGATACTGTATTAACAAGTTAGCATTTGAAGCTAGTAAGTTGCACCTTTCATTTGTATGAATTTTTGAAAGCATAAAATTGTTTAGCATCCACCTTGAATATTCAGAAGAATCTCTCAAGTAACAAAAGAACTGACAACTGAAGCAACATATAATGAAAGAGATGCCCCCCGCTACCCCCCCCCCCCCCCCCCCCCTTCCCCTGCAATGTAGTAAAGGCAGCTTGAAACTTCCACTCGATTAAACTGCCTTTCCACCACAAGTCCTCCTATTTCTAAATAAATATATAAAAGTAAAAATACTGGGCATACAGTGTGGGTCTGTCACTAACTGAGTCTTCCACCCCACAGTGCTGCATTGACCTGCACATGAATGTGCTGCGTGTTGGCACATCAAGCACGGAGACGCCATTGCTGCTGCAGTGGGAGCCGAAAGGTAGCACCCAGCCCTCAGAGACCAGCGGAAGCATCTCAGTCAAGCCAGTGGGGCAGCCCATGTCTGTGGTGGAGAACATCGAGCTGCCACATCCCACGCAGGACTCGGATGCTGCTGGTGTGGCACCCCAGAGTGAGTTCGAGTCTGCTCTGCTGTATTATGTTCGGTATTGTGCCTGCCTAGATTTGTATTCTGTAGCACCACTGCAGCGGACGTGTGGTTTGTGGAATAGTTTGTTAATTATTTGTGTTTTCAAGGATCATCACTGCCAACTTTCAGTATGATTTTAAAATTTTATGAAATTGTCTTTGAGCCATGTTTTTTTTCCATACTATATGTTATGGCATAAAGTCGTGCACTAGTACACCTGTCAGGAATGACAGATCAGAGAGGGCTATGCAAAGACATCAGCCAATTGCACACTGATAGACCCCTCTCCAGGAAAACAACACAACAGCAGCCTCTATGAAAAGAGGACAAAAGTGCCACACTTGACTGTTGGTGGCCCAGTTGAAAAGAAGCTTTAAGAATAGTGACCTAAATAGAACTGTCAACTGTATTACTTCATTTGTCTTTGGTTTGTTTATACGAAGAAGCTTGTTTATTTTATCTGTCGCCCTTTGCTTGCAACACATCTACGTAATTCTCAAAGTCGAGTATTGTCATTTATTTTTCACAATGAAACTCATTAATGTGATTTGTTTGTATTGTTTATCTACTGATCTGAGAAAGCAGGTTTCCTAGACATCCCATGACTGACAACTAGGCAGTATTTAACATGATAATTTGTATTTAAGTTATATTACACCTGACGAACACTGATTAGCCAAAATATTACGACCAATGCCCATAGCGACATTGGATGCAGCCTTGTTGCATTGCAAGCATGTGATGTAGTAACAAAACTAGATAAGCAAAGCAGACATTGATGGGGGATCACCCAAGCAAAGATATGGGCTGTAAATGGGAAAGTCCATTGATGTAAGTGAAATTAACATAGGGCAGATTATTATTACACAGAGCTTGTGAACAAGTGTCTCGAAAATGATGAAGCTGGTCAAATGTTGATGTGCTATTCTTGTGAGTATCTGTGGAAAGAGACAGAACAGTGACACTACCATTAGGTGCAAAATCTTTGAATGTCTATGATTCTTAAAAGACCCCCCAGGGGGCCCACAGTCCTTTAGTGGGTATGTGTGTGGTGCGCACTGGTCCCTGAGCTATTGCAGTCTCCTTTCCTTTCCTGGCTGCATTACCATCCCTGTTCCTCTCGCTCCCTATCTTTATTCCTTTGTCCCTGCCCCCTATTTTCCCTCTTGGTGGACTTCTTTATGTCTGCCTGGCTATCCTCTTGGCTTCGTTTTGTTCTGTGCTATTGTTTAGTTTGCTGTTCCCATCTCCTTTTTGGCATGTTTGGTCCCCTTTTTCTATTTCCTTTTTGGCACGTTTGGTCCCCTTTTTCCATCTCCTTTTTGGCGTGTTTGGTCCCCTTAGGGTTTGACCTCCATTCCCAAAACTTTCCATTCAGTGTGAGCCATTTGGGGATGAACTCCCAACCTAGCTTCCATGGTGGAGGTTCCTCTCCCCCTCCCCTTTTCCCTTTGACCCTGCTGCCCCCCTCCCCCCCACCTGTTAGGTCACCGGCACGGTAGCCAGTCCATGTGGTGGAGCTTTAAGTACCCACTTGGCTGAGCCCCCTGAAACTACAGGGATCACACTACTAGTACCTGAGCTGTTCACACCTTGTGTATGCCCATCCTGGCCATTCTATGGCAGTCTCTAAGAGTGGTATCAGACGGGACACTCCTCCTTCTGATCCTTCGGCCTTCCCCTCCCTGGCCACCCCCTGTAAGGATGGTAAAGCTCGCCCACATGGGTTGAAAACTTTCCCTCGGTACCTGGTTTGTACCAGGATGGATGGCAGAAGTTTTGCCATGACCAAGCCCTTGTTTATCATGGAGATCATTGAAGATATGGTGAAGTGGAATCAATGAGTAAAATGTGGTCCAGTGCTTTGCTCATAAAGATATCGTCTGCTGCCCAATCTGACGCCTTGCATGCTTGTGACCATCTCAGTGACGTCCAAGTCTCTGTCACACCCCACCAATATCTGAACTTGGTACAGGGCATTTTTTTCCACTGAGATCTTCTTCTCCAAATGGACAAGGAGCTCCATGCTAACCTTGAGTGGTGAGGGTTTCGTTTTATCCTCTGTGTGCAACAAGGCCCTCCAAACAATCGCACCACTACAGACGCCTTTATCCTGGCCTTCGAGGGGGGTGTCCTCCCAGAGGTGGTCAAGGTAATGGTGTATCGGTGTGATGTAAAACCTTATATTCCACCACTGATGGCGTCTTCACGCTGCACCACGATCCCCTCTGTAGTGACTGTGGGCGCCCCCTCCATGAGGAGAGTGCCTGTGCTCCCGCGCAAATGTGTGTAAAGTGTCATGGACAGCATTCTCCATGCTCACCTGTATGCCCAGTGTTTGTGAAAGAAAGCAGGATTCAAGAGTACAAAATCTTAGATTGGCTCACCTACACTGAGGCTCGTCAAAACTATGACGGGCTCCATCCCATGTCTGTGTCTTCTACTTTTGCTTCTGCCATGTCCATTCCACCTCCTACTCCTCCTCTTCCCAGCCGCACCCCATTTTCCCCATGCCTTCAGCCTCCTCCTCTCTCTCCCACACCCCTCACACTCCCCATCAGTACCCATACCCACCCCTTTGGGTGCTGCTTCCCCTCCCCCACTGTAGAAGTGCTCCCCTCCTTCGGCAGCTGCAGTTCTTGGACCTTCCTCCCAGGACTCCTCTTCCCGGCACCCCCCTGAAAGGCGATCTACGGCTCCACATCGGCAGCACGAACCGTGGCCGGTGGGCTCCAACATTTCCTGGTGTATTTCTGTGCCCGCCATCGCTGAAGTCTGCCAATCTCTTCCTTCCCAAGAGAAGCAGAAGAAACAGAAAAACAAGGGCAAGGCCTCTCCGGTACCCCCTGAGGTGCAGCCTTCCCCTCCTGCAGTCAATGAACCAACAGTGTCTCACACCACCTATATGGATATTACCCCATCCTTATCAGCGATGCACGGTGACTCGGCCGTGTGACCGACTCCGGTCCGTTCACTTCCCCTTTTGGACTCCGGCTTGAGAAATCTCCAGTGGAATTGTAATGGATATTTGCGTCACCTTCCAGAGTTTCAGCCCCTTCTTTCCTTCTACTCTTCCGCTTGTATTGCACTCCAGGAGACCCATCTTGTCAATTCTTACTCACCTGCCCTTCATGGGTTCCACACTTTCTGTCGGAACTGAATTGGCCCTATGTGGGCTTCTGGTGGTCTTCACACCTTGGTCTGCAAGGACATTGTTGGTAAATGGGTTCCCCTCCATACTAGTCTGGAAGCCATTGATGTCAGGGTCCATCTGGCCACTCCAATCACAATCTGTAATCTTTACCTCCCACCTGACAGGCTGCCCACATACCCTGCTCTCACCACCCTTCTGCAACAACTCCCTTTTCCCTTCCTACTATTAGGGGACTTTAATCCCCACAACCCTCTTTGTGGTAGTCATACGACTACTGCTCTGGGCAGCACAGTTGAAGCTGTTCTGGCAGGGCTTGACCTCTGTTTACTAAGCACAGGCACTCCCACACACTTTAGTGTGGTGCACGGTACTTTCTCTACTGTTGACCTCTCCATCTGCAGTCCTGGCCTCCTTCCCTCCATTCAGTGGGGAGTCCACGATGACTTATGTGACAGTGACCATTATCCAATTGCTTTGACCTTCCTTCAGTATCTCCTGCTCCATCACCCTCCCAGGTGGGCCATAGATAAGGCCTATTGGGGTGCCTTCTCCTCTGCTCCCATCCCCCCTGCATTGCCACACGACAGTGTTGATGAATCTACTCAGTCTTTGAATGCTGCCATCCTTTCAGTAGCTGTTTCAGCAATCCCTCCTTTGTCGGGTTCCCCACGCTGGAAGATGGTCCCTTGGTGGACTTCAGAAATTGCTGCAGCCATTACACTGACGCCATGCTCTTCAACACTTCAAGCGGCAACCTTATACTGCTCTTCTTCTGGTCTTTAAATGACTCCATGCCCGGGCCCGCTACCTAATCAAATTTCAGAAACGAATTTGCTGGGAACGATATTTAGCTACCATAGGACCCCACAACCCCACTTCACAAGTCTGGGCGAAACTCCGAAGATTTTTTGGTCACTGTCCTCCCACCAAGGTTGCAGGAATTTCTGTCCATGGTGTTTTCCATACCAATCTGGACTTTGTAGCAGAAAATTTCGCTCAACACTTTGCTCAAGCTTCGGCATCGGCTCAGTATGCACCCACATTCTTTCTCCTGAAAGAGTGCTCAGAACAATTGCCTTTGTCTTTTGTTTCTTGCTGCTCAGAACCATATAATGCCCCATTCAGCAAATTAGAATTTGCAAGCACCCTCGCCCTTTGTCCTGACACGGCTCCTGGACCGGATCAGATACGTAACCAAATGCTCCAACACTTACCAGTGGCTGGCCACCATTGTATAATGACCCTCTTCAACCGTCTGTGGAGTGAGGCAGTCTTTCCTACCCAGTGGCAGAAAAGCATTGTTGTTCCGGTGTTGAAGCCAGTTGGATAGCTACCGCCCAGTTACCCCTACCAACACCCTCTGCAAGCTCCTTGAATGCATGGTGAGTCAGCAACTGTTTTGGGTCCTCGAATTCCGCAACCTTCTGTCAATGACTCAAAGTGGTTTTCGCTGTGGCCTCTCTATGGTGGATAACTTGGTGCACCTGGAGTCTGCTATCTGGTCCACTTTTGCCCATCGGCAACATCTCCTTGCAATCTTATTTGATCTGCATAAAGCCTATGACATCACATGGCACCACCACATCCTCACCACCCTTCAAAAATGAGGCCATTGTGGTGCTCTGCCCATTTTCATTCGTAACTTCATTTCTTGTCACTCTTTTCGGGTCCAAATTGGCTGCTCCTACAGCTCTCCCCATCAGCTCCTGGGGTTCCACAGGGTTCCATGCTGAGTGTCCCTCACTTTCTCGTAGCCATTAATGGTCTGGTAACAGCTGTTGGGCCGACAGTTTCCCCCTTTTTGTATGCTGACGATTTTGTATCTACCTCGCTTCTTCCGTAATGGTCGCTGCAGAACACCGTCTACAGGGGGCAATCTGCCGGGCGCACTCATGGGTTCTCTCTCATGGCTTTCAGTTTTCAGCGGCCAAGACATGTTATTTATTTTTGCCATTGCTCTACAGTCCATCTCTATCCAGAACTGTTCCTTGATGGCCAGCCCCTCAAGGTGGTGGGCACCAATCACTTCTTGGGTCTGGTCTTTAATGCCCAGTTGACATGGCTCCCTAATCTTCACCAGCTGAAGAGGATGTGCTGGTTCCATCTCAGTGTTCTTAGCTGTCGGTGCAATACCACCTGGGGTGCAGACCGCTCTGTTCTCCTACGATTGTATGAAGCAATGGTCCAGTCTCATTTAGACTATGAAAGTCCTCTCTATGGTTCTGCGTCACCTTCGACGCTGCAGGTCCTAGACCCCATCTACCACTGTGGGGTCCAACTTGTGACTGGTGCCTTCTGGACCAGCCCCGTACTTAGCCTTCTCGCAGAGGCAGGGATTCCACCACTGTGAGTTTTGCGCAAACAACAGCTGATATCTTATGTGGTCCATATTTGCTGCACCCCAAAGCGCCTTCATTATGGTCTCCTTTATCCTGATATGGAGATAACCCTGCCGCAGCGGTGGCCACGATGTGGGTTTACCATGGCTGTCTGCATTCAGTCACTTGTTTCTGAACTCCAGAAATTCCCTTTACTGCCTCTCTTCTCTGCTCACGCACATACCCCTCCTTGGTACATTTCTTGGCCACTGCTCTGTCTTAATCTCTCAATTGATTCAAAGGGTTCTGTCCCTCTGATGACTCTTTGCCACCAATTCTACGGTCTTCTCAGTTCATTCCTGGGTGAGGACTGCCTCTCTGTCGTTGTGGATCGATGTTGACTGTGGTTCATATCTTATTGGACTCTCCCAAGTTGGCCACCCTGCGATGGACTTTTAGCTTTCCAGCCTCACTACCCCTAGCGTTGGCTGACAGTGCATGAACAACAGATCTCGTTTTACATTTTATTCATGATGGGGCTTTTTATCGCTTTATTTAAGGGAGGGACCTTCCACCTTATCGGTGAGTGGAGGGGATGTCAGGCCCTCTTGCTCTCCCCCTTCGCCCCGACTGGATTGGCTGCAAACTGGGCTTGGTGGTTCACCCTGGCCCTCTGCCTTCCCACTCCTTACCTTATGGGGTCTGTTAGTCTTGAGCACCTATCTTGTCTCCTGTGCTTCTTCCTTCCTGCCCCTGTCATTTGTCACTTTCTTTCCCACACCTCGTCTTCTGTCCTTTTCCTTCCTTCCCTGTCAATAGTTTATCGTTTTATGGATATTGTAGTTCCCTCTTTTAATGTGGGATTTTATCGGTTTTAGTTAATCACAGGTCAGAGGGACTGATGACTGTGTAGTTTGGTCCCTTCTCCAACAAACCAACCCTTAACAGAATATGGGGTGCAGAGGCTTGTCTGCTCTGCTACACTAGGTCAGTGGTCATCTCCATAAATGCTGTCATTGAGGTGAATGGGAGACATTCTCCTGTGCTTGCATGGGACCTGTGGTAGTAATCAGAGACATGCTGACAGCTGTGAATGACCTGCTTTTGTCTGCATTTTGGAGCCAGAACCAGGCTACCGTGGTTTGAGGAGCATTATAGTGAACTCATGTGGACGTCTCAGTGACCAAATTTGCATGATGTAAATCCTCTGGAACCTGTCTAGGTCACTATCGGGCACCATCACTGTGTACGCAAATCAGCAGTCCAGTATTTACATGAATTACGTGACCTGTGCATAGATATCTAAGCCACATGCCTTTACAAAGCTATCAACAGACTGTCACATCCCTGATACACAGATTCAGTGACATAATTTGTTCTGAGATGGACAGGAAAACTATTAACCTGTTTTGGCTCATAAGTGTATATACTACATGTGCCTACTAATGCAGATCAGATGTATTTTCTCTGACATTTTGGCAGCTACTTTCAGTTTAATTTTTTCAATGTGTAGTTGGAGTCACCCTGAACAAATGTTGCTAATCATATGGATCTTAGTCCACTAGACTTTTATTTGTGGGAAAGGAACAAGTTTATAGTACTCCCCTTGTGGATATACATGACATATTATCTAGCATAATAGCTTGCGTAGATGCCACTTCGGCAGCGGTGGATGCAGGTGTGTCAAGCAAAGTATGATCGAGTGAGTAATGGAATTTTTGCAAATTTGAGATGGTCAGTTTATACACTTTCTCTAAAGTGAACATTGCTTGTACATGTACATATTGGCTTTCAAAGCAAGCCTGGGCATCAAATGTGCCGAATGGAATTATTATGCATAGCATACTGTTCAATCTAGTGTAGCATACCTGTTGTGTTAATTGTACCTCTTTGGATACAGACAATGGTATGAGTGTTTTGGATAATGTATTTTGTAACAAATCAGTGTTTGTGATTTGAAGTTACTGCCAAAGAATAGATCCCCCCCCCCCCCCATTTCATAGTATACCAGTGCAAATAAATGTGCATTTGTGAGAATTTTCAGAAGTTACTGTTCTCCTGTGCATAATATAATTTATTGTAAAACAGCATTTGTGATTAAATTACTGTAGCAGGTATTGTACTTAACATATTGTGCTACACCCAGTTTTCACTTGAGGAGGCGTGGCTGTGACCTTATTGCATTAAATGGGTACAAACATTGGAAGAGAAAGATTTCCCTCAATGACAAAAATTCTAACAATGGTTTTTGCTAAAAAGTGCTCAGCATTATTTGGTAAAATAGTCACAGACGAAGCATATTTCACTCACAGTGGAATAACTAATTTCAATAACATCCACATGTGCAGTGTATACAATCCATGCCAAGTAGTAACAACACATTTTCAGCATGTGTAACCAATGATTACATTATTATATGTTTTACCATTATGAAGCTTGGTAACAATTAATGAACCTTTCTGCTGAAAAAATTGCTACCAATTTTATTAGAAGATATTCTGTTAGCCATCAGCCATAACATGTAGTTACTCCAGCCCATATTGGTCACAAGAATATGAAGATTTTCCAATAGATGATTTCCAGAATAATGGCCAGGACTTATTGGTCCATGTTGATGGCCAGCATTCCTAATTTAAATCTGTTGGATTTTTATTTTTGGGGCCATATGAAGGAATGTATTGATGCTCAGCAAGGAAATAATGTGGACAAACTAACACACAGGATTTTCAATGCTGCCAGTACCATAGAGGCAAATGTGCATATTTGTGAACAAGTGCATTAAAATTGGGTTCTCTGTAATGCTGGCATTTTGAACCCTTCTTCTAGTATTGTTGTAAGAGGGAACAAAGTAATGTGCGTTTCATTTTCAGTACAGTACTGTTGTACAAAAGGAAAATAATCGGAATTTAATTTTTGTTATGCTATTGTTGTAAAAAGAGGAATCAGTTCATTGTAATTAATTCACAATGAATTATGAGGTAATTTGTTGTAACTCTTCAGGCTTTCCCGGCGATCTAATGACATCTTGGGTTGTCGGGTGTTCTGCCGGATATCAGCGTCGTACTTGCAGGATATTTCGGTCACGTAGCTCGTTACCTTCATCAGGTGCAACCTGAGACTGCTCCTCGAGTGGACCTGGTCCAGTATTTATGCCTCTGGCCTTCCCCCTCCACCAACGGCTGCAGGCGCTTCCTCTGTGGTCCGTGCCCATTCCCTGCGACCTGCTGGAGCGTTGATGCTCCGTTTTCCATCCACTGCAGTTCTAGGTGTTCCCTCTGCGGTCCGCGCTCACCAAACCCACTCCTGGGGGTTTCATCTACGGTCTGGGGTACCAAGTGTTCCCCCTGCGGTACCGCAGAGGGAACACCTAGAACCGCAGTGGATGAAAAACACAGCAGCAACGCTCCAGCAGGCCGCAGGGAATGGACGCGGACCACAGAGGAAGCGCCTGCAGCCATTGGTGGAGGGGGAAGGCCAGAGGCATAAATACTGGACCAGGTCCACTCGAGGAGCAGTCTCAGGTCGCACCTGATGAAGGTAACGAGCTACGTGACCGAAATATCGTGCAAGTATGACGCTGATATCCGGCAGAACACCCGACAACCCAAGAGGTAATTTGTTGATTTTGTACTAGGGGACACACATCTTGTTGTACTTAATTAATTGTTTAGTAAAATGAATTATATGGTCTTGACTACCTAATCACTGTTTACTTTTTTTTTCAGTAGCAGCTGACTACTGCACTGCGTCACTGTACACACCTATTGTTTATATTGCTCTGGTTTGCCTGTTACTTTCGCTGACCACCTCGTCGATGTTGGTAATACACAATGGTCAGGTGTTGTCAATTTACGATGTAAACAAAATTGCGTCTACTATTAATACCACAAATATCAATCTTTTAGGAATACAAAAATTAGGCACACGATAAAATGGTATTTCATTAGACATTTTTGTCAAGCGCTCATAGATCTACCATCTATATAATTGTGGCAGCTTATACCATTTACACCCTGTATAGTACTTCAATTTATTGTAAAAAGCTCTATTTTTGAGTTTGCTAAAACTACAATAAATCTTGCCACAGTGGTAACACAGGTTCCCGTCAGATCACCAAAGTTAAGTGGTGTCAGGCTGGGCTAGCGCTTGGATGGGTGGCCACACGGTCTGCCGACCATTGTTGGCATGCGGGGTGCACCCAGTCCTTGTGAGGAAAACTGAGATGCTGCTTGATTGAGATGTAGTGGCTCCAGTCTCGTAAACTGACATATGGCTGGGAGAGAGGTGTGTTGACCACATGCCCCTCCATATCCATATCCAATGATGCCTGTGGGCTGAGGATGACACAGCGGCCAGTCGGCACCTTCATGGCCTGTTCGGACAGAGATAATTAATCTCAAAAAGTTTTGGAAACTAATAATTTTTGCCTTAATAGAGATCTCATTTCGTGTATTTGCCTAAATTATTATAGAAAATTAGTAATTTTGTATCTCAGTACATTGGAAGATATTCAGCAGGCTTCATTTAAAGTTATTTGTTCACTATCCTGTAATAAACTGCACCAGTCAAAATGTAGTCACACTATGAATGCTGTTCTTGAACACTGGATGAATTGGCTGACATTTATAAGCAGCTGGAAATTGGCCTGACTACTGCAAACCGTTGGCAGCCGCTGTGAATCAAAGTGTTAGAGGTGCTCCCGAGAGTGGTGTACCTGTGGTAACATACCAAAGGTACTTCAAGTACTGTCCTGTCTCCTCTATAGAATGTACTGGTCTGACATTACTCTTTCAATTGACTGTGAGTGACATGGTAGATCTAGGTGTCCCCTACAGGGTGTATAGGGACAAAGGAGGACGGAGGGTGTACCAATGCCCCTAACCAACAAGTTTGAGTCGACTGAAACTGAGCCACTGGAACTTGCTTCATCTGTTTTGGAGAAATGTGTTTTGTCTGGTGTCAAGAGGAGGGAAAAGCAAAGCGGCAGTGGTCTATTAATCTTCGCCAGTTTAAATATATAGCGGTTAATGTTACACCTTAAGAAAATGGCAGCAAGTGACAGAGGAGGACACCAGGTACTCTCTCTCTCTCTCTCTCTCTCTCTCTCTCTCTCTCTCTCTCTCTGCGCGTGTGCGCGCGCGTGTGCGCGCGCGTGTGCGCGCGCGTGTGCGCGCACACATTGTGGTGCATGTTGTAAGAAATGATGCCTGTTATCCAGACTCGGGGGCTATACTCGGATCATTAAAGTGACTGGCAGAGAAGGATGAGAAAGGAGAAAGGCAGACTTGTGCATGGAGTTTCAACAAAGCTCACAATTTGTGGTATTGTTCCTAGAACTGATTGTGGTCACTTGGTTCTGAGTTGAGTGTGAGGACTGAACCAGAGACCTCGAATGTTCTGTGTCAAGTGAGCCTATGACTCCCTGGACTTGCACCATAAGGTTGAGAACTGTAGTGCTCCTCTAAATGAGTCAGGTACGCACTACACATATCAGAGACTGCTACCCAGGTGGCTGACCATGTGTGGGGTGCATGCAAGTGTTTTTTAGTTTAGATGACTCTCAAGCTGTCATTATCTGGATTAGATTTAGGAAATGTGGAAGTATCACTGTCAGCTCAAAATAAATACCTCGCAGAAGTGATAGTATTAAAATCATAGTGATTAACTGCTGAAGTATTCTCAGCAAAGTCCCCAGTTGAAAGTGCTCCTGAAAACTAGTGAAGCTTATGTAATACTAGATACAGAAAGCTGGTTGAAGCCTGAAATTGATAGCAGAGAGGTTTATGGGGAAAAATTAAGTGTATATCAATATGATAGGCTAATGGGAAATTGACACTTCTATCACCCACCAGACTCATCTTTTGATTTAACTGGAAACTTCAGAGAATTACATCAGTTAACTTGTACATAATTTCCCCAATCATATTTTAATCATTGGTGGAGACTTCAGTCATCCAACAATCAAGTGGAACAATTATAGTTTCATTAGTTGTGGGCATGACAAGACATCCAGTAAAACATTACTAAATAACTTATCTGAAAACTACCTAGAACAGGTAGTGCAGAACCCCACTCATGACAGAAATATAATGGATTTAGTGGCAATAAATAGACCTGACCTCTCTGAAGATGTCCATAATAACACTGGCATCAGTGACCATGACATGGTTGTGGCAACAAAGGACAACTAAAACAAGCAGAAAGATATATATGTACAGTGAACTGCATAAAAAATCGTTAGTGTGATACATCAATGAGGAACTCCTCTAACTTTCAGCACAGGGCATCAGCATGTAGAGGAGCTATGGCTCAAGTTTAAAACCTTGACAGCTGGAGGCGTGCCACCTGCTTGGCGTGCTGAGGCGCTGCGGCCTGCGGCATAATCCGTGTACCTGCACTGCGTGCCTGGCTGTCAGGAGCTGCCACCGGGACCGGATCGGCCTGCGCTGCTCAACCCACTTCGTGCTGAATATTTCTCAGCTGAATACGACTTACACAGAGCAAGCGTGAATTTTTGGTGAATTTGAGCTGTAATATCTTGGGCAATAGTTTTTGTAAAGAAATAAAATTTGGCCATCTTGTACAACTTTGTGCATTCTCTTAAGGATAATAATGAAAAGAATTTTACGAGCCATATTGAGCCAGAAAATTGTAGGTAAATCGACCAAAAAAATTTTGAAGTTTGGCTTCTTGCATTTCCTGAACTAATGCTAAGATGAACATGAAACTTGGCATGTTGTAACCTAACAACACAAGGTTCTTAAATATAAAGTTTCATTTCTATAGCACTTTTCAGTACTGAATGAATTGAGCTCAAAATTGAAGATATTGTAAAAATGTAAAAAATGTGGAATTTTCGTTCCAATTTTGCTAAAAAAACTATGCTCCATAAAACATACCAAGCTGTACAACTTGAATGAAAATTGCGTGCGAAAATCAGCCCTGAAAACAATGTAAACATCGGGTTAGGATATCTAGTAGTGTGAATGCATGATGAAAATTAAATTTAGAGTGCTGTAGATCGACTGCATAATGATAAGGAATAAAATTTTTATTCCTCTACTATTTTCTAATAAACTATAAATTAGTCAAAAATATGTTGATTTTTATGAAACGATGAAAGCAGGGTGTATTCGATACTTCTTTTTCAAATGCTATTTTCTATTAATTCTTCAAAGCCAGTCTCATTTGAACAACAAATTTTAAGCCCCCCACCCTCCCCAGAGCAATGAGTTTAATTTTCAATATTGGCTAACAACAGACACAAAGTAGCAAGAAAAATCACACTGAGAAAAAGAGGTTTAACTTTGGCATGTTGTTTCTTGTTGATCAAAGGCGTTTAAATCAGTTACGGAAAACATGTTTTGTACAAGAAGACCGAGTGTGATCTACATTTGTACTACTAAGGATAAAAGAATATAACTGCCCATGTTATGTGTTAATAATTTAAATGTATGGTATGCAGATTACTATATGGATTTTGTTATACTGGTGCAATATACTCGGCGTAATTACATGTGCCACAGTACAGATATTGCATCATCTCAATCACAAAGTCCGTTCATTTGCCAGTAAACTGCTACATATGAAGAAGTCAGGCTTCCTTTGAATAATTTTACTCTTGTTGGATCTATTTCCCATCCTTCTTTTTGATCTGGACTTTGTACCGGCACTGGTGAAGTTAAAAATAGATTTTTTGGCTCTTTTTCTTTTCATTCAGAAGCGTCAATAAATTTTCTCAGATTAGTTCCCAGTGATTAGCAATGCTTCTTTGTATGATAAGTCCCAAATCGGGGTGCAACACATAATGGAACATTGTAAGTTTTGCATTGGTATCTAGTTTCCTAGTGCACTTTCTGTTACGTGCAAATCATGCACCTATGCATTAGGGTACTTTTCTGTGAATGTACACTCACGATAACAGCCGGAAAATGTCTCCCTGTGAATTGCAGAGGATTCTCATCATTGTAGCACTTTCCCCTACCAGCTTTTCTCCATTCTGTAGCATATCGTTCTACAATCTCCCTTACGAGAGAAAGGTGAAACTCTATGATTTCCATGTTTCGCCTTGTTACCGACTGGTGGAGAACATGAGCATTTAGAATGCACAAATCCAGAATGTGGAAAAAATACTTCTTATACCATTTCACAGTCTTATTCACTGATCCCACTGAGCTCAGTAACATGTCACAATGGTCAATTGCACCCGTACTCGAATTTTAATCTACAATACATTGCATTTCTTTATTTTTTCGCAGTATCTCTGTCAGTCTTCTCCGTTCCAATGATTTGTGTTGTGTGACTTGTGGTCAACATGTACACCTCTCTCTTATCGCACAACTTGATAGCAAGGACCTTGTCAGTGGACCTAAACTCAGTTTCTTCTTGTTTTAATTTCTTCTGCAGTTTTGGCATGCTGCTGTTCCATGGTTGTGAAGCCAGAGGAACAGGTCCGGGCTGGAGTACATATAGAATATGACCCTGTTCCAAATATGGTCCCATAAGAGTTGCGACTATGTTGCTACTTTTTCCCAAATTGTGGAACCCAATTTCTGTTGTTGCACCTGTATATACAATAAAATGTAAAATATACCCCTGACTGTTTGTTTGTCTGTGTGTGATGTCCTTAGCAGTTAAGTCCCATAAGATTTCAGTCTCTAAGCTTACACACTACTCAACCTAAATTATCCTAAGAACAAACACACACAAACACACACACACACACACACACACACACACACACACACACACACCCATGCCCGAGGGAAGACTTGAACCTCCGCCAGGACCAGCCGCACAGACTCTGACAGTCACACAGAGCAAATGTCTTTATTCCAAATCTACTTCTCTTGGTTGGAATAAATTGTTTGAAAGATAATTGTCCTTTGAACAGCAAGAGACTTTCATCTATACAAAGCTTGTGACGTGGGCGAAATGAATTACGAAATGTCTTACGAACTTTGTCAACAATTGTCCTAATTTTAAATAGACTGTCGGCTCCAGTACTCGCAGAGTTATCACTGAAGTGTAACATTTTCAGAAGTAGACAAAAATGGTCTCGGTACATAATTTCGCTGAAAACTGGTGTCTTCAGAGGTGTATCTCAGGACCAATAATCACTTAATTTTAACTTCTTAACTTGTGCCATTAGAAGGCAAACAGCAACAAAACAATAAATTTCCTCAAATCCAGTTTCTTTCCACTTTGACAGTCGAGAATTCACAGATTCTGTTCTATTTTCTCTGGTGTAAACGTAAAAATGATTTGTTTCGTCTGCAATAAATTGCAACAGTTATTGAAACATAAATATCACAAAAAATAAATATCACAAAAAATGAAAGAATGCTTGGGTTAGTATCTAATTGACATTTGGGATTCCTCAGATTCAGAGGAACTGCTGACTGTAAATCTTGCTCTCCCCTCTGGTGTAAAGGGCTGAGGACTACAGCTTCAAGATTCTGTTGAAGACTCATCGCTGTTAGCAACATCAGATAATTCACACTCACTGTTGCTCTTAGTGAGCATATCCAGGATTTCTTTATCTGTGCAACCACTGCGACGTGACATTTCTCCTGTAGAAAACAAGAAAAATACAGCAATCTAAGTCGAATTCTGCAAAGAGCGAACACAGCAACAAAGACATATGCACTCTCGAACTACACAGTCATACCACTGAACAGCTACTAGAAGAGCTGGGCGGAAAGACAGCTCTGTGTGTGAGCTGGGCGGAAAGACAGCTCTAAGGGTATACACATTCATATAAGTGCTTAAGCGCTTAAGGGAAGACCCAAGGCCGCGTGTATACATGTCAGGAGCGCCGGGGATCAGTGAGGCATGACAAGTTAACATTTCTGCAGCAGTCAAAGGGTTAAAAGAAAAGTTGACCATGCGCTTAGTAGGTATGTACCCACTAGAACAGTTCATAATTGGAGGGACACTCCATGGTACATAGTCAGTGTAAAGGAAATTCTAAAGAAATGGAGACTACTGCATAATAGGTGTAATACAAAGCATAGAACTATAGACACAAAGATGCTGATTAATATGTGCTTGGCTGCCAAGAGAGAAATGCCTGAAGCCTTGAATAACTACCACACCAGAATATTGTAAAATTATCTCTCACAAAACCCAAAGAAATCCTGGTCATAATGTGTAAAGGCTATTAGTGGCACCAAAGTTAATGTAAAGTTCCTAGTGAATGAGATAGGAGTAGAAATTGAGGGTATGAAAGCAAAAGCTAAAATGGTTAACTCATTTTTGAAATGTTCCTTTACAAAGGAAAACACAGGAGAATTACCCAAGTTTAATCCTTGATCCAGTGAAAAGATGAGTGAAATAAGTATTAGTGTCAGTGGTGTTGAGAAACAGCTGAAATCATTAAAAGTGAACAAAGGTCCAAGACCCAAATGGATTCACTATCAGATTCTACACTGAATTTGCAAATGAGTTAGCACCTACTATAACTATAATCTATTACATACCCCTTGAACAAAAAAACTGTGCCCAGTGGTTGGAAGAAAGCATAGGTCAGGCATACAAGATCGCTGGTAGAAGTGATCCACAAAACTACCATCCAGTATCCTTGATGTCAACTACTGTAGAATCACAAAGCATATTATGATCTCTAGACATAATGAGGTATTTTGAATAGAGTGTCCTCCTATATGGCAACCAGCATGGATTCCGAAAACATTGATGATGTGAAACTGAACTCTAACTTTTCCCACATGACGTAATGAAAGTCTGGACTGTGGCAGTTGGGTTAGGTGCAGTGTTTCTTGATTTCAGAAAGCATTTTACTCAGGGCTGCACACATGCTTATTGTCAGAAGTACAGTCATATGGGGTGTCAAGTGAAATTTGTGACTATTGAGAACTTTCTGGTAGGGAGAACACAGTAAGTTATCTTAGATGGAAAGTCATAGATGTAGATGTAACTTCAGGTGTGTTCCAGGGAAGTGTGTTGAGACCTTTTCTGTTTGTGTTATATATTAATGACCTTGCAGATAAAATTAACAGTAACTACAAACGTTTTGCAGACGATGCAGTTGCCTATAATGAAGTACTGTCTGGAAGAAGCTGCATAAATATACAGTTAGATCTTGATAACACCTTGAATTGGGTCAAACAGTGGCAATTTGCTTTCATGTTCAGAAATGTAAAATTGTGAACCTCACAAAATGAAATAGAATGGTCACATAGTCTGTCATGGGTAAGCCAGGTGGTAGATGTCACTTTATTGGTAGAATTATGGAGAAGTGCAGTTAGTCTACAAAGGAAATAGCATACAAATCATTTATGTAACCCATCCTAGAACGTTGCTCAAGTTTTTGGGATCTGTACCAAATGGGACTAACAGGGGATATTGAACATATACAGAGAAGGGCAGCATGAATGTTCATAGGTTTGATCCATTGGAATGTGGTACAGAGAAGGCTGAAGAAATTGAACTGGCAGACTCTTCAAGGTAGATGTAAACCATCCCAAGAAAGCCTACTTACAAAGTTGCAGCCAACAACTTTAATTGATGACTCTAGGAATGTACTATAACCATCTCACATATTGCTCCCATAGAGGATAAGATTAGATTAGTTACAGCATGCACAGAGGTATTTGAACAAGAGTTTGGTGTGAACATCATTTGAACATTGGTGAGTCTGCACATCTGTTTCCCACTGCATCGCCTTGTGTCACTGAGATAATGGGACAGCTCTGGCGTAGCACAAAACTCCTGTTACCTGTTGTGGGCCATGCTGCATGTAGTTACAGCATTGTCAGAGCCTCATTTCTTGAATTTCTATTAAATGTATTGACAGGGTTAGGTTTTTCTTGGTACTCTCTCTCGTCTTGCACTTGGAGCTCAGCACAAGATTTCTCATGCTAGTTCAACACTTTTTCTTCACCCTATTTCTAGAGTCAGAGACAGTGTGGCACAGATCTCAATCTGTCTGTCTGTCTAAGGCTGAATTATGGATAATGTAGTCACTGATACAATATATACTGATACAAAATATTTTTCTCTCTCTGTACATAATAGTTGAAAATGAAGTGACAAGCAGATTAATAAATCAACAATAATGTTATGGTAAAAACTGCAGACAAAAGTTATCGCCTTGTGTGAGTAGATATATGGTGAATCAGAATTTTTTAACATGATTCATGACTTTTTGGAAATCAACCATTTCTAATAGAATGGTTGTATCAGTATTTGTATAGATGCTGCTAAGGCAATGATTGCTAAAATGACAGTAATAATGTCACTAAGAGGAAATGATAAACTTTAGCCCCAGCCATTGTATCTTGTGGAGACAAGTACTCACGATAAAGATGGTGCTTCCAAGTCTAAGGTTGGTTCTTGATGAAGCAGTTAAAATTATCAATTATGTTAAATCATGGACCTTTTCAATGCTGATTGTTTTCAATATTATGTGAAGGTTATGGGATTTGACACAGAGGTTAGATAGTTCCCAGGGCAAGATCTTAATGAGACTGTTCAAATTAAGAGGTGAATTACGAGCTCTTGTGACTTCAGTTTTCTTCAAAATTAAATGACCATTTGAGCGATGTGACTCAGTTGTTTAGATTACTATTTTTGGCAGATATATTTGGAAATGAATTACATCTATCTTCACAAGGAAAATAGACAATAATGTGATTGAATAGGCTTTCCAGGCGTAATAAGTCTTGAAAGTCTCTTCGGGTTTGCTGCCGGATCCTAAAATCAACTTGACTCGATATTTCGGCGATCCAACTGTTCACCATCTTCAGGAAAATGCTGCTTATGCTGATGAGTCCCGCTGAGAACTGACGCCAGGTTGCAAATCGACGTCCTATATAGGCCACCGTTCAGTACACGGAGCATGCACTGCCATTACAGTTTCTGCCTCCCAAAACAGGGAGGTGGCACCGCCCTTAGTTAAACACTGCTGGCAACAATATATCGCAATCAAGGCCACACTGAAGAACATTCAGTTTTGATGTGAGATAATACCGGATTCCACGTTTTGCTAAGAGGAAACCCATTGTCTCTGTTGATTAAATTATCAGTCAACCTAATTTCTGTAAGTACTATTTCTTTGACTTTGTCACATCTGGTCTAAACTTACATCCTTAAGTTTGGAAGGAGTGAAGACTGTCTGTAAGGAAGGTGTCAAGTGAATTTTTAATTGCTTTGTTAAATGGGTATAGTTTGCATTTATTATTGGCAAGTCTGGATGTT
Organism: Schistocerca gregaria; assembly: GCF_023897955.1. Lineage (NCBI taxonomy): Eukaryota > Metazoa > Arthropoda > Insecta > Orthoptera > Acrididae > Schistocerca > Schistocerca gregaria. The sequence continues at coordinate 82,887,698 of NC_064931.1, forward strand.
AAGCTATTTAGTCTCAATACAACTACCTTTTCCACTATTTTTGTCACAATACTACTTATTTGCTCGGGTTCATTTGTTGCCAAGAGGTTAAGTATATTTCTGGAAGCATTTACACTTCGAGTGAGATCTTGAACTAATTCCTCAAAACCGAGCGAGGTGGCGCGGTGGTTAGCACACTGGACTCGCATTCGGGAGGACGACGGTTCAATGCCGTCTCCGGCCATCCTGATTTAGGTTTTCCGTGATTTCCCTAAATCGTTTCAGGCAAATGCCAGGATGGTTCCTTTGAAAGGGCATGGCCGATTTCCTTCCCAATCCTTCCCTAACCCGAGCTTCTGCTCCGTCTCTAATGACCTCGTTGTCGACAGAACGTTAAACACTAACCACCAACCACCAACCTAATTCCTCAAACTAACTTTGGAGGAGGCATTTAGTACAATTTTGGTTATGTTTTGCAACTACCAGTGGGTTTGAACATTTATTTTCAGTAACAGATCGAGGATAAATTGAAATTGCCACCAAGTTTAGCTGTATGAGTGGGGTTTTTATTTGAAATCGCTCAAGTTTTCTTTGAACCTTTCAGCAGCTGTGTAATCAGTGGACCAGTTATTAATTTGTTCTGCTTGTCAAGCACAACCTCTACCCACAGTAATTCACAGGTACAATCTACTTCAGTTTTGCTACAAGATAAACTACACTCCTAGAAATTGAAATAAGAACACCGTGAATTCATTGTCCCAGGAAGGGGAAACTTTATTGACACGTTCCTGGGGTCAGGTACATCACATGATCACACTGACAGAACCACAGGCACATAGACACAGGCAACAGAGCATGCACAATGTCGGCACTAGTACAGTGTATATCCACCTTTCGCAGCAATGCAGGCTGCTATTCTCCCATGGAGATGATCGTAGAGATGCTGGATGTAGTCCTGTGGAACGGCTTGCCATGCCATTTCCACCTGGCACCTCAGTTGGACCAGCGTTCGTGCTGGACGTGCAGACCGCGTGAGACGACGCATCATCCAGTCCCAAACATGCTCAATGGGGGACAGATCCGGAGATCTTGCTGGCCAGGGTAGTTGACTTACACCTTCTAGAGCACGTTGGGTGGCACAGGATACATGCGGACGTGCATTGTCCTGTTGGAACAGCAAGTTCCCTTGCCGGTCTAGGAATGGTAGAACGATGGGTTTGATGACGGTTTGGATGTACCGTGCACTATTCAGTGTCCCCTCGACGATCACCAGAGGTGTACGGCCAGTGTAGGAGATCGCTCCCCACACCATGATGCAGGGTGTTGGCCCTGTGTGCCTTGGTCATATGCAGTCCTGATTGTGGCACTCACCTGCACGGCGCCAAACACGCATACGACCATCATTGGCACCAAGGCAGAAGCGACTCTCATCGCTGAAGATGACATGTCTCCATTCGTCCCTCCATTCACGCCTGTCGCGGCACCACTGGAGGCGGGCTGCACGATGTTGGGGCATGAGTGGAAGATGGCCTAACGGTGTGCGGGACCGTAGCCCAGCTTCATGGGGACAGTTGCGAATGGTCCTCGCCAATACCACAGGAGCAACAGTGTCCCTAATTTGCTGAGAAGTGGCGGTGCGGTCCCCTACAGCACTGCGTAGGATCCTACGGTCTTGGCGTGCATCCGTGCGTCGCTGCGGTCCGGTCCCAGGTCGACGGGCACATGCACCTTCCGCCGACCACTGGCGACAACATCGATGTACTGTGGAGACCTCACGCCCCATGTGTTGAGCAATTCGGCGGTACGTCCACCTGGCCTACCGCATGTCCACTATACGCCCTCACTCAAAGTCCGTCAACTGCACATACGGTTCACGTCCACGCTGTCGCGGCATGCTACCAGTGTTAAAGACTGCGATGGAGCTCCGTATGCCATGGCAAACTGGCTGACACTGACGGCGGCGGTGCACAAATGCTGCGCAGCTAGCGCCATTCGACGGCCAACACCACGGTTCCTGGTGTGTCGGCTGTGCCGTGCGTGTGATCATTGCTTGTACAGCCCTCTCGCAGTGTCCAGAGCAAGTATGGTGGGTCTGACACACTGGTGTCAATGTGTTCTTTTTTCCATTTCCAGGAGTGTACTTCTAACAGCGTCTAACACATCGTGACCAACTTTATTTACTCTATCCTTTCTGAACACCATTAGGTCCTTGGTAAAAATACCAGCTGAAATAACCTTCAGCTTTAACCAGCTTTTGGTACCTGCAGTGATTTGAGCTTCAGTGCTTTCTATTAGCACTCAGAGCTGTGGCCTTTCCCATTGTAACTACAATAATTTAATACTATAATACCTATGGTTCCTAGGTCTACTGTAATACTGTTTGACCTGCGCCATTTGAAAGTAAGCCCTTTGTGTTCTTTCCCTGGGTCGTTTTATTTATTTATTTATTTCGTGTTCCGGTGATCCATGTTGTGAATACATCACAGGATATGGAACGTGTCAGTTTTACAAACTTTTTATGGTATTTTGTAAGAATGCAGAAAGTTGAAATAAGTGGTTCATGTAATGTTAATACAACAGCTGATTCCTCAAACTGGGGGACTATCAAGCACGGGGTCCCACAGGGTTTGGTCTTAGGTCCTTTACTGTTCTTGATATACATTAATGACTTACCATTCCATATTGATGAAGATGCAAAGTTAGTTCTTTTTGCTGATGATACAAGTATAGTAATAACATCCAAAAACCAAGAACTAAGTGATGTAATTGTAAATGATGTTTTTCACAAAATTATTAAGTGGTTCTCAGCAAACGGACTCTCTTTAAATTTTGATAAAACACAGTATATACAGTTCCGTACAGTAAATGGCACAACTCCAGTAATAAATATAGAATTTGAACAGAAGTCTGTAGCTAAGGTAGAATTTTCAAAATTTTTAGGTGTGTCCATTGATGAGAGGTTAAACTGGAAGCAACACATTGATGGTCTGCTGAAACGTCTGAATTCGGCTACGTATGCTATTAGGGTTATTGCAAATTTTGGTGATAAGAATCTCAGTAAATTAGCTTACTATGCCTACTTTCATTCACTGCTTTCGTATGGTATCATATTCTGGGGTAATTCATCATTGAGTAGAAAAGTATTCATTGCTCAAAAACGTGTAATCAGAATAGTGGCTGGAGCCCACCCACGGTCATCTTGCAGACATCTATTTAAGGATCTAGGGATCCTCACAGTATATATATTCACTTATGAAATTTGTTGTTAATAATCCAGCCCAGTTCAAAAGTAATAGCAGTGTGCATAGCTATAACACCAGGAGAAAGGATGATCTTCACTATGCAGGGTTAAATCTGACTTTGGCACTGAAGGGGGTAAATTATGGTGCCACAATAGTCTTTGGTCACCTACCAAACAGCATCAAAAGCCTGACAGATAGTCAACCAACATTTAAAAATAAATTAAAAGAATTTTTAGATGACAACTCCTTCTACTCATTGGCTGAATTTTTAGATATATATTAAGGGAGGGAAAAAAACTAACTTAAGCATTAGTGTCATGCAATATTTTGTGTAATGTTATATCTTGTACAGACATCTTTCATTAACCTGACACATTCCACATCATTACGAAGTGTCGTATTCATGATCTATGGAACAAGTATTAATCTAATCTAATCTAATCTAATCTAATCTAATCTAATCTAATCTAATCTTGCTATTATTCATATTAAAATTATATGGCTTAGATTAACATTACAAATTAAAATCACAAAAAAATAAATGTTACAAAGTTAAGTATTACAGACTCTATACACGTACATACAGAAAATATACTACTGAAAACTTAAGATGTTTACAAGTAATAGATATACAGGATCACAAATGAAGAGTGGGAAATGTATCTGAGACTTATCCGTACAGTTACTAGGGTACTATTCATCGTGGTTCAGCAACTCTTCTATAGTATAAAATGACCCTTGCAATAGGAACTGCCTTAAGCTTTTCTTAAACGAGAACTCATCATCTACTAAACACTTAATTTGTGAAGGGAGGGCGTTAAAAATCTTACAACCACTGAAGTGGACCCCCTTCTGTACCTTACTCAGGTCTGCATGCTCATAGTGGATATCATCTTTTCTTCTGGTATCATGATTATGATAAACACTATTAGGTTTGAAGAGGGGCTTTTTTTCCTTATGAAACACATCAAGGAGAATATATATTGTGCAATGGATGTGAAGATTTGAAGTTCTTTAAAAAGATTTCTGCATGTGGCTCTAGGGTGGGCTCCACTCATGATTCTTATGGCTCTTTTCTGTGCAGATAGCACTTTCCTAGCAAGTGGCTGATTTCCCCAGAATATGATTCCATATGCCATAATGGCATGAAAATAACCATAATAAGCTGATTTACTGGTTTCCATATTTCTGTAAGAGCAGATAATGCGTAAAGCATAAGTTGCCGAATTCAGCCTTTTGCAGAGATCCAAGATGTGGTTTGACCAGTTTAGTTTGCTATCTATATGTAAGCCAAGATACTTTGTACTATCAACCTTAGCTATCTGCATGTCACCTAGTTTTTGTTCTTGTTCGTCTTCTTTAGAGACTGTCTGAAACGGGACATAGTTTGTTTTACTGTGATTAATAGAAAGACCATTTACATTAAACCAGTTCACAATATCACTAAAAACCTTATTAGCTGTCACCTAAAGTTCATCCACTGAGTTATCAACCAGTAGCGTAGTGTCATCAGCAAAGATGGTGAATTTCCAAAATCTGTGCATAGAGAAAGATCATTAATAAAAATAATAAAAAGTAGGGGGCCCAGAATGGAGCCTTGAGGCACTCCACAGGTGATTGTTCCCCATTCTGATGATGCTGATGCACCTTCTTGACTATCCAGTACAACTTTCTGTTTTCTGTTTGAAAGATAAGAATGGAGCCACTTCCCTGCTGCCCCACTTATGCCTAGATATGAAGCTTTATGCAAAAGTATTTGGTGACTGACACAGTCAAACGCTTTTGAGAGGTCACAAAGTATTCCAACTATCTTCATCTTTTTGTTGATGGACTCCAAAACATTGGCAGCAAATGCAAATATTGCATCTTCTGTTGATAACCCCTTCTGAAATCCAAACTGACTTTTACTGATGATCTTATATTCAATGAGGTGATTAACAATCCTGGCATGCATTAGTTTCTCTAAAACCTTAGAAAAACTCGTCAGTAGTGAGATTGGCCGATAGTTAGCAGTATCTGCCTTATCTCCCTTTTTATACAGAGGTTTCACAACTGCATACTTAAGTCTTTTGGGCACTATTCCTTGCTTAAGTGACACATCAAAAATGTGGCAAAGGATTCTACTTAAGTGGCCGCAGCAGTATTTTAATAATTTGCTAGATATGTTGTCAACTCCAGTGGAGTTTTTACTTTTCATGGATCTAATTATTCTTTCAATTTCTGGAATAGTGACTGTTGTTATTTTGATTTGTGGTACTGTGCAAGGTACGCTGGCTTGCAGAAAACTAATGGCTTGATTTATGGAGCCTTACGATCAAATTTGTTCTGTTACTGTTAAAAAATGTTTGTTGAACATATCAGCAACTGTTTTTGGATCACTAACAATATGATCCTGATTTTTTATTTGAATATTTTCACTGTGAACTGCACTTTTCCCCGTTTCCTTCTTTACAAAATTCCAAATAATTTTTACTTTATTGTTCGAGTTATCAATTTCTGCCTTTAAGAACATGTTCTTTGATGCCTGTATGATTTTGTTAAGAATTTTACTGTACAATTTCTAATGCTTAATCTTATGTGAATCATATGATGTCTTGGCTCCTGCATAAAGCTCCCTTTTTGTTCTACAGGAAATTTTGATGCCCTTAGTAACCCAAGGCCTGTGATCTGATTTATACAGATTTTCTCTAAGTAACTTTTTAGGAATGTTTCTTCAAAAATACTTGTAATCTCGTTGATGAATATATTAAATTTGGAGTTTACATCAACAGCAGCATACACAGAAGACCAGTCCATGTGCTGTAGTTTGTGTTTAAAGTTTTCCATGTTGTGTGTGTTTCTAATCCTAATGTTTTTCCAAATGAAATTTATTCTCCTTTGTACATTTATTTGGTTTATGGTGAGGAACTGTCCATCATGATCAGACAGGCCATTTGTAACATTTTTTACACTTAAATTACTATATGCATCCTTATCTATAAATATATTGTCTATTAATGTACTTAACTTGCTGTTACTGTAGTTGGACTGTTTACCACTGACACTAAATTGTAAGAGCACATCAGGTGTTCAAGATCTGTTCTATTCCTATTTTCTGTTAAAAAGTCCACATTAAAGTCACCCATTACAGTGACTGATTTAGTTTTTTCTAGGCAGGCGGGACAAGAGTGATTCAATATTTCCCATAAAAACGTTCAGATATCCAGCAGGAGCCCTGTAAATTGACAGCACAATAACTGTTGCACTGTCTGTTGTTATCTCAATACCACACACCTCAAAGTGCTGTTCCACGCAATATTTGCTTAAATCTAGAGATTTATACACTACATTATTCCTAATAAATATTGCGACACCACCCTTTCCCATACTAGATCTACAATAGTGGGCAGCTAAACAAAAGTTTTCAATCTGTAACATGTTGATTCCGTCTGTGATATGATGTTCAGAGAAACACAATATATCAGGTTCACTTCCACACTCTTCATCACTTAGGTGAATTAGCAGTTGGTCTATTTTATTTTTCAGACCTCTTATATTTTGATGAAATACAGACAAAGTTTGAGACTTGCTCACCTTTACATTTGTATATTTGTTTGTGGTATTTTTTCTCAGTAGACTAGTTAGTTCTGCTTGTGGCGCTGGAGTCCCATGTTTAATACACGAGAGAGATGTTTCACATGATTTTGACTGTTTTTCTCTCGTGTCACTCAACATAAAAAACGCTGAGTTACCTTTCTGTTTCGTGTAGGACGAGCTGCTGCTTCCGCTGTGTTTGGTTCAGCTGCTAATTCTCGTACTGAAGCCACTGCTATTTCAGATGATGATGCTGTTTCAGTTGATGATGATGTCGGTTCCACACAATGGGATACGTGGTTTGGCCATAAAAAGTTTTTGCAATTAAACATGCTACACTCATTTGCATTTTCAGTATGTTTTACGCTGTATTTGTCTTTGGGTACAATGTTTTCCTCACTGATGTTTGGTTCTCTATAACTGAGTGGTATTATGGGCCCACTTAGTGCTTTTTCTTTCATTACAGTCTCTAATATGAAATTTGTGATTTCTCTCCTCCCAAGATTGTTTAGGTGAAACCCGTTTTGTGTATGAAACTTTCTATGAAATTTGCTTGCTTTAATTATCATAATATTTGCGAATTTTGAGCACAGTTTGTAGATCTGTGAATTTACGCTGGTTACTTCTGTGTTTACACATGACCAGTTTGGAAGATCATGTCTGAAAGGCACATCCACTAAAAACACTTTCTTCGATACAATGCACGGTAATTTGGCTTTTAAAGTTTTTATTAGATGTTGGCTGTTGTTGCAAGCAACATTGTTTGTTCCTGTTGCAATTACCACAATGTCAGAGGTGCAAGATTTGGGGGTGTTTTGGTTAACGTTTTTGAGTACGAAACTTGCATTGGCTTGAGGGTAAACGTAGCCTAAACATTCAATCTGAGCGTTTTCATTTAAAAGTTTAGATAAATTGCGTCCTTGGCTGTCACCTAAGATAATAGCCTTGAGCTTTTGGCAATACGATTTTTGTTTTTCATCAGATTTCGTGTTTACTTCCACTTTGTTTTGGGATGTACTAATAAGTAACTTTGGGTTTGTGGGCGGTGGTTGTGACATTTTTGGTTGAATATTAGTTTTAGATGACAATAGACATAGTTGCACTTTACCGTTTGGGGTGGTACACATATTTTTCCTGGAATTCTTATTTGCAGCACTAGAATCATGGTCCTGGTTTACAGTAACATGCTTGTTATTACTGGGATTCCTAGCCATCCGTGGATAACATGAACACAATACACTGTCTTTGCGGCCATCACTTTCACTTTCGGGCAGTTTCTTCTCTACTTGTATGCATTTTTCCATGTGGTCTTCGTATTCCGAAAGTGTTGCAGCCAGATCTTGTTTCAGTACACTAATTTCCTTCTTCTGTGCCGCCAAAATAACTTCAAGATTGCTTACTTCTAAGCACTCAGCAGATAATTTTCCCATCACTATTTTGTGATTCTTCAGGAGTTCTTTGTGCTTACAACGTAATGCAGCTAGTTCTTCTTTCACTGTATTGAATTCCTTTTCCTGTAGTGTTAGGGAGTCCTTTAATTTATTTTCTGCTAGATGCTCAACACACGTTCGGCATTACCACTGGTCTCCATTGTTTATGAGTTTAAGGTTTATTTTCCCGCACTTATCGTGATACCAACACTTGCATTCTGTGCATAGGATACCTTTCACTACCTTTCTGGAGCACATATTACAAACGGAGCGATCACATAATAACGAAACTGAGAGATGATCTTTTTCACAGATATGATGATACATAACAATCCCCAGGCATTCGCTCAACACAACACACTTTCGTCGAATGGCCACAGTGTGTGGCAGAACTGGTCACTCTGGAACACTTATTCCCAATTCTCCACTGTCCATTGCTACCACTGTTTTCATCTCCTAGAGTGTGTTTTAGTGTTGGCAACAAAAATATGTGGGTTTTGAGGTGCTGCCAAGCCATTGTGCACCATTCTTTCGAACACACTATGCACAGTCAATGTGCTACCTGGACTTCTAAAGTTGAGAACAATTCCATTGGTTTATTTTGTGAATATTTTTTCAACCACTCTCCTGGGGCTGTCTAGTCTTTGTATGGCTGTGGTTGTTCCTTCATAATTCCTTCGCTGTTGCATCGATGACAACTGACTACTGCAGTTTTAGGATGGCTGAAATGTTTCTAATGTATTTGCTACTTGTATTACATTCAATGACTATAGCTCCCCCCCCCCCCCCCCCCCTCAGTGTCACAGAGCTCACTGATTGACCCATTTTGCTGTACATGTCTTCTTTTATGCTGGTGGATCCATTTCTCAGGAGGTCTAGTGGTCAGTTCTGTCTTTCTTAAGGGTCTACAGATCATTTTGATCAGATAGTGTATTTACAATTTGTACTGGCACAACTACTGTGATCACATAGTCATTCTCCTACACTAAAACAAATTAGAACCCATAAATTGCAATATATTCTATAATCTCAAATAATACAAGTTTAGACTTGTTGTGACTGACAATTCCCAATTTTTTCACAATCACAACTTTTATTGATGTAAGTTCACAAGGTTGATGACTGAACATACAAACGAAAGGTAAAAATAACAAAAAAAGTCTCCTAATCAAGGCAAACAAATGTTCACTTCTAATTTTCCACAAAGGTTCGTGGTAACATATTGACACAGTAGTAACAGTCCAATTCTGAGACAAAGACATAATCTTTAATGGTCGCAGTACACGAGGTCGGCATCTGGCGTGAACTGAATTTCGGGCCTGGTTCCAGCCCCTAAATAGCTGTCTCCATCCAATCAGGTTTCGGCATAGTGATACTTCCCGCATTCCAGCAGGCCGTGGCCCGAGCTCCCCCTGCAGGAAGTAGTGCTCAGAATGTCTGTTTCCATTATCTTGTATTTAAATTGCCGGTGTTTATCATGGTGCTTTTGGGTATGCCTTGGTCATAAACAACCTTGTCCTCTGTGGTATTATATGGGTTGCCGGCCCTCAGTGGCTACCTTGGCTCCGGTATAGCACCCCTCCCCCTTTAGAAAAGCTGGTGCAGCGTGGGTGATTGCGGGGGGGAGAGAGTACCAATATAGCCTGGTGCCATAGGCTGATCTACAGCTAAGTCCTCCTGAAGGAGGTAGTGGAACCTGGCCACCAGAGAGTAGGGTGCTGCTTTCCACACTAGGTTGCGGGAATGCTGCGGCTGGAATGCTGCGGCTGTGAGGTGACATCGGGCAGGGCAAGCAGCATCGTCCAAGTGAGGCGACGTCAAAGAGGGACTGGGAAATTGGTTCGGGGTAAGGTCCTGGAGCTGTCCCAGGTCCAGAGTATGCAGCGGTGTAGGACTAGCATCTGATGGTTATCTCCGGGAAGATCATCCACCAACTGGGAGAGGGCATCAACATAGGCCCCAAGGAAGGGACCAGCAACGGGAGACAGAGGGGGGGGGGGGGGGGGAGGAGAGAGAGAGAGAGAGAGAGAGAGAGAGAGAGAGAGAGAGAGAGAGAGAGAGAGAGAGAGAGAGTTTAGGGGCTGTGGCTGCTCGAGGGAACAAGGACCCAGTTGGTTGCGGTGACGCAAAACCACCCAGTTGTCCAGGCGTACATCGAACAGTTGTTGACCACAGGGCCAGATAATGACCCCCTGGAAGCCAGCTGAGCCGGGGCCTGAAACCGCGAGCCCACACATTGGAACCAGATGAACAGCAGGAAATGCCGGGCAGGGCACGAGGTCTCGTCTGCGGCAAGAGGAGATGGAGTAGGGTCCGAGGCTGGCAACCATGGAGCAGTTCGGCTGGACTCTTGTCACCCACGGGCATGGCCCCGTAGGTACTCAGAAGTAATGTAAGAGCTTCTTCAGGGGAACGACACTCCATGTACTTCTTCATCTGAGTTTTTGTTGACCCTATTACATAAGATTATACATATTAATGAGTAGATTATTACTTGTAAATTCTTAAAGTCAGTCAGTAATTGTGTGAAATACTGGTAATCAAAGTTTTTTTGTCCCATGACAGTTTTCAGGGATCCTTACAAGGGAACCTCCACATCGCACCCCCCTCAGATTGTTATAAGGTGGCACAGTGGATAGGCCTTGAAAAACTGAACACAGATCAACCGAGAAAACAGGAAGAAGTTGTATGGAACTATGAAAAAATAAGCAAAATATACAAACTGAGTAGTCCATGAGCAACATAGGCAACATCAAGGAGAGTATTAGCTGAGGAGCGCTGTGGTTCCGTGGTTAGCGTGAGCAGCTGCGGAACGAGAGGTCCTTGGTTCAAGTCTTCACTCAAGTGAAAACTTTATTTTCTCTATTTTCGCAAAGTTATGATCTGTCCGTTCATTCATTGACGTCTCTGTTGACTGTAATAAGTGTAGCGTCTGTGTTTGTGACCGCACCACACAACTGTACGATTTTTATGGAAGTTGCAAGCTATATTTGCTGGATTCATATTGCCCACAGAATACATCTCATGTATTTAATGCACTCTCGTCCAAAGTAGCGAACTGTCAACTGTCAGTCAGGGAGCCTTGTTAGCATGAATACTCTCTTACGTGTGTTGTAGTGGACTGACGTCATGTGTTTTGATGTTTGTCTAGGTGTAGTGTCCCCATACTATGGCGCAGTTACCTCGCATCGGATGGGTGGACCGACGGATAATAATTGTCTGAAAATAAAAAATTAAACTTTTCGCTCGAGGGAAGACTTGAACCGAGGATCTCTCGTTCCGCAGCTGCTCATGCTAAGCATGGGACCACGGTGCTCCGTAGCTCAGGCTATCCTTGATGTTGCCTATCTTGTGCATGGACTACTCAGTTTGTATATTTTGCTTATTTTTTTCATAGTTACACACAACTTCTTCCTGTTTTCTTGATTGACCTGTGTTCAGTTTTTCAAGGCCTATCCACTGTGCCACCTTACAACTAAATCTGAGGGGGTTGCGATGGGGAGGTTCCCTTGTTAGTTTGTCTTTTGGTCATTTTACATTTGTGTGTGAAGTTGTTAACCTTGTAACAGTATTTTTTTCCTTCTGTCAACCAGGAGAACCTGCTCAACAAAGAGGCAGAGGCAGAGGCAGAGGCAGAGGCAGGGGCAGAGGCAGGGGCATGACCAGCAACAGGACCAGGGGCCAGACCAGGACTAGCAACAGCAGCAGGGGCACGACAACAAACAGGAGGAGCAGGAGCAGAAGTGACAATTCTTCAGAAGTGACAATTGTCCTCGAGTGAGTTTAATCGGTGGTGGGTGTTGGTGATGTAGTAGCAGTACCTTTATGTGGCTATTCCAGCAGAAAAGTTTTGTTGATTTAGCATTGTTTTCCTCCCCCCTTTCCCCACACGTTTTGTGCACACAGGGCTCCATCCATTGCAGTACTCCTTTGTTTCATATGTTGATGTCACTTTCTCTGGCAACTTCTTTTTTCTAAAACTTAATGCACCCAGCTGAAATGTGTGACTTACGATAACACTCCGTTTATTTCATCCAATAATCGACCACCACCTTCATGCAAATTTAATTGAAGTAAAAGCTGTCCAAATGGGACACTTTTAGTAGTGCAGAATGTTATCTGTTAGCTTAGAGTTGCTATAATACTAGTGCCAAGCATCCAACATTGTATACAACCCGTTCTGTAGGTGTTGGAAGAGGGTGCGTGGTTGGGTCATCATGTACTCTTGCAGATACAGCCACTCGACAACTCGAGGACTGCACCAGATGTGGTTATTTCAGTTTCCTGCACAAAACTCAGCCAGTCAGGGTTACTTGCTGTGACAGCTGTGGCAAAACCCTCCTCATTGTCAACAGTGCTAAATCACATCTGGAGGCTAATATTATTGATGCTGCCAAAGTAAAGAGACAAATACTCTTCTGCCTATTGGGAAATTGTAAGCATTAACTTTAGCTGCCTGGGGCATTTCCACGGCATTTGAATTCTTTGGGATGATCCTGACATAATTGCCGGACACCTGTGTGTGTAGGAACACTCGCTCATGTGAAGCTGAGAGCAATGACAGCAAGCTAACTGGATCCCTGGTTTCTAATGGTCAGGGATTTTTCCTTTCAGTCCTCAAGCAATTCCTGAGTATGCAGTTACACCGAGTATGCAGTTACACCATCAGATTTGGTAAAACAACATGTTAAGACACATTCATAAAAGTTTTATATCATAGAAACCCATCAAATTTTTCCCATCAAATTTTTTGTAAGTAGACAAAGCTTTTTATAAACCCTTTTGCTAACTGTCATTTTCAGTGGTCAGTGCTGAAATTCATACATTTCTATACTGTCATACAGCATTCTCTTTAAATTGCCATATATCATACTGTGTTCAGTTTAAAAATTTGAAAATACAGTTTACCTACAAAAGTATGTAGGTTGTAATGATATATGCAGATCTTTATAGTTTTTCACTTTCAATTGTTTGACAACCATAAATAAAGTGTTTCTACCATAATACAAACTTGATTTTTTTCATATACCTAACACTATACTTTATTTCATGAAGATTTGCTAAAGATCACAAAATCAATGAAAATTTCTGAGTACAATGACACAAGAAAAATATAATTGTTATTATTTTTTAGAGAGATAGTAAACATAATATCTGGAGACTACATTACAGGCTGTCCCACTTCTGTGTTACGTAACATTTGTGCTTAAGGACACCTCAACTCATTTAAAATATCAGGAAGAATATCGCTATAACTTCTTGAAATACAGCTGCTTTCATTAAAAAAAACTGTTTCTAATATTTCCAATAGCTCATGAACTGTATTGTCAAAGTCTTCTACTTGGACTTTGTGGAATTTTAGTTAACCCAAGCATTCATCAGGTACAAAAATTTTATACCAACTGCACAATACTACACTGTATTATTCAGAATATTTTTATACCAGCAAAATTCATCTGGCCAAAACAGTAACTTTTATTTGCAGTTTGTACTAGTGCTCTGCAATAAGAAACCAAAATATCAAAGCAGCAACTGTGAAAAGTAAGAATGACTGACTAACAAAACTTGTAAAAACAATTTAATTGTATGCACTTCACTCACCTAATGTAAGAATCACAAAGGATACCAAAGCACATTTGATATTTCGATAAAACCACAATAAAATAGCAACAATCTGTCCTAGTCAAATTGCCACACAAGGGAACGACCAGAGGAATAAAGGCACAGTGGTACATGCTTGACATGGCAGGTGCATTGAGTGGTGGGGGGTTGGTTACTGCCAGCTCAGGTGCCATGTATCATTAACCTGCTATAATAGGAATTAAGTACAATATAAAGATGTTTGTGTTCAAATGTGTTGTTTATTTACAGCAATGAAGATAAATTAATCCTCTTATGACACCAATAACAACTCAGTTGATTCCAGATGTCATTACTCGTAGCTGCACCAAAGCCAGCAAACATTTAAATGAAAATGTGCAGTGATATCTGGAGTAAAAAAAATACATAGTTCAAGCATTTAACACTGAAATTAGGAAAATCATAATTTGGTACAAAATATGAATTTTAATTCAGTGTGGTGTAACACTGTAAATATTACACTGCTGCAGTTGGCAGAAGTCAAAATCATGAAAACTATCAACTTTTACTGATGTCTATAGAGGCGAACTGTTGGGTTGAGCAACAAGTCGATGAGATAAACCTCTGCCACCTATGTGGTCATGGAAGGAGTATACTTCCTAGATCATTATTTAGTCATCATGTGAACAAATACACACTTGGCAGATGATACGTGATCAAGTCAAGAAGCTCACTCCACCTCCCCTCTCCCACCCCATAACTCATTTTTCTTTCTTACTTTGTTTTCTATTCTCGCAGGAGACAGGTGAGGAGGGGGCAGAAATGTCTCTGGAAGGATACCTATGTCCTGGCAGCCCCCCTCACCCAGTTACAGCACTGACTGAATGATCTGATAAGTGAAATGTCGCTAATTAAACCAGTATAGCCAGAAAACTATTTACCAGCAACACGAATCCTGTAGTGCACAGTCTGAATGTTATTCCTATAATGTTGGGTACCCATATGGTGGTACATCATGACTTGACATTAGATGTGATACTGCTGCAGCAATGTACAATTGGAACACGTGCATCATTGTTTATCACAGGTGCAGACAGTAAACATAGGTCTGAGCCAAGTGAAGAGGGCATTATATGATGTTTAATCAAAACATAAGCAATATTACTGCTGCTCTTCACAGTTATTGACACATTAAAGGAATATGGAGAGGTCCTCTCTCTGCACCAGGGTTGAAGAATACTGTTTGGAAGTTAAAATTAACTGGCTATTTGTGAATTGCTTCCAGAAGTGGCAACAATTGCACCACAAATTGTTGAAAAAGTACTCTTCCTATGGCTAGGAAAACTGGATGCAATGTGTATGACCTTGAAGCAGTGCACGAGCTATTGATGATGAGTAGAATGGGGGAGGTAGTCAACATCCCAGCTGAGATGTTTCACGCAGCAGTAGAGCAATCTGTAGTGCAGTTCCAACTTGTCATGGATGCAGATGGTTGTTACTTTGAGCAATGTTTGTGTCTTGGAATGTATAACATGGTATGCAAGTGAGAACCTTTACTCCATTCTGTGGATAATAAAATGTTTTCGGGACTGGTTTAATAATTATTTCTGTTACACATGTGTTTACAAATGTTTCGACAAAATTTTTGTCCTACACTCAACCATTTTTATGGGGGTCCCCTCAGCTAGCAGATGTTTATAAAAAAAGACACCATATACAACGTGAAAAAGTAGGGTCCCAACCTTCTTCCGTGGTACAAGCATGTGAACTTCCTTCTACATCTGTTGATGATGACTCTCCGTGAGGTAATTTCCTGCATCCTCCTTACTCGGAAATGCTTAATCCAGTAACAAATTTTGTTCAGTACCCGAAACAGTCGTAATTTTGGTAAAATTCGATGCTGTCATTTAGAGTCAAATGTCTTCAGGAAGTTAAGGAATACTGCATCCACATCATTGCCTCAATCTATGGCATTCAGTATTTTGTGCCAGAAAAGTGAACTTTTATTTCCCCGTGACTGACATTTTCACGTATTGTGCCAGTTAGAATCTAGGAGGTAATTCTGTTTGATGCACTTCATTACATTTGATTTCAGAATATATTCTAGTATTCTGCAGTGGATGAACATCACTGAGACATGACAGTAGATTGATGGTATACTTTTGGTACACTTCTTGTAGATGGGTATGACCTGTACCTAATTCCAGCCACTGGCCACATTTTTTTGCTTTAGGTATCTGCAGTATACAGTAACAATTAAAATGGGAGCTAACTCAGCTGTACGTTGTGCATAGAATGACAGGGACTCCTTTGGGACCTGAGTCACATGTAAATTTTATGGGTTTTAGCTGTTTCTCAATGCCACTGACACAAATATCACTCATTTTTTCCAGTGGTGTGAGAAGTAAAGTTTGGCAATACTTCATATTGCTTAGAAAAGTAACATTGGAGAATGCAGCAGAATGTTTCTACTTTCCTTTTCTAGCAGCCCAGTCAACAAAGACCAAAAATAGGGGAAAAATTGAGTAGTCACAAATTTTTGTACAGGGAAGGGAACAATATACTAAAAACTCCGAACCAGTGCTGTGAGAGGGTGATGGTGACGTTTAAAGGTCACTTTGTGGTTTTTGAGATATTTGAGGTAAACGTATAGTTTCAAGCACAAACAATTCTTGGCACGTCATTAAGCTATATTAAATATCCTACAGTAAGATACTCCCTAGGACTACTAGTGTATTGCAGGAAATGGAAAAATTGCAAATTATTAAAAATAGCATTTCAGAGGTATAAAATTGGTAACTGTTAGATGAAGTGCCTTAAGAACAAATGTTAAATGTGCATACCAGTTCAGTGAAACCATGTTCAGGGAAAAATTGTGTTTTGTGTATGTAACTGGGTGGAGGGGTGGCATCGGAATGTTTTTGTGCAAGGGAGGTATGTTGCCAGACTGGGGGCATGCTGTTCCCCCTTCCATAAGCCTGTTTATGGACAAAATATGTTTGTATCTCTTCATACTTCTCTGCACTGTGAGAGGGAAACTGATTCTCAATCATTGTGTATTCAGCTGCAGTGCTCCTCCAGGAAATCCAACGTTCCCTATTAAAAGTGCTGCTCTTTTATTTATACAGACATGACTATACCTACCCAGCATTTCCTCTCCATTTCTCTTATGTGTGTAGACGTAATAATGTCACGGAGCTTGTGCTTATATACTGGAGTTATTTTAAGTTTATGAAGTGAGTTGCTAGATGAGCTATCATGTAAAAAAGCCTCAGATATTGTCTGCTACTGTCAGGCTGGAAATTTGGGAATAGACCTTGGTCCCAGAGAGCTATCATAGTTGACTCTGTTGTGATCTCCAACACCTTGGGCCACCATTTTGCAGAGATTTCAAGCTCCTCCCACAATCACCCTGCCTTCTTCCATTGGAAACGAGTGGAAGAGGCTCAGGCAATACCCTTCTCTTCTCAGAATCATGAGTGCTGTAATACCACCTTTACTATGAGGGAGCTAGTCTATGCTCTCACTTCATCCCAGTCCTCTGGCCCAGGGCTTGGATGATGTCCACATTCAGATGTTGTGAACATCTCTCTTGCAGGCCAGCACCTTCTCCTTCATACATATAATCGCTTGTGGGCAGAGGGCATGTTTCCCAGACAGTGATGTCAAGTCACTTCCTTCTAGTTATCACCAGCTGTGTTTGCAAAGTGGTGGAACGTATGGTTCATGCCTGGCTGGTATGGTGGTTGGAGTCTCACAATTTACTGACACCCCGCACAGTGTGGATTTCGAGCATGCCGTTCTGCAGTTGACCATCTCATCACCTTGTCATCCATTGTCATGAATCGTTTTCTGTGGAAATACCAGACTATGGCCATGTTTTTTGATTTGGAGAAAGCCTACTACACGTGCTGGAGGACTGGTACCCTCTATACTCTCTACACATCAGACTTCCGTGGCCACACGCATGCCCCCATTTCCTTCAGGAATTTTTAAAAGACCTAGTTTTCAAGGTATGTGTGGGTTTTGCCTTGTTGCACACCTTTATCCAGGAGAATGGTGTGCCTCAGGGTTCCGTCCAGATGCTTGTCCTCTTTGCTATCACTGTTAACCCTATAATGGCCTATCTCCCACCTGTCATCCCCGGGTCCTTTTTTGTTGAAGTTTTGCCATCTACTGCAGTTCTCCAGGGACTTGTCTCATTGAGCGTTGTCTTCAGCCATGTCTCAATCATCTTTACTCCTGGGGCATTGACAATGGCTTTTGCTTTTCCACTGACAAAACTGTTCATTGAAACTATGAAATTCCTGGCGCTCATGCTTGGTAGGAAACATCCTTGGTCCTCCCATGTGTCTTACCTGGCTGCCCACTGTATGCAGTCCCTCAGTGTCCTACATGCCCTCAGCAGTACTTCCTGAGGAGCGGACCGGACCGGACCGGACACCCCTCCTCTATTTGTACCAATCCCTTGTCCATTCAAAACTATACTATGGGTGTTTCATTTATGCATCTTTACATCTGTCCTACACCAATAGAGGGTCTGTATGCAGAAGCTGCCGAACTACCACTGTTGTACCGCCGTGACTTACTCTTCAGCAGATATTCATGCTGTATGTCTGTCTTGCCTGGCCAGCCATCCTGTGCCTCCCTCTTTGATGACTCCTTTGATGGCCAGTATAGGGTGCATTCTTCTTTTCTATTACCTCCTGGAGTTCGTTTTTGGCTCTTTGCTCCAGCAGCTTAACTTCATGCTACCTGCCATTTCCCACTGGGTGTGAAACCTCCACCACCTTGGCTTCGTGCAATGGCCGGTGTTGACCTCAGCCTTAATTTGCATCCTAAGGACACTATTCCAACCATGCTGTATCACTATACGTTTCACGACCTTCGCATGGAACTTTGTGACAGTACCTTTGTGTACACTGATGGCTCTCGTGGTGTCGGGTGTACCTTTGTCACTGGCACCAATGTTTTTCCATATCAGTTTCCAGAACACTGCTTAGTATTTACAGCCAAACTCTTCACACTGTATCAGATCATGCAGTACATCCAGAGACACAGGCTTTTCGATTTCATCATCTGCTCCAACTCTCTGTGCCCTTCAGAGCCTATGTGTTCTGTAAATCATCCATCCCTTAGTGCAACGGTCAAGGATACCTGTCACTTGCCCACTCTTGATTGAGCCACTGTGATGTTTATTTGGGTTCCTGCTCATGTTGCCGGCCACTGTGGCCGAGTGGTTCTAGGCGCATCAGTCTGGCACAGCGCAACTGCTACGTTTGCAGGTTCGAATCCTGCCTTGGGCATGGATGTGTGTGATGTCCTTAGGTTAGTTAGGTTTAAGTAGCTTCAAGTTCTAGGGGGCTGATAACTTCAGATGTTAAGTCACATAGTGCTCAGAACCATTTGAACCATTTTTTTGCTCATGTCAGTCTGATGGGAAACGAGACTGCTGCTGATGCTGCTGTCAAAGCTGCAGTCCTGGTACCTCTGACCGCTAGTTCTTCCATTCCCTCTGACAACCTCTGTGTTGCTGTCTGTCTCGGATGTTATTGAATTTAGCATATGTTAAAATTCAGGAGTAAGTAAGAAACATGTATTTTTTTGTTTTCTCCACAAAAAAAAAATCCTGCTCTGAGATACAGGCCTCCGAAGATGACACTGTGAACACCATTTTGAAGATAGGAATTTTAGAAAACTTTTTAAAATGCTGTATCTCTGTAACAGGTCTATATATTTTGTTAGAGCTTATTTTATTTGAAAGATAATTGCTTTATGATTACAATTGTATCCTCCATCTAGACACATCTGTCAAAGTTCTTTAACTGTCACATTATTTTTTTTTTATAATTTACAGAATTTTTTTTGATGTGGTGTCTCTGTTCACCATGGTTCCTGTCAATGAAGCTCTTGCCTGCATATCTGACATATTTCCTACTGATATAGTAGCTTTGTTTAGACATTGCCTTTCCACGACTTACTTTCAGTACAATAATGAGCTCTATGAACAAATTAAGGGAGTGGCAATGGGTAGCCCTCTAAGTCCAGCCATTGCTAATATTTTTATGGAATTTTTTGAACAGCAAGCACTGCAGTCAGCCAGGAAAAGGCCTTTGAAGTGGGATCAGTATGTGTATGACACTTTTGTCATATGGAATCACAGTGAAGAAGAACTGAACCGTTTTTTGAAGCATTTGAATAGCATCAATTCAAAAATACAATTCACTATGGAGACAGAAAGTAATGGACAGATTAATTTTTTGGATGTCTCAGTAATTAAACGAGCAGACGGGACTCTGGGTCACAAAGTCTACAGAAAAGATACGCGTACCAATCGTTATCTTCACAAGGATTCAAACCATCATCCCAGGCAGAAGAGAGGTATTATCAAAACATTGATGGACAGGGCTAATAAAATCTGTGAGCTAGCTTATTTACAAGAGGAACTAAACCACTTGCGAACCACTTTCCAGAAAAATGGGTATGCTGGCAAGGAGATAGATAGAGCACTCCATCCCAGAAGAAAAATGTCCGAAGACATGCAACAACACCAACAATCATCGATGGGGAAAGTTTTTCTTCCATTCATCCACAATATTATGGACCGTATCGGGAAAGTGCTGGCCAAGTTCAGAACTGAAACATTCTTCAGACCCACCAAGAAGATTAGTGAATGCTTAAGATTGGCGAAAGATGCACGACACCCTTTAGCTACTCCTGGTGTGTATAAGATTCCATGTAGTTGTGGGAAGGTTTACATTGGAACCACAAAAAGAAGTATCAATACTCGCCTAACTGAACATAAAAGGAACTGTCGACTGGGACACACAGACAAATCGGCTGTAGCGGAACATGTTTTTCGAACGGGTGACCATGAAATAAAATTTAGTGAGACGAGCATGCTAGCTAAGACATCGCATTATTATGCACGTATGTATAGAGAGGCTGTAGAGATTTTTAAACACCACAATAATTTTAACAGGAAAGAAGAAGGCTTGAAATTAGATAAGATATGGCGATTGACTTTGTACCAAAGATGTGACAATAAATTACCTTCGATCGAGAGTAATGATGCCAGCCAGAGATAGTTTTACTGTTGACAGCATATGACGAGTGGTGGCGCCCTCTACGCGCTCTATATAAACAGGACCTCCACGGCCTAGCAGCCAGTCGTAGACTCACCTCAGATGATGTCGCCCGCAGCTGGCAATGAAACGTCAGGGAGAAGTATTTCTACTAGTGCATCATGGCCTCGTAGCCCGGAAGTTTTAATTACTCTAGAATGAAATGTTGATAGATTCTTTGTATCTTATAAATGTTTTGAGATATCGAAACAAGATCCTGGCAAATGATAGCGCACAAAGATGAGAATGTTTTGCCGTATGATTAATATGTGAAACTTACATATCTACCACAATTTTTAGGAGGCTACTGATTTTTTCAATCAAATAATGTAATTAACGAGGGCCATCGGCAGCTGGTGAAATGAGAACTGCTATGGGTTTTGTAACAATATAAGAGATGAAACTACATGTTTATTTTTATACTGTGAATGGTCTGTTTTGTAAACTATTGACATGACTTGCATGCAGTTGTTAGTTAAACAATACAGTATTTCAGTATTCTGTCACAATTTCAACCACATTACAATGTTAGTGAGATGAATATTTCTAAGATCTGCCATGTTCTGACAAAAGAAGCAGATCTTAACATAGCAACAAGAGAAGTTATGTATCCCTCAGCACTCATCACAGTCCTTCATGAATGGCTCTTCAACTACCTTCCTGGTATGGCTGACAACTCAAGACCTGTCCTGTTGTGTAATTTTTGCAGTAGCTTCTTTTGTCAGAATTTCAACATCAATGACTGCAAACTTATTGCTGTTTTTTGCCACAGTACTTTTCACCTAGGCCCATATACTGTCAGTTAGATTGAAATGAGCTTGATACGGCGGAAGCCAGATTAAACTATGCCCTTTACTGTTACCCATTTCGCCGACCTGGTAGCATGGAGTTTTGACTTGTAGAATACTACAGGTTCAATTAACTTTTCCTTATACACGCTACATTAAACTTTATCTCATGGCACATTTCTTTGTACCCAGAGCAAAATATCAGCTTTCGTCCATTGCACTGTTGAAGCTTTGTGCATCGCAACAATGTGGTATGGGTTTTGTCCATTACTATTGTCGAACTGTGAGGAATGTTTTGCAGCAGAACGTTGTCTTGTCAGCAGGTTAACATGTTCTTGGACTACACTTTTATTGCAAATCTCGTATTCAGATGTACTGCACTGTTGTTATTAATACAATGCTGACACAAAACTCTTGTTCACAATACTTGATGACTGCAGAACATTTCAAAGCAATAAAATACGACTTTACAGCAACACCTGACAAATGTTGATGTGTGTCACTATGTGGTAATGTTTACTCATGGTGTGGCAACAGGGGTACTTTACCAGCCGAACTGCTGGCAGCATAGTAGGGAAAGTCAGCTCACCATTGGTGTTACCTGGGCAACCAAATGTCAAAAGTCGCAACTAATTTTAAACGCAATATAAAGCTGTGGATGAATACACTACAGCAAAACTGGCCACACTCTTCAAAATAGTAATGCCATCATTTAGAAGAAAATGAACCAAAGCACTCTTGCATCTCTTGCCCAGAATTTTACACAAATACCAATTCAGCTGTTGAATATTGTGCATCCTACAGTAAAAAGGTGCAAGTTATAACTATTATTACAGAGACATTTTCAAAGAATACAATTTTGAACCACATTTCATCATTGTCAAAGTACACGGTAGACAAGAAATTTGACGTCTGTAAAAGGATACTTTGGAAGACCAGATCCCTGTGACGGTCATCCCGTAGAAGCAGCTGAAGTTCAAATAGTGCAGTCATTTTATCTTGAAGATAAATGGGACTGTTGTCACCAGAGTGCCAACAGAAAAGACACTATAACTTTAACAGTTGAAGGCCAAAAAGTTGTGAAAGTGAAGAGGTACATGACTCGCAGTATTAAAGGAACTTTTGCAATTTATAAGATCAACTATACAGCTTCACATATTGGAAGATCAAAATTTTATGCGCTACAACCTAAGTGGAGAGTTCCACACCCACCTAGAGATGTCTGTTTATGTGTGTACTGCACAAATTTTGAACCTTGTGTGGTAACTTTGAAGAAATTCCTGGAGCACGTGACATATGACTCCGGGGTTGGACATGTGAAGTCATTAGTAACCTGTGACTTAAAGCGAGAAACTAGTTTGTTTCATGAATGTGGTGACTGCCTTGAAAAGGGAGGACTCTCTTTACAGACACTTGGCCTGGAAGACGTAGCAAATAACTGCAGAAATTATATATGCAACATGAGAGAAAAAAATAAACTAATTAAGAAAACGTTTGTTTTTGACAGTTTCATTGCTGAACTTGGTAAATGGTCAGTGAAAGCAGTAAAACACCAGCATATGAAGAAATTGCAACAACAAATTGCAGAAATGAATGGGTGTGTACTGGCTGAAGAACTATGTTTAGTGTATCACTGTGATTTTGGTTATAACTGGTCTGTAATTCTCCCACAAGAAGTAAAAGGGGAGTAATGACCAGGTTTCAATTTTTACGGGAGTGACATATTTTCAAAACAAGATCACAAGTGTTGCAGTGCCATTGTATATGCACAATGGATGTGTGTATATGCACTCTCCGGGTTTTCCTACAGTGTTGTGGATGTCTGAATGTGTCCTGAGCTTCTATCATCTCACTGCTGTGGACAGGTTACTTCTTTAACTTGGCAAGTAAAAAAGTTATTTACTGTATGACATGTGGCTCATTGCATGCCATCATTTGCAGGAAACCTTGTTTTGATATCTCGAATCATTTGAAATAAGATGAATGTTAGGACCACACAATTTGTGATGCACGAGGACAAGAGTGGGCATGCTGCATGTGATGGTCTTCTGCATATAAAACTCAATAAATAGAGAACAATATGAGATATTGTTCTGCTGTGAATTATATACATTTGATTCACTGCAGTGTATAAGCTAAAATCAACCATACCCAAAGTTTATGCGGTGCATTTTTACTTCTACAAACTCTTTAAAATTTTGTGCAATGTTTTACTTAATTTGTTGCAACACAGTGAGTATGATGGATAACAAAGGGAATGTAGTTCTTTATGGGGTGAAGATATCAGACTGGAAGATGTGCAAAAATAAAATTTTTTCAACAAATATTTTTCAAAAGATTGTATAAGTATTTCATATTGGCCAGAATGCCATATCTCGGCACAGGTACCAGCATTTTGTGAGCAGTACAGCCAAAACAAAAGTTGTGTAGGTAGTGGAGAGTGGGTGAGGTAATTACAATGACAATTAATTACTTGCACTCCCGTCACTTACTATGAATACTTTTATTCTTGCACCATAAGCACAATGCATGTAGCATAGAGTGTATACTACAGAGAACTGATCTGACAAAGGTACATTGCTGCGGTAGGGCAGAGGTATTATTGGAGGTAGATCCAGTGGTTCTACATCCCCACAGTCAACTCATCATGGAATGAAAAGAACACGTCTCTAGTGCTGAAAGGGGTAATACTGCTCCACTGCACGTAGATGGCACACACAAATTAAGTACATGTTCCTAAATCCACTTTATTTAATGGTAAACACTAATTTTGCACCATTAGAACACTATACTAAGTTCACAATTGAATAAATTGAAAATAATTGCACTTGTTTGAGATCTTAATTTAAGCTTTTCTGTCCTTTGTAGCATCTGAAAATGGAATTTCAAGACCAAAACAAGCTATTATTGTATCATGAAGTGACTGTGTCAAAAATAAAAAAAGAAATTACTAATATTAATAATCTGTAATTTTTCCATCCCCCACTATGTGGAAACGATTAATCCTAGATCCTATGTATGCTAACTTGGATGCCACTGTTGTCATTTGCAAAAAAGCAGAATTTGTGAAAAAAATTAATTATATTCTAGTATGGTGGTTACTGAAGGCCCCCCATGCCATGAACCATGGTCCTTGCCTAGGAGTATGGATTAGGTGCCTCAGCGATAGAAAGAGGTCAGACTAATCCATGGTTGCTGAAGAGGGACAGTGCCCTTTCAAGTAGTTGCAGGGGCAACAGTCTACATGATTGAATAATCTGGTCTTGTAAAGTCAGCATGCATGTCCTTGCTGTTCTGATACTGCAAGTCTCTGAAAGTGAGGAGAAATTAGAGCCAATACTTTTCATCCCAAAATTGTATTTCCAGGTGGGGACTGCTCAGGAGGATGTCATATCGAAGAAACAGGGAACTGCCATTCTAAGAATTGGCATCTGGGCTGTTGTGGCCTTCATTCAGGTTGCCAGGCTACAGAATTCAAAAATAGAAAAAGAGAAATGTTAAAGCTAGAAGTATGGAAATTAGTGAAGTCCCGTAGCAAGGAGGACAAGACTGACTTTTGGTCAGGTTGGTTCAGAGTTTACCAACACACAATTAAATAGGTATAGTCCAGAAGTAGGCTTAAACCCTACAGATCCACTAGTAAAAAAATGCCTTTATCCATCTACAGTAATACTTCTATTACTTTCAATCACTTGACCAACAAGATGAACAAAATGTTGTAGGTTTCAAAAATTAGTGGCTAGATTTCCGAAAAAAGTCCTGTACGGCACAGTGGCATTTGAGGCAAGCAGATGATTATAAAACCAGTATATTACTCACTTCCATTTTACTTTGTAAACTAGTAATGAAAAGGAAACTAGTACATTATTTAATTAAATCATGGTACATGGAAAAATTTCATACAGCAGATGATGTGTCCACTTTAGGATAGTGAAGGTAAGACATATTAATAGATATTCTAAAAATGCATATAATTCTTCAGCTGTTGTATGTAATGAGTTGTCTGGATGTATGAATGACATCTGGTTCAGACAGATGGAGATCAGTTAAAAAATCTCTGTGGTATGTATTTTATGAAGTGCTAGTGTGGTTAATTGTCCTTTCTTTCTGAAACTGCTTCTTTAAAAGCAAGAGAAGGTGGCAAGTGCCCAAACACATCTTAATTGAACCAAGGTGTTTTATTTCATCATTGTGGCGAAAGTAATTTTATAAACGTCACATCAGAGTCGTCATCAGATCACAAAACTACATAACTTGTCAGTAGGTGGGACAAAGGCTTTGCGATCCAATGACATCTCATCTCTTGACACTAAGAATAAGTATTTACTTATTTTATCACCAGTAAAGACATTATCCAGTTGTTGTTGTTTTTATATCTACTTTTCATATTATCAGTCAAAAATAGAAAAATTTGCCAAAACTGATTAAAAATTACTGCTGAATGTTTGCAGTTGAATAAACAACTTTGATACAAATCCACTGTTATGTGTGACACACACGTGAAACTTGTACAGCAAAATACTGGAAAGTGATGCCTTAGTGCTACATGGGGCTAATATTCCATTGACCATAAAATAGCATCAGTTGGAAGTAGTTAGCATGAGAATAAATGAACAAAATCACAGACTTCGTGAATATCGACATTGTTTTGCTGTTCTTCCAGTGCACATATTAGGTAAACTGTACCTGACCATTCAGAATGTTGAAGCTTGCTGTGGTGGGTCATCATAGCTTATGGAAGGTGAGAAAGCTATCATCACATGTATCTTTAGTGTTGCATGGATTCTGTAAGCAGACAAAACCTACCAGTTTCTGCTGTCTTAGTGAGGAAGGTATGACATTCAGCAGATGGGACTTGGATACACTGTAGGAACCAGAGATCTTTGATAGTTCGAGGTAGTGTTAGGCAACATTGGACTAAAACAGGGAAATTAATACAGTAGATGGTGAACAAGTAAGTTTGAGAGATGAAATAGGGAAGCCCTCAGAATTTCATAAGCGTAAAAGATGATGATGATGATTTGATTGACGAAAGAAGAAGACGAAGATGAAGACGAAGAAGAAGAAGAAGAATGGAAAAACTGAAGACAATTACTTTACATTCTGGAGGAATGTGAGTACCAACCTTATAACTTACTCTAGAAGGCAGCTTGAAGAAAGGAAAACATTTGAAGATTCAGAGAAAGCTTTTAAAAATATTGTTATTACTACACTTACTGAAATTTTTAAGGTAGTGGGTGTAACACATAGTGAGTGAGAAGTCATTTATTACTTCAGAAACCAGATTGCAGTTACAAGAGCTGAAGACATAAAATGAATTTGTTGTCGAGAAGAGAGAGTGACAGGCTTGTAGCCTATTTCCAGTTTTATTCAGTCTATATCGACATTTATAGTCTGTATACCACTGCGTAGTGGATGGCAGTTGGTATTTCCCACTGCATGTTGTTATAGCTTTCCCACATTCAATTCACATATGGATACTCAGAAAAACGATTGTTTAAATCCTGTGTACAGACCGTAATTAGCCTAACCTTGTCTTTGTGACCCCTATGGAAATGGTACATAGTGGGTTGCAGTATGTTCCTAGAGCCATCACATAAAGCTCATTCTACTGACAGTCTAAGTAGGTTTTCACAGGGAAGTTTGTGTCAGTCTTTAAAGCATCTGTCAGCTAAGTTCTTTCTTGATCTTCATCTACATGGATACTCTGCAAATCACATTTAAGTCCCAGGCAGAGGGTTCATCGAACCACCTTCACAATTCTCTGTTGTTATAATCTCGTATAGTGCGTGGGAAGAATGAACACCTATATCTTTCCGTACGAGCTCTGATTTCCCTTATTTTATCTTGGTGATTGTTCCTCCCTATGTAAGTCGGTGTCAACAAAATATTTTTGCATTCAGAGGAGAAAGTTGGTGATCGGAATTTCGTGAGAAGATTCCATCGCAACGAAAAACACCTTTCTTTTAATTATGTCCATCCCAAATCCTGTATCATTTCTGAGACTCCCTTTCGCATGTTTCATAATAATACAAAACGTGCTGCCTTTCTTCACACTTTTTCAATGTGCTCCATCAGTCCTATCTGGTAAGGATCCCACACCGTGCAGCAGTATACTAAAAGAAGATGGGCATGCGTAGTGTAAGCAGTCTACTTAGTAGGTCTGTTACTTTTTCTAAGTGTCCTGCCAATAAAATGCAGTCTTTTGTTAGCCTTCCCCACAACATTTTCTGTGTGTTCCTTCCAATTTAAGTTGTTCATAATTGTAATACCTAGGTACTTAGTTGAATTTACAGCTTTTAGATCAGAGTGATTTATTGTGTAACTGAAGTTTAATGAGTTCCTTTTAGCACTCATGTGGATGACCTCACACTTTTCCTGATTTAAAGTCAACTGCCACTTTTTGCACCATTCTGATATTTCTTCTAAATCATTTTGCAGTTTGGTTTGATCTTCTGATGACTTAATTAGTCAATAAATGACAACATCATCTGCAAACAACCAAAGACAGCTGCTCAGATTGTCTCCCAAATCATTAATATAGATAAGGAACAGCAAAGGGCCTATAACACTACTTTGGAGAATGCCAGAAATCACTTCTGTTTTACTCAATGACTTTCCGTCTGTTACTACAAACAGTGACCTCTCTGACAGGAAATCACAGACCCAATCACATAAGTGAGACGATATTCCATAAGCACACAATTCCACTATGAGCCGCTTGTGTGGTACAGTGTCAAAAGCCTTCCGGAAATCCAGAAATACGGAATCAATCTAAAATCCCTTGTCAATAGCACTCAGCACTTAATGTGAATAAAGAGCTAGGTGTGTTTCACAAGAACAACGTTTCCTAAACCCATGTTGACTGTGTGTCAATAGACCGTTTTCTTCAAGGTAATTCATCACGTTTGAACATACTATATGTTCCAAAAAGCCTGCTGCGTATCGATGTTAATGACATGGGCCTGTAATTTTGTGGATTACTCCTACTACCTTTCTTGAATATTGGTGTGACCTGTGCAACTTTCCAGTGTTTGGGTACAGATCTTTCATCAAGCGAATGGTTGTATACAATTGTTAAATTTGGAGCTAATGCTTCAGCATACTCCGAAAGGAATCTAACTGGTATACTGTTTGGACCAGTAGACTTGCGTTTATTAAGTGATTTAAGTTGCTTTACTACTCCGAGGATATTTACTTCTACGTTACTAATGTTGGCAGCTGTTCGATTCAAATTCTGGGATATTTACTTCATTGTCTTTTGTGAAGGCATTTCAAAAGGCTGTGTTTAGTATCTCTGATTTGGCAGCACTGTCTTTGGAAGGATCTCCATTGCTGTTGTGCAGAGAAGGCATTGATTGTTTCTTACCTCTAACATACCTCACATATGACCAGAATTTCCCTGGATTTTCTGCCCGGTTTCGAGACACAATTTTGTTGTGGAACTTGTTATAGGCATCTTGCATTGAAGTCTGCACTAAATTTCAAGCTTCTGTAAAAGATCGCTAATCTTGGGGGTTTTGTATCTTTTTAAATTTGGCATGTTTTTTGTAGTTGTTTCTGCAACAGTGTTCTAACCCATTTTGTGTACCAAGGAGGATCAGCTCCATCGTTTGTTAATTTATTTGGTATAAATCTCTCAAATGCTGCTGATACTTTCAGCAACTGTATCATATGAATTAGGAGGTCAGTAAATGGATACAATTATTTTATTCGAGTTGCCAACAATGACCTCTGCCCATACTAATTCACAGGAAGTATCTACTTCAATTTTGTGACAAGTTAAACTACTTCTGACAGCAACAAACACGCCACCGCCAACCGTGTTCAGCCTACCCTTTTGGAACACCGTTAGGTTCTTTGCAAAAATTTTGGCTGAGCTTATATCCGGCTTTAGCAAGCTTTCAGTGCCTATAATGATTTGTGCTTTAGTGCTTGTTGCTCTGGTACTTTCCAACACAGCTACGACAATTTACAGCTGATATACCAATGGTTCCTTTATCTATGTTTTTTCTGTGTTCATCCTGCACCCTTTGTGACTGAAGCCCTTCTTTCGCTTTTCCCCGAGACCCTCTAACCTAAAAAGTCACCCAGTCCATGCCCCTGCCGCCTTTGTAGCCGCCCTCTGTGTATAGTGGATGCCTGACCTATTCAGCGGAGCCTGAAACCCAACCAACCTGCAAGTTGAGGAATCTGTGGCCTACACAGTCACAGAACTATCTGAGCCTCTGATTCAGACCCTCCACTCAGCTCTGTACCGAGACCCTCTAACCTGAAAAGCCACCCAGTCCATGCCCCTGCTACCCGTGTAGCTGCCTCCTGTGTATAGTGGACGCCTGACATATTCAGCGGAGCCCGAAACCCAACCACCCTTTGGCGCAAGTCAAGGAATCTGTGGCCTAGACAGTCGCAGAACTATCTGAGCCTCTCATTCAGACCCTCCACTCGGCTCTGTACCAGGGGTCCGCAATCGGTCCTGTTGACTATGCTGCAAATGGTCAGCTCTGCTTTCATCTTGCAAGCAAGACTGGCAGCCTTTACCACTTCTGTTAGCCACTCAAAACCAGAGAGGATCTCTTCTGATCCAAAGTGACACACATCATTAGTACCGATGTGAGCCACCACCAGCAGTTGGCTGCACCCTGTGCTTTTCATGGCATCCAGGGGGACCCTCTCTACATCTGGAATGACTCCATGCGGTATGAACATGGAGTGCATATTGGATTTCTTACCCTTCTTGTCAGTCAAGTCCCTAAGGGGCTGCATAACACGCCTAATGTTGGAGCTCCCAACTACTGAGTGGTTTCCTCTGAAACAGGACAGGCGACAGCATCTGGCTTAATGACAGTGTCACCACAAACAGCACCTGGAACCTGTTTGTCAGACAAACCAGGTAGAACTTGTGTGCGGCCGCCTGGGAAGTCTTTCACCGCCTGCTTAACCCGGGGGCGACCTCCCACTCGACCACAGGTGAGGGATCAATCTCAGTACAATCAGTAACTGGGTTGGCCACGGGTGAGAACCGATCACAGGACTCTGACGTGCTGGACATCCATTGATCCCCACGGCCAGTCCACAACAGTGATGCCCATCCACTGTAGCCGCAAGCTGTGTAACTGAAGCCATCACAGCCTGAAGCTGAGAGCGAAGTGTCACCAACTCGGCTCACATCCGCACACAACACTCAGAGTCCCTGTCCATACTAAAGACCGTGAAAAACTAAACTATGCAGATAAACAGACTGTCGGCACGTGCTGCTGTAGAACCTGACAAAAATGCACAAACTGTGTCTAGTAACCTAACTATCTAAGCCCCTGATTGGGAACTTGTATTATGTCACAAAATCAGTCTACTTTCCGACACAAACAAAAAACGCGATGACTGTGGCTATTAAATATTAAATTTACATGCAGAAACTCAAGAAACTGAACTATTAAAGCACACAGATGATATAATAAAATTAGCTCTTAGTTAGGAACTCGTAAATGACAAATGTGGTTACTTGCTTGTAGCTGGATCTGTCTCAGTCAGCTACTGCTGCCATGACACTCTCCCAGAGGTCAAACACATCTGTGACCATTCATGCTTCCTTTCTCCATATATGTCAAATATACCATATTAGTCTTGTTTTTGGCACAGTCCCCACACACTGTATGCAGCCTCATTCATAGACTGGTTACATTTCCCTTGTATTCCACCAGTGAACCTTATTCTGTCAACCTACTTTACCTATTAGTGAGACTCTATGAGGGATTCAAATGAAAACCTTACAATTGTTACAATATTTTTAGTTGGAACAGTGAAAAAAACACTTACATGTCATTTTTCGATATAGTCTTCCTCGTGATGAAATTCAGATATCCCGCGAATTTAGAAGTGCATAGATAACACAACTAAAGAATTATTTTGGTCATCCATGTAGCCAGTCGTGCACTGTGGTTTTCACCTCTGTCACTTCTGAAATGCTTGCATACTATTACTTGTGAGAGTGCATTGAACAGATGAGCCTGTAGGAGTGAGGTCTGGTGAATGAGAAGGATGTATCAGACATGCAAACTTGATTTCCTGAACAGTCTCAACTGTCTTACAGGCTGTATACAATTGGGCATTGTCATGCTGTAACAGTATTTCTGAAGTCAAAAGTCCTCATCATTTACTCCTGATTGCATAGTGAAGTTAATTTATCAGCTTGGCTGAATAAGAAGTACCTGTTACCACCACTCCACTACCCATGTAATGCTCCAGAATTACTCCATTTGCATCCCATAAGAGAATGACCATACCTTTTCCAGCTGAGAGCTGAGTGTGGAATTTTTTGGTTTTGGCGATGAGCTATAGTGCCATTTCTTGCTTGACCTTTTCATTTCTTTGTTGATGGAAGTGGACTCAAGCCCTAGCACCTATAAGAATTTTGCCCAGCAATGCATCACCTTAGATGTAGAACTGATGCTAAAGTTCTTCACAGGCATTGACATAATGCACTTTAGATTTGGCAGTCAACTGGCATGGCACCCTTCTTGAACATGCCTTACTGACGTGCAGTGCATTGTGAACAGTATTCTGTGCTGAACCAATACACTCTTCAAACTTGCAGATATTTTGTTCAGAGTCAGGTGTCTGTTATCCTTTGCAAGCTCCTCCACTAATGCAATGTTCTTGTCCATTACTACACGGTAAGCCTGCACTGGTCTTGGGAGATCCTCAACAGAGGTTCTACATCTACATCTACATGGTTACACTGCAATTCAGATATAAGTGCCGGGCAGAGGCTTCATCAAACCATTTTCATGCTACTTCTCTACCATTCCACTCTCATATGGTGCATGGGAAAAAGGAACACCTACTTCTTTCTGTTAGAGCTCTGATTTCTCTTATTTTATTATGATGATAATTCTTCAATTTTTTTGTGGTATTCAAAAAATTTAAAAACCTCTCCCACACTGGCATGATTTAGCTTCACTGATCAGGATAGTAAAAACATGTGTATGTTATGGGAATTTTCATTCACAAAGCAGCCTTATCACATTCACACAGTTCAATACTGTTTTATCCTGATTAAATTGAGCTTAACTTAAATTCCATAAGGCAGTGAAGCAATTTTGAAGTCTCGATGCGACGAAAATTGTCAGTCAATCTCCTGAAAACATTTGAAATAATTATTAACTTTTGGTGATCACATGCGGAAGACCGGAGATCTGCTGGTAAGACTGTGTTAGCCTATTTATTTGAAGTAACTGCATATCTTGAGCATACAAAATGGCAGGTTCGTCCAGTGTAAATCAGATGTTCCCCACTGATTTCGTGCAACACAGCGTAGTAAGCAGACACTGTC
This sequence comes from Schistocerca gregaria, assembly GCF_023897955.1. Taxonomy (NCBI): domain Eukaryota; kingdom Metazoa; phylum Arthropoda; class Insecta; order Orthoptera; family Acrididae; genus Schistocerca; species Schistocerca gregaria. The sequence goes on from NC_064931.1 coordinate 82,920,746, forward strand.
AATAATAATCAGTTAAGTAATACGCGAACACACTTACTTTAGTTTAGTTCATGTATTAAATTCCTTCTCATACAGAATCTCATCAAGATGGCGACTAGCTCAACAATACATACATATACATCCTCCTTTTTTTATGGCTAATTGGCAAATTCTCCTTCATTCCTTTTGTAAGAGAAAACATAGAGAAGCTATTCCATGGAGTAAATGGGCGCTCCAAGGAATAATAGGGCTTGAAACTACTTTGCATTGGTAATCATTGTATATTAAAGTTTATGAATCGGTAAGATAAGAAGAGATATTTTGAGATATGTACTGAGTTATATAATTTATAAAATTTCTGAAAATATCATGGAGAGACCGCTGCAAGAGACATTACAATTCCTCCCTACATAGGTGGGTGTCAACCAAATATTTTCGCATTCGGAAGAGGAAGTTGGTGATTGAAATTTCATAAATGGATTTCGCCGCAAAGAAAACCGCCTTCTTTCAGTGACTACCACCTCAACTCCTGTATCATATTAGTGACACTCTCACTGCTATTGCATGATAACACGAAACCAGCTGCCCTCCTTTGCACGTTTTCGATGTCCTCCGTCAATCCTACCTGGTAAAGATACCACACTAGGCAGCAATATTCCAGGAGATGACAGAGAAGTGTAATGTACACTGTCTCTTTAGTGGGTTTGTCGCATCTCCTAAGTGTTCTGCCAACAAAGCACAGTCTTTGATTTACCTTCCCCACAATATTATCTATGTGGTCTTTCCAAATTAAGTTGCTCGTAATTCCTAGGTATTTAGTCAAATTGACAGCCCTTAAATTTGTGCAATTTATTGTATACCCAAAATTTATTAAATTTCTTTTAGTGCCCACTTGGATGACCTCACACTTTTTTTTGTTTAGTGCCAGTTGCCACTTTTTGCACCGTACAGTAATTCTCACTAGATCATGTTGTAATTGGAATTGATCATCGGATGATTTTACTAAATGGTAATTTACAGTGTCATCTGCAAACAGTTGAAGGGGTCTGCTCAGATTATCACCTAGATCATTTATGTAAATCATGAAAAGCGGAGAGACTATGACACTACCTTGCGGATCACCAGATATCACTTCTGTTCTACTCAATGATTTAGCCTCTATCACTACGAACTGTGACCTCTCTGAGAGGAAATCACGAATCCAGTCACACAACTGAGATGATACTCCATATGCACGCAATTTAATTAATAGTCTCTTGTGAGGAATGGAATCAAAAGCCTTCTGGAAATCTAGGAATATGTAATTGATCTGAGATCTCTTGTCGACAGAACTCATTACTTCATGGGAATAAAGAGCTAGCTGTGTTGCATAAGAATGATATTTTCTGAATCCATGTTGGTTATGTATCAATAAGTCATTTTCTACAAGGCGATTCATAATGTTAAGAGTACAGTATATGCTCCAAAATCCTATTGCAAATTGAAGTCAGTAATATGGGTCTGTAATTCAATGGGTTACTACTATTTCCTTTCTTGAATTTTGGTGTGACCTGTGCTACTTTCCATTCTTTAGGAACAGACCTTCTGTCAAGTGAGCGGTTATATATGATTGCTAAGAAAGGTGCTATTGTGTCTCCATACTCTGAAAGGAACCTGATTGGTATACCATCTAGACCGGAAGACTTACCTTTCTTAAGTCATTTGAGTTGTTTCACAACACCTAAGAAATCTACTTTCATGTCACTTATGCTAACAGCTGTTCTGGTTTTGAATTCTGGAATATTTACTTCATCTTCTTTGGGAAGGAATTATGGCCAACTCCATTTAGCAACTCCGCTTCAGTGGCACCACCATCACTAACATTTCCATCATTATCGCGCAGTGACGGTATTGACTGTTTTTGCCACTGGTGTACTTTACACATGACCATAATATCTCTGGGTTTTCTACCATATTTTGAGACAATATTTCATTGTGTAAGCTATTAAAAGCATCTCACATTGGTATCCACACTAAATTTTGAGCTTCCATGGAACTCGGCCAGTCTTGGAGATTTTGCGTTCTTCTGAATTTGGCATGCTTTCATCACTGCTTCTGGAAAAGCGTTCTGGCATGTTTTGTGTACAATGGTGGATCAGTCCCATCTCTTATTAACTTATGTGGTATGAATATATCTATTGGCCGGCCGCTGTGGTAGAAACGTTCTCGACTCTTCGGTCTGGAATGATGCAGATGCTACGGTCACAAGTTCGAATCCTGCCACGGGCATGGATGTGTGTGATGTCCTTAGGTTAGCTAGGTTCAAGTAGTTCTAAGTGTAGGGGACTGATGACCTCAGATGTTAAGTCCCACAGTGCTTACAGCCATTCGAACCATTTTTCTGTTTTTTGTTATCGTTACTGTAACTTTGAATTTGAGCCATATCTGGTCAACACCTACATAATTAGCTTGGAAGGAATGGAGGCTCTCTCTTAGGAAGGTGTCAGGCAAATTTTTTCTGCTGTTTTAAATAGGTATATTGTGAGTTTAATTTTAGTAGTTTTGGTTGATATGGTTTTGAGGCTCACTACAGTGACCTTGTGTTCACAAATCCCTGTATCCATCATGACGTTAGACCACTTTTTAACATCCTACTCCATTTGTGAACTTGCTTGAATGAAAAACACAAATCACTGTACTGCGCTGACATCCAGTGATGAATTTTGATTGATTTATCACCTTCACTACAGAAAAAATATATCACAGATCACTGCTCATTTGCAGTGCATGTTGACAGTGGGGTGGCCATCTTGTTGTGGTTGATGCTGCCCTCTGTCAGTGTTTCTGAACCTCAATGAACACCACTACCACCTACCAACCCCAGCACACAACTTTCTGAATTTTTGTGGAACTTCAAAGGTTTCCCTTTCAATCACACTCATATTTTGTATTCTTGAAGATTGTTACACCCATTTATCTGTTCAAGTTCCAACTGCCACTCATTGATACTATAGTCTTAGAATACTACATATTGTCATTTTGTGAAGTGCACAATTTTACATTGCAAACATTTAAAAGAAGTTGACATTGTATACACCGTTTTCAGATATTCTAAAGATCTGACTGAATATTTGTGCAGCTTCTTTCAGACAATATTTTATTACAGATAACTGCATCAACATTGAGAAGTCTGAGGTAACTATTGTCGATGAGGCCATTAATGTACAATATGAACAAGGGTCCTGACACATTTTACTATTGCACACCTGAATTCACTTCTACATATGTCAATGACTCTGCATCATAGATAACTTCCTGTATACTTCCTATCAAAAAATCCTCAGTCCAATTATCAGTTTTGCCTTATTCCCCAAATTTAGTCTTATTCTCCAGTGATCATGCTTTTCATAGTAAGCGTAGACCTGGTACTTGATCTTACACGTTTTGGAAATCAAGAAGTACTACATCTACATGACTTCATTGACCTGTGGCTTTCAGTATGTCAAATGAGAAACATATGGGTTGGGTTTCATGTGATTAGTGTTGCTGATTTTCGTGGTGTAGGTAATTCTGTTAGAGATAAGTCATTACATTTGAGGTGAGAATATGTTCTGCGATTCTACAACAAAAAGATAAAAGTTGAGCAAGCTGTGAAGGAGACTGAGGACAAACTTGGAAAGGGAATTGGAGTTGAGGGAGAATAAAGAGAAACTTTGTGGTTTACACATGATATTACACTTGTCAAATGGCAACGTACTTGGGATAACAGTTGAGAGCAGTGGACAGTATCTTGAGAGTATGAACATCAACAAAAACAAAATAAGGTAATGGAATATAGGAAAATTAAATCAGGTGAGGCTTAGGGAATTAGGTTAGGAGAGTTTTGCTGTTGAAGATTACAATGTGCTTCTCTGTACACTCTACCAATCACAACCATGTGGTGTCAGCTAACAAATATGTTACAGAACATTTGCTGCATGGTTTTTACAACTTTATGCAGTATGCCTATTGAGGTAAAAGTTGACAGCTGTCTTTGATGATTTCCTGGAAAATAACATTATCTGCCTCTAAATTGACATGGATCTGTGTTAAAGGATGAGGAAATTAGATAGAATAATCAGATGAGAGGGGTTGTAACAAGGTATGATTTAATGGTAGACTCGTGATGCTTTCAAGGGAGAGGTTCAAGTTGTGTCAGGTCATTTATCATGACTTTAATCATTTTTGCCATTATTCTCTTGGGGCGCATCATTTGTGTGGTATAACTTGTTTCACTTCTATACTACTGCATGTTCTGTGCATGACTTAGAGCGTTTTCTACTTGTAATAGTTAACAGCAGAAGTCTCCCTTTAGTCATGGACTGTGCCACTGGTCCCTGCGGAGGTTAGATTCCTCCCTCGGGCATGGGTGTGTGTGTTTGTCCTTAGGATAATTTAGGTTAAGTAGTGTGTAAGCGTAGGAACTGATGACCTTAGCAGTTAAGTCCCATAAGATTTCACACACATTTTTTGTTTTGAGAAGTCTCCCTATCACAGTCAACAGAGGACTTCCCGCGCATGTGTGATGAATCATGTCCATCAATGGAAAACTTTTTCAACACCCTCCTCTAAGACAAACAAAGATGTATGCAATGTACTCCATTTTTCTGCCACATCTCAGATGTAATGAAGTTTTCAGTTTCATAACTGCAGTGATTCTATGTTAATGACAGGGGTTTGTAAGGTACTGCAATCCATATGTATACATTTACTTGCCAAATGTTGTTTATGTGAAAGAGACTGTTCTGCTCACAGTGTTAGTGCAGCATGGCGTGTAATTTCATATGTCAAACACCGCTGCTATGTGTTTGTGTTTACGTTCTACAATCATTTCTCTCTTCCAAGTACATTCTTGTATAGAATCCAGACACTACAACAATTCTACAGAACTAATAGCAAAAGTGAGTTACGTAAAATGTCTCAAACTCCTTCCGTCTGGAGCTCCAACGCTTCTACTCCTTAATCGTCTGTTATATCACCACAATGCTCCCAAATGTATCATGCTCATACCTGCTATACATGAATAAGGAGTGCTAAACTCCTCAGCATAAAAGCGTGTAGAGAGATCATGTCTAATTGGACAGGGGACGTGAGTAAGACTCGTAAAAAACAGTCTTCGCGGAATGGCTGTTCCTGTACTGGAGTGAGAATATCTGTCTGTATCACTAGTGCCAGTCAGTACAAGTTTGGAACACGTTATATTCTTTGCAAAAGCAAAATATTGAAGTGTATTTATTATGTGGAACTCAGCTCGTTCTGTTCCTTCACAAGATGTCGAATGTAGCGGGTATAGAACCATGCTACTTCTGGTAATTTTCAGATTAAATCAGACAGTGTTGCAGAGAGTATTGGTTAAAGATTGGGGAAAACTATATGGCTTCTCTCTATCCATTCCATAACTTTTTGTCTGTGTCCTTAGCTCAAATGATCAACAAAGGGGTAGCGCTTATTAAAATAGAGGGCTGAGTGCTACAACTTTGAATTTCTGATTTTATCCCCCAAGTGCGAGAATACTTAGTGACTCCATCCATAAAAAGGCAGATGGAAAATCGTGATATAATCTTACGGAATTTATAAAGTGTTTTGGCCAACGAACATAGTTTTAGCACCTGCTCTCTGCTGATGGCTATTTTCTACTCTCTTAGAGACAGTATTTGTGTCATGTGATGTAGGCTGTGTAACAGGGTTCGCAATATATCCACATGTATATGACCCTCGTAAGCAATGGCGATAGTGATTTAGCAATGATACAGAAATTGAGAACCACTGGCAGATAGCATCATGAGGTTGACGGGATGAGACGTCTTGCTAATGTGTCAACTCGTTGAGAGTGGTGGTTTTCACCTCTAGTAGTTGAGTAAAATGCGTTGAAATTACTGAAAACCAGAGAAAATTACAAAAAACTTAGGGAAAAATGCCTAAAAGTGAGGAAAATATGACAAAAACTGTGTAGGGATGAGTGTACTTACATGCTCGCTCGTGTGTACGAATGTGATGTTATATACAATCTGTGCTTTATGGGTTTAACTCCTCCAGAATATCCCCTTATTCCACATGTTGTTATGCACTGTAAGCCATAAAAATGAAAGTCGCAGTGTCCAAAAATTTGGAGGTTAGGATGACTGCCACCTATGACACCAAAACAGCGATCATGAGGAATCAATGCTCAGGGTATCTTTAGAAAAGGAACACCGAGACATCTGCTAGCCCGTCACTGTGGAAAATGAGATTAAATGTAGAGGTCATCTCCTTCGTACAGCTGTTTGGAAACCTCCACAATGCTGCAGACTCTTTCTGTTTCCATATGTTGGCTGAAAGCAAGGGGAAACTACAGCCGTCATTTTTCCCGAGGGCATGCAGCTTTACTGTATGATGATGATGATGATGATGATGATGATGACGTCCTCTTGGGTAAAATATTCCAGAGGTAAAATAGTCCCCCATTTGGATCTCCAGGCAGAGACTACTAAGGAGGGTGTCGTTATCAGGAGAAAGAAAACTGGCATTCTACGGATCGGAGCGTGGAATTTCACATCCCTTAATCAGGCAGGTAGGTTAGAAAATTTAAAAAGAGAAATAGATAGGTTAAAGTTAGATATAGTGAGAATTTGAGAAGTTCAGTGGCAGCAGGAATAAGACTTTTGGTCAGGTGAATACAGAGTTATAAATACAAAATGAAATAGGGGTAATGCAGGAGTAGGTTTAATAATGAACATAAAAAAATAGGAGTATGGGTAAGCTACTTCAAACAGCATAGTGAACGCATTATTGTGGCCAAGATAGATACGAAGCCCACGTCTACTACAGTAGTACAAGTTTATATGCCAACTAGCTATGCAGATGATGAAGAAATTGATGAAATGTATGATGAGATAAAAGAAATTATTCAGGTAGTAAAGGGAGACGAAAATTTAATAGTAATGGGTGACTGGAATTCGACAGTTGGAAAAGGGAGAGAAGGAAACATAGTAGGAGACTATGGATTGGTTCTAAGAAATGAAAGAGGAAGCCGCCTGGTAGAATTTTGTGCAGAGCATAACTTAATCATAGCTAACACTTGGTTCAAGAATCATGAAAAAAGGTTGTATACATGGAAGAACCCTGGAGATACTAAAAGGCATCAGATAGATTATATAATGGGAAGACAGAGATTTAGGAACCAGGTTTTCAATTGTAAGACATTTCCAGGGGCAGATGTGGACTCTGACCACAATTTATTGGTTATGAACTGCAGATTAAAACTGAAGAAACTGTAAAAAGGTGGGAATTTAAGGAGATGGGACCTGGATAAACTGACTAAACCAGAGGTTGTACAGAGTTTCTTAGAGAGCATAAGGGAACAATTGACAGGAATGGGGAAAACAAATACAGTAGAAGAAGAATGGGTAGCTTTGAGGGATGAAACAGTGGAGGCAGCAGAGGATAAAGTAGGTAAAAAGATGAGGGACAGGAGAAATCCTTGGGTAACATAAGCTACATTGAATTTAATTAATGAAAGGAGAAAATATTAAAATGCAGTAAGTGAAGAAGGCAAAAAGGAATACAAACGTCTCAAAAATGATATCGACAGGAAGTGCAAAATGGCTAAGCAGGGATGGCTAGAGGGCAAATGTAAGGATGTAGAGGCTTATCTCACTAGGGTTAAGATAGATACTGTGTACAGGAAAATTAAAGAGACCTTTGGAGAAAGGAGAACCACTTGCATGAATATCAAGACCGTTGATGGAAACCCAGTTCCAGGCAAAGAAGGGAAAGCAGAAAGGTGGAAGGAATATATAGGCAGTCTATACAAGGGCAATGTACTTGAGGACAATATTATGGAAATTGAAGGGGATGTAGATGAAGATGAAATGGGAGATATGATACTGCGTGAAGAGTTTGACAGAGCACTGAAAGACCTGAGTCAAAACAAGGCCCCCAGAGTAGACAACATTCCATTAGAACTATTGACAGCCTTGTGAGAGCCAGTCCTGACAAAACTCTACCATCTGGTGAGCAAGATGTACGAGACAGGCGAAATACCCTCAGACTTCAAGAAGAATATAATAATTCCAATTACAAAGAAAGGAGGTGTTGACATGTGTGAAAATTGCCGAACTATCAGTTTCATAAGTCACAGCTGCAAAATACTTACGTGAATTCTTTACAGACAAATGGAAAAACTGATAGAAGCTGACCTCGGGGAAGATCAGTTTGGATTCCATAGAAATGTTGGAACACGTGAGGCAATACTGACCCTACGACTTATCTTAGAAGAAAGATTAAGGAGAGGCAAACCTACGTTTCTAGCATTTGTAGACTTAGAGAAAGATTTTGACAATGTTGACTGGAATACTTTCTTTCAAATTCTGAAGGTGGCACGGTAGAATACAGGGCTATTCATAATTTGTACAGAAAGCAGATGGCAGTTATAAGAGTTGAGGGACATGAAAGGGAAGCAGTGGTTGGGAAGGGAGTGAGACAGGGTTGTAGCCTATCCCAGGTGCTATTCAATCTGTATATTGAGCAAGCAATAAAGGAAACAAAAGAAAAGTTTGGAGTAGGTATTAAAATCCATGAAGAAGAAATAAAAACTTTGAGCTTTGCTTTTTCTGACAGAATTACAATGTCATCGGTGAAGGACTTGGAAGAGGAATTAGATTAGGAAACGAGACACTTAAAGTAGTAAAGGAGTTTTGCTATTTGGGTAGCAAAATAACTGATGATGGTTGTGGTAGAGAGGGTATACAATGTAGATTGGCAATGGCAAGAAAAGAGTTTCTGAAGAACAAAAATTTAACATCGAGTATAGATTTAAATGTCAGAAAGTCGTTTCTGAAAGTATTTGTATGGAGTGTAGCCATGTATGGAAGTGGAACGTGGATGATAAATAGTTTGGACAAGAAGAGAATAGAAGCTTTTGAAATGTGGTGCTACAGAAGAATGCTGAAGATTAGATGGGTAGATCACATAACTAATGAGGAAGTATTGAATAGAATTGGGGAGAAGAGGAGCTTGTGGCACAATTTGACTACAAGAAGGGATCGGTTGGTAAGACATGTTCTGAGAAATCGAGGGCTCACCAATTTAGTATTGGAGGGCAGTGTGGAGGGTAAAAATCATAGAGGGAGACCAAGAGAGGTATACACTAAGCAGATTCAGAAGGATATAGACTGCAGTAAGTCCTGGTAGATGAAGAAGCATGCACAGGATAGAGTAGCATGGAGAGCTGCATCAAACCAGTCTCAGAACTGAAGACGGCAACAACAACTACAACAACATGTTGCGATGTCTTTGACATTTTTATCAATAAGAAACACCACCTCTGTCTTATTTCAATCAGCCTGTGTGTTGTGGGAGTGGCATAGTTTACACCATGCAATGTACAACTTTCTGTGAGAGCCAATGGATCAAAACATGTTAATGTCGGCTTAGTATTTGACACAGACCTCCCTATGGCCTTGTACAAAGCTGTTGTCATACCCTGATTGGATGCCTTATAGCAGAAAACAATGTTTCCAACCACTCATGAAACAACACTAGAACCCTCTTATTGTGACATGGTCGATCTGGTCTTCCTCGAGCACAGGCGACAAAACTTTACACAGGTCCATAGAAGCGACTTAGATCACTGGTCGCCTGCCCCAGTGGACTAACACATGTATATTTAATGGAATCATCGTATATGGTCGATCTCATCACGCAGGCGATATTTGTTTCCCGATATATCGGAAGAGAGAGAGAGAGAGAGAGAGAGAGAGAGACGTGGTGAAATGTTATTGAAATGTCTACAAAGTGACGTTCGGGAAGTTGTTAAAGTTCGTAGTTTTACTTGGTCAGATGTTACAAAAATTAGGGAAAGGGGGAGGGGGATGGGGAGGGGTAGATTCCGTGCTGCCAAGGAAGACTTAGACACCATTACACTGTCGTATTCAGTATAAGTAAATCTTTCCTAACTTCTAAAAAGGTCTCTTGCAGATGAAGACGACTATCTTCTTAGACATCAACAGCAGGCGGGAAATTAAAATCCCATCTCACGAGTAGGACAAGGAGTTCCAGCGTCAGAGCCTACTGCTGTGGCAGCGGGTCACAATGCACAATGGTCCCGGGTGAGAAGTGCAACATCAAGTCTGGGCAGCAGCATGGTGCTGGCAATCTTTTGTTTCTGCTGGGGGAGACGGAATGGCCTGTTGTTTGCCAGACAAGGGCAGCTATACGTGGGTAGTGGATGACTACTAGATACCTGTGGGCTCAAACTGGCTCAGGAAAGTAGCATGGGAGATGCACCAAAAGGTCCATAGATGTGGCAGACTCTACTGCTCATCTGTGCGTCCTCTGAACTAGGCTGCTTCCTGCAGGGCAGGGGAAGTTCTGCTCACTTTGGCTGGTGCACTTGAGGAGCTCGAGTGATGACCCATACAGCGGTGGTATGTTGCAGGCTGGTGGCATTGGAAGAGATGTCGGAAACATGCCATATCTTGCCCCCCCCCTTCTGCTAGAAGGACCAAGGAGTGGTGGAGACAGAAGTGGGAGTCGAGAGCAGAGTCACTGCTGGAAGCACCTCTGCAGAGCCAGGCAGGGGATGCTGGTTAATCGATATCCATCAGGACAGTTGATGGAGGCATCAACAGGCTGGGTGCAGCAGATGGTGGAAGCCACACTTGAAGTCCCGTGTATCTGGAACACAGACTGACTCTGCCACTTCGCTCTGACACAGGGAACTGAATGGGTATGGAGTTGGTTGATATGATTGCGGCACTGGGAGACATTGAGGGGTGTGATGAGAAGCATATCTTGGACCAGAAAATGGGAAATTGTGGCAGGCAGCCACCGTGGTTGGCCCCAGACGAAATTCATAAAACCCAGACTGGGTCCCCGGGAAAAGAACGATGTTACCAGGATGAGGATGGAAGGATGGGATGGTCTGTGGGGTGTAGAATTGAGAGAGAGAGGAATGGACAGACAGGCCATGGAACCGCTCCATCAGAGCGGTGCCCTGTATTGGGATGGTCCAGTATGATGTGAGAAGAAGATTAAGAGGCTCATCAAGGGTGTAGTGGTGGCGGCGTAATTTGGATATTTGAGACAGTCTGCACCAAATGTTCGGCAATGCCATTTGAGGCAGGGTGGAAAGGCGCGGTGTGGATTAATACAATGCCACAAGTAGCACAGAAGATGGGAAATTTAGAAGAATTAATCCAGGCCTATTATTGGTGACAATAGATTCAGGGAGGCCCTCAAGAGTGAAAATCTGGGTAAGGGCATGAAAGTTGTGGGAAGACGTGGGTCATGAACAGAAAACTGGACCCATGTTCCACCACAATAATCCACATAGAGCCAAGGAATGGACCAGCGAAGTTAAGACGGATGCAGGACCAAGGAACAGAGATGAAAGGCCATGGAAAGTAATGGTGCAGTGGGTTACATGCTGACTTTACCAAGAGGGGCATGTGGTGACTAAATCTGACAGCAGAATCCATGCCCCACCAGCAGACATGATGGCGAGCCAGCCTGTTGGTGAGACAGTCCCCCAGTGTCCTTCGTGGGGCAGCCAGAGTACGCAGCTGCAGAAAGCCACCAGAGTGGCCACCCAACTGTAGCTGTCGTTGCCCTGGATCATTACGATACTGTCCCAGGAAGAGAGATCCCCAGAATACTTGAAGATGCGGATTCGCCAGAGCCTTCAGCTGGATGGCCAGCAGTGCCAAATGTGCTTGAAGACGATGCACAGTACCAGATCATCTGCAATGTGGTGTTGGCTACCCCTGGATGTGGACCTCGTCCAAGTGATGGTGTTGGTGGCAGCGGATTCGAGGTGGCGGCAGACTTCTGGATCAGCGTCAAATGCCAGGACCTGTCCTAGTGGAAGCTGGGAAAGAAGATCAGCATTGGCATGGTGGGTAAAAACGCTCATAGGGATAGGCATAGAGAAACACAACCCAGTGATGAAGGCAATGGGCTGCATTGGTGGGGCAGGTGCCGAATCCTGGAGGAGGGGGCAGCAGGGTCTTGGGTCTGTGTACAGGGTAAATGGATACCGATAGCCATGCAACTTTTTGAGCCCAAAAAATAATGGGCAATGCTTCTTTTTCAATTTGGCAATAGTTATGCTGGGCAGAATTAAGAGTTTTAGATATAGAGGCAATCAGCCACGCCACTCCATCTATTGCATGGGAGAGAACAGCTCCCACACCATAATCAGAGGCGATTGTGGTGAGCGTGAATGGCTGTGAGTGATCGTTTGTTAACAAGAGGGTAGGGTTGAGGAGTGCCTGTTTTAATATGCAGGACACCCTATCACACTCGGGGGACTGATGCCACTGGACATTCTTGTGGAGGAGGCAATGGAGAGGCTCCGCAATGGCAGCTGCATCTGGAACAAAATGGCGATAACAGTTTAATTGACCTAAGACAGATTTGAGTTGTGTTGTTGTTGCGAGGCACAGGGAGCTTCTGGATGGCCTCAATGAACTGTGGGATTGGGCGGCTGCCAGAAGCACTATGTGTGCAAGTGGAATATCTTGGCCAAATCCAAACAGGTCACACTTGTCCGTGTTACAACAGAGGCCCACATGATCAGACACTGGGAACAAAAGTCCAGATTGTGAGCGAGGTCTTCGGTGGAAGCACCAGCGAAAAGTATACCATCCAAGTGGTTGACCATGTCGGGAGCAGCCATCAACAACTGTTCCAGATACTGCTGGAAAATCGCCAGTACACTGGTGATACTGAAAGGGAGCCGATTGTATTGAAAAAAAGGGGTATTTATAACCAAAATGTCCCTGTATGCTGTGTCCAAAGGTAGTTTAAGGTATGTTTATAAAGATAAATTTTCGCAGAAATTTGGCTGTCACCCACTTTAGACAAAAATCCTCAACTTACCCTATGATAAGGGACCGCCACTGGCTGGGCGCTGATTGTGACACTAAAATCGCTGCAGATGCGTAAGGCACCATTGGGCTTCTTGACGAGTACTATGGCGGTAGCCCAGCGACTGTTGGAGACAGGAGTGAGGACATCTTCGCCCTATAAACGACAGAGTTCCCGTTGGAGTAGGTCTCGGAGCACAAAGGGAATGGTCTGGGGTTTCTGAACTTAACTGACAGCTGATGCGAGAAGTGTGATGTTGGCCTCAAAGTTCTTCATGCCAGAAGAGGGTGCAGCAAACACTTAGGGTTGGCAAACAATTTGGAGGCATAGGAATTGGCTTCCACCCAACTGACATGAGGAGTGGCATTGTGAATCTGCAGCTCTAGAGTGGAGAAAAGGTCCAAGACTATAAAGTTAGAGGCGCCAGGAAAATCAACCAACAGAATGAGTCTCCTCATAGCTGTGTCCCCATACTGAATAATGGCAGACATAGCGCCCTTGATAAGAATGAGGTTACTGCTAAAATTGCATAGCTGGTTATGGAAAGGCTGGAGGGGGGGGGGGGGGCAGATTCCAGGACCTTATATGTTGGCCAGTTGATTATGATGGCAGAGGACCCGGTTTTGATTTTGAGACAAACTGGAATGCCCTCAAGTAGGACAGTGAGAGACATTGATTTGTAGGAAGAAGGGAGCACCTTGTGGATCAAAAGAACAGATGGCAAAGCATGACAGTCATAGGAGTCGTCAGGGTTTAGGGTGACAGACACCAAATCAACAGACATCACTGAGGAATGGCAGACTTTGGACTGGTGGCCAGACTTTCCACATGCTGAACATTTGGCTTGACATTGCCGATGATGATGACTAATAAAACAATGGGGAAGGGCACATGGGCGACGCCCACAGTGCTGGCCCATTTTATGGGGGAGGGGGGGGGGGGGGGTTGGAAAGGGCTGAAGTCTTCTCAGGCGGCTTAGAGGGAAAGACCAACGCTGGATGCTGTAGGGACGACGAGGAGCACTGACATTCCTCATACACCAAAATAACAGGAAGGCAAGAGTCAAGCGAGGCGGCATGAGACTTGAGCAAATTGTGATGGAGAGCCTCATCTGTGGAGTGCTCTAGAACCATTCCTCGCACTAGGGAGGACGTGTACAAATGTTTACACCGGTCATTAGCACACTGGAAACGACAGTACCAAGAGAGTCCATGGAATCATGTAGTCCACTCCCAATAAGATTTATGAGAAAGTTTATGACAACTAAAAAAAAACGCAGGCCACAGCCACAGGAACGTTGGAATCAAAATTGAGACGCTGGACTTCAGAAGTTCATAGGAAACATAGTCCAGATATGTCTCTAGATACAGCTGTTGGATGAGGTAGTATACAAAGGGGCCACCATTGGCCAGAAGATAAGTGGGGTGTGTTACCAATCAACCTGGCGAGCTCTGAAAACTCTGGTGGCCAGTGTGCGAGATCCGTGAGCTATGCCAGAAGAATATCGTTGGCCCACTGCATCTGTTGTAGCAGAAGGATGGCCAGATGAGTAAGGTTCACGGCCTCTCTGGGGGAGACCAAGGGCATACTGAGAATTGACACCCAAACATTGGGGTCAGGACTGATGGAATGCACTCCCACTACTGAATCAGGGTCTAGACCTGAGCTAGAAGTGGGAATTCCAACCAAGAATTTTGACCAGGTCAAGATTAAAGTCTCCTCAGGGAACAGAGACAAAAGGAAGGGAAAGAATGGCTTTCCAAACACAAGTGGAGGGAATTAGAAGGGCTTGAGCCCAAGACCCCCAAGAAAAAACTGTCTCAGGTTGAAGGGGATATGCAGACACCCACAACATCCAAGACAGGTAGCAAGAGGATAAATGAGGAATCTCAGAGTCCCTCCTCCCTGGATAAGCGAGCTCAGAAAAAGCCAAGGCAAGAAATAGGGAAACAGACCTAGTACTGCACTCTCGGTTTTTAAGATGGCAGTTATTCAGGAACGCTATCCACTGGTAGCCATCACCTCAAAGCAGGAGGAACTGTTACCAATGACCCCCTTTGGAAGGATTTGGGGGAGGGAGGGGGTTGGTCCAGGACCCAACTTCAGGAGGGTCTATCTAGATCGTGGTGCCTTCGTTTTGTCTGTGAGGGTGTGCACACGGTGGAATGTCTTATGGACAAGGTGCCCATGATATCCCCGTGAGAGGGTGCGAAGCTGCTGGTCAAGATGGCAGCGGAGCTTCTTAAGACCGCAAAGGTATCTAAATGGGTACCAAAGATCCGTAAGGATGTCTCTCCAAAGACTCTGTTCGAGAAAATAGGGGTCCAGAACCCAAAAGTCTCGAAGGGAGCACTGGAGACTAATCAATCAGAAGGCTGCACCGGAAGGACCAACCCTGGTGGTCGTCGTAAAGAAGTCCCAGAAGGAGATGCAAGAGCAAAAGTTGAAATTGCTTTTAGAGTTCTCACAGGTCACCCACCGCCAGAGTGATTACAGACCTCAAAGTCAATTATGGAAGCAAGATGGAGACTGGAGGTGAGCACAGTAAAGGGGCTACTGCTGCCCTGAGCCGCTGCCTGGGGAGACAGGAAGTGTACATGGCCATGATACAAGAACCCTACTTATATAAAGGGGGTGTATCAGGCCTTGGTGGTACTGGAGGGAAGTTGATTAATGCTAGAAATCTAAGAAACTCCAGAACATGCATCTATGTAAGAAATGGAATTTCATTTGTGCCAATGATGGATTTCTGCTCCAAGGACCTAGTGACCATCAAGATGCACAAACATGAGGAAGGTATTATGAGGGAAATTGTTTTGGCTTATGAAGATAGCTCTCCTCCTCCTTTAGAGGTGAGGTGACTGACAGAAGCTTGCCATTGGCGAGGCGAACAACTGTTAGTTGGATGTGACGCCAATGCCCACAACCTAGTAGCAAGGACACCAACAGTAGAGATGAGTACTTTCTTGAATTTCTCTTGTCTAACAAGTTGGAGGTCCTGAATAGGGGCAATGAACCTATATTCAAGAATTGCAGAAGGGAAGAAGTAATTGACATAACCTTTGGTTCCATGATGTCAAACAATGGCATGTGGCGTTAGAGCCATCATCATCGGACCATTGTTGTTGTTGTTGTTGTTGTTGTTGTTGCGGTCTTCAGTCCTGAGACTGGTTTGATGCAGCTCTCCATACTACTCTGTCCTGTGCAAGCTTCTTCATCTTCCGGTACGTACTGCAACCTACATCCTTCTGAATCTGCTTAATGTATTCATCTCTTGGTCTCCCTCTACGATTTCTACCCTCCACGCTGCTCTCCAATGCTAAATTTGTGATCCCTTGATGCCTCAAAACATGTCCTACCAACCGATACCTTCTTCTAGTCAAGTTGTGCCACAAACGTCTCTTCTTCCCAATCCTATTCAATACCTCCTCATTAGTTACGTGATCTATCCACCTTATCTTCAGCATTCTTCTGTAGCACCACATTTCGAAAGCTTCTATTCTCTTCTTGTCCAAACTAGTTATCGTCCATGTTTCACTTCCATACATGGCTACACTCCATACAAATACTTTCAGAAACGACTTCCTGATACATAAATCTATACTATACCATATGTAAATTAAATTCAAGGTTGAAATGGGAATCAGACAGACCACGACCTGTGGGAATCCCAGGAAAACAGACTGGGAGACATACAGGAGGGACCTTGACTTAAGGTTATCGAAAATTAAAACATCCATAAAGAATCCAGTAAAGCTTGAGGGAGTAGAAGAGGCTGGTATCTCTGCCATAGTGATATAATACCAGGACAGCTGCATACTCACGAAGAAGTGCACAAATAGGAGTGTGCCTTCGTGGAACAATAACTTGGAAATGCAGAGAAAACAGGTAAAAAGACTGTTTAACCCTGCGAGATGTAATGGACAATGGGCAAAATGTCGTGAGGCCATTGTCAATTACAACCTTGCAATTAGACAAGCGAAGGAGGCATCCTAGAAGGCATTCTGTGAGGAAGTGGAGGGCACGGCTGCTCAAGCCAGACTTCACAAAATCCTCACTAGAGTACCAACTGATCCAGGAGGTATGTTGAGGAAGGAGGATGGAGAATATACAAATACAGCACATAAGATGCTGGAACTGCTCCTCAAACCTCACTTTCCTCAATATGCTCTTGCAGGTAACAGACCAGAATGTGATACGAGAGAGACAATGGTCCTCAGGCATTCGAAGAGAGGACTGGGAATTGGCCAAGGAGTGTGTCAACTTCAATAAAATTCAGTGGGCGGTGGGAACATTCCAACCGTTCAAATCACCAGGCCCAGATGGAATCTTTCCAGCTTTCCTGCAACAGACATGAGAGAATCTCATAAGAGTCCTATACGGGTTGTTCAGGGTTAGGCTAGCAGTAGGAATCATTCCCAATACCTGGAGGGGAGTGAAGGTTGTCTTCATTCCAAAGCCAGGGAGAATTGATCATACAAAGACCAAGTATATGAGACCAATCAGTCTGTCCTTCATTCTAAAAACATTCGAAAAGCTGGTTGATGTATATATTGGAGAGAGTAGGCTAATTAGGGCCCCTCTACATTCAAAACAACACGCATATCAACAAGGTAGATCATGTGAGACAGCTCTTCATCAACTCGTTTGGAGGGTGGAGAAAGCACTTCACTTTCAAGAAATAGCCCTCTGCATCTTTCTGGACATTGAGGGGGCCTTCAGTAACAAATGTTTCGATTCCATGGTAAGGGCAGTAGTGGTGCATGACCTAGGGACCACTATTTGAATGATGAATGAAAAGATGGTAACTAACACCACTAGAAGCTGTCCACAAGGAGTAGTTCTGTCTCTTATTGTGGAATCTAGTGGTGAACTAAATTCCAGACAATGCTTTTGCTAAGGATACACAGAATACCTTGTCACAGTCATACGTGGCAAATTTATTGACACAGAAATATGGCACAAGGTGAATTGGACGTTGTGCAAGACTAGTGTACTAAACAGGATCTAAGGGTTAATCCTAAGAAGACTGGTGGTGCCATTCACGAAGAGGCACATCTAACATTAAAGTTGGAATCTAAAGCTCTTCAATGAAACTCTACCTATGAAGGGGATAGTGAAATATCTAGGGGGTAACCTTAGATGAGAAACTAACATGTACCCCTCGAATTAAGAGCATCTGCTCCAAGGCAAAAGGTGTATTGCAGCTAAGGAGCTTGCCAAGGTGCAGGAATTAGCAGCACACCAACCGATGGGATGGAAGCCATGCTGGACATGCCTCCACTATACCTTTGGGTCAAGATAGAGGCAGCAGCTGGTGCATACAGACTTAAAACTGGTAAAAACTCGATCTCATTGGGCTATCCAGAATCACACACATTAAGATAGTGAGTGAGGTAAATAAAGAAATGGGGAAATGCTGGCTAACTATACAACAACTCTCAACTGCTTCAACAAGCTTTATGCCCCCTGAAGGTTCAGGGTAAGAATAGGCCCGAGGTATTCCTGTCTGTCGTAAGAGGCGACTAAAAGGAGTCCCTCCCCCTCAAGGGGATAGTTTACACCTGTGTCCGGAGACGGACGCTTCAACGACCTAAATTTGTGGTCATTTTGGTTTTCCGCTTATTCTGGTTTCTTCCTTCCTTCCTTCCTTCCTTCCTTCCTTTGTTTGTATCCTTTCTTTGTCCTTCTCCCTCTCTCACTGTCTTCCTTACTTTTCACCTTGCCTTCTTCTCCTTGCCTTCTTGTCCACCATATGGTCTTCACCTCGGCGTCTGAGAAGGTCTGTCCTTCCTCTCCCTCTCCCCCTTTTTTTCCTATTCTTCTTTCCTCCCTGTGCGTGCCTGAAGGCCGACCCACTCGTTCGCATGCGTAGCTGGTGACGGGGTAAAGTGTAATTCCCCACCCTGGGTAGACAAGTAGGGCCCGTGTGTACCCCCTGGTAAAGGCCAGGCCCGGGGAGGGGTGATTGCCCGAGCTGACACTTTCCGACCATGCCGATTGGTCCCTCCGTCCTTTTCTCGTGAGGTGTGACCTGAGGTGTAAACATATACCTAAGGCGGGAGCACCCTCTGAAAGGGTCCCCACAAGGAAGGAGCGCGCCATCAGAGACGCTGGCAGTCATGGGGGATTCATCCACAATGGATTTCTCTTCTTCTCTCTCGACTTCTGCCCCAAAACGGAAACTTGACCAGCCACCAGTGACAAAAGTACTACTGCCTGCCCCAAAGTTCCTCATAGTTTCTAGATCTGAGGACGGAACGGATTTTTCATGTCAACCCTTTCATAATTCAGAAGAGCGTAGATGCAATAGCTGGACCTGTCAAGTCTTGTACCAGGATTCGTAACGGTTCCTTGTTGTTGGAAACTGAGAGCACCTTTCAGGCACAAAAACTCCTTTGGGCCACACTCCTGTACACGTTCCCTGTCCGGGTGGAGGCTCACCTCACTTTGAAATCGTCGCGTGGTGTGGTATATACTAGATTACTCGATGGATTGACTGATGAGGAGATTCAGTCTTTCCTCGCTGAGCAGGGCGTGACAGCTGTCCATAGGGTCATGAAAAAGGTCGACAATGACCTGGTACCGACCTGGACACTTTTCTTGACATTTGATAGTGTTCAGCTGCCATCGCGCATCAAAGCGGACTATGAGGTTATTTCTGTTTGCCCCTATGTCCCAACACATATTCACTGCTACCAGTGTCAGCATCTTAACCACACCCGCCAGTCTTGTTCTAATGTGGCCAAATGCGTCACTTGTGGCAGGGACGCCCATGAGGGTGACTATCCTCTCGCGACTGTCCCATCTACAAGGATGAACGCTGTATACAGGAAATTCGGGTCAAAGAGAAAGTGTCGACCTCGGCTGCTCGCAAGCTTTTTGCTAGTAGGAAGCCCTCGCTGCTCCCAGTGGGGAAATATAGTACTGTCCTCGCCTCTCCTCGGCGATCTGACCTTCAGCACTACAGTCGTCCATTCAGCCAGTGCTAAGATCACTCGGTCAACGTCTCCTCTCCCCCCCCCCCCCCCCCCCCGTCACCCCTAAGACACAAGCACCTTCATCAGCTTCTGCCAAGACTAAGACCCAGAAGTCAGATGCATGGGCCTTCAAGAAGGAACTGTCCCGTGAAAACTTCTTATGTACCCCGAACTCCCAGCCATCTACCAGTACTTCGACTAAACGACCTTCCAAGAAGGCTCATAGAAACAAAAGTTCTCCTCCTCCGCCACGGTGCGTTTCTTCTCCTGCGCCACACAGCAGTTGCCACCCCAGGCAGTCATCCGTTTCGCCTGGCCGCACCGCTGATAGCCGAACATCTGGCCCTTCATCGGTGGAAGAAGCTCCCCCTCCCGACCATCTTAACATGTGGCCGACGAACCTATTGAAAAAAAATGGACGATGACTCTCCGCCTATTGATAGCGACAGCAGTGCTCGCTCGAAGCCAGGCTCTCAGCAGCTTCCAAGGTGACCCATTTTGCTTCTCCTTTTTCTCTTTCTTCTCATGATGGCACTTCTTCATTGGAATATTCGCCGCATTGGCTCCAACCGAGAGGACTTAAAGTTGCTGCTACGCCCATGCGATCGTCTTGACTTAGCACACTATACCTCTGTGCGTTTTGACCTACCCCTTGTGGCAGGTATTCCGGCTCATGGAGGGCTTCTGTTGCTGGTCCGGGATATATCTACTACGATCCCATCACATTGCACACAGATCTGCAGGCAGTTACCGTCCGAATTACTCTCTCCACTTTCACACTTTCCATTTGTACTGTTTAAACTCCATAGTCGTCTGCCGTTACTAGGGCAGACATGATGCAAATTACTGCTCAGCTACCTGCACCATTTTTGTTGACTGGAGACTTCAGTGCCCACCATCCCCTTTGCGGCTCTCCAGCATCCTGCCCGGGAGGTTCCCTGCTGGCAGACCTTCTCAACCACCTCAGTCTTGTCTGCCTCAATCTCTGGCGCCTCTACTTTTCATCCAGACACAACTCACACCTATTCCCATTTAGACCTCTCTATGTGTACTACCCAACTTCCATGCCGGTGTGAGTGGCACGCTCTTTCTGATACGTATTGAAGCGACCACTTCCCTTGTGTTATCCATCTCCTGCATCATACCCCATCTCCATGCTCAACTAGTTGGAACATCTGCAAAGCAGACTGGGGGCTCTTCTCTTCCAGGGCGACCTTTCAGGATCAAAACTTCGCAAGCTGCGATAGTCAGGTCGCACACCTCACGGAAGTCATTCTCACTGCTGCTGAATATTCCATCCTCCATACTAATTCTCCACGTTGCATACCGGTCCCCTGGTGGATCGCAGCATGTAGAGACGCCATACGTGCTCGTCGACGTGCTTTACGCAACTTTAAACGCCACCCTACGATGGCGAATTGTATTAATTATAAACGATTACGTGCGCAGTGTCGTCGTGTTATTAAAGAAAGAAAGCTCCTTCAACAGTTTTACTTCTCCTTCTGTTGTCTGGGGTAGCCTGCGCCGTCTATCTGGCACTAAGGTCCACTACCCGGTCTCTGGCTTGACGGTCGCGAATGACGGCCTTGTGGCCCCTGAGGATGTCTCCAATGCCTTCGGCCGATTTTTCGCAACGGTTTCGAGCTCCGCTCATTACCACCCTGCCTTCCTCCCCCAAAAACAGGCAGATGGGGCAAGGCCACCTAACTTCCGCTCATCGAATCATGAAAGTTATAATACCTCATTCACCATGTGGGAACACGAAAGTGCACTTACTCGGTCACGGTCCTCTGCTCCGGGGCCTGATTCTATTCATATTCAGATACTGAAGAACCTTTCTCCTGCGGGTAAAGGTTTTCTTCTTCGTACTTATAATCGCATCTGGATTGAGGGTCATGTTCCCACATGCTGGCACGAATCTCTTTTTGTCCCGATTCCTAATCCGGGGAAGGACAAGCACTTGCCTTCCAGCTATCGACCCATTTCCCTTACTAGCTGTGTCTGTAAGGTGATAGAACAAATGATTAACTCTCGTTTGGTTTGGCTGCTCGGATCTCGATGCTACTTATCAATATACAATGTGGATTTTGTAGGCGCCGCTCTGCTGTTGACCATCTGGTTCCCGTGTCGACCTTCCTTATGAATAACGTCTTGCGGAAGCGCCAGACATTGGCTTTGTTCTTTGATTTGGAGAAGGCTTAAGACACTTGTTGGAGGGCGGGCATTCTACGGACCATGCATACATGGGGCCTTCGCGGTCGCCTCCCTCTTTTTATTCGTGCATTTTTAATGGATCGAAAGTTCAGGGTATGTGTGGGTTCTGTCCTGTCCGACGCCTTTCACTAGGACAATAGGGTGCCAGAGAGCTCAGTTTTGAGCGTCGCTCTCTTAGCCATAGCGATCAATCCAATAATGGATTGCCTCCCAGTTGATGTATCAGGCTCCCTTTTCGTGGACGATTTTACCATCTATTGCAGCGCGTAGCGTACATGTTTCCTGGAGCGCCGTCTTCAGCGTTGTCTTGACTGTCTTTACTCCTGGAGTGTCGCCAATGTCTTCCGTTTTTCTGCCAAAAAGATGGTCTGTATTAACTTCTGGCGCTGCAAAGAGTTTCTCCCACCGTCCTTACATCTCGGTCCCATTGCTCTCCCATTCGTGGAGACAACAAAATTTTTAGGTCTTACATTTGACAGGAAACTTAGCTGGTCTCCACATGACATATTTGGCTGCCTGTTGTACCCGTTCCCTGAATGTCCTTTGTGTTCTCAGCGGTACACCGTGGGGAGCGGGTCGAACTGTCCTACTTCGCCTAT
Organism: Schistocerca gregaria; assembly: GCF_023897955.1. NCBI lineage: Eukaryota > Metazoa > Arthropoda > Insecta > Orthoptera > Acrididae > Schistocerca > Schistocerca gregaria. The sequence goes on from NC_064931.1 coordinate 82,943,385, forward strand.
ATTGGTCGATCGTCCGCTCAAAGCTGGATTATGGGAGCTTTGTATACTCCTCAGCACAGCCGTCCGTCTTATGCCGCCTCAACTCTACACAACATCTGGGGTTACGTCTTGCGATCAGAGCGTTCTATACTAGTCCCGTCGAGAGTCTTCATGCTGAAGCCGGTGAATTGCCACTAATCTACTGGCACGATATACTGCTTTGTCGGTATGCCTGTCAGCTATTATCAATCCCCGACCACCTGTCTTATTGTCCCTTTTTTGACGACTCTCTCGACCGTCAATACGGGTTGTATGTATCTGCCCTGCTACTCCTTGGAGTTCGCTTTCTTTGCCTCCTTCAGCAGCTTGATTTTCCGCTCCCTGCAACATTTAGAGTGGGCGAGAGCCAAACGCCACCTTAGCTCCCGGCTCAGGTTCGCGTTCACCTTGACCTCAGCTCGCTCCCAAAGGAGGTTACCCCAGCTTCAGTATACTGTTCGCGGTTTGTCGAACTTCGTTTGTAGTTCATTAATACGATCTTCATTTATACAGATGGCTCCAAGACCAATGACGGTGTCGGGTGTTCCTGTATTGTCAGGACTCGCATTCGGCAGGACGACGGTTCAATCCTGTCTCCAGCCATCCTGTTTTCCCTAAATCGTTTCAGGCAAATGCCGGGATGGTTCCTTTGAAAAGGCACGGCCGATTTCCTTCCAATCCTTCCCTAACCCGAGCTTGCGCTCCATCTCTAATGATCTCGTTGTCGACGGGACGTTAAACACTAACCACCACCACCACCTTTATTGTTGCGGCACACAGATTCAAATACGGGCTCCATGGCCATTGTTCGGTCTTCACTGCTGAGCTATTTGCCCTCTATCAGGCTGTTCCTTACCTCCGCTGCCACCGACATTCTGCCCATGTCATCTGCCCTGATTCCCTGAGCGCCATCCAGAGGCTCAGTGATCTGTATCCGGTTTACCCTTTCTTGCACCGGATCCAATGCTCTCTTCAGCAGCTGGCAGACGACTGTTCTCCAGTTACCTATATGTGGGTTCCTGGCCATGTCGGTGTCCCTGGGAATGAAGCTGCAGATGCCAAGGCTGCGGTCCTCCAGCCTTGGACAGCTTCCTGTTGTGTGCCTTCATCTGATCTTAGCAGGCTCATTTGTCAGCGCATTTTATCCCTGTGGCATGCCGATTTGTCTACACTTACTGAAAACAAGCTTCGAGGCCTTAAAACCTCTCCCCATGGCTTAGGCGACCTCTTCACGCCCTTCTCGGCGGGAGGAGGTCGTTTTGGCCTTGTTACGGATTGGACACTGCCAGTTCAGCCACCGCCATCTGCTGACGGCTGCGCCGGCACCGGCGCCGTTCTGCCCATGTGGGCAATTGCCGACGGTACGCCACATTTTAACGTCCTGTCCGAATTTTAATACACTGTGCATTGATCTTGGCCTGCCATGTACTCTGGATGAAATTTTAGCGGATGACCCAGGAGCAGCTGCTCGCGTTCTTCGTTTTATCCACTTGACGAACCTGTCTAAGGACATTTGATTATGCTGTTTTCTTTTAATCCTTTGCCTGTTAATGTGCCTTTTATAGTCTTGTCCTTTTTATTTGCTGTTTTAACATTGTGCCTCGCAGTGCATTCATAATTTAGTCTGGGCGTTAATGACCACTGTAGTTGAGCGCCCTACAACCACAAAAAACAAGCCTTACAATATAATAATTGGAAGCAGGGAGCAGTGGGAAAAAACAGTTAGACACCAAACAGGGGACATTGTTTGGTTCACCGATGGGTCGAGATCAGAACAAGGCACTGGGGCAAGGGTGTATGGGGTTCAGCTAGAGTGGAGGGCATTGTCTCCCTAAGAAAACTGGCCTCGGTATTCCAAGCTGAACTTTCTGAAATCAGGGCATGTATGGAGGAGAATATGCGTAGATGCTACAATGACAATAGCATCTACATCTATTCAGGCATCCCTGAAATCATTGGCAGCTCCTGCAATGAGATTTATGATTGTTGCAGAATTCTACAAGGCTCTGGTGGAGCTAGGGGGAAGCAATAGGGTAAACATAGTGTGAATCCCTGGTCACTCAGGAATCTGTGGCAATGAGCAAGCCAACAGATTGGCTAGGATGGGGGCAACGACTGGAACCTATCCTAAAAATCACCAAGGCTATGATCAGACTAGACCTATGGAACTGGCTTAGGAAACAGCACATAGGATACTGGACCAAGGTCTATAAACAAAAACAATGGGTATAACGGGAGAAGACCCTAAATGTAGGATCTGTGATGATGGTCAAGGAGCAGCATCACACATAATCTTCGAATGCATGGCATTGGAGAGCAAGAGATACAGAATTTTCGGGACAACTAGACCTGAAGAACTTGCGTCTAACTGGTAAAGGGACTCCCTGCACTATTTAAGAGCATTTGTTGGCTTTACTAGATATACAGGGAGCGATACCGCACAATAAACTCGTTTTCGATGCGGGCAGTGGTGGGTTAGACCAAAGCTGCAGTGCTACATTGCGAGTTGGTGGTGTTGCAGGAGACCGTGGAAACATGCCATATCTTCCCCCTTCCCTGAAAAAGATCAAGGAGATGCTGGTACAGGAATGGGAGTCGAGGGGAAGGTCGTTGCTGGAAGCATCACAGAACCAGGCAGGGATGCTGATGAGTTGAAATCCATTGCGACAGCTGCTGGAAGCGTCAACAGGCTGTTCACAGTGGATGTTGGAAGCAATACATTGGCTGGGTGCACAGTGAGCCACTTTTAGTCCTATGTATCTCGAGCACAGAGCAGAAGCAGAGTGCCAGAGCCTGTCGGACACAGGGAACCATGATGGGCACGAAGTTGTTTTTTTTTGCTTGTGGCATTGAGAGCCATCAAGGAGTGTAATGAGAAGTACAACATACCCCAGGAGATGGGAAACGGTGGCTGGCAACCACTGGGGTTGGCCCCAAACTAAATTCATATCCCATACCGGGTCCTTGGGAAAAGAATAAATGTCTGCGGGAAGAGGGTGGAGTGTTGGGAAAAGTCTGCAGGGTGGAGAATTGACAGGAGTCGAGAGGCCAACCATGGAGAGGTGCCCTGTGCCGGAGAAGTGCCCTCCATCAGAGTGGCCCAGTATGACGCGAGAAAAAGATAAAGAGCCTCATCAAGTAACTGGTGGTGGCGTAGTTTGGATATTTGAGACTTAAAAACCTGCACGAAAAGCTTGGAATTGCCATCGGAGTCAGGGTGTATTAATGCAATTCAGCGAGTAGCTGGCAGAGATGGAACTGCCTGTTGCTCGCTGGGCAAGGGCAGTTATACCAACATGACGGATGACTACTAATTAGCTATTGGTATAGCGATATGGGCTCGAATTGGCTGAGGAAAACAGCGTGGTAGATGCTCTACATGTCTGTAGATGTGGCGGCCTCTATTGCTTTTGTGCACCCCCGGAACTAGCCTGCTTCCTGCAAGCCAGACGAAGTTCACCTGACTTTGATTGGTGCACTTGCGAAGCTGGAGCAATTACCCGCATAGCAGTGCTATTTTGCATTGCAGGAGATCCCAGAAACACGCCAGCCAGATTGATGCCACAATCGTAATATCTAATTTTAATTAAACAGATAAACACGTGGCTGGTTTCCGAGGACGACTGTATCTGGTGCGCGGGTGTGTGGCAGAGTTAGCTGTTGGCTGGAATTAATGGACATTTCTGGCTTAAGGCACCAGCCGCCGCTGAGCCTGTCAAACTGTGTTAAGCTGACGTAACCGTGCCATTCTCTGTGCCGGTGAATAGGGAACTAATGCTCAGTATGTGTTGGGCATCATTTGTGTTCGCGTGTGTGGCGAGTATTCTCCAATCTTGATGTGGAAATTGAAATGATTCAATATGGCGAATGTTCGTGCTGGACAGTTAATCCGCAACCACGTAAATTTTCAGGACAACTGCCATTCTGCACATTTTCTGTCTTTATTGGGTTGAGACAACAAAGATTTGATGTATTATTTGCATCGAGATGATGGAAAAACATGTGGAATAGACATTTTCTGGTTCTCTAGACATGAGAAACACATACGATTATGAGTATTAAAGGTTCAGTTGACTTTGTAAAGAACAAGGATGAGCTGTAATCTGTTGGTTGGTTGGTTGGCTGGCTGGTTGATTTTGGGGAGGGGACCAAACAGCGAGGTCGTCGGTCCATCGGATTAGGGAATGATGGGCAAGGAAATCGGCTGTGTCCTTTCAAAGGAATCATCCCGGCATTTGCCTGAAGCGATTTACGGAAATCATGAGAACCTAAATCAAGCTGGCCAGACTTTGTGTTGAACCATCTTCCTCCCGAATGTGAGTTCAGTGTGCTAATCAGTGCGCCACCGCGCTTGATTGGAATCTGTTATATCACTGATACCGTTTATTTGTTAAAAATACAGTGGACCTGCCAGTTTCCTCTGTTTTCAGGATTTTACATAAAAACCTTCGCAGACAAGAAAAGTTCCTCGTTACTTAATGGTTACAGCATGTCCCACATAATGACCTTGCTTAAGTTTCCGCTTTCTAGAGATACAATTTCCTCTCTATTTTTGGAATTATACTCTGAAAGCGAACGGTTGCCTACTGCTATATGGTAGATATCGAGAACAGTCACATAAATGGTATGATATTCTGGCAAAACTTGTTAAAATACATGAAATTTTCGTATGGTAATCGGTGATTTCAGCGTGTCACTGATACCTCGTTTTTTGCGTGAAAAATCGGATATTGCAGCTGATACCAGTTTCGAGATTGGTGAATTAATTCACAGTTGACGAAGTATATTTCATCGACAGAGCTCAGAAAGTAAATGTTCTTGTAATCCCATGGTCTGAAGATGGTCGATGGTCGCAACTCTTTACACAAACCACGGCACCAAGCAGGCCAGACCCGAAACAGTACCGTTAGCGGACGCCTGTGTGCCGGTGGATCCAGGCCAGCCTTCGTACACCAGTTCGGAGAGTGCTTGCTGTCCGCGGAAGGCGCTCTCATCGCACATCAGGCCTCGTGACCATTGGGCATCATGGATGACCGACTGACCTCGCGGGATATATCTAGTGCTTCGACTATATACGGTGTATCTGCTTATGTTTTTTGGAATCAGTGTGTCTTTGCGGTATATTTGTGAGTGACTGGTGGTCGTACGAATTGTGTTTACTGCAGCGATATGGTTTGGTGGTACAATCGTTTGTGGTTATGTAGCCCGGTTGAGATAGTTTTCCCGCCAAAAAATTCAACCTTTCCTCAACAGTAGCAGAGCAGTGTAATTGATGAAGTGTCTTTGGTGATAGTTTCCGTATTTTATGATCTTTAGACTACTTTTGCACGGTTTAACTGTCAGAGGAATATGACAGCTGTATGTTTTTCGATCTGTTCAAACGGTTCAAATGGCTCTGAGCACTACGCGACTTAACTTCTGAGGTCATCAGTCGCCTAGAACTTAGAACTAATTAAACCTAACCATCCCAAGGGCATCACACACATCCATGCCCGAGGCAGGATTCGAGCCTGCGACTGGAGCGGTCGCTTGGTTCCAGACTGTTTTTCGATCTGTACAAAATAGTCTTCCGCTGAAATCCTCGTATTTTGTCCATCTGTAGAAAGTGGCGGACAGTGCTTCCACACCAAAAGCAGCAATATCACGGGTAACTTCAGTGAGAACGGACCAGAATGCTCCATTAGCAGGAAGTTCCATTATGTCAGAAAGTCTCAAGACATCCTAGGTGTTGGGGAGGGGGGGAGGCGGGGGGGACGCAATGGGAGTACGGACTGGTACTAACTGGTACTAACAAGACGGGCAGGACAAGGAATCCAGGGAAAGCTCTGTGCCTTCAGAGAATCATGTGATGTCTTCTTTGTTCGAGTGTTCAGAGACAAAGTCCAGGCTGACCAGCCTCCTCTGGTACGGACAGGTTGGATGCTGTCCCCCACCTGCCATTGTGCCTTTATATCATCTTCATAGCAGCAACTGTAGGACGTAAAAAATTCACTGAAAATTCCAGTTATTTTTCTTATCGGTAGGAAAGTGCTTCGAATTCTAGGAGAATCTTCAAGACATCCGATCTGCCGTATGTTTTTGTTTTCTCTGGTTTTTTCATTATCTATGGTAGACTTCGAAATATGAACTTTTAAATGCGTAATTTTTCTGATTTTCCTGTATGTGCTTACACACAAGTGTGCTTCGAAAAGTAGAGAAAACAAAAATAAGAGCCTTAAAATGAACTAAGCTCACTAAGCGTTTCAGAAAAGTGATGAAAGTTACTGTAAGTGTAGGACTCTGAAGGCACTGACCGTGAGAGAAAAATTTCTAACAAGCAGCTAAAACTCGAAAAGTGGTGAAAGTCCTATTTGGAGTTACAGGGATATTTCATTACGTCGAGATTGTGACGATGGGGCGCTATATGTAGTGTCTGAGTTTGCATGCGACTAATTTCGATTGGTACCGTGAATTTTGTAACACCAGTTGTGTGACATCGTCAATTTCAAGTTGTATTGTGACCTTTAGAAGTAAATAAATAAACTGTGCGAAATCCATCCCTGCAAGCTGGTTAAACAAACTGTATTTCACACCGTCTTCTGTCTGCAAATTGTTTAAACAATATTCCAGTGCCTTAAATTGTTTAATGCTATGTAATTGACGGATGTATTATCCTACTGACGTCAGATCCTCCCATCCAACAGTCCAACAAAGACTGAGCGGTTTTCCCGCCATTTGTTTTCTGAGAGGGGTGGTGAGGGAGGAGGCGAGGGGGGCCACATCCTCTAATTGTTTAAATAAATAAACAGGGTGAAATTGTTTAAATAAATATTATAGTGATCATCCCAGTTCGGCAGCTCAATGCAGACTGAGCGAGTTTCCCGCCTTTTCCAGGTGTACCGGTGTGGGGGAGGGGTGGGGAGGGGGAAGTGGAAGGGATTTCTGAGAGACGTGTTGGGGAAAGGGATCCACGTATCGGCCAGGGAAAACCGAAAACGTCATCTGGGATGGGAGGCACGGAGGAATTAATTAAACAAATAATTTGCATAAATAATTTGATATCAAATTGATATCAAAAGTGGCTTCATACCGGTTATATCCTACGACTGGCATTAACAGCCTTTGTGATTTCGATGAACCTAACATAGAACATGAAACACTAAATAAAATTAAAAATCTACAAGTGAACACAACAAGAATTAAAAGGTTGCTGTTTATGGAGGAGAAAATGTAATTTGTGGAAAAGTATGATTAATGAAACTGAGTAACGGTTCAGTGAGAAGTCTGTGAAAGCGATGGAACTAAGTGCATATTTTGAAAGCCTTAAAACATGTTATAGTGATTGTAAAGAACTGTACTTGATGTTAGGACTTAAAAATGTTGATGCTTTTATCCAAAACTTATCTTCTTTTACATATGTTGCTCATGATAAATCAAAAGATTCGTCCTCTAATACTTCTTTTATGTTAAAGGCCGACATCGGCTATGAAGCACCAAGGGCACTCACTGAACGTGAGGTACGTCTGACCTTCGTATCTGCACAGCGAGTGTACTGATGTGTCCAAACTTAGCTTACAACTTAGTGCGCAAATAGACGAAACATCTGAACTGTCTAGAAGACAGGGTGTCAGACAGTCTAAGTGGATATGTACCTGGCCCTGTTGTAAGGCAGGTAACTTCAGGTGCGGCTGGTAACAAAAATCATTAGAAATGCTGCTGTCGCGTAACTAGAATGCGTAATTAATAAAAGTGAAAGTTTGGGGTCTATTCTAGAAAAACGAAACAGCTATTCCCCTTTTTATTGTATATATAATTTATCAAATGTTGCTTTCAAGGGTCAAGCGATATCAACAATCATGTTCAGTTACTTTTGACACTCAGTAACAAAATATTTAATTCTTGGACATATTGAAATAACGATTATAAAATCGTTATCTCTAGACATGAAATATTTTTCACAGGAAAGAATGATTATTAAAATTCCTCATCAGCTCATTTAAATCTACTCTGTCGTAGCTGATCAATACACTGAGTTGGTGGAGAATAAATTGACTTTTTGAACCAATGAAAAAACTCTCATGTACGCAATGTGAGGGTAGGTTAGTGTCCTAGCTTTTGATACTCAGTGGTCAAAGTGTACACAAGATGGAGTGGGCAAAATCTACACTCCACATTTACTGTGGCCTAATGCGATATGGTACTTTACCAAGCAACATCTGCAACGGCGTTCTCTCCGTGCTAGATCTGAAACGCTAGTTCCCTACTCTGGCCTTGACTGAACTCACTGTGCCCCAACTTTCCTGAGTTCCGTAGAACGTTAATCTTTCCCTAGTCAAAATAATGGCTATTGCACACTCGCCATGCGTTGGAGCGACGTGCACAATTTCTTTATCCGCTAAAATTCCCGCAGGAATAATTAATTAACTACCGCTTTGTTATCTGTCGACATGATACGTGAAGTGTATCGTCCTCACTTCCAAGAAAGCAAAGCTCTCAACGCCCTCGCTTATTTCCACAAACCTGTGCAGAGACCGGGAGACGAGAGAGACACTTAATTTTAGGTCTCAAAATGCTTTTATATAATGGGGATCTCCCCACCGTGTCGCGTCTACATCGCCAAATATGGCTTCAGCCAATTACCGTCTCGCTATAGGTGAATATCTTTTGTTATTTTTCTTGTTGGGTCGCAGCCTAGACCTGTTAATGACGTGCAGCTTCTTACCACGGTCCTGGCCTTATTTATGTTAAAAGGAATAATATATTGTTCTGGCCTCATCCCTTTCTGTGCTGATGGTCATCGTTCTCTTGCTGAATGGAAGTTTTACGATATCATTAACGACCTGCTATGGTCGTCTCCAAATTGCATTTCACTTCAATTGTTTGTTCATGCCAGTCCATATATTGGGAGATAATGTTTTGTTAGTTTTCGGTACGTGAGATTAACTGCAATTGCCTTTAGTTGATATAATTATTATTTTCTGAGGATCTCATACTGTATTGTCCTGTCATTATGGATCAAGCTCATGTAAGGTCCATACAATCCGTACGTCTTACACATGCTCTCCCTTCCGCATTTATTTCGTGCTGCTGCGATCAGTGGTTGAGGCATTGATCATTGCAGCACTAAATTATAAACTCCAATAATTTAATCATTGTCCAGCTACTTATCTATCTTATGCTAGGTGATGTCGTTTTACCATTATATTTTAATGTGAAATTTATTGCTTTACACATCATTTTCTATTTAGATGATTATTATGTGGCTTTGCAGTCCTTTATAGATAATTACTTGACTAATCTTACAACAATTTCTCTACTACTTGTGGTTGACTTCTATTAAAATGGTTCATCCACCGCTTGGGTTCTCTCTTTGCAATAACTTGAGGCATTCAGCAATTCTCAAACATTCATGGTATTGGTGATTGTGAAAGATGAGTGAAGTTAAGGAAGCATCCGTTTCTCTTATATCTACTGTCATCACTTAAATGCTACATCACTATTGAAAATTGTCATCATAAACAAACTTCTATGTACATAAGTGGACATTATATATTTAAAATAGTTAATATTTTTGCATATTTCCATACACATTAACACAAACGTAATATTCATTGATATTATTTATAATTACAAACATATGTTTCCAAAATATCTACAGTACACGAATTTTTATTAACATATATTTAGATTGAATGGACATTTAGAAATTACACATGAAATACAAAATATAAAACATGGTACATTTACGAATAGACTTTAACAATTTACAAATCGAATTACAAAATACAAATGAAACACACAAAGTGCAAAATTCTTAGTGGTACAGGTGCGACTGAATATTTACAGTCATCTCAACTCCTTGCTGAAGTGATTATCTTTTGCACTCTTTAAAATATTACTATGCATTCATCACACGCATCACTTTCTTTCTTTACACAATTTACACTTTAAAATATGGGTTGGTTTTGACTCCCGATACTGCTGTCGATCAGTGGTGTTTTATGCTTGTAGTCAGTTGTAGACTCTAAATGTCGATAATCATCATCAACATCACGCACAGTTCTGAGTGTTCGAGCACGAATGCCATTACATAGTCGATTCCATGTTGTATTGTTTTGACAACAAACTGCTCGTCCAAGGCAATGCCATGATGTGACAACATAGGTGGCATAGTCCTCTATTGGTGTAGTTGCCATCGAGGTTGATGCGTGTAGGCCCTAAATGGTTGCTGCATTTTGATGTCCCAATTATGCGTACTCTGTTTGATGGTTTGATTGCCTTTGGTTGGTTTGATAGAATGAAATAACTGCCATGATTTTGTTGAATATTGTTTTATGTTGATTCTGCCAAATCTCATACTGGTTTAAGGTACGGGATTTAGAAAGCAATCTTGCTGTCTTCAGCCCTCATCTTGGGACCCTTTCTTCTCTTTGTTACTTGCTGGTCTTCATGTCTTCGTTCTTGGAACTTGCAACTTCTCGGACATAGGGATAGTATATGTTACTCAGGGAAAGTTATTCAGAAGGACTGCCAGTTATGTTATGAGATGTGGTTAAAGCCTGAATAGATAATTTCGGATGTGATATATCTGTGTTCATCAGGATAGATGTCAGGAGCGGAAAATTGTGGGCGTTGCTATAATTAAAAGTAATCAAACTGGAATGGACCCTATTTATTCATGTAACGATGGTACACGGGTGCGTACTTAGGGCTGAGCAACCCCGAGAGGGGTTGCCGTCTGTTCATCAGGAGGTTTGAGGAGAGAGGCAGAGGCTAGAGTAGCGACTACTCGGGGCCGAGGACTAAAGCTAAGAGAGCGCGGAGCTGTTTCCAAGCCGCTCTCGCCGCCCCGGGCGGGTCTCCACGTGATCACACGACTAGTCTTTGATTGGAGGGTTGATTCCGCCAACACGCCTTGCTAGTAGCGTACCCTAGTCAGCGCAACCAACCCGTGGGACTAGAGCCTGACCGAGGAGCACGTGGCAGGAATGTGCCGGCCACGGTCTTCCGGCCAGCACCTTCCACCATGGCCGTACATTACGAATGGAAAAAATTATTTAATAAAATTTTATCGGTAATGATCCGTCTTCTGGGGTCTCCTCCCTACACATCTGTTTTCAGTCATCAGCTTCTTCATTTGGTATATTGAGAGCAATATTCTGAGTTTATTTTTCCAGGTGGTTGTACTAATGAGCTGTTGCAGACGGTTTGCTATTGTGTGTCTCTGGTAATGGGTTCGCTTGGCCTTCCTTGCAGCTGTGCGGCCTTTGTGTCCCTCACTGCTACTGGGTTTTCCCATCCTCTCGCTACTGAGGTGGGCGTGGGACAATATTCTGCAAAATACACCTGGCTTGGTCTCCACACTATTGTGAAGCGTGGGACAGTAAATTCCATACTTCTGTCTTCGGTTTGTCACCAGTGCCATAGAGTGAAACCGTATAAACTCTCACACTCAGACCGCAATTGGCGTCGACTTTCTGCTTCTGTCGTCAGCTAAACTCCCTTCCTCACAAGATTGTACTGACTGTATTGCGTGCCTTCTTTGTTTCATTTGTTTTACAATGACTTTTGCTTAATGCTACTACTTACAAGTTTCTGTATCTAAATTTACTATGAGCTTTACATTTGAAGATTTACATGAATAATACGAAATGAATGTTCAAGTAGGTTTTTTTCAGTAATTTACAGACGAAATTAAAATATATCTCTGACACATTAAATTACTTCATATTATAACGGTTCCTTTACTTCTTGAATAAACGTGGCTTGATGATGTGTAGGTTAGTTAATTATTACATCATGCAGTTGTTTTTTTCTAACCTAGTTTGATGATTTAAATAATTAGCATTATTGTACCTATATTTGAATATTTACATGTTTGTAGCTCATCTTGCCTGCCTCTTGAGTTCTACTGCTATATGAAATGTATAAAATATAAATGGATCACAGATTATACAGCAAAAGAATGTAGTTTTCATGCCTAATAGTCGTATGACCACCGCAAGAATTATTATTCATTATAAGCCTTAAAGTGCCTGATGTGATGTAGACCTATATTTTTTCCCGTTCTTGGGTTCATCAATTCTACCACATTTGCATGATCCACTTTACTAATTAACAAGGGTCCCTTATAAACCGGTTAAATTTATAGCATACCTGTTTTCCTTTAGTACATAATAAGTGAGTTCTAAGAAGTACCAACTGTCCTACAGTCAATATCCATGTGGAAAGAGCCGGACGAGGTGGCCGAGCGGTTCTAGGCGCTTCAGTCCGCTTCAGACCGCTACGGTCGCAGGTTCGAATCCTGCCTCGGGCATGGATGCATGTGGTGTCCTTAGGTTAGTTAGGTTTAAGTAGTTCTAAGTTCTAGGGGACTAATGACCACAGCAGTTGAGTCCCATAGTGCTCAGAGCCATTTGAACCATATATATATTTGTTCATGAGTTCATCAGGAACACACACTGTCCATAAACTTGTACTTGGGATCTCATCTGTAGAACAGCACGTCATTCTTCAGGAAATAATGCTGACGAGTGTCAACCGAGTTCTTGTCTCTCCACTTATGTTTGTCCCCTTAACACCTCTGGGTCTTTGTTCTGTTCGTTTGATACATGACCCTGGCAGTCAAATGCGAGTGTTGTCTGACTTGCGACGTTCGAGGAACGTCCCATAATTGGTACGTGTACGTTTTTAACACTAATAACTCATTGTCACGAATGCAACGATTGAATAACGGCTCTGATATCGCCGTTAACTCACTCCCACTATCAACTATGCGTTAACGACAATACCCTTGATTGTTACTCGAAGTATCGGACTTACCTCTGAAGTACTCACGTCTTCGACTTCCTCCATTAATATGTCCTCAATTACTTCGTAATTTAACGTATGTCAGTGTGTTTGTTCCGTCACAACTCTATGTTGCGTCATTTTCCATTAATATTTGATGGTCTTCATCGAGAGTTTGGGGAGAAGTACCGCTCTTTTTTAAATTGTCCAACTTTAGTCTCGCTGCTTGTAGATCAGCTTCTAAGGTAACCAATGTAGATTTTGAATCCTTATTTTCACACCTTGCTACTTCTTTTAAGTTTGTCTCCCCGTCGCACATCTGTGTAATCGTGTTTAATTTGGATTTTAGAACCTGGCAAGTATTCTTTAAGTGTGTCAGTACTTCACACTTAGATTCTGACGAGTCAGATTCTGCGTTAAGTGTATGTGTACTCGTAACCTGATTCAACTCGTTATCATATTTATCTGCCACTGAGTGTTGCAGATTCAAATTTTCAGCTGTGTCGTCATTTATTACGATGCTGTTTCCTGTGTCTGGTGTGATGATTACATAGTCTCGTTAACATTGCCTTACTATGTCCTCGTATGTGCCAAAATTGTATTCATTTGAATCTGATTTATCAGACTGTTCACATACTTTATAATCTTGTTCGTTTTCTGATCCCGACGGGATATTTTCCCTGTCATTTTCCTTTCCATTATCAACTTGTTCTTCCCGATTTTGTTAGATTCCCGCCATCCACAATGCCTCAGACTACTCGTGCCATTCTTCCAAAGTTTTGTGGAAGGATAGTAGTAGATTCTGCAGCGTGTCGAACTTTTGATCAGATATATTTATGCGTACTTCTTTTTTCTATGACCTGCAATAGCCGTGTTCTGTTGGTCAATACTATCGTCTTGATCAATTGAAGCGACATAGGTTACAGTATAGTATGTATTATACTGCTGAAAATTATTTTTCTTCTGTGCAGAATGATACATCTGCACCATATATATTAATGCTTCGTCATAATGAAACGGTTCATTACTAGGTAATGCTGGGAGTTCAACCTCATCGTAAGTGTTAATCCAACATATCTCGTCCCAACACTTCAGTTGTGACTCCTCCCTATTTGTAGTATCTGTGCAGATACCTTTGATGATCTTTCTGTCGTTCCTGTTCCGAATTCCGACTCTTCTACGTCTTCCCTTAACCTACTTATTTCTGCGGACGCCTTGTCATCCGTTTCTGCAGAAAGTGTGTTATCTGAACTCCTGCAATACCTAACGTCAGTTAATCCTCACGCTTCCCAGGATTTGATGGTCTTAATTCAACCTCCATCTGTGGTTCGTTTCTCCGGTAATTACCCGAAGTATCTGCCTGTGGCTGCGTTCTCGCGCCACTTCCCCATCCCCTTTCTCTCACTCCTGCAGATCGCTGATTAAAGTCATTCTGTCGGTTATTCCGAGTTATCCAGTTTCCATTCCTGTTTTCGTGTATATTCCGCCTGTTCCAACCACTATTAAAACCATATCCATTACTCTGTGGTCTAGTGTTTCCACTACTCTTATTTCCGTAATTATTCCCATTTCGTCATAAATTCAATCCGAATACTGGCCTATCATCCTTACCATTATTGTTATTTTCCTTACTATGACGCGTTCTTTCAGAATTACGCTGTCCTGAATCGCGACGTCTTTGAGCTTCGTTTTCATACATGAATTCTACTTCTCTCAAAACGCCTTTGAAAGTTTCTACATTATCTCCCCCACGTCCTATCAAGGCTTGTTGATACTACTTTGACAATTTCGTTTTGCATATTTGATTCAGTTCTCCGTTGCTTTATGGGTTATCTAAGTATTGGTTCCTTTTAGCCGTATTCTCAAAGAATCTGCCTGCTGTTTTCTCACACGTATTTCTGGATGGGCATTTTGTATTAATCCATATTTTATTCTCATCTGAGCCTCAGGAGACCAATATCTTGCTATGAAGGTAGCTCTAAACGGATCATACGAATCGCAAGTTTCTGCTATCGTCTGCATAGTTTCAGCAACACTTCCCTCCGTATGTGGGCAAATAAAAAACTAACCTTTCAGTGGCCAATGTGTCGGTATTCCTACTTTAAATTGGACAATAAATGTCCGGGGGTGGAGAATATTTGTATCGTCCTTATAGTGCTGGTATTTTCGCACTGTAGGAAATTGGTTATCATCAAAACCTTCGCTTCTCTCTGTAATGTACCTGCTGGGTTTTTGAAGACTGGAATTCTGTCCTTGGTTTGCGTCAATTCCACGCAAACGTGTGTAACTTGTTTCATTCTGTGATATTTGTGCCGTAGAATCACTTGCAGGTCACATTGCGCAATATGCGTGGATAACGCCCGCTACCGGCTCTGTATCAGTGTAAGCAATTCTGGCTCGTTAGACACCGTACTGCAACCCGTCGGTTTCGTCCTACAGGTTGTGGCGTTGCGTAACGCGTCCCTATGGTTTGATCAGCGTATGTCACGCTTTGTGCTTGACGTACCGAACCTTGATGCCAACCACGCTCTTGTTCAAGAAAAAATAACAGGTCAATCTGGAATACAAGTGGTCGCAATCCAAACTGTTCCCTATGGTTACTGTGATATTCTGGCATACCCTGGATTCGATTAATTTCCCGTTCGCGGTTTGCTGTTCCGGACTGGCATCCACATGTGCCTTTCCGTCTTACGTCACACGTAATTTCGCGTACCCTTTCTGTCGTATTATCGGAAGCTGTTGATTCTGCAGTATTCACAGAAGAATCTACCGACGCGAAAGTGGATTCTGTCGTCGTCTGCTACGCCTCACTAATGCTTTCTACGTCACCACAACTTTCGATCGAACGTAGAACTTCCGATCTCAGCCGTTGAAGTTGGTGTTCGTTTTTCCCTTGTATTTTTAAAATACGAGCATCGAATTTCTTTAATGCTGCTTTTGTCGTTCTTTTATGAGAAGTCGCGTCATCAATAACGTGTTTCACCTTCATCGTCGCTTCGATGGCAAAAGCTTCGACCTGTTGTTTAACCTGTTTGACACTTTGTTGCGTCTCTTCACGCAGCGTAATCATGTCTGTTTGGACAGTGTCAATATCTGTTCTCATTTGTTTGTGCCCTGTAATGAGCGTTTGCAGCGTGATTTACGCTGCCTTAGCTTCAGTTCGTATTTGATCTAATTAGCCTTGAATATTATACCGCGTTTTTTTGTGTTTCCTTGTTAGTTTCTTTCAGTCCCAGTGTTATGCACCCTTCTAATTATTTTTGCCCTTGTGTTATGCGCCCTTCAATGTTGGCGTTTTCATCTACACCATTTTCGCCAGTTGCCATCTGATGCAACCGTTCCCAATCTCGTTTTTCGTGAACTGTTTCCTTCACTTCCGAACATAATGTAAGAGCACTAACACTCGTTCTTTCATGCAACTGCAAGCCTGACTGATTCAATATGATTACGTTCGGTTAAATATACTGAAAATCACTATCTACAGACTCAGCGCCTGATTCATTAGCAACGCCCTTCTCATGTCCATTATTTGGACCGTATTGAACATCACGTGTTGCATTTTCGGTCTCATTCGGTATTTCTACGTGTTCTGTCTCGTTTTGTTCACGCTGATCTACCTGTTGCGTGACCAACTCGATCCTCTCAAGATCTTCCATAACTTCTCGTTGTTTTAACCGATTATTTTCTGTCATTTTTGAGCGTTACACTAAGAGTCGCTGTTCGTGAATTTTCCGAAACTGACTACGCGTTAACATCTGATCATAAGACTTGATTCTACCCCAAAATATAATCCAAGGTCGTATATTTAATATCTGAACCCGTTTTCTCGTCTTTTGTATAGCCTTTTGGTTACTGGAGTTATGTCAGAACTCAGCACAACCCAAATGAACGATGTGGTGCGCCAGCAAATAAGAAATACATGAATACCGTTCTATCTGCACTTACTACACAGCTGAGTCACGTTTACATTGTTTTTTCCAATTTGTAAGCTTATTGCTTGGGAGGTTTGTGTGTTTTGTAATTATCAAAAGCAAACCCTCAATCTATCACAATGCTGTAATTTCGAATCCTGGCTGAGTCGCCATTTTGTTGAATGTTCGATCTTTGCACACATTAGTACACTCGCTGTGCAGATACAAACATAGCTTACCACTTGGTGTGCAAATAGACAAAACATCTGAACTGTCTTCTCAAACCCAGGGTGTCAAACAGACAGTCTAAATAAATATGATGCTGGCCCGGCCCTGTAAGGCAGCTAATATCAGGTGCGGATCGTAACAAAAATCATTAGAAATGCTGCTGTCACGTAAATAGAATGGATGAATTAATAAAAGTGAAAGTTTGGGATCTATTATAGAAAAACAAAACAGCTATTCCCTTTTTATTTTAGATTTAATTTATCAACTGTTGCTTTCAGGGGTCAAGTGATAAGCAACAATCATGTTCAATTACTTTTGACATTCAACAACAAAATATTCAATATTGAAATGACGATTATAAAATCTTTATCTCTACACATGAAATTTTTTTTCACAGGAAAGAATGATTATTAAAAATCCTCATCAGCTCATTTAAATTTACATTGTCGTAGCTGGTCAATGCACTGAGTTGGTGGAGAATAAATTTACTTTTTGAACCAATGAACCATGTACTCAATGTGAGGGTAGGTTAGTATCCTAGCTTTTGATATTCAACTGTCAAAGCATACACATGTTGGAGTGAGAAAACTCTAGACGCAACATTTAGTGTGGCCTAATACACGATGGTACTTTACCAAGCGGTATCTGCAACGGCCTTGTCTCCGTGCTGGATCTGAAACGCCAGTTACCTTCTCTGACATTGACTGAATTCACTCAGTCGCAACTTTCCTTTGTTCTGTAGAGCGTTAATCTTTCCCTTGTCGAAATAATGGCTCTTGCATACTCGCTACGGATTGGAGCGACATGCACAATTCCTATATCCACAAAAATTCCCGCAGGAATAATTAACTACCTCTTTGCTATCTGTCGCCTCTGTACGTGAAGCGCATCGTCTTCACTTCGCAGAAAGCAAAGCTCTCAACGCCCTCGATTATTTCCACAAACCTGTGCAAACCGCCGTGAGCCGAGAGAGAGAGAGAGAGAGAGAGAGAGAGAGAAGAGAGAGAGGGAAAGAGAGGGAGATTTTCTTTTAAGTCTCAAAATGCCTTTATAAATTGGGATCTTCCCACCATGTCGCATCTGCGTCGCCAAGTATGGCTTCAGCCAATCACCGTCTCGCTAGAGGTGATTACATTTTTTTATAAAATTCAAATGGCTCCGAGCACTATGGGACTCAACATCTAAGGTCATCAGTCCCCTAGAATTCAGAACTACTTAAACCTAACTAACCTAAGGACATCACACACATCCATGCCCGAGCCAGGATTCGAGCCTGCGACCGTAGCGATTGCGCGGTTTCAGACTGAAGCACCTAGAATCGCTCGGTCACACTGTCCGGCCTACTTTGCAGAAGCTCTCCTGCGAACCCTGCAGAACTAGCACTCCTGAAACTTTGGAAGGTAGGAGACGAGGTACTGGCAGAAGTAAAGCTGTGAGGACGGGGCGTGAGTCGCCCGTGGGTAGCTCAGTTGGTAGAGCGCTTTATCGCGAAAGGCGAAGGTCCCGAGTTCGAGTCTCGGTACGGCACACAGTTTTAATCGGCCAGGAAGTTTCAAGAACTGGGTCGTTTTCATGAACATAACTTGTGTTGGCAGAAGAGCCAACACGGTGTTTACTAGAGGAGGCCGAAATGCACGCGTTTTAGCTCACGCTGCTGGCGTCAGGAGGGAAGGACTATACTGATGTGAGGTCTCGAACATGACAAGGAATTAGAATTCAGAAAGCGGACGTAATTAGTTTGATACTTAACTTTAATCCATTAATGATTAACGTCGCTCTTGAAGCTACATGATTCGCAATATCTGTTCAGAAAACATATAGTAACTGAATATGGCGCCTTGCTAGGTCATAGCAAATGACGTAGCCGAAGGCTATGCTAAACTGTCGTCTCTGCAAATGAGAACATACATAGACAGTGAACCATCGCTAGCAAAGTCGGCTGTAGAACTGGGGCGAGTGCTAGGGAGTGTCTCTAGACCTGCCGTGTGGCGGCGCTCGGTCTGCAATCGCTGATAGTGGCGACACGCGGCCGATTTAAAGGCTACCACCTAGCAAGTGTGGTGTCTGGCGGTGACACCACAGTAACAGTGAGATTAATCTAAGATTCAGTTCACCAGGCAGGAGGAGATAGACACCAGATTATATTTCCTTAGAGTGCTATCTTGAAGGAACAAGGAGGCAGCTTGGGTGTACCAAAAACCGACACACGAGGACTGGGACCAATAATGGTATTCAAATCAGTACCCACGACAAAAGCGAGGCGATATCAAAACGTTAGCGGGTAGCGCGAGGAACATGTTCTCTATGTGAAACTGGAATGTCTCACCAATGCGTTGCTTAAAAAAAAAAAGACAACCACGAAAAGATCATAGCGAAGTATAGGCGTCTGCCAAACCCGAGGTTACCCTGCCATTAATTACAAACCTTACCGGGAGAACAGGAAAAATCCTGACGAAATGGGATATCTCTGCAGTCTATATACCAAACCTAAAGCTACACGAACACAAAGTCGGCAAAGGTTGCTCGCAGACCGCCGGAAAAAAGCAGTAACTTACAGGATATCAGTAATTGTGGAGATGTGCACGTGGTTACTGCTGGGAAGAAGGTCGAAAACCGACTAGCAAAACACAAGGGCAACTGGAGAAGAGCGGGAACAAACAGATTAGCTGTTGTGGAACATGATTGTTTGCAGGCAGGAGACAACCGAATTCGATTTGGTAAGTCAGCTACTGGCAGTTACAGGAGGGTGCTATGAGAAACACTGTAGAGAGACCGTAGAGATTTCTAAACACCCTAATAATTTTAATCGGAAGGAAAGTGAATATGGAATGTGAAACTAAATATTATCTGTATTCCAGTCCTGAAGAATATGTGTATCAGTTTTTCACCATCGGGTGATAGGAATAGCGAACGACAGCAACCGACAACGGCCAACTGTACTTCTATTTTCAATACATCTGACGTCACGCCTCTGCGCATTAGCACACGGAAACGCAATTTTACTTCGGTCAATAGCGAGCCAGGGTGTACATCGGACCCTTGAGTAAGCTAAACCCGTCTTGAAGATATCCGTCTGTTTCAACAAGAGGTTTATACGACCATGGCATAATAGCCCAGAATATTTTAACGAGTGTGACATTTTCGGTCGTAGAATGTTACATTTTACAACGTAGTGAGCACATACGTGTTTCGTTTGCAAGCGATCATACAAAAATGTGATCGCACCGTTGAAAGAAACGTTCTGCTTTCGTGGCATTATACTGTATTTTATTCACAACAATCTTATACGGATGGCTTGGACTGACCAGTGTTGATGTGTTTTATTACGGCACTCCTGGAAGTATTTGAGACACGAGATATAATTTAATGTCCAGAACATCCTTGTCACATGCCTTCTGCAGCGTTTTATGAGCTTCCGCTGCGATCTCTGCAATTTTAAGAGGTGCGTATAGACCATTGCAAAGTGTATGCCTGCACACTAAGTGGCGGTTCATTAGTTGTATGTTACATGCGATGTCAGTCACACGCGACACACGTGTTTCATTTTTCTATTTCCATGCTTGCGTGACACACTCTTATTGGGATCATTGTTTCTCCGCCATATGTTCATTATATGAGACGAAAAGAACTCGTCAATTTCTAACGTACGTCACGAAACTGTTGCTTTCATCTGATATACGAAAAGTAGTTTGTCTCTGCACAGTATTATCCCCTTTTGATTCCTTTAATGTATAGGTTTAGTTTCTCTTATAAATGTTTGCTTACTGTTTTATTAGTGGCTTCAGAATACGTATTCTGAGTTCAGTAAATTCTTCAGTCCAAGGTGTGTTTTTCGAATGCTTCTCGTCAGGAGCGTAGATTAGGGGGGGGGGGGGTTCAACTCCTCCCCCCTCCCCTCAGAGCTGTGAAGTCTTTTTCTCGTGTGTTTGAAGTCACTCACGTTGATTACGGCAATTATTGGTTAAATGAAATACATTAAATTCTGCTTGTTGAAGACTCACAATGACTGCAATGAGCGTTACGATGCGAAGCTTGGCAACAGCGAGAAGGGCCGCCATGTCTATTAAGTTCGGGTCTCAACTTGTTGCCTCATTCCGTGGCGACCGTCTTTCTGGTTTCACTGTTGGCAACTGCAGTGATATAACACCGGTAGCACTACAGTAGCGTGGTGAACTCATGTTGTGCTTGTAAACTGAAAAATAGCGTAACGAGTGTTTTTGAATACGAAAAACTGTGATACGCTTGCTTAAACGTACCCTACTTGCTTAAACGTACCCTAGTTACTTTCGTATGTAATTTTTACCATAGCTACTGATTATCTGCGCGCATGCATACCTAAAGCGGTATTATTGTATGGCAGTCAAAGAACATACCCCATCCCATCCCACCCCACCTCCCCTCCGCCGGAATCTGGAGTACAGAATTTTTATTCGCGATATTGAGTGGATAATACACTCCTGGAAATTGAAATAAGAACACCGTGAATTCATTGTCCCTGGAAGGGGAAACTTTATTGACACATTCCTGGGGTCAGATACATCACATGATCACACTGACAGAACCACAGGCACATAGCCACAGGCAACAGAGCATGCACAATGTCGGCACTAGTACGGTGTATATCCACCTTTCGCAGCAATGCAGGCTGCTATTCTCCCATGGAGACGACCGTAGAGATACTGGATGTAGTCCTGTGGAACGGCTTGCCATGCCATTTCCACCTGGCGCCTCAGTTGGACCAGCGTTCGTGCTGGACGTGCAGACCGCATGAGACGACGCTTCATCCAGTCCCAAACATGCTCAATGGGGGACAGATCCGGAGATCTTGCTGGCCAGGGTAGTTGACTTACACCTTCTAGAGCACGTTAGGTGGCACGGGATACATGCGGACGTGCATTGTCCTGTTGGAACAGCAAGTTCCCTTGCCGGTCTAGGAATGGTAGAACGATGGGTTCGATGACGGTTTGGATGTACCGTGCACTATTCAGTGTCCCCTCGACGATCACCAGAGGTGTACGGCCAGTGTAGGAGATCGCTCCCCACACCATGATGCCGGGTGTTGGCCCTGTGTGCCTCGGTCGTATGCAGTCCTGATTGTGGCGCTCACCTGCACGGCGCCAAACACGCATACGACCATCATTGGCACCAAGGCAGAAGCGACTCTCATCGCTGAAGACGACACGTCTCCATTCGTCCCTCCATTCACGCCTGTCGCGACACCACTGGAGGCGGGCTGCACGATGTTGGGGCGTGAACAGAAGACGGCCTAACGGTGTGCGGGACCGTAGCCCAGCTTCATGGAGACGGTTGCGAATGGTCCTCGCCGATACCCCAGGAGCAACAGTGTCCCTAATTTGCTGGGAAGTGGCAGTGCGGTCCCCTACGGCACTGCGTAGGATCCTACGGTCTTGGCGTGCATCCGTGCGTCGCTGCGGTCCGGTCCCAGGTCGACGGGCACGTGCACCTTCCGCCGACCACTGGCGACAGCATCGATGTACTGTGGAGACCTCACGCCCCACGTGTTGAGCAGTTCGGCCTCCCGCATGCCCACTATACGCCCTCGCTCAAAGTCCGTCAACTGCACATACGGTTCACGTCCACGCTGTCGCGGCATGCTACCAGTGTTAAAGACTGCGATGGAGCTGCGTATGCCACGACAAACTGGCTGACACTGACGGCGGCGGTGCACAAATGCTGCGCAGCTAGCGCCATTCGACGGCCAACACCGCGGTTCCTGGTGTGTCCGCTGTGCCGTGCGTGTGATCATTGCTTGTACAGCCCTCTCGCAGTGTCCGGAGTATGGTGGGTCTGACACACTGGTGTCAATGTGTTCTTTTTTCCATTTCCAGGAGTGTATATTGTAATGGATATATAATGCGAGAATTTTAATTTTAATAGTGGCAACTATTTATTTACAGCTCGTACAAAATAGATACTGATAGACTACTGACCTTCAAAGTAGTCACCAGCATAGTGTATAACCCGTTGCCAGCGACGTGGAAGTCGTAGGACACTCAGCAGTGCCAGTTGTGTTTACAGTTCGAGCGGCGCGGTCTATTGCGCGACGAATTTGTTCGTCTTATACTTGAGTATTGCTCATCAGTGTGGGATCCGTACCAGATCGGGTTGACGGAGGAGATAGAGAAGATCCAAAGAAGAGCGGCGCGTTTCGTCACATGGTTATTTGGTAACCATGATAGCGTTACGGAGATGTTTAGCAAACTCAAGTGGCAGACTCTGCAAGAGGGGTGCTCTGCATCGCGGTGTAGCTTGCTTGCCAGGTTTCGAGAGGGTGCGTTTCTGGATGAGGTATCGAATATATTGCTTCCCCCTACTTATACCTCCCGAGGAGATCACGTATGTAAAATTAGAGAGATCAGAGCGCTCACGGAGGCTTTCCGACAGTCCTTCTTCCCGCGAACCATACGCGACTGGAACAGAAAAGGGAGGTGATGACAGTGGCACGTAAAGTGCCCTCCACCACACACCGTTGGGTGGCTTCCGGATTATAAATGTAGATGTAGAATTTGTACAGTTCTGAGGCAATTCCCTTGAATTGTTTCCTTCAGTTTAGAAATAGAGCTGAACTCACGAGGGCTTAAGTCAGGGGTGTGCACTTAACAACCCCATCAGTCAAACAAATCAGTAACAGCCTGCACTGTACGTGCTTGAGCATTGTCCTGCAAAATAATAGTCCGATCTCGCACAATTTGTGATCACTTCTGTCTCTATCCTGCTCATTTTTAGAACACAACCTACGACCAGCTTAAAGATAGAAGTTATGACACTTTCTGCAGGACCTGACCATTTTGCAGGACAATGCTCCAGCACGTACAGTTCAAGCTGTTACTGATTTGTTTGACTGATGGGGCTGCTAAGTGCTATACCACATACTGCACTCCCCTGACTTAAGCCCTCGTGAGTTCAACTCTATTTCTAAACTGAAGGAAACACTTCACGGCATTTGCTTCAGAACTGCTACAAATTCGTCGGGCAAGACCGCGCAGCTCGAACTGTAAACACAACTGGCACTGTTAAGTGTGTCCTACGACTTCCACATTGCTGGCAACGGTTTATACACAATGCTGATGACTACTTTGAAGGTCACTAAAACTTAGAAACACATGTCTATTTTGTACGAGCTGTAAATAAATAGTTGCCACTATTAAAGTAACAACACTCTATATTATGATAAATGGATAATACGATATTATACTCTGTGTCACCAATTTAGCTCTTATGGCATGACATGTCTCGAAACCGTCCAATTAGTTTATATAAAAATGGGAATTCTGAGATCTTGCACATGACTAGTACATAAAAATGGTTCAAATGGCTGTAAGCACAGTGGGATATAACATCTGAGGTCATCAGTCCCCTAGAACCGAGATCTACTTAAACCTAACTAACCTAAGGACAGCACACACATCCATGCCCGAGGCAGGATTCGAACCTGCGACCGTAGCGGTCGTGTGGTTCCAGACTGAAGCGCCTAGAACCGCCCGGCCACAGGAGTCGCCGGAGCTGATCAATCAGTGGAAAAAACGAAATAATCTACTGACTACCATACGAATACCTTCAACATTAATGGTTATCTTGTGTAAATAATAAAATATTTCGGTAACGCGCTTTTTTTGAATAGTTCTATCCTCTGGAGAAGGCATTCCCAAACGTTGGTACATGTACTTCTGGTGGTACACAAGGACATTTCAGAGGTTTCGCGTACAAGTAAACAAAACACGTGCTGCTGTAAGCAAAACTCTTCACTTATGTTACTTTATTTCATAGTAGGACACTGACTGATATTATTAGCACCTGTATAATGTTAAGGAAAATGAATTTACCGCAGAATGTTTGTATCAGACTGCATGTAGAACACGAGGGTCGGAATGTACCCTCCCCACACCTCCCTTCACTGTATGCTTAGACACGCTTTCAAATCATAGCATGAATCCTTTATTAAAACGTCATCAAAGTTCTAAGCACTCTGATTTAGTTGGTAAACCTATTGGCTTTTTTAGAGAAAATCTGGGTTTTGTAAAGAAAGACTCCAAATGCATGGCAAATTTCATAAATACTGGTACCAACAAGTGAGTTGATAAAAACCACATACCTGGCTCTGCCCGCGGATAGAGTCATGGTCCAAACAGTTTTGAGGGGAAAAATGCTGCCGAAGAAGTACAAAAAGTCCCGTTATCCAGCAGTAAGGTAAACTGAAAACATGTCTTCCAACACTGAAGGGACGTTCTTATTGTGACTGCAAGAGTGCACCTATTTCGCTCTTCAAATATACTGTAGTACAGATGTAACAGCCGGCCCATGTGGCCGAGCGGTTCTATGCGCTTCAGTCTGGAACCGCGCGACCGCTGCCGTCACAGGTTCGAATCCTGCCTCGGGCATCGATGTGTGTGATGTACTTAGGTTAGTTAGGTTTAAGTAGTTCTAAGTTCTAGGGGACTGATGACCTCAGATGTTAAGTCCCATAGTACTCAGAGCCATTTGAAAAGACATCACAAATTTGCGCAATACTCGTTTTTGTACGTTGTGACTATCATGAAGATATAAGAGAAGCCTTTTAATTTTCAAACCAAAGTCAAATGCTACAGCAAAAAACCATTTTCAATATGATTGATCTTTATTTGTTTAATGTAGGTATTCCTTGGCAGAAGTGTGTTGGTATTTGAACAGATGGGGCCAAGGCAATGTATAGTCACTTAAAGGGGCTGACAGCAAAGGTGATTGTCGAAGCACAAACTGTATAATACGCTGAGAAACATTGGCTTCTAAGTATTTAGTGTGTTTCCGTAAGAGCATGCAAAAATGTAACAAGACATAGTGAATGCTCCACTGAATAACTTGAGATAGGGAACCGGGGGTCGGATAAGCCGACTTACGGAGATATGGAAGTAAACTTGTCTACCGGCCGGCCCGTTTGGCCGTGCTGTCTAATGGCCCGCCCGTTTGGCCGTGCTGTCTCATGCACGGCTTTCCGGAGTGGGAAGGAGCGCCTGGTCCCCGGCACGAATCCGCCCGGCCGACTTGTGTCGTGGTCCGGTGAGCCGGCCAGTCTGTGGATGGTTTTTAGGCGGTTTTCCATCTGCCAAGGTGAATGCGGGCTGGTTCCCCTTATTCCGCCTCAGCTACACTATGTCGGCGATTGCTGCGCAAACAAGTTCTCCACGTACGCGTACACCACCATTACTCTACCAGTACCATGCGGCGGGTGTCCACCTGGGTCCGAACCGCATAATAACCTTGGGTTCGGTGTGGGGCGGCGGAAGGGTGAAGTGGACTGCGGTAGCCGTCGTGGGGTTGTGGGCCACTGCGGCTGCGGCGAGGACGGAGCCTCTCCGTCGTTTCTAGGCCCCCGGTTAACATACAATACAATACAAACTCGTCTACCGCTTCCTCTATCATAACTGTTTTCTAACTTATTCACAATTATCATGCGTGCAAGTTTACAGGTGCTGTGCTGTTTATTTACAAGTACATCCTTTATTTCCTGCAAGGAAAATAGGACGACGAGTTTTATTCCTCGGAAGTCATGATGCAGGTTTTATTTGCTTTACATGTCTATACGGAGGCTCTGTTGTATCGTATTTACATTGTCCAATGACAGAACGTGCTATGAATCAACGACAGACCCATTCATTACGCAGTGCTATCCTAAGAAGTACAGTAAGATACCGGTACTGTTTCGCAAAACTCATTGACGTCCACCTTGAGTATGGGGAAGTACGTTGCAATGCTCTCGCTGCTGAACGGCCGTACAGGAAACGATTTCCTAATAGGCATGATCCGTCACGACGAGTGTTTATTTCTCTCGATCGGCGAATACGGGAGACTGGTTCATTGGAAAAAGAGAAACGAGGGACCTTCTTGCCAACTGCCAGTTTCCATTCCCCAGCACCCTTCACCCTCCTCAACCTATGTAGTTCCTCCTTTGCGTATTGTAACTGCACCTGAAGGACACAGATCTTACGTTCCTGCTCCTCTATCACCTTATTTCTACTACAGATTTTGCATTCCCAGGAGAGGATCTCGCTAGAATGCCCACTGGCTTGCCCAAGCATTCCCCCCAATGCAAATACTGAAAAATCTCACACCGTAACCCACTATTCACAAACCTACGACAAAGCCCACACTTCTCACTCATAGTAGAATTTTATAGATACTGAAGAAACTAAACGTTTGCGTTACCTAAGTTCAATTACACTAGTAGAACAATAAAGCCTTTATCTACCTGAAATTCTTTTTAGTGAATACTCATATCTAGCACCATCATGTGTTTGGTATCCATTCGTTTTGAAATTGCGTACACACGCGATTACAAAATGGTAATCTGTGGAAATGAATTTAGTCTGAAAGACAATCAGGCTTCTTTTACAAAATGTGACAGGCTCTTTGTCGAAAATATTAAGAAAATGAAAATGTAGGAGAATGGCGCTCAACCAGACTTCGTTAAAATTATGAACGTGTATGAAAGACGGCCACATTTACATTTATTCAGTGAAACGTTGTTGTGATGGGGAAGGAAAATTTAAATCAATAACACGAAACATATTTTAAAAAATCGATTGTTATTTCAATAACATTAATCGCTCAGACAGTACCGTCGGAGAAGAAGCCAAGCACGAAGGGATGCTGGTGTTTCGCAATTGTCAAATTGTTCAAATGGCTCTGAGCGCTATGGGACTTAACTGCTGAGGTCATCAGTCCCCTAGAACTTAGAACTACTTAAACCTAAGGACATCACACACATCCTTGCATGCCCGAGGCAGGATTCGACCCTGCGACCGTAGCGGTCACGCGGTTCCAGACTGTAGCGCCTAGAACCTCACGGCCACACCGGCCGGCTTCCCCGACGGCAATGTCATCTTTCAGCAGTTATAAAATTGAAACTTCCTGGCAGATTAAAACTGTGTGCCCGGCCGAGACCCGAACTCGGGACCTTTGCCTTTCGCGGGCAAGTGCTCTACCATCTGAGCTCCCGAAGCACGACTCACGCCCGGTACTCACAGCTTTACTGCTGCCAGTATCTCGTCTCCTACCTTCCAAACTTTACAGAAGCCCTCCTGCGAACCTAGCAGAACTAGCACTCCTGAAAGAAAGCATATTGCGGAGACATGGCTTAGCCACAGCCTGGGGATATTTCCAGAATCAGATTTTCACTCTGCAGCGGAGTGTGCGCTGATATGGGCGTGAGTCGTGCTTCGGTAGCTCAAATGGTAGAGCACTTGCCCGCGAAAGGCAAAGGTCCCGAGTTCGAGTCTCGGTCGGGTACACAGTTTTAATCTGCCAGGAAGTTTCATATCAGCGCACACTCCGCTGCAGAGTGAAAATCTCATTCTGGAAGTTATAAAATTGTTCGTGTCTCGGAACCAGAACCGTTCTGCAGTGGTTTGGGGAGCATTATAGTTAACACACGTCGATGTCTCTGGGACCAAATTTGCTTGATGTAAATCCTATGAAACACATCTGGGTCGCTGTCGAGTGCCATTACTGCGTACGCAAATTAGCGGCCGGTTATTAACGCCTATTACATGACCTTCGCATAGACATCTAACGCCACATACCTCCACAAACTGACCAAGAAACTGTCGGATCACTGATAGGCAGAGCGAGGTGGCGCTTTGGTTAATGCACTGGACTTGCATTCGGGAGGACGACGGTTCAAACCCGCGCCCGGCCATCCTGATTTAGGTTTTTAGTGATTTCCCTAAATTGCTTCAGGCATATGCCGGGATGGTTCCTTTGAAAGGGTACGGCCGACTTCCTTCCCCATCCTTCCCTAATTCGATGGGACTAACGAACTCTCTGTTTTTCCCCTACCCCCAAACCAACTAATCAAACCAATCAAATCATTTTACTTTAATCAACGATGTATTTCGTTCCAAAGACAGGACAAACGACTTATTAAACAGGTGGTCATAATGCTTTGGCTCATCAGTGTATATATGTTACATACTAAAAACGGGAGGTCGCAATGCCCCCTTGAATTCACAAAATTCGGTCATACCAACAACATTATGAACAGCTACTGTACATAGGTGAAATTACATAGTTCTTCAGATTCTCATGGGTTATCAGTTCATTTTAACTCCCAAATGTTTGACACTTTTAGTTACCCCGTTATTACAGTTATCTGGATATTTCATTGTACTTTTGCGCATAATAATTACGGGAGTGTCGCTTGTGTGGCTAAAGCCTGAAACTAAACTTGTGCTCAGATCATTTTTTTGTCTTCCCATCCAAACGCGGTCCATCAGGAAACTAAGCAAAAACTGCAGGATAGGCTTCAGACCCTTAGCTTTATTCTATGTTGATGACATTTGCAATATAACCTTGTAACACATCGAAATATTTACGTTTCGACAAAAATGGTGGTGTCGTGGGCCAAAGGCAGGACCCTGGGAAGTGGACAACGATCATCGTGTGTAGGCTGGCCCGTTGTCAGGTGACAGCAGGTCTCAGGACAGATGACATTCCGTTACAGCAGGCCAAGCAGCTCACCGTACAAGTACTGACATGAAACATTTGTACATTTGTGTCAGTACTAGAGGATAATCGGTTTTTTATTATGTTGGACCTAGACAGAATGTCATTAGTTCAAATACATACGTACACTGATATGCAGTATTATACGCTAGATTGCTTTTTGTTCATTGTGGCTGTGGATTATTGGTTTCTATGTTTGCGCTGTTCTTTCAAGCAGCTATCTTGAACATGATATGCATATTAGTGCACTGCGTCGTCATTTGTCGTTATTGCTCCCTTTCTATCGATTACTGTCGACATGCGCTATGCATAATTGGCTTTCATGAGCGTAAACGATATAGATTTTCATGAAGCTTTAAATTGTTAAGTGGCCGCGCAGTTAGCATGGCGCGACAACAATCGCATTCCGCTGGCACAGTCTGCTTCATAAGTCAATGTATGCGGCAAACAATACAGTTATATGCAGGAGGGAAGGTTCATCTGCAACGCATGTCGTCCTTACACTTTCCCAGCTGGTTACATCGTACCATCACTGTAGATAAATAAGTTAACAGAATTGTCTTTTCCACATTTCACACCAGATTTTCCGTTCATTTCGAAGCGTTAGCTTCATGTTTTTTGATACTTCGCACCGAGAAATTTTGCATTATCGGTAACCAGGAATACTAGATAACACATATCTCTTTGCCCTGTTATACAGAGTCAATGTGAATAAGACATTTTTTTTATTATTATGCGTCTCATCCCTAGTCAACATTTTACTTTAAGCCACAGCTTATGTTTTATATTGTTGTTTTCAAGTGATGTATTTTACATAATAGTTGCTCTTTTATTTGTAAGGTCTCTTCCCTTCGCGATCTGTTGTAAGATCATAAACCCTAGCTTTACATGCACGTACGTGGGTGTCTATGTAGTATTTCCTAAGTTATATGAAAGCTATTACTCCAATTTCGAGTAGGAATTAAAGTTCAGGGAGAAGACATAAAAACTTTGAGGTTTGCCGATGACACTGTAATTTTCTCAGAGGCGGCAAAGGACTTGGAAGAGCAGCTGAGCAGGATGGACATTGTCTTGGAAGGAGAATATAAGACGAACGTCAACAAAAATAAAACAAGGATAATGAAATGTAGTAGAATGAAATAAGGTGATGCTAAGGGATTTAGATTAGGAAACGAGACACTTAAAATTGTAGATGAATTTTGCTATTTGAGCAGCAAAACAACTGACGTTGGCCAAAGCGGAGAGGATATAAAATGTAGACTGGAAATGACAAAAAAAGCATTTCTGAAGAACAGAAATGTGTTAAAATCGAATATAGATTTAAGTATTAGGAAGTCTTTTCTGAAAGTATTTGTCTGGATTGTAGACATGTATGGAAGTGAAGCATGGACGATAAACAGTTCGCACAAAAAGAGAATAGAAGGTTTCGAAATGTGGTGTTACATAAGAATGCTGAAGATTAGATGGATAGATCACATAACTAATGAGGGGGTATTGAATAGAACTGGGGGGAAGAGGAGTTTGTGGCACAACTTGACAAGAAGAAGGAACTGGTTGGTAGGACTTGTTCTGAGGCATCAAGGGACCACAAATTTAGCATTGGAGGGCAGCGTGGAGGGTAAAAATCGTAGAGGGAGACAAAAAGATGAATACACTAAGCAGATTCAGAAGAATGTAGGTTGCAGTAGTTATTCGGAGATGAAGTGACTCGCACAGGTTACTGTAGCATGTGAATTGCATCAAACCAGGCTTCGGACTACCACAACAACAGCAACATTAAAGCTAAGGGAATCACTGTTTTTTTCTGACTAGTGAAAATGCTTGCAGGTATCCAGACTAATCGCGAAAGAGAAAACATTATGCATAAAGTGAAATCTGCACGAGGCACAAACTTGTCTTGCCTAACACCGAACTAATTCTTTGTATCACATTAATGAAAAAACATGACCCACTTAAGCACTTCTTAATTTAAGTAAAAGCTTATAAATTTACCAATACAAAAACTGAATTATTACTACTATGTACACAATATTTGCAAAAGAGCATAGTTCATGACCTCTGTCATCTGTGTATAGCTCTAAACAGACATCATTACTTTAATATTTTCTCTTAGTAAAGTGTTAGTTTACATAAATTCTTGTTCCGGCATAACGACAGTCGCCGGCACGTCGTCCTGGAACGTTACAGCAGAGAGGACTGTGGTACAACTTCACCCAGTAGTAGTCTAAGACGACACCAAGACAGGAGAGGCATCTATACATACAAGCGCGTCACTGTAGTTGCGGCCCCCACCCCCTGCTGTACCTCTTCCTCCCCACCCCCAGCCCATTGCACGCCTTTACCGTTGTGTCCCGCCCTCCCTCCATCTCCATACCCTCCATCTCCTTTCCCAACGCAACGTCCAGCACTTACCCCTCCCAGACGTCTACCCCACCTACCCCTCCTCAGGGCTCCGTCTCCTCACCCTTACTTCTCCTAAGCGGCATTCCACCTCCTACACCCCCTCCCTCTCCTGTGCTCCCCTCCAGTATTTGTGCACTCCATCCTGCCTTGTTTTCCCTCTCCATCTCCTGTCCTGCCCATCTCCTGCCCCTTGGTGCGCCTCCTGCGCTCTTTTTTACCTCTTCCTCCCACCCCACCCCCAGCCAGCACCTCCCATCACACCTTCCTCCCCTCTTTTTCCCTCCTCTCAGCAGGTCCCTACCAGCGGTTTTTAAATTCTTCATGAGTGCTTTGTCGTTTCCAGTGTTGTTGTTGTTGTTGTTTTTCTTCTGCAATGCAGTGCTCTGTGTGATTTTGTCTTGCGGGGGGACTTTTAACTTGTGTTTGCCTCCAGTGTTTCTTAAGTGCACTTTGATTTGCCAGCTGTGTTCTTTTAACTTTATGTCAAATTTTTAATGGTTAAAACAGATCTGAGCACTATGGGACTTAAATTCTGAGGTCATCAGTCCCTTAGAACTACTAAAACCTATCTAACCTAAGGATATCACACAGCTGGCTGGTGTGGCCGTGCGGTTCTAGGTGATTCAGTCTGGAGCCGCGTGAACGCTATGTTCGCAGGTTCGAATCCTGCCTCGGGCATGGATGTGTGTGAAGTCCTTAGGTTAGCTAGGTTTAAGTATTTCTACGTTCTAGGGGACTGATGACCTCAGATGTTAAGTCTCATAGTGCTCAGAGCCATTTGAACCACTTTGGTATCACACACATCCATGCCCGAGGCAGGATTCGAACCTGTGACCGTAGCGGTCGCACGGTTCCAGACTGTAGCGCTTAGAACCGCTAGGCCACTCTGGCCAGCTCAACTTTTTAACTGTCCCCAACTGCATGT
Source organism: Schistocerca gregaria (assembly GCF_023897955.1). Taxonomy (NCBI): domain Eukaryota; kingdom Metazoa; phylum Arthropoda; class Insecta; order Orthoptera; family Acrididae; genus Schistocerca; species Schistocerca gregaria. The sequence continues at coordinate 82,976,136 of NC_064931.1, forward strand.
CCCCATCTTAGTGTATATTTTAACTCCCATCATCTCCATTTACTGTGTTTTCTATGTCCCCCTTTTTATGTAATCACCCTTTGTATGTGTGTCATTTGGCTGAAGAGCAGTGGACTGTGCCGCTGCCAGGCTTCCCCTGCCCATATGGGGCAGGGGAATGAAATTCCAATAAAGAAAAAAAGCTGTGGCTGCAGTGGGAGACAAGCTGCCATAATATCGCAACAGCAGTGACTTACGAACTCTACTGCTTTGCTTGCATTGAAATGGTATATACCATAGGACATTGTTTATTTGCATGTCGCCATTTGCTTGCAACACCACTTTGTGAATACACCAAGTTAAGCATTGTCTATTTAACTATCTGTAATAAACTTCATTAATATGATTTGCTTGAATAGTTGTCTAGCGATCTGAGGAAACAGCTTCCTAGGCGCCCTACATTAGACGAGTGGACAGGTTACTACAGTTCTTCTGATTGCTTTAAATTACATTGGAGAAGTACAGTGCTCAGAAAAAATTCTTTAAGTATTGACTTGGTAAACCATTGATCTTTTACTACATACTGGAAATGAAGTCCCATGCTTCATGACAGAGCATAGTGGAACGATGCAGGAGACCCACATCGCCGTTCTAGGCGAGGTCCTAATGGAGGTGGTTTGCCGTTGCCTTCCTCCAACCATAATGTGGGTTAATGATGATGATGAAGACAACACAACAACAGCAAGTCATCTGAGGGCTGGTGAAAATCCTTGACCCCGCTGGGAATTGAACCCGGGAACCCATGCTCTGGAAGCAAGAACACTACCACGAGACCACAAGCTGCAGACTTACTACATACTAACGGAAATTAATTTCTTACAACATCAGTTGTCAGCTAAATGTCATAGCACATTTTCTCAGAAAGCATTTACTTCAACACCATCTTAGTAATAGCACACATATAGACATGAAAATACACATATACTAAACATACAAACAAACTTTTTTGAGAATGACAGTCATATTTGTCACTAAATATAATTCTTTATATCCTGATGGGGATGTAAACCTTTAAGACGGTTCGACTCGGGATATGCAGTAGACAACTACATTCATACGGGATTCTCATAATTTTGTAGGGTCCTGCAAATATCATCTGCCATTTATGATTTTTCGTTTACAGCAAGGAGGCTTTGGATGCATTCATTGTAGGATGTTTCCACCAACCTTGTAATTTTGCATCCTATTGTGATGCAGCTCACGGTATTGCGGTAGCGTTCTCACTTCCCACAAATGGGGTTCTGGTTTCGATTCCCGGCGAGGTCAGGGATTTTCTCTGCCTCGAGATGACTGGGTGTTGTTGCCTCATCATCATCATCATCATCATCATCATCATTCATCCCCATTACGGTCGGAGGAAGTCAATGGCAAACCACCTCCACTTGGACCTTGCCTAGTCGGCTGTGTGGGTCTCCCACATCGTCTCCCTATGCTCTTCGGAGTATGGGACATCTTCATCTTCATCATCATTATTGCAACGCCTCCGCTTGCTGCCTAATGGTACTTCCACGATCAGCGAAAATCTAATGTCCTCTTTCTATGGCCAGCCAGTATTCTTCACCTCATCGAGCTACATGAAAGCGAGACGACACAACACCATCTGTCATTGCAGTCAATAAGTATTGATCAATAATTTTAGATTCAAATTATTACCATTGGCTAGCTGCGTTGTTTAGCGGTTACCGCTCATTAACGTGTAATAGGCGGCCGATTCCCGAAAGTCAAATTGCGACGCGATGTTTGAATAGTAACTTCAGCAACTGCACTAACGCACGGCTATCTCGATTGGGAAGGAGCGCCTGGTCCTCGGCACGAATCCACCCAGCGGACTTGTGTCGAGGTTCGGTGATCCGGCCAGTCTGTGGATGGGTTTTAGTCGGTTTTCCATCTGCCTTGTAGAATGCGAGCTGGTTCCCCTTATTCTGCCTCAGCTACACTATGTTGGCGATTGCTGCGCAAACAAGTTCTCCAAATAATACGCGTCCACCACCACTCTACCACGCAAACGTAGGGGTTACTCGTCTGGTGTGAGACGTTCCCTGGGGGAGTCCACCGGGGCCCAAACCGCACAATAACCCTCAAAGAGTGTTTCGGTGTGAGGCGGTGGAGGTGTGAAGTGGACTGCGGTAGTCGTTCTGGGGTTGTGGACCACTGCAGCTGCGGCGAGGATGGAGCCTCTCCGTCGTTTCTAGGGCCCCGGTTAACATACAGTACAATACATACGAACCTCGGCAACAACTGAAGCTCTGAAATCGGAATTAATGATATCAATGTTTTATCGACTGAGCTGTTCTCTGCATGTTAGAGTTATCTCAGTTTCCGTATATTTGAAAATAAATTAAACGAACCAAAATTTAATTAGTCTGGCTACCAATAAAGTTAATTATTTCACGCTGTGGTGCATAAACTTAAGAGACGTGAATATTCAGGACTCAAACGCTAAAAGCTCGGGCACTAAAATCGCAAACGCTAAAGACACCCAGACGCTGAGGACACCCAGACGCTAAAGGCGTTAACAATACGTGTTTTAGGTTTTTATAGTAGCTGTGAAACAAAAGGGACAGTCGTTAGAAACGGTATAAATGCAGCCCCTTACTACTTTGCTAGTCTATTGGCTCTTATTATTCTTTTATTAAATTTTCCCGCTTTAAAACGGAATTCGTGATTCTCTATGAAATATGGGAATTGTTCATGGCCAGTTGGAATACATTTTAGTTTCAAAAAAGACCAGATATGTAACGAGGTGTTATAGAATGCAATTTTTTGTCATAATGTGCTCCTTCCTCAGCTGGGAATGATATGTGACTGACACAATAGTTTGTCTTACTTTTTTGGTCACTGCGTCTCGTCTGGCCCGTGGGATAATCTCTTGAGGCCTGACTTCGATTTTATATATGTAGCTTTTTATGATACCAACTTTTTCTTTGAATACTTTAAAATACCTATAGAGCAGAGTTAATTCACTTTGTTGCCCAAAATTCAAATATGTCGCCTCTGCAATTTTTTCTTTAATTCTATTCTTCCAAGCCTGAACATCATTATTTTTGTTATGTGAACTCAGGTCATCTGAAAAGCAAGGAAACTGTTGTTTTTAGATATTACCTCAGCACCTACGAATCTAATCCTGACACTTTGACAGAACCTACAATGCCCTGCTTTACTCTTTATAACTGGTAAGATTATTTCTTTCCCACGTACATGTAACATACACTTGACACAAGAGAGGTCGACCAATTCATTTGTCTCCTGCAAATAATCCATCCCCCATATGCAGCTCACTAATAAATACTCACTGTCCAGAAACGTGCTTGTTATTGGTCAGTTATCTGTCGCGACTAAAACTTGAGTCTGTGCAAGGACATTTTTAGACTTGTTGCCCAAAGCACCTACTATTTTACAGTTTTGGACAGGACGGTTAATGGTGTGGATGTTTCACAAATCTTTTTATGTAGTTCCAGGGTTATGACATTTGTGTGTCTATAATGAAAGTAGTTGGAATGCCTCCCACTGTAGCATAAAATGCAGGCTGTCTCACTTCAGTATTCGATCTTTTACATTGTTCGAATTCGTTGCATAGTTCTTTCTCCTCTGATATCCATTCTATCGTTGTACCTTGTCGACTTTACTGACTCACGGGATTCGCCCCCTACTCCTTCCGTGACCGTCCTTCGAGGGCACAATGTAGTCGCAGTTACTTTGTCGCATGTGAGGCGCTGGGTCCCTTATCCTCCACTGCTTCGATCAGTCTGTCAGGCTAGTGTTGCCGCCTATTCTGCTCCTCTGTATTGCTGGGTGCAGACGCGTTCTGTTGTGCGTTCGCATTGCTAGCTGACGTTAAGTCTATTCCCCACATCTTGTTGCGGATTACTTCGCTGATCATTTTGCCATTGATTTTGACGATTATTTCCATACTGGAAATAGCTAGTTTCTTGTTGCCTGCGTTTACTAAAAGGCAACGAATTTCCGCCATCTCCTAGTCCGTTATTGCACCATTATGATGCTGTGACGACGCATTATTTTTCTTTCCATTACCATTACGATCGTAATTATTAAAGTGGTTGTTACTGTTCATAACATGCCCATCATAGGTTTTACCATTATTCGATTTAGTTTCTTCATGAAGCAGATCAACTGAGTGAAGAGCTGACATGAAAAGATCTACATCTGCGTTAAATACATTTATTAATTTCTCTTTAATATGTATTAGCAGTTTGGATTTTAAACATTGGCATCCACCCAATACAGGGTTTTATTAAAACATTTTTCGAAATACTTTCGTAAGTTTCCCTCTTTGCTATTATATGGTTCAGGGTTGTACATCTCGCTCTTGAACTTTTTGACCAAATTTATTCAGGAATGCTCTTTCGAGCTGTGCGTATTTTTGACAATAATCAGCCGTATCATTTGCACATAATGCACCATCGCTAAGATATGTGTGGACACGAACTGAATTTTTTTCATGTCGGTCCACGTTTTAAGCATTACATCCCGGAAACCTTTTATAAAAATCACTGTGTGTGGACCTTTTTTGCCCGGAGTAAACGTCTGAAATTGTCTGTAAACTCTCCTCATAAAGTATGGATGATAGATTGTTTACCACCCCCAAGTCACAACCTAAGTGACTGGTTGACAGGCTGGCACTCCCTACACCACAGTTGTTTACCTTCGCTGCTCGTGGCGGAACAATAGGTGCTTCAACACTGCTGTCCGTAACAGGCTTGGTATCTTTAACCACATCCTTTACTGCTGAAAATTCCTTTTCGACTTTCTCGATTTCTTCAATTACCTTATCATGCCACTGCGACGTTTCGTTATCTACTGCGTTAGTTCCATTACGTGCTAATAATTCTTCGTTTGTAACTTGACTACCAACGATAACTCGTACCGCAAACACTGATCGTCCTTCTGGTTCAACTAGTGGACAAAGTCAAGGGTAATCGCTTCACTTTTGTTTTCACATTTTTCTTGTATCTGTTTGTCTTGCTCTACGGGAAGGTATTGCACAAGTCCAGCAAGCTGCTAAACAGTTTGATGATGATGATGATGATGATGATGATGATGATGGTGATGATACTTGGCTGGTTGAGCGCTCAAATGCGCCCAACTAAACGGTGTCTTCTGTTGTTCTCTTTGCAGTTTTTATTTCTTTTTTCGACCTGCCGAGGCCAGCAAGTCTATGTATCTTAGTTCAATTAATTACGTCCTAATACTCTAAAAAGTTTCTTTTTTACTGAGAATTAATTCTTGTTTCTAGTTCAGATGTTACACGTTCGAAATTTTTATTCATGTTGTTGTTGTACTCTTCAGTCGAGAGACTGGTTTGATGCAGCTCTAAATGCTACTCTACTCTGTGCAAGCTTCCTCATCTCCCAGTACCTATTGCAACCTACATTCTTCTGAATCTGCTTAGTGTATTCATCTCTTGGTCTCCCTCTAAGATTTTTACCCTCCACGCTGCCCTCCAATACCAAATTGGTGATCCCTTGATGCCTCAGAACATGTCCTACCAACCGATCCCTTCTTCTTGTCAAGTTGTGCCACAAATTTCTATTCTCCCCAATTCTGTTCTGTACCTCCTCATTAGGTATGTGATCTACCCATCTAATCTTCAGCATTCTTCTGTAGCACCACATTTCGAAGGCTTATATTCTCTTCTTGTTCAAACTATTTATCGTCCACGTTTCACTTCCATACATGGCTACATACACTCCATACAAATACTTTCAGAAACGACTTCCTGACATTTAAATCTATACTCGATGTTTACAAATTTCTCTTCTTCAGAAACGCTTTCCTTGCCATTGCCAGTCTACATTTTATGTCCTCTCTACTTCGACCATCATCAGTTATTTTTCTCCCCCAATAATAAATCTCCTTTACTACTTTAAGTGTGTCATTTCCTAATCTAATTACCTCAGCATCACCCGACTTAATTGACTACAGTCCATTATCCTCGTTTTGGTAAACATTAGATTTCAATAAAAGCTATCTGTTTAACTGCTAATGGGAAAAATAGGAAAAGCAACAGCTACCGCGGACAATACCGATGTTGAATCCGAGATTGATGAGCATGAAATAATTGGCAGGTCAATTGAAAATATGGATTCTGTCGTAACTGAGCAAGGGATGACGGGAGAGTCTCAGCAAACCACTCAAATGGTACGCGGATCGTTGACTTATTTTCGTAATTTTTTTGACGAGATGTCTAAACAAAACGAAGCAACTGAGCGCATACATATATTTCTGAACAAATATCAGACTCAGATTCAGTGTGTTTTTAAATGCTTATCCAAATTCAAGATGATTATAGAAGCATCACACGAACGTGACGTCTCTCTTCCTAAGACACACACACAAAAGTATTGTACCTTGTGTCACTCACAAAAACGGTGCTAGAGAGTAACACGTCTATCAATCCCTAAATACTCTCATCTTATGCAAAATGTTGGCTGGCTGTGTATGTCACTCCTCAATACTGTTTTTGCAATTGTCCAGTTCGAGTTCACCTAATACTAGTGTGCTGATTGAACCTACTGGGACCAAGTCAAGAATTATGTGTTGTACTTTTGCCAAAAGTCTTCTACGTATTTAGGTGTGTGTTACAGCAACAAAAGATTCTCTATGAAGTGTGGCTAGCTTGCTAATAAATCCACATTAAGAGATTTACTTGTGTGTCTGACGGTCATACCAGGTTTGGTTAATAGATGTGGAATACAAGTATTGCACTCCTTATCATGAGTTTATGATGGTTAAACAAATCATACAGCAGGGTGCTATCATAGAACAATATTACAAGCAAGGATTAACATCATATATTACAACCATGACGTCACATTATTAGGGGGACAAAGGGGTGCTGGTGCCTCTTGTTAGTGTGGGTTGCCCAGATCAGGGGCAAGCACGCATTCAGAGGCAAACCTATTGTTCTCTTTTGATTGACAGGTCCTTAACCCGTTGTTCTGCTAAGATGATTGAGACCCACTGGGGATAATCCATCCTTTTAATTGACAAGTAATTAACCTATTGTTTCCCCACCCATCTCTGTCCTCCTCCTCCTCCTCCCCCCCCAACTCCTCAGGAAACCACCAATTCCCCCTCCCCCTCCTTCCTCTTGCCAGTACAAGCGCACTTTTCATATCTATTTGATTGACTAATTAATAAAATTGATCTATTAATTAACATCTCCCCCTCTAGTCAACCCCAACCACCCACTCCTCCCCTCGCCCCCACTTCTACCTGGCAATTGGCGGCTTTGTGGTGGAGAAAAAGGATCTCACGACAGAAAATCCAATTACAAAGCAGAAGGTATATTGTTTATTTATAAAAAACACAGTTGGCAGGAGTTGAATCTCTCTTGCTCATCATTCTGTGCTGTTTGGAAGATGCAGGTCTTCTAAAATACATTGAAAAGAAGTAATTAAATTGAACACTTCTTTTTATTCTGTTCACGCAAGGAATACCACACCCGTCACACCCGTCACACGTAATTACACTGTTAAAAATCTTTCGTTTGCGAAGCACGCAGTGACCATCAACCCATCACGCAACGCGCTTAGGCTGCCCCAGCCATGCACCGCAGGGACTGTGTTGGCTGCCAGGCCAGGCGAGAGCCTGAGAGGTGGTGGCGCGTGATGTGACAGTACACTTAAGCCCCACGACTGACAGACCAGTTGTCACTCACTCTAATCCCTGAACAAAAGAACCTGAGAAATTCCTGTCAAAACACGTGCTCTCTTTCTATGTCCCCTCGTAAAACGTGCCACTGCCGGACCTGCACACGCCATTGGTCAAGGTCGGAACGAACTGAAAAACAAAGCAGTGTTTACTCTGTAAACCACTGGGGAATACTGATGCATATGAGAACTCCTTCATTCCAAGGCAAATACCTGACTGAGAATGGACTGTGCCATGAGCACTAAGCTGTCATCTGTGCAGGAGAGAAGGGATCTCATGACAAGAAATTCAATTATATAACATAGGTTATATTGGCAGGGCTGGATCTCACTTTTATTTTGTGGGAAAAGCTCACATCCAGCTACTACACGTCCTAATTACGCAATTACACTGCTGTAGATTGAATGTATCGTCTTATTATAAAGTTATCCTGAGTGCGCTTGAGAGATTGCAGGCCACTCTCATTTCTGATTCGGTGTTATGCCACTTCATATTCTTAGGGAAGATGGTCTTTATTACAATTTGACTTCATACATCATGATGAAATGGTGGGCAGTAGTTAATGCTCTTGCCTGATGCTCTAGGAATTCAAATGCGGCCAAGTGCGAACGCAACAGAGCCATAAACAAATTCAGACGGGACGGATAACTGCATACCGTTAGCAGCGAGCAGAGGACATGGTGAGATGAGCGTCGCATTTTCTGTAAGCTGAGGAGGGAGCACAAATGTGGGAACTCTAATGAAAACATCCAAAGGTCTGATATTTTCCGTGGGACGGAAGTTGAGTTGAAAATCAAATGGCGTTTCATAGACATTTTGCAAGTCCGAAAATTCGAATTTTTCCGAGATGAGGGTAATTTTACACACCTACACACTTGCATATCACTATTTGATCTCTCTTTACCTCCAAATTAGCATTTAAAATACAAATTATACTTTATTTGCGGACATTTGCAAGGGTCAGTCGCGGAGAAAATGCGCGGAATATCAGCGACGTGTAGAAGTTACCAGGAGTTAAAGGACAACTTCCTAAATATCTACTGGTCCAAGGAGACGCAAAAGCGCATAAAATACGAGATGATTGTTGGCAAAGATTTTGAGAGTCCAAACTACAAAAGCCCAGTCAAGTTCCTTGATGCAATAATTGACCAGAACCAGTATCTAGACGAAGCATGCTCTACCAGTGAAATCATTAATCGTTGTTTCACCAAACTTCCGTCAGCATATCAACAAGTATTAGCTGGCAGGTGTAATGTGGAGGTCAGTACTTTCCGTAACACACTTTACGAATTAGAGTACGCATTCCGAGCTGAGAATATCAGACAACACAGGGCCTGCGACGTATCTGTCAGACTTTCCTCTATGTCGCGTCCACACTATAACCATTACAACAATAGGAACGTAAATGCGCGGAATGGAGCACCTTACGGAAACCATTCACGGTCGGGAAATTTCGGGAACAATGAAGCTGAACATTGCAGAAACTGGAATTAGAACCGCAATAATTATGTACTACGCAACGGAAGCTGGAATGAAAGGAGGAATGAAGGCTACGGACCACAAAACAGCGGATGGTGAAACCATGGCTCCGGTTTCAAACGGAACTGGAGCTCAGATAGAGGAAATTGAGATTCGGGGACCGAACCCAGGTAGAGGGACGCGAGGAAATGACAACCAACGCCACTGACCTTCTGACAGAGCCACAGATAGTTTAATGGTCGGTGACTGCCGAACATAAGCGTTGTAGCATAAGTTTGTTATCTTTAAAATTATTATAGCTAAACAATCATTTCCTTAGATCTTTTTGTGATTCGCCTTGGTAATTAGCATAGGAACTTCTCCCATTACTGCTAGCCGTTGGAGTACGCATTGTGAGAATTTTACCGTACAAGACTTTCTTCGTAACATGTAGCAAGTTTATAGATGTACAGTTGGTCGTCCCAGTGCTGAATAAATTAGAATTGTTGAGAGTAGAAATGAGCCGATTTCACGATTTAAACTTCGTTGTTTATTTCAGTCCTATTTCGCGTAAGTTCATATGTTCTCATAGCAGTTTTGCAGTTTGCACGGAACGACATGATCGGGTGTCACAACAACGATAGAATTTATATCTTCGAGTCCGAAACAAGTGAACGAGTACTGGGGACGGAACTCTTCCCGTAACATCATAGAGTTCCTACAATCATATTTCTTCTGTTTATTGTGTGTGCATCGGCGTACATGCGCTTTTACGATCTGGTATGTAATTCGTAGTATAGTATGTGAGAGAGGCGTTGTTGAGGTTACTTTGCGAGATCCTTGGAGGTATTTTGCAGGATGGTCGCATATTGTCCATGCGAGAGATGTATTGACTTTCTTGTGTGTTTTGCTGTGGTTTGTGGCCAGTGCCCAGTGCAATGTGTGCGCTGATTATTGTCATTGCCAGTGGCGCTTTGTATTTGTGGTGTGTTTTTTGTCTATGGACGTCGCCTTTGGGGTGCGATGTTTCTCGCGAATGGAATTTTTATCCCAGTATGGTTACACAGATGACCTATTGTGTCTAATGCGGTTGTTGTTCACTGTGGTCATTCGCTTGTGGTTTTCGCATGTGGTTTTCCACACTATTGTGCGATGATATTCGTGTGGGCTTTCGCAAGTAGTTCGCGAGCACCTGAGTGGTAAATCTTGGGCGACAGTTTGTACTACGTGACGTGGGCACGGAATGTGCGAGTCACTTTGGTATGTTTTTGCAGAGTGAGCGAGGCACACCATCAGTTTGTGAGAAAGAGAAGAACGGAAGGTTTGTAGCTTTGCAGTCAAATGTCTATAATACCTTGTGCTTTTTATGTTTGTTTCAGGGCCTGGAGTGGAAAATTTGTTCACCAACCTGAGAAAATTTTGTGTCAGTTTCAGCAAAAAGAGAATTTCGCGTTTTTTTTATCCCACTTAGAACAGCGAGCAGATTGGCGTGAATCTCGATGAGTACCGACATAACCATACACCGGCGTTAGTGCAACAACAAAATGGGTGTATAGTAGTTTGCATATCTTTTATAGTAGTTGGGTTGCATGAATAAGTAGTATACTTAGATGAAATGAGAATGACTGAAATGAATGTGTAGTGTAAACCGGCTTGCAAGGGAGCCTCCCCATCGCACCCCCCTCAGATTTAGTTATAAGTTGACACAGTGGATAGGTCTTGAAAAACTGAACACAGATCAATTGACAAAACAGGAAGAAGTTGTGTGGAACTAAGAAAATATTAAGCAAAATATACAAACTGAGTAGTTCATGGGCAAGATAAGCAACAACAAGGACAACGCAAGCTCAGGTGCGCTGTGGTCCCGTGGTTAGCGTGAGAAGCTGCGAAAAGAGAGGTGTTTGGTTCAAGTCTTCCCTCGAGTGGAAATTTTATTTTCCTTATTTCCGCAAAGTTATGATCTGTCCGTTCGTTCATTGACGTCTGTTATAAGTTTAGTGTCTGTGTTTTGCGACCGCACCGCAAAACCGTGCGATTAGTAGACGAAAGGACTTGCCTCTCCAATGGGAACCGAAAACATTTGGTCGCAAGGTCATAGGTCAACCGATTCCTCCACAGGAATACACGTCTGATATATTCTATACGACACATGACAGGAATATGTTGTCGACCCACCTAACTTGTACACTTGGCGAATGGGTAAAAACATTCTTCTACCTTGCCTGATTTAGGTTTTCTTGAGGATGTGACAATCACTCCCAAAAAGTTAAATTTTTCACGCGAGGGTAGACTTGGACGAAGGACCTCTCGTTCCGCAGCTGCTAACGCTAACCACAGGACCACGACGCTCCTGAGGTAAGGCTATCCATGAAGTTGCCTTTCTTCGGCATGGACTACTCAGTTTGTATATTTTGCTTATTTTTTTCATAGTTCCACACAACTTCTTCCAGTTTTCTCAATAGTTCTGTCTTCAGTTTTTCAAGGCCTATCCACTGTGCCAACTTATAACTAAATCTGAGGGGGGGGGGGGGGGGGGGGGTGATGGGGAGGTTCCCTTGTTAGTACTTTGAGTGCATGAAAGGTTATGGGAAGTTAACCCTACACTATCATACAGTGCAACACCTAACCACCACTTGAGATTATAAAGATTTAAACATAGAGAATTAATCATTTAAAATTATTGCTGTAATAATATCCAATTTTTATGAACTATAATAAGATTATATTTTTATCAAAGAGCTGTAAACCAGTTTTTTTTATTCTAGTAGTAATCACTCATTATAATTCACTGTATTTATGTTGTAAACATATTTCTAAAAACAGGTCACTTTGTTTTCATGTAAGCATTTTGCAGACTATGAGCGGCTGAGTTGTGGTGACATATGAGGCAGTTGGAGAGGTCGCAGACACCGGAGCGGCTGTAGCAGCTGGGCAGATGGGCCACCACGCAGACAAGACGGTTAAGGCCATGCGCCAGCCCTGTGAACAGGCGGTGATGCAGCAGACGATGGTGATCCACTTAGCGACCGCAGGGCAGCTGGTCGACGCGACAGCATCGGGCTGCGTGAATGGAGTCAGGAGCGGGCAAGCCCCTTCACGTCTCGAGCTGTCAACAGGGGGCTGGTGCCTAGCCGACATCGGAGCACTTTCGCCGCCGCTGCCACTATAAAGCCGTCGGCACACGGACCGTGCAGTCGAACGTTAACGTTGAGCGTGCCAAGTTCAACGTGCTGCTGAAGGCTCAGGAACGATGCGACTTGTACATACGGTACGTGGACCCCAACGTGGTGTATGCGATCGCAACGCACTCCAGCGCCAGTTGAGGGATGCTGGTTGTTTTTGGGGAACGAGACCAGACAGCGAGGTCATCGGTCCCATAGGATTAGGGAAGGACGGGGAAGGAGGTCGGCCGTGCCCTTTTAAAGGAACCATCCCGGCATTTGCCTGGAGTGATTTAGGGAAATCACGGAAAACCTAAATCAGGATGGCCAGACGTGGGATTGAACCGTCGTCCTCCCGAATGCGAGTCCAGTGTCTAACCACTGCACCACCTCGCTCGGTAGTTGAGGGATGTTTCTAGTTCGTAAATCACACTGTCTACTCAACGGACGCGCTTAAAATTCCCACGTTAGTTCTATTAAAACGCACATTTCCTCCATCGTCCACGAAAAGGAAAGTACCATGTCCAATCAATAAGGACACGCTTATAAAAGTTCCATTATAAACTTTGCTTAGCAAATTTGGAATACTTCTCCGTATGAGATGAACAATATTTCATCATTCCCACATCTTAGTAAAACCCTAAGGTCAGTCTTACTTGATCACTGTTCCTGCACAGTAGCAGAATCTTTGCAACATGTGAATTACGACGTGTAAAAGAAAAAGGAGCTAAATACAAGTGGCGCAACCTGTCTTGTAGATTAAGCCAATCGAACAAAGTCACCCCTAAAAAAAAAAGGTGAACTTATATTTATATAACATCAAATATTATAATATATATTTATATTAAACTAATAATAAAGTATTTAGAACCTAAAAAAACGCGAATGTTAGGGAAAATTTTTTTGAAAGTGTCAAGACGCGAATCACCACCCCAAGATAAACATGTGTGTTACACTACTCACTACGCTACATTAACAACACTAATTTTATGTGTAATTATATTATGTTAGCGCTTGCTAACTCTCATAATACGCAAGTTACAATAATTCTTTTGCCACAAATATGATGTTTTTAATTATTTTATTCGAACGAATCACACAGTTAACAACGGGTTTTCGAGTATTCTCAATTTGCTGGTGCTCAGAAACGGCATATATACATATAGGCTTGAAATCAACGCCAATATGGCTCCTCACAACTGTACTGAAGGGAGAGAGCGTGCGTGTGACGTAGGTGGCAAGGTGCCATCTCATTGGTCAACACTCAGACGCACGCTCAGTATATCTAACATGCCAGATATTGCTCTGCACGTTCGGAAAGACTCCCAAACGTGCTATTCCACGCTATGACGTCAGAAACTCGGCACGCTCAACGTTCGTATTCACGGTCCGTGTGCCGACGGCTTTAGGTCCCGAGGGACCTACCGCTGAATAGAAGTCCCAGGCCTGCGCCAGCGGTGCGCACTGGGGAGTGCTGAATGGAGGAAGGAGGAATTCACGTGTCTGGAGACATAGTCGACAGCAATGGCGGGACATGATTCACCTCAAACCTTTGTTCATATGCTGTCCGGGTCATCCCATGATCGTCTTCGATAGTGGAAATGCATTGCAGACCAGCACGCCATCCGAGTTGGTCAGTAATCGAGACACTACTGATTCCTGCCACGGACAAGGTCCTGCCACACTGAGAGTGCTGCCTGTACCATACATGCTGAGAAAAAGGGGTAACCCATCTTGGCAAACTCAACCCACATAGCTGCCACATCTAACCTGTTACATAACATGTGTTTTCATGTGACAATTGTAAATTTAAAAAAAAAATCGGACTCCCTAAAGACCTTGGAGAAGGCAGCTGTAAGAAGATTGTTTTCATTAAGTGTTTTATGTATGTTTGTATTACATATGTTATATATTTATATTTTATATGTGCCTTCATTTTTACAAGATTACATTTAGTCTCTGTTTTCTTATCAAGTTATCTTAATGACCTCATGTATTATTTTTTCGTTTTGTGTAAAGATTCACTTGTTTTATGTCAATTATATGTTGTTTTGTTGTGATGATACATGCAAAATGTAAACTACGAACCTTTTATATTGGGTGAATGTCAGAGAGTTTGCGATCAATGTTCTATCAAGGAATGAACGTAGCCACATGTATAATTGAGCTGGGGTAGTAATTTTTCATGGGGCAGAGAATATTGTATTCAGGTTAGGGAATAACCTTCTCTGGCCCCAATTTCAGGATGAATGAGTAGATAAATGTCTGCATGACCCAGTAAGCGTTTAGAAATCGCCATTTAAGTCTGGGTCTTCAAGAATATGACCCGATGGTACACCCATCACATTTTTAATTCCCACTTTAATTTTGTAGGCATGCAGCAGAGAGTATATGGATGACCCCGGGTTGAATGTGGCAAAGACAGGGTATAACATTGTGCTGGAATTTATAGTGAACAAAGATTGATTCTTATTCTTTGCTAATGACCCAACTAATGTGTATAATTTATTCTGTCCCATGTCACACTAACGTTTTAAAGTGTGACACTCCACAAGAATAAATTTGAGAGGAATGCAGAGGTTGTGAGAGATTGCACGGCACTCTAACTTCTGGTTTGGTGCTATGCAACTTCATGTTCTTAGAGAAGATAATCTTTATTACGATTTGACTTCATACATCATGATGAAATGATGGGAAGTAGTCAATGCTCTTGCTTACATGCTCTAGGGACGGAATAATGGTAAGCTTTACCTTCATTCAAAGAATAGGGTGCCGATTCAAACGACTGCAGTAAAAGCATACGGTGACTAAGGGCCGAGGTAAGCGCGTCTTTTCTGCGGAACTTGGGTGGAAACATTTCCAGACGGCTGAGTTCCGCCATCTCGTTGTGCAGACACGTTGGTTGGCGCCGGTCGGTCGGCATCTTTGTCCAGATAGACTGACTAGTGCCGAGAAGTCGTCGCTGAAATGGCCAGTGCATTGTAAACCGGCAATAAAGCAGAGGGTGTGCCCTTGTTAGGCAGAAAGGCGACGAGACAGCTGTGGGCGTTCTGCGCATTTCCGTGGGAGAGGTCACTGGCGCCCAGACGTCCAGACTGTATTACAAAACATATTTGTGAAAGCACAAGGCTTTTAGATAGTTTATGGTCTGTCTTTGGAAACTTGGAAATGGACACAACACGGGAGCTAACAAGCTTTTTATGGAGGGCTGTGGTTCCTCCCTGGCCATGTTGTTAGCAAAAGACATGGCGTAAACGTGTGGGAAAGAGGCCGCCAAGCTGAATCTTCTTTTTCTTTTTTCCCAATCAACTTTAAAGTTTCTGATTGGTCAAATTGGTGTATGCAGAGCTAGGGGAGCTCTCTGAGCTTCGAATGCCGCGCACGAGCTCGTGATTGGCTTGTGCTTAAGTGGGGGAAGTCTAAGATGTAAATGGGCTTTTGCTACCGAGGTGAGGAGGAAAGCGGACAGAACGAGAAGCTCACTCTAGTACTGGCGCTTCGCCAGTAAAGAACTGCAGGTCTCTACCTAAATGGTGACTCTTGGGTCCTTTTTTGTGCCACTTAGAGCCTGTGTCAGTCACCTGAACCATAAGATGTACTGCTTTTAGCATCCTGCACACAGCGAATGATACGTGGGTGTACTTATTTGTCTTGAGTCGGCCATCTAATCATTTGACATATTCAGTC
This sequence comes from Schistocerca gregaria, assembly GCF_023897955.1. NCBI lineage: Eukaryota > Metazoa > Arthropoda > Insecta > Orthoptera > Acrididae > Schistocerca > Schistocerca gregaria. Next base: position 82,992,155 of record NC_064931.1, read on the forward strand.
ACGTATAGTCGTGGGACGGAGTCAGATTGGTTTGGCAGACCAGCAAACGGGCCCACCTGCACACTGGAATCCACTGGGGTTTAAGAGGCTCATAGGTAAGTACCTGTGTTCCGAATTAACCAAACGCGAGAACGCATACTTGCATTTTTCAGGCGCGCGCCATTAATAACAAATTGCGGCTGTCCATGACATCAGTCACCGAACGCACCGTGGTGTGCTGCCCTGTCCAGCAGAAGGGTAAAGTTTTCACCGCTACAGCGCAGGGCTCCAGTATGTGTCTCACCACCCTGTTCTTTCGAATCATATTTTAATTTCTTGGAATAGGAGGGTATAGATGCTTGATGGTGGCGTTGTTTTTGTTCCATAACCCAGATTCACATGTATGAAGTCAGATAAAGCAATTAGTGTTCCAGTTAGTGTCGTGTGTCCATCCCCAGCTGACAGCTTTGTCCACCGTAGACCCCCATCTTATTGAAAGCGTTTGTCAAATAAACGGAATCGCGCGACTGCTACGGTCGCAGGTTCGAATCCTGCCTCGGGCATGGATGTGTGTGATGTCCTTAGGTTAGTTAGGTTTAAGTAGTTCTAAGTTCTAGGGGACTGATGACCACAGATGTTAAGTCCCATAGTGCTCAGAGCCATTTGAACCATTTTTTTTGTCAAATAAAAATATTTGTGTGATGATTGTTTAGTCATTTTTGTTGTCTTGTTATATTAAAGATCAGTGAATCTATTGTCAACTAGATCACTTGATCTTGTGGACCCCAAACGAAGCATCAAGTGGCTGTGTTATATTTATCGCCAAATTCCAGACTCACTGACTGTCTCTGTAGCTCTCAAGAAGCCATCCCTGCTTGTCTGTGTGAACCAACGTCTCAAAACAGCAAGATGGAGGTTTTCATATCTCCTCAGAATATTATATTCCTGTTGACAGATGTTAGAGACAAAGGGAAAGCTGACGCAACTTCGATGTCAAAAATAGAGTGAAATAATCTCTATTCACTAATCTGTCAAATTAATTGTTTAAGAATTTATAGGAGTCAAATAGATCGCTTTAAACACTCACTTTCACCTTACGATGGTACTCCTTCATAATAAAATATATTTTCAACATTTGAGTATCACACACAAACAGTAATGAAATTTCGTCACAAATAGATCGTAACGCTAAATGTATCCGCAGTCTTGTACACCTTTCCTCCACCACAACGTTTCCACTAAACATATCTGGCGCAAAAAGAAAAAAATCTTGACGATCACACAAACTCGCCATCATGAAGCGCACACCGCCGACTGCAGGGGAGCCCCATCCGCACCGGCTGGGAGACAGGGACCCACACCCGAACGCAAGCGTGCACGCAATACACCTATCAGAAACAATAAATTGATCAATCGGGACTTTGATATTGCGATTCGGTTTTTAATTTTACTGTAGAATTTCTAAACTGATTCTCTCCACTACATTCGAAGGAGGGAAGAAGGTTCTACAGCGTGATAGAAGAGAAACAGCAAATACCACTGCTAGACAGAGTACACCGCGATGTATTGAGAAGAGCTAAACACGACACACTAAAACCGCGACCCAGTCTGTAGCATTGATTTGTCATGGCTAGATGTCGAAGACAGCAGAAAACACTCGCATATCCCGAGCACTCACCTTCCAGATGTCCACACAGTGTGCCTAACCCCTCATATGCCGCCGTCACTAACGTTCAGTGCCGGCCAGGGTGGCCGAACGGTTCTAGGCGCTTCAGTATGGAACTGCGCGACCGCTACGGTCGCAGGTTCGAATCCTGCCTCTGGCATGGATGTGTGTGATGTCTTTAGGTTAGTTAGGTTTAAGTAGTTCTAAGTTCTAGGGGACTGATGACCTCCGCTGTTAAGTCCCATAGTGCTCAGAGCCATTTGAACCATTTCAAACTACACAGTCACTGACGCACGTGTACGCCAGAGTTCTCCACCCCAGGTATGGAGAGAATCCGGGAGTGAATTGGAGTGGTAGGAATTCGAATCATATTCGTGGTGCCCTAGCCAGCGCATACACCCGCCAAGCGGCATGTCACTGATATCAACTTGGTGGACCAATTAATAAAATTGATCATTAGAGTCAATTTCCATGACGAGCAATTTTTCTTTTTCAATAGTCGGATTACAGTACACTCACCAGATGGTTCAAATGGGAATCCCTGGAGAACACTATTGAGATCCAACATCTAAAGCTGACCACAGAAGGATTCTACTGCTGGCAATATACATTAAGCATAAGGACTGCACTATTAAAAACTGTATCACAGCAACAATGTTACCGTCACACTGGATAAAAAGCGGTCTTGTTCTACAGGCACAAGCAAAAGGCTCGCTGACAGTGTAACACGTTCTGGTAGAAATGGTGTCTGCGATTTGGAATCAAATCTCTCCACTCAACAACATACTTGTGTTGGATCCTATGGAGTCGTCTTTTAGTGATTACAATCAGTGGCTGAATAACATTTGTTCTACTCTCATATCTCGAAACGAGTCACATTTTTTCAACTTATCTACTACAGAAAAACTCCAACGTGATTTTAGACAGTTCATCTGCATCTTTTAACTGTTTCTTAGTCTCTGTCCTGGCCCCCCTGCAGCTTAGTCCATGTGATCATCCCAATTTAAGTCGGATCTGATCGGAAGTTGCAGAGCGCTATATCCACTACCTTCTGCAGCCTTTGTAGAAATGGCTTGAGCTGAGTTAATGCAACAGGACCGTCTTTTGACCACTCGGTGGAAATGAGAATTGCCGTCGCAGCGCTGCCAACAAAGCAGACGACGGAAGGATTCTACTGCTAGCAACATACGAATACATTTCGCGTTGAGACAGCACTATTAAAAGCTCGATCACAGTGACTATGTTACTGTCACCCTGCGTAAAACCGGTCTTGGTTCTATAGGTAAACACAAGAGTCGCTGATAGTGTTAAACGTTCTGCTAGAAATGCTGTATGCGCTTTCGAATCAAGTCTTTCTATTGAACCACATACCTGCGTTGGAGTCTATGGAGATGTCTTTTAATGATTACAGCCATTAGTGAATCATGAGCTGCATCAAACCAGTCTCAGGACTGAAGACCACAACAACAACAACAGTGAATCATATTCGTGGCACACTCATATCTTGAAACGAGTCACCTTTCTTTGAACCTGTCTGCTATAGAACAGCTACAACGTGGTTTTAGATAGTCCCAATGCATCTTGTAACTGCTCCTCACTCTCTCCGCCATCCCTGCAGTTTTCTACTTGTGATCATTCCAATTTAAATCGGAACTGGAGTAGGAGGTCGCTATTTCTACACCTTATGCAACCCATGTAGAAACAGGGTAAGCTGAGTTAATGTGACAATACCCTCTTTTGACCACTTGATGGAAATTGGAACATACTGTCGTAGTTCCGCCAATGGTGTATGATGTGTAATGTCAGCTCCAAAGCGAAGCTTTTTCCTGGAACACGAGGTGATATAAAAGACGGTACAAACAGTTACACTGGTATTTCTCATCTGGAATATTAGGAAGACCCCACATCATACAATAACTGGAAGAAGGAGGATTTTGATACTGCATTGCGATGTATTTCCAAACTACATACAGGCACTACAGTCCGAAGGAGATCTGCGTCCCTCAGGGTGCATTCACGTCTGTCACCCAAACATTCTATCATCGCTATTTTGTACCACCTAACAGAGAAAAACAGCTAACTATAAAAGCTCCACTAATTTCATCCGACAGAGAACTCGATAAGATTTTTACTGCATCTCTCTCTTCCAGCATATCGAAAACAAATACAATCTGCATGCCATTATCGAGTATGTCTGGTGATACTATTAAATATACAGGTATTGATCCACTGGAGCAGGTTGCCATTGATCGAAGTCGGTTGCACAGACTTGTCTAAAGTTTCATCGCCTGTACTGTAGGAGGACCATATCCCACAAACTATCACTTGCAAGAGAGGGTCCCTGTTTTGTTGTTTGATACATTGTTTTTTCTGCCGTAATACACTTTGTATACCACCACAAACTTTGTTTTTCCACCACAACTTCGTGGTCTGTGTCAGGTTCTAGACTGACATTAACACGTTTCAAGTCATTGGCTCTCCCAGAAAACTGGACATCACACAGTGTATATTGTGTTGTTGCTGCTGCTCCCACAACACACACACACACACACACACACACACACACACACACACACACACACACACACTGGATGATTGAAATAAAAGACAGTGACAACATAAGGAAGCTGGAATAGTTTTGCGGCATCGCAGAACGTTTCCATACTGCTGTCCGAAGCTGACTGACGATCTCTACTTAAACTCATCTTTCACAGTGACGGGATAGCTGATGGCTCGGTGTTCCATTTCGATTTATTCTTTGTATTGCAGTCATGTACATGATCACTGTTTCAGTGCTAGCCATTCCCGGAAGGTGTTGCCCCTCCACCAAGACTCTTTCTCCATGTCAAAAATGCGATGTCAGTGAATCATTGTATGGTAATCAACCAATGAACGGATGGGATGGAAAAGACACCATTGATGTACTGTAATAATAAGCACCACAGTTGATAGAGTGATCAATTTTAGCAATTTTACCAGTTTTTAACAATGCCAACCAGTGACACAGCAGCATGCTTACCAATTTCTGTATCATCGCAAAACCGCTCCTCCTCTACTTTGTGGTATCGATAGCTACGATGCCACAACGTAGGTGCGCTCTACTAGGTTGGCACTATGACATGCCCTCTAGCCGGCGCTGTGCAGCTCTACGAGCGCCGCTCCGGATTCAGCCCATTTGATATGAGGAGATGGCCAAGCAACATAGTTCTATTTTATAGTGGGCGAGCCACTACAGATTTTGCCTTTGTAACTTCTGTGAGCTTGAGACATCCGGCTTCGCACCTACGTGCTCCTCAGTGCAAAGTTATGTATTCATCTTCTTGCTAAAGTAAAGGTGATTTAAATTCACACTGCAGTACCGAGAGTTCTACCTCATCTGCTCCTCCTAGCTTCCCACATTCTGCCTACACTTCAGTTAACAGGAGCAGACCTACGCGCCGCCTACCAGGCTGGATACAAATTACTTTGTGAGTACCATTGTGAATGTAGATAGATGGCTATGCATTATGTCCATCTGTTGTTAATTCTCGAACATATGCACCAAAGTATACCAGACAGAGATCTATATATTTCTAACACTTCGATCATAGTCCGTAATTTACGATCTTTCCTATGCAGATGGAGATCACAGAGCATTCTCGCATTCTTAGGATAATGTTAGAGATTGAAAGATCTCCTCGCATTGTCTGTGACCAACCCGCCCCGCAGGAATGTCACCGATTTGATCTGCAGCTAACCAGAAGTAGAACGCTACATTACACGTTAGTGAAGGAACAGAGTGAACTGAGCCCGTAACTGCTGTCCCGCACCCATCCAAGAGCACACGATTTCTCGAGATGCGCAAATATCGAGGAGGTTAGCACCCCTTGCCGGTGTATTGTAGTTATGAAAGTGTTGTGATGATATAACATATGGTTAAGAACATGAAACGAGTGGTTTTTATCGTGATGGCGCTCCAGACGGACGGAGTTCGAAGCGTTTTACGTTAATCAACTGTGCTATCAATTCTAAAGTATCGTTCTAGTGTCTGCAGTCAGTATCAAGAAAGTGTCAGTAAAAGAGAATGTAAATTCATGCACTCTTAAGACTATATAGTTCTCACTTAAAACATGCTATATTGGTAGATCGTTGCAGTTTCCGACCTATAGGTCGTGTGGAATGCAATGCTGTTACTATCCCAATGCAAGGAATATATTTCCAGTGCATGACATACATCCTCCTTCCAGGTTTCTCCACGATAAACTATGGTGACAAACGGTAAAATGAAAAAAAAAACCTAATTCCTTAAAACCTTGATTCTTTGTGATACATGAACATGTTGACATCCGATCGCTGTTCAGAAATTATACTGTGCTCTCAACAGTCCTATATAAAAAGATCGTTAGTAACGGAGGATGCCTCTTACAAAGAAAGAGACAAACGCATAGCAGCGGTGTTTGACATACGAAATGATATGTTATGCCATCACTAAGGACATCTGTCAAGCAGATGTATACATAGGGATTGCAGTACTTCACAAACACATGTCGCTGACTTAGAATCAACGTAGTTACGGAACTGAAGGCTTAATTTAATGACAAAGATGCGGCAGGGGAATGGAGTACGTCGCATAAATCTTCCTTCGTCTAGAGGAAAGTGTTTCATCACACATGAGATGGAAGTCCTCTGATGACTGAGGAGTTTGCTGTTAACGATCAGCCGGACGAAGTGATCGAGCGGTTCTAGGCCCTACAGTCTGGAACCGCGCGACCGCTACGGTCGCAGGTTCGAATCCTGCCTCGGGCATGGATGTGTGTTATGTCCTTAGGTTAGTTAGGTTTAAGTAGTTCTAAGTTCCAGGGGACTGATGACGCCAGAAGTGAAGTCCCATAGTGCTCAGAGCCATTTGAACCATTTCTTTTTTCTTTGTTAACGATCGCAAGCAAACAGAACACACAGTTGTCGACAAGGTGAATGCAGGTTATGTCACATAACTGATGTATCCCGATAGAATAAAGGAAAAATGGTCAAATGACCTGCAGCAACGTCTCCCTCTCTCTCTAGAATGCATCATCAGCCTACCATTAAATCATACCTCATTACAAATTCATCTCAGCCGATCACTCCATCCACTCTCGGGCATCCTTTAACGCAGATGCAAGTACGTTTAGAGGCAGATGGTTCCATTTTTTCCAGAAAAGCATCAAAGAAAGCAGTCAACTCGCATGTATCACCATTACCTGAATAGACACACTGTAGAATGTCGCCTCGACGAAAAAAATTACTGTTTCCCTGGTTTCCGGTTTTTTCTTTTTTTCTGTATATCTGTGTCCCAGAAGGCGAAAATCCCATCAGTGGCTCTTGTGTGTACCCGTAGAACCATGACCGCTTTTTATGCAAGGTGACGGTAACATAGTCATTGTGATCTTGTTTTTAATAGTGTGGTACTTATGCATAATGTATGTTGCCGGCAGTAGAGTCATTCTGTGTTCAGCTTCAAATGTTGGATCTCAGTATTGTTCTGCAGAGATTTCCATTTGAACTACCTGGTGAGTGTAATCTGACCATTGAAAAAGAAAAATTACTAGCCATGCAAAGTGACTCTTATGATCAGTTTAATTAATTAGCCTATCAATTTGGTCCCCCCATGAACCAAGGACCTTGCCGTTGGTGGGGAGGTTCAAATGGTTCAAATGGCTCGGCGCACTATGGGACTCAACTGCTGTGGTCATTAGTCCCCTAGAACTTAGAACTACTTGAACCTAACTAACCTAAGAACATCACACACATCCATGCCCGAGGCAGGATTCGAACCTGCGACCGTAGTAGTGGCACGGTTCCAGACTGCGCGCCTAGAACCGCGAGTGGTGGGGAGGCCTGCATGTCTCAACGATACATATAGCCGTACCGTAGGTGCAACCACAACGGAGGGGGTATCTGTTGAGAGGCCAGACAAACATGTGGTTCCTGAAGAGGGGCAGCAGCCTTTTCAGTAGTTGCAGGGGCAACAGTCTGGATAATTGACTGATCTGGCCTTGTAAAACTAACCAAAACGGCCTTGCTGTTCTGGTACTGCGAACGGATGAAAGCAAGGCGAAACTACAGCTGTAATTTTTCGCGAGGGCATGCAGCTTTACTGTTTGGTTAAATGATGATGACGTCCTCTTGGGTAAAATATTCCGGAGGTAAAATTGTCCCCCATTCGGATCAAGAGGACGTCGTTATCAGGAGAAAGAAAACTGGCGTTCTACGGATTGGAGCGTGGAATGTCAGATCCCTTAATCGGGCAGGTAGGTTAGAAAATTTAAAAATGGAAATGGATAGGTTAAAGTTAGATATAGTGGGAATTAGTGAAGTTCGGTGGCAGGAGGAACAAGACTTTTGGTCAGGTGAATACAGGGTTATAAATACAAAATCAAATAGGGGTAATGCAGGAGTAGATTTAATAATGAATTAAAAAAATAGGAGTACGGGTAAGCTACTACAAACAGCATAGTGAACGCATTATTGTGGCCAAGATAGACACGGAGCACACGCCTGCTACAGTAGTACAATGTGTGTGTGTAATCTTACGGGACTTAACTGCTACGGTCATCAGTCCCTACGCTTACACACTGCTTAACGTAAATTATCCTAAGGACAAACACACACACCCATGCCCGAGGGCGGACTCGAACCTCCGCCGGGACCATAGAGTAGTACAAGTTTATATGCCAACTAGCTCTGCAGATGATGAAGAAATTGATGAAATGTATGATGAGATAAAAGAAATTATTCAGGCAGTGAAGGGAGACGAAAATTTAATAGTCATGGGTGACGAATTCGAGAGTAGGAAAATGGAGAGAAGGAAAAATAGGTGAATATGGATTGGTTCTAAGAAATGAAAGAGGAAGCCGCCTCGTAGAATTTTGCGCAGAGCATAACTTAATCATAGCTAACACTTGGTTCAAGAATTATGGAAGAAGGTTGTATACATGGAAGAACCCGGGAGATACTAAAAGGTATCAGATAGATTATATAATGGTAAGACAGAGATTTAGGAACCAGGTTTTAAATTGTAAGACATTTCCAGGGGCAGATGTGGTCTCTGATCACAATCTAATGGTTATGAACTGTAGATTAAAACTGAAAAAAACCGCAAAAAGGTGGGAATTTAAGGAGATGGGACCTGGATAAACTGACTAAACCAGAGGTTGTACAGAGTTTCAGGGAGAGCATAACGGAACAATTGACAGGAATGGGGGAAAGAAATACAATAGAAGAAGAATGGGTAGCTTTGAGGGATGAAATAGTGAAGGCAGCAGAGGATCAAATAGGTAAAAAGGCAAGGCCTAGTAGAAACCCTTGGGTAACAGAAGAAATATTGAATTTAATTGATGAAAGGAGAAAATATAAAAATGCCGTAAATGTAGCAGGCAAAAAGGAATACAAACGTCTCAAAAATGATATCGACAGGAAGTGCAAAATGGCTAAGCAGGGATGGCTAGAGGACACATGTAAGGATGTAGAGGCTTATCTCACTAGGGGTAAGATAGATACTGCCTACAGGAAAATTAAAGAGACCTTTGGAGGAAAGAGAACCACTTGTATGAATATCAAGAGCCCAGATGGAGACCCAGTTCTAAGCAAAGAAGGGAAATCAGAAAGGTGGAAGGAGTATATAGAGGGTCTATATGAGGGCGATGTACTTGAGGACAATACTATGGAAATGGAAGAGGATGTAGATGAAGATGAAATGGGAGATATGATACTGCGTGAAGAGTTTGACAGAGCACTGAAAGACCTGAGTCGAAACGAGGCCCCCAGAGTCGACAACACTCCATTAGAAGTACTGACAGCCTTGGGAGAGCCAGTCCTGACAAAACTCTACCATCTGGTGAGCAAGATGTATGAGACCGGCGAAATACCCTCAGATTTTAAGAAGAATATAAAAATTCGAATCCCAAAGAAAGCAGGTGTTGACAGATGTGAAAATACCGAACTATCAGTTTAATAAGTCACAGCTGCAAAATACTAACGCGAATTCTTTACAGATGAATGGAAAAACTGGTAGAAGCCGACCTCAGGGAAGATCAGTTTAGATTCTGTAGAAATGTTGGATCACGTGAGGCAATACTGACCCTACGACTTATCTTAGAAGAAAGATTAAGGAAAGGCAAACCTACGTTTCTAGCATTTGTAGACTTAGAGAAAGCTTTCGACAATGTTGATTGGAATACTCTCTTTCGAATTCTGAATCCGGCAGGGGTAAAATACAGGGAGCGAAAGGCTATTTACAATTTGTACAGAAACCAGATGGCAGTTATAAAAAGATGAGGAGCATGAAAGGGAAGCATTGTTTGGGAAGGGAGTGAGACAGGGTTTAGCCTATCCCCGATGTTATTCAATCTGTATATTGAGCAAGCAGGAAAGGAAACAAAAGAAAAGTTTGGAGTAGGTATTAAAATCAATGGAGAAGAAATAAAAACTTTGAGGTTCGCCGATGACATTGTAATTCTGTCAGTGACAGCAAAGGACTTGGAAGAGCAGTTGAAAGGAATGGACAGTGTCTTGAAAGGAGGGTATAAGATGAACATCAACAAAAGCAAAATGAGGATAATGGAATGTAGTGGAATTCAGTCAGGTGATGCTGAGGGAATTAGATTAGGAAATGAGACACTTAAAGTAGTAAAGGGGTTTTGCTATTTGGGGAGCGAAATAACTGATGATGGTTGTGGTAGAGAGGATATAAAATGTAGACTGGCAATGGCAAGGAAAGCGTTTCTGAAGAAGAAAAATTTGTTAACATCGAGTACAGTTTTAAATGTCAGGAAGTCGTTTCTAAACGTATTTGTATGGAGTGTAGCCATGTATGGAAGTGAAACATGGACGATAAATAGTTTAGACAAGAAGAGAATATAAGCTTTCGAAATGTGGTGCTACAGAAGAATGCTGAAGATTAGATGGGTAGATACATAACTAATGAGGAGGTATAGAATAGAATTGGGGAGAAGAGGAGCTTGTGGCACAACTTGACTAGAAGAAGGGATCGGTTGGTAGGATATGTTCTGAGACATCGAGGGATCACCAATTTAGTATGGGAGGACAGCGTGGAGGGTAAAAATCGCAGAGGGAGACCAAGAGACGAATACACTAAGCAGATTCAGAAGGATGTAGGCTGCAGTAGGTAAGGAAACTACATTTCGCGTGAGAAATTCGAGGTGTATATTCAACAGCATCGTTTTCTCAGGAAGGGTAAAGTGGGTTTTGTAAGCTGTGTGCTTGATATCGTGGTGGAATTGTTTAGGACTGTTGTATACGTCCAAGTTGCTGTTGCTTGTTTCGCAGTCCACCGCGGTTGTCTGCCGAGGCTGTCACGAGGAGTCGGCAACCGGAAGTAACGGATTAGCTCAGCCTCTGACGTGTACGAAGAATGTGCATACCTGTCTGATCTTGAGTGTGTGTTGCGTGAGAGAAGATCAAAATGATGAACGTTTGCGTTGGAAGTATTGATAACATCCGAATTCCTAGCACTCCCATTCATCCCCGGATGCCCTCCATGGTTGGGGGTGGAGCACTCAATCGTACCCGCACGTCCGTGACTGTGGCTTCGCCCGCGGGTGGAGTTTCTCCGATCTCTGAACGTTGCTGACGGCGGCGTTTGAAGTGTTCGGCACTCTGTGGAAAGTGAGTGCACGGGATATGCGAGTGTTTTCTGCTGTCTTCGACATCTAGCCATGAAAATTTATTGTTATGGACTGGATCGTGGTTTAAGTGTGTCGTGTTTAGCGCTTCTCAATACATCGCAGTGGTATTTGTTGTTTCTTTCTATCATGCAGTAAAACCTCCTACCTTCCAAATGTAGCAGAGACAAATCTACAGTACTTTTAAAAACACAGGTGCAATATCAAATTCCCGATTGATCAGTTATTTTTTTCTGGTAGTTGTAGTGCGTGCACATATGCATTCGGCTGTGGGTCTCTCTCTCCCAGCCGTTAGTAGGCAGTACTCACTTCATGCCGCCTGACGATAGACACACACGCGGGAGCCCCCTACTGGTGTCTGCTATATCGCACTTCATTCCATTCTCTTCTCACTACATTGCCTCGTGATTAGTATTATCGTCAGGATTTTTTTTTTTTTCACCAGATAGGTTGAGTGGAAACGTTGTGGTGGAGGAGGGCGCGTACAAGACCCCGGATATACAGGGTGTTACAAAAAGGTACGGCCAAGCTTTCAGGAAACATTCCTCACACACAAAGAAAGAAAATATGTTATGTGGACATGTGTCCGGAAACGCTTACTTTCCATGTTAGAGCTCATTTTATTACTTCTCTTCAAATCACATTAATCATGGAATGGAAACACATAGCAACAGAACGTACCAGCGTCACTTCAAACACTTTGTTACAGGAAATGTTCAAAATGTCCTCCGTTAGCGAGGATACATGCATGGAGTCCCTGATGCGCTGATGCAGCCCTGGAGAATGGCGTATTGTATCACAGCCGTCCACAATACGAGCACGAAGAGTCTCTACATTTGATACTGGGGTTGCGTACACAAGGGCTTTCAAATGCCCCCATAAATGAAAGTCAAGAGGGTTGAAGTCAGGAGAGCGTGGAGGCCATGGAATTGGTCCGCCTCTACCAATCATTCGGTCACCGAATCTGTTGTTGAGAAGCGTACGAACACTTCGACTGAAATGGGCAGGAGCTCCATCGTGCATGAACCACATGTTGTGTCGTACTTGTAAAGGCACATGTTCTAGCAGCACAGGTAGAGTATCCAGTATGAAGTCTTGATAACGTGCTCCATTGATCGTGAGTGGAAGAACATAGGGCGCAATCAACACATCACAAACAATGCCTGCCCAAACGTTCACAGAAAATCTGTGTTGATGACGTGATTGCCCAATTGCGTGCGGACTCTCGTCAGCCCACACATGTTGATTGTGAAAATTTACAATTTGATCACGTTGGAATGAAGCCGCATCCGTAAAGAGAACATTTGCTCTGAAATGAGGATTGACACATTGTTGGATGAACCATTCGCAGAAGTGTACCCGTGGAGGCCAATCATCTGCTGATAGTGCCTGCACACACTGTACATGGTACGGAAACAATTGGTTCTCCCGTAGATCTCTCCATACAGTGACTTGGTCAACGTTAGCTTGTACAGCAGCAACTTCTCTGACGCTGACATTAGGGTTATCGTCAACTGCACGAAGAATTGCCTCGTCCATTGCAGGTGTCCTCGTCGTTCTAGGTCTTCCCCAGTCGCGAGTCATGGGCTGGAATGTTCCGTGCTCCCTAAGACGCCGATCGATTGCTTCGAACGTCTTCCTGTCGGGACACCTTCGTTCTGGAAATCTGTCTCGCTACAAACGTACCGCGCCACGGCTATTGCCCCTTGCTAATCCATACATCAAATGGGCATCTGCCAACCCCGCATTTGTAAACATTGCACTGACTGCAAAACCACGTTCGTGATGAACAATAACCTGTTGATGCTACGTACTGATGTGCTTGATGCTAGTACTGTAGAGCAAGGAGTCGCATGTCAACACAAGCACCGAAGTTAACATTACCTTCCTTCAATTGGGCCAGTACATATTGACGAAACTATAATGAGCTCTAACATGGAAATTGAGCGTTTCCAGACACATATCCACATAACATCTTTTCTTTATTTGTGTGTGAGGAATGTTTCCTGAAAGTTTGGTCGTACCTTTTTGTAACACCCTGTATATTTAGCGTTACGATCGAAAGTTTGGCCGTACCTTTTTGTAACACCCTGTATATTTAGCGTTACGATCTATTTGTGACGGAAATTTCATTACTTGATTTGCACAATGTTTGTGTGTGATACTCAAACGTTGAAAATATGTTTTATTATGAAGAGGGATCACCGTAAGGTGAAATTGAGTGTTTTAAGCGGTCTATTTGATACCCGTAAATTGTTAAACAGCTAATTTGACAAGTTAGTGCAAATAGATTATTTCAATCTATTTTTGGTATCGAAATTGCGTCAGCTTTCTCTTTCTCTCCAGCATTAGCAAATAGGGATACAGTAATCTGAGGAGAGATGAATACCTGTATCTTCGTGTTTGGATACGTTGGTCCACACAGACAAGCAAGGAATGGCTCCTTAGAGCGACAGAGACAGGCAGCGAGACTGTAATTTGCCGATCAATAGAATGCTGCCACTTGCCGCTTTGTCTGGGGGTCGCAAGATTGAAGGAAGTGACACGCGCTCCGTGGTCGGTGGTATTTAGTATCGTGATCTGTAATTAGGACATTGGGCTGTTTTGACCTTCGTGACGGCGGCCTGACGATAGACACACACGTGGGAGACCTCTACTGGTGGCTGCTATATCGCACTTCATTCCATTTCCTTGTGATTATATTTACTATGTCATGGGGAGCAAGTGTGCGGGTGCATTCGTGATGTCTACCTTAGCGGGGAAACTCTCTTTCTCACAAACTGATTAAATAAAAAATATTTATCAATATATCATTGACTGATTTTAATTTTGTGTTGTGAGATCCTTCTTCTCCAGCACAGAGTAAGTCTTTTTCCTACCAGTTTATTCTGGGAAGGATAGGAGTGAGGGGGAGAGGGGAGGGGTTGGAACGTGCTCTGGTGGTGGCACTGTACACTAGTTGAGTCGAGCCCTGCATGTCAAGGCGAGCACACACAGGAAAATTTTCTAATAAGATAACACCTTCAATCTGCAGCAGTGTAATTACGTAATTAGAACTGTAGTTGCTGGATGTGAGTTTTTACCCGCAAAATAAAAGTGAGATCCAGCCCCTGCACGTTGAATTTTATAAATAAACAGTACATCCTATGTTTTATAATTGAATTTCTTGTAATGAGACCCTTTCTCTCCAGCAAAGAGGCCAGCTTAAAGCCCATGGAGGAATCCTTTCTCAGTCAGGAATTTGTCTTGGAAGGAAGGAGTTCTCACGTGCATTGGTATTCTGCAGGGGTTTACAGGGTAAATGCTAGTTTGTTTACAGTTCGATCCAACTGCAACTGGCAGTGCACGCAGGCCCAGTTACACGAGAGAAATAGAGAGCACATGTTTCGACAGGAATTTATCGGGTGCCTTTGTTAGGGGATCAGCATGACCTCTGGTCTGTCACTTGCAGGACCAGAGCGTGCCTCCACGTCTTAGGCTCACGTGGGCCCTGGGTTGCGCAGCTGGGGCAGTGTGGTTGCGAGATGGGATCGAACGATTTTTAACAGTATAATTACGTGTGCTACATGGTGGTATTCCTACTGCGATCAGAATAAAAAGAACCGTTCGACTTAATTACTTCTTTTTCGATTTAATTACTTCTTTTTCGGTTTATTTTAGAAGACCTGCATCGTCTCAAGCGGCATAGAATTATGAGTAAGAGAGATCCAACCCCTGCAAACTGATTTTTTTTATAAATAAACAATATACCTTCTGTGATTCTTGAGCTTCTCCCGGCGTATTTGATAATCAAAATATCCACGGCTGTACAGTGTCCAAGGGGCACAATATTTCGGCGATCATACATGTCGCTGTCATCAGGTGAACTGACGGACTGAGCTCCTGTGAACGTGCCGGCACGGAGATCCGTACGGTATGGCTGCTCAGAGGGAACTGGGTTCGGTCGCTGCTGCTGCTTCGCTCTTGAAATTCCTCTTCTTGAGGATGTTAAGGAGGAGTTTGTTGTCGTTAGACATTTACTCCACTTAGATGGGTTGAGGTTTGCTGGGACGTTTGGGAATAACTGGAACGGTTGTGCGTATTGGATACGTATGATTGCCGGTCGGAGAAGGCGGTAGGTCACGTGAATTGACAGGTATGCGTCGGTTAGGAGCCTTTACTTGACTGGCCCTATCGACGCCTGGGACTGTCAGTCAGCGACTGACAGAGCGGATATTTGATGGTGATGATGATGGTGATGGATGTCGGGCACGGTGAGGAGGGTCTTCTAAGTCCTCCTGCCGTCAGGGTACCTCTTCTTGTTGTCCTTCTTCTTCTTCTTCTTGTGGTATGTGTCTGCTTGTGACACTTTCGGATGTGTCACATCCTCCCAGTTAGCAGCTTCGGCGTCTTCGGCGGTCCTCGCCCCTTGTTCTTGACTTGCGTTCTCTTCTTCTTGTTCTTGTTGTTCTATTGAGACGAAGAGAGCTTCCCACTGGACAGGCGTGAGAGGAGGGCGGGCGTTGTAGGGCCTGAGAGTATCCAAGTGAATGGACACTACCTTCTGCAGCTGCGTCTTGGAGAGGGGGCAAGGGGTCTCCTCCATGATGACGATTGTCTGAGCGGCTGCGTCTTGTGTTTCCACCCTCGTGGCTTCCTTACTACAGGTTCCACGGGGGCGGCAGTCTGCGTGTCAGCATCCTTCTTCTGTGCTGGGTGGGGCTGGCTGGCCAATGCATCACGGAGACTGTGCACCAGCAGCCGAGCCTCGGCTAGCTCAGCTTGTAGTGTTGCCCTCTCTTCCGCCATTGCGGCTTTGAGGGCAGCGAGTTCTTCATCGGCGGCGGCGCGGACCCTGGCTCACGCCTCGCTGACTGTGTCCGGTGGTACACACACGTCATCGGCCGCCACGGATCCGCCAAAGGCGGGGGGTGGCGAGGACGCAACGGCCTCGGCTGTATCCGCCTTCTTGGTGGTCTTGTGTCTCCGTCTAGCTTTGTCACCGCGGCGGCGGCCGATGTAAATAGCCTCCGCCCCCGGCGCGCTCCCTCCGCTTTCCGCGCCCCGCGCCTCGGTCACGTGGTGGAACAGATTGCGACGGCGTCTGAGATGACGTCGGAGTGATGGCTCTGTCCGCCGTGGTCGTCACAACTATACGTTTGCTCGATTTACTCTTGATTTATCCAATCTCCCGGTGGTAGCGAATTTGTACATGGAGAACTTCGAGGAGGAAGCCCTGTCGTCATCCGAATGGAAACCTACTTGCTTTTTCCGTTACGTGGACTACACGTTCGTCATCTGGCCACATGGTATGGATAAACCCCTTACTTCCTTGCACATCTAAACTCCATACACCCCAACATCAAATGCACTATGGAGACTGAAACGGACGGTAAATTACCTTTCCTTGACGTCTTGGTCAAGAGAAGGGCTGACCGCACACTAGGTCATGGGGTGTATCGGAAGACAACGCACACTGATCTGTATTTGCACGCAGACAGCTGACACCACCCTTCACAGAAGAATGGGGTACTTAAAACTCTAGTACACAGGGCGCGCACTATCTCTGACGCAGAGAGTCTACCACAGGAATTGGAACATCTGAGAGCTGTATTTCGAAAAAATGGGTACTCAGAGTGGCAGATTCAACGTGCACTCTGCCCAACCACTACAGCACAACCTGTGGAGATGGATGAAATCTCGAGGGAGGAGGTAGGCACTGCGTTTATTCCATATACAAGCGCACTCTCGGGGAAAATCGCCCGCATTTTGAAGAAACACCGGGTCGGAACTGTGTTTTGTCCTCCGAATAAAACTCGTTCACTGGTGGGGAGCACCAAAGATGACCTCGGTTTGAGGAAGGCCGGCGTCTACCAGATTCCGTGTCAATGTGGCAAGTCGCATATTAGTCACACGATGCGTACCGTCGAGGATCGATGCCGTAAACACCAGAGGCACACTCGACTGATGGATCAGAGCAAGTCGGCGGTCGCTGAACATTGTTTGTCGGAAAATCACGCTATCGAGTATGAACGCACGAGGATTCTGGTACAGACATCGAGATACTGGGACAGCGTTGTTAGAGGGGCCATCGAAATTCGCACCAATGACGACCTCATAAACCGTGACTGTGGCTATAATCTTAGCAAAGCTGGGGAACCAGCGATTGTGGTAAACAAGAGTAAATCGAGCAAACGTATAGTTGTGACGACCACGGCGGACAGAGCCATCACTCCGACGTCATCTCAGACGCCGTCGCAATCTGTTCCACCGCGCGACCGTAGCGCGGGGCGCGGACAGCGGAGGGAGCGCGTCGCGGGCGGAGGATATTTAAATCGGCCGCCGCCGCGACCGAAACCAGTTCCCTCTGAGCAGCCATAGCGTACGGATCTCCGTGCCGGCACGTTCACCTGATGATAGCGACATGTATGATCGCCGAAATATTGTGCCCGTTGGACACTGTACACCGGCAGTACACCCGTGGATATTTGATTAATATACCTTCTGTTTTGTAATTGAATTTCCTGTCGTGAAATCTTTCCTCTCCACCACAGTGCCGCCAATTTCCAGGTTGGGGAAGGGGTGTGGTGAGAGGGGTGGTCGGGGGGGGGGGGGGGGTTAATTAATACATCAATGTCATTAATTGGTCGATCAAATGGATATAAAAATGTGCTTGTATCGACTAAGGGAAGTGGGGAGAGTAAAGTACATTTAGAACATAAACGCCAACCACTAAAACACAAATATTTACATTCATACCGTAAATTAAATGTAGAAACAAATGCGTCAGTTCTTAATTGCAAAAATCAGCATACTTGATGTCTATCGATTACAGCGCCGTCTACCACGAATGGAAAACAATGGTTTCGGTAAAATATAAGCAATTTTTGTCTAGAATTCGAATATGCAATAACATGGGGGTTTTCCCATTTGAATATACAAAGCTGACCCAGTGCATGCAGGAGGGGTGGTTCGGAGGTGACCAGTTATAAGACAGAGAGGTGTCCCCTTTACATATATTAACTTTTCACCAAGAACCTTTTTTCATATGATGTGTCGTTTTCGAGATGCTGAACAAACAAACAGTCTATGTTTTTGACAATGTGTTGTGTTTTAAAATAAAGTGACAAGCAGATTTTGTAGTCATCAGCATGTGGAAGTGTGTGCTTGTGAATGAATCTGAAAAATAGTTCACTTTCGATTGTAAGTATATATAGATCTCCCCTTTGGAAATTTTGAACTGTTTATTAGGTATTTCGATTCCTTGGTATGCTATCTGTCAGGCAGCACGGAGCAGTTAATATATGGTGGTGAGTTCATTGCAGATTTTCTAAACCATTCTGATAGAAAAAAATATCTGGAAACATTATCTACATCTACATCCTTATCCATACTCCAAAAGCCACCTAACGGTGTGTGGCTGAGGGTAACTTGAGTAACACTATCGGTTCTCCCTTCTATTCCAGTCTCGTATTGTCCGTGGAAAGAAAGATTGTTGGTATGCCTCTGTGTGGGCTCTAATTTCTCTGATTTTATTCTCATGGTCTCTTCGCGAGATATACGTAGGAGGGAGCAATATACTGCTTGACTCCTCAAGTATTAATCAACAAAATAGCTCTGGTTTTTATTTTTTATGACCTGCCTATGGCACTTGACTGTTTGAATCACAATATTCTCCTACATAAACTGAGATTTTGTGGGACTGGTGGTATAGACAACCAATGATCAATATAATATCAAAGCAAAAAATGCAGAAAGTTGTACGTAATAATTCAAACAATGTAGTCATTGGAGATTATTCTGACTGGAGAGGTATCGTGTATGGGGTTCCTCAAGGTTCTATCTTAAGTCTGCTATTGGTCCTCATATATGTAAACGATAGTCCTTATAATACACAGAAATGAGAATCAGTTCTTTTGTGGGATAACACTAGTACTGCAATCAATCAGACATACAGCAGTCCGCAGCTCGTGGTCGTGCTGTAGCGTTCTCGCTTCCCGCCCCCGGGTTCCCGGGTCAGGGATTTTCTTTGCCTCGTGATGACTGGGTGTTGTGTGATTTCCTTAGGTTAGTTAGGTTTAAGTAGTTCTACGTTCTAGGGGGCTGATGACCATAGCTGTTAAGTCCCATAGTACTCAGAGCCATTTAGAGATACAGCAACAGAAGAAATGATAAACAATGTTCTTAAAAGTATCACTGACTGGTTTGCTGCAAATGGTCTCACTCTCAATTCAAAAAGACATGACACATTCATTTCTGCACATCTGGAGGCACTTCATCAAAGATAAGTAACACATATGCCCAGGAAAAAATAACTAGGGGAAAACTTCAAAAATTTAGGTGTCCGTATTGATCAGAATTTGAACTGTGAAAAACACGTTTTTGAGTTCCTAACAGCTTTTTTTCAGACACACTTGCACTTAGAGAAGAATGAGTAGGTTGCCATATTTTGCATTTTTTTCAATAATGTCATATGGAATAATGTTCTAGGATAACTCATATTTAATAAAGAGAGTCTTCATTGCCCAAGAACATGCTTTTAAGAACAATATGTGGTGCTCACCAACGACCATCTTGTAGAAACGTGTGTTTAAAGGGTTAGGCGTTTTGAAGACTGCTTCACAATATATATATTCTCTCATGAAGTTTGTTGTAAATAATCCGCTGCGCCGACCGCGGTGGTCTCGCGGTTAAGGCGCTCAGTCCCGAACCGCGTGACTGCTACGGTCGCAGGTTCGAATCCTGCCTCGGGCATGGATGTGTGTGATGTCCTTAGGTTACTTAGGTTTATGTAGTTCTAAGTTCTAGGGGACTGATGACCACAGATGTTAAGTCCCATAGTGCTCAGAGCCATTTGAACCATTAATCCGCTGCAGTTGAAAAGGCACATTGATGTACATAATTACAATACCAGACAAAACTGACATTCATTATGCCACATGATATTTTTGTCTTTAGCACAAACAGGAGCGCACAATGCTGCAAGTTACCCAGTGATATAAAATGTCTGAAAGAATAGCAAAGTAAAATTTAAAAACAAATTTAAAACGTTTCTCCTTGACAACTCCTGTCCATAGAAGATATTGTATTACATCAATATTTAAAAAATGGTCAGCAAAAGTGTGATAATAAAGACGTTTGTAAATGATCTGTATATAGCAACGTTTACAAAATAATTTGTGTATCACCACTACGATTTATGGTGCAAATGATCCATGGAAAATGAAATACCGAACCAAGATTACCTGGAGAAGGTAGTGCTTCAATTTTCTCATCTTATTTTGTCATTAGAGTGGGATGTAAGCCAACTCAATATAGACTGTCTTGAGCAGTTAACCACAGAACAGATTTGTCTGGGCAATGTCATAGATATGTGTTAGAAACAGGCCAGAATTCTCGACTTCATAAAGTAGAGCTTAAGGCTATTATAGCACTATCATGTACAGATGTCAGCAGGAGCATTAAGAAAAGTAGAAAAATAATTCTGCATAGTGAGTGCGACAAGCAATAGATTTAAAATTACGTGCACAGTAAACATTAAACATTTATGTCTGAGATTGCAAATGTTAAGTGTAAATGGATAAATTTCAAGAGAGTTGTGCAATACGCCTGGACAAATAGGTATGGAGAAAAGAGTAAGGTATGGGACACACCTGCCATGGTTGAAAAAAAGGGTCAAAATGTTGCTATGAAAGGAAAGATAACTCCAGACTTAAACATAGCCCAGTAACTAGCGACCAACAAAAACTGAGCGAAGCTGAAATGAGTGTAAGGAGGTCCATGTATGATATGTTCGAGGAATTCGAAGGAAAAATTAAATCTAACAATATGACGGAAAACTCATAAGAATTTCTGATGTTAAATTAATTTCCTAAATGAAACTAAGCCATCTATTCAGTCTCTCAGCTATAACAGTGGCAGCAGTTATGCAGGATTCTTTCTTAAAAAGGTAAACATTGGACGATGCATCACTTCTGGTGATAAGATAATGTTGTAACTGGTAAGAAGTAGTTATGCAGGGTTCATACGAGTGCAGAACTGGCTATAACCAGCTTGATGACATCACTTCACGTCTGAGTAACACAACTGAGAAACGTATATTCAAGATCACCCCCTCTCCTACCTGCTAGGCCTCCTACCCATGTCCCTGATTAAAGTGTCAGGTTACATTTGAAATTGAGAGAGGTATCATATTATGAATGAGGCAACTGAGTGCAAGGTCATCCCCCTGCCTCTCCCCCTCCAGGCGTCATCACACAGCTGGTTCTGGATGCCAGTGACCATGATATCAGGCTACACATCCTGTTCATATATCCTTTCCCGACCACCTCCCTCTGAACCAATGGGATTAAAGCTCCCCCCCCCCCCCCCCAATCAGCATACCCCTATTATTACTACAGAAGTTGTGTGAAATGCTCCATTCTAGCTCTATGCACCGTAGGAAGAGAACGATCAGGTTTGGGATTAGGGTGTTGGTATTTGTTATAAATAACAGTAAGATACGTTTATTATGATTCCGCAAATTTCGTCATTCAAGGTCTAAGGAGAGGACCAGTGTGTTAGTATTTGTTACTAACAAATTAAATTTAGTATTATTATAATCACGCGAAGTTCGTCATTCAAGATCAGCAGAGACCAACCACTACCCCTAGGCAGACACGTAAGTACTCTCATTTACCACATTTTACCATTTTTACAGACGTTACCACATTTATGAGATTTTTTTAGTATTTTTCCATATATTCCACAACTACTTCAACGAATTATTTAACAAAAAATACATTGCCGCAGACACTTCAGTTGGTAAAAAAATAGCACAGTGTGATACATAGGCAAATCATGTATTATTTAAGAACAAATACGCTGTCGTGGAGACCTTACAGATAAAAAAATCGAAAGTGCTAGAGAAGAATAAAATAGACTCTAGGCACTCCATCCATTCTTACATTAAGTAAGTAGCAAAATAAGAATTTTGCAAGAGAGACAAAAAACTGTCTAAAATGCCTAATACACTATTGGCCATTAAAATTGCTACACCACGAAGATGAAGTGCTACAAACGCGAAATTTAACAGACATAAAGAAGATGCTGTGATATGCAAATGATTAGCTTTTCGGAGCTAATGGTATGGTGTGCCATTGGTTACACGTCTCGGTCACCTCTTGTTCGCATTTACGGCACTTTGAACAGTGGACAATACATTTCAGATGTGTTACGACTCGCGGCACTTCCCTTCATCCGATCCCTGCAAAACCCTACATTTCAGCAGGATAATGCACGACTGCATGTTGCAGGTACTGTACAGGCCTTTCTGGATACAGAAAATGTTCGACTGAAGCTCTGGCCAGCACATTCTCCAGATCTCTCACCAATTGAAAACGTCTGGCCAATGGTGGCCGAGCAACTGGCTCGTCACAATACGCCAGTCACTACTCTTGATGAACTGTGGTACCGTACTGAAGCTGCATGGGCATCTGTACATGTATACGCCATCCAAGCTCTGTTTGACTCAATGCCCAGGCGTATCAAGGCCGTTATTACGGCCAGAGGTGGTTGTTCTGAGTACTGATTTCTCAGGATCTATGCACCTAAATTGCGTGAAAATGTAATCACATGTCAGTTCTAGTATACTATATTTGTCCAATGAATACCTGTTTATCATCTGCATTTCTTCTTGGTGTAGCAATTTTAATGGCCAGTAGTGTACATTTCACAGCGGTGCTTAATTTGCATCGTAGCACTACAAGGAAATATTGGATCAAATAAAAATGTTAAACAAAAAGAAAATACGCCTGATAATGTCTGCACATTTCTTCAAGAAAAATCCTTAACATCACTCAAAGCAGCAACAGAGAATTACACTGCACTGATATTCGTCACACAGTTACCTCTGCGATAATTTTCATGTTGTCGTAATAACTATGACAATTTTTAGGTAGAACAGATTTAAGTTGTTGTAAATGATCCCATTTGGATTTCTTGATTTTCAGTCTTTCCTTGTATAGTTTCGTGGAGCAGACATCTCCAAGAATTTTCCTCGGACGCCTCGGTAATTCTTGCCACACCTCGCTGAAAGAGCACTTGTAGTAAATAATACCATTTGGGAGGTACTGTTGCGCCCTCAGATCGATAACTGTAGGCTCATTTTTACAGCTCTTCCAGGCCTAATTGAGTCGTACAGCCACAAACCTTACTCTGCGTAGCTGGTGAAAAAGGAATAATCTATGTAGTCGACTTCGTATGGCTCTGGCTTTTTCCTCGCTTCTTTAGATATCACAGCGTATTGGCTAGGAAGTGTAACGGCAGTCCTTTAAGCTTACACTCAATGGAACTGTGACTGAGTCACATTCCATCTGAGTACGGCCTTTCTCCAAAAACTTTTGTGTAATCAATACTCCAGTATCAATATCACATTTCTGTTCTGATATGTGCAGGCGTCAGACTACAGAACAGGATTTTCCTTAATCGTTCTGGATAGGGTGTCCACGATGCATAACGCAAAACATGGTGCAACCAAATCACCTTGTATTTCATCGAACCAGTAACATACTGCATCACGACTTTCTAAATTATACGTTGTAAAGTTATGAACAGCCAACTTTGTTATATAATAAACTGCACTTGCACTTAAAAATAGAGCTACTTTCATGGCCTGTAAGTCCATGGTGTACACTGAGCAGTGTTTCTGCTGGGCTTCTTTCTTGTCTGCATCTTTTTGCGTCCTTGCGTGCTCTTTCCGTTCTGGGTGTTGCTTCCACACGTCTTCACTCAAGTTACCAAGCCTGTAACTACTACACAAGTCGCACTGGTCTTTCTTCTGGGGAAATAAGCTAATATTGCCATCTTCTAACATCAAGTTAAAGGCAGCCCGACTTAATGGTGAAACCTTCTCCGCATGACATTTTCCCACATAGTCCATACAGCGGTTGTTTGTCTTGTAGAATAGGCTCAAGGTACTACTTCGAGGAGGATTTCCTGCAGTAATGCGACGGAAGTTTCGGAAGAGAGTCCAGGAATTCTTTCATGAAGGTTGTTTCAATTTTCTTCTTCGTCTGTTTGATTCGAAGTCGTGACGATTCTGTATCAGGACGCATCCCATGTGTGGAATTACCCAGCCAATATCGGACAGTCCATTCTTTAATCTCAAGAGTATTGAGAAACATCTTTTTGCATACTTTGTTTCCCCAGCTGATTTTTCAAATGATAAATGAGCATCCCTTTTCTCTTGGATTCGCCAGTGTTCTTAACTGGACGTTTGGTGGGAATTACGTCCATAAGGTTGATAACGTAAATCTTCCTCTGGTCCCATGACATCGTTTCCCAAAATGTGTTAAATACTGCCTGCCTATCATCAGCAGAAAACTGATGACACTTCCTTTGAACGGATTTCTGGCACATCCTCGAAGTATATGTTGGACCTAATTTTCTTGACTCTCTTGGAGTATCATGAGTGATTTTGCCAATTCGACTTCTTTTGTATCCAATATACGTCTGTCCACGCATTCACAGAATTTTATTGGCATTTTTCTTCCAATCTTCAGGTTTTGGTTTAGACTTACTTTTCCTGCCACTGCTTATGCCATCGTAAAATTCTTGGCCTTCACTGTCAGCATCATTATTGCTCTCGTGATCTTCTGATAATTTATCCAGAGTGTTTGGAAAACAATGAGCACTATTGTATAGCAATGAGTGTGAAGTACTGTCGTCTCTAGTGGAAACTGTGACCGTAGTTTCATTCTGAGCATTGTTGAATACAGCCACTGGAGTTTCTCGATGGAAAAAATATTAATAAATTAACTTAAGCAGACAAAGATGAAGCTCAAATTCATGTATTTATGAGAACGGCGGCATCAGTAACACTATTAACAATAATCCCAAGAAAGTTTACATGCGTCATTAGATGTTGCAGGAACAGTAACCAAGAACCCCATATACGAAATCAATTCTTCTTCGGTAAATGTAACTTCAGCGTTACATGATTATCCTCGCCTGTTTGTTGTTCTGCATTTACGGGAGATGCTACAAGAAAGTGGACAGTCTAGAAATCTTTGGCGGAAATGAATAAAGCACAGAACGAGTGAAGTGGGGACGTTCTGATTTATATCACAATAAGACACTTGCGGTGCTACTAACATTCAAAGGTGAATAATAAAACAATTTTCTTACCGCTGTCAGTCACTCTCAGGAATAATTCTCCACTTTCATAAGCTGATTTTAGTTGTGAAACAATTTCTTCTTCAGTAAAAAGATAGTCATCTACATCGCGAATGAAGCTACAAGCATGGAACCACTTTCGAGCACTGTTAAATACGTAATAAGACAGTAACAATGTGTTGTGGCTGCGCGCCCTTTTGTATTTACGCACTATTGTTTACAGTATCCATAGGTTATAGATGTGCGGTATTTAATTCTCTACAGTTCCGCGGTATTGCAATCTATTTATTGGCTGCGTCACATACGCGGTATTGTCTTAGATAATTTTTCATGGTAAATAATTAAAAAATCGGCATTATTGCGTTAAGAGCAGATGCGAGTACGGTCAACTACATCATCTGACTGAAAAAGGAAAAATCGGCAATTTGTCAGTTACGCGGTATTGTTTCTTCATCGACGATATACAGGGTGTTTCAAAAATGACCTGTATATTTGAAACGGCAATACAAACTAAACGAGCAGCGATGGAAATACACCGTTTGTTGCAATATGCTTGGGACAACAGTACATTTTCCGGCAGACAAACTTTCGAAATTACAGTAGTTACAATTGTCAACAACAATGACGCTGCGGTCTGGGAAACTCTATAGGACGATATTTTCCACATATCCACCATGCGTAGCAATAATATGGCGTAGTCTCTGAATGAAATTACCGAAACCTTTGACAACGTGTCTTGCGGAATGGCTTCACATGCAGATGAGATGTACTGCTTCAGCTGTTCAATTGTTTCTGGATTCTGGCGGAACAACTGGTCTTTCAAGTGTCCCCACAAAAAGAGGTCACAGGGGTTCATGTCTGGCGAATAGGGAGGCCAATCCACGCCGCCTTCGGATAGCCCAAAGCAATCACACGATCATCGAAATATTCATTCAGGAAATTAAAGACGTCGGCCGTGCGATGTGGCCGGGCACCATCTTGCATAAACCACGAGGTGTTCGCTGTGTCGTCTAAGGCAGTTTGTACCGCCACAAATTCACGAAGAATGTCCAGATAGCGTGATGCAGTAATCGTTTCGGATCTGAAAAATGGGCAAATGATTCCTTCGGAAGAAATGGCGGTCCAGACCAGTACTTTTTGAGGATGCAGGGACGATGGGACTGCAACATGGGGCTTTTCGGTTCCCCATATGCGCCAGTTCTGTTTATTGACGAAGCTTCGTCAGTAAACCAAATGCTGCCCACATGCATATCGCCGTCATCAATCCTGTGCACTATATCGTTAGCGAATGTCTCTCGTGCAGCAATGGTAGCGGCGCTGAGGGGTTGCCGCGTTTGAATTTTGTATGGATAGAGGTGTAAACTCTGGCGCATGAGACGATACGTGGACGTTGGCGTCATTTGGACTGCAGCTACAACACGGCGAACGGAAACCCGAGGCCGCTGTTGGATCACCTGCTGCACTAGCTGCGCGTTGCCCTCTGTGGTTGCTGTACGTGGTCGCCCTACCTTTCCAGCACGTTCATCCGTCACGTTCCCAGTCCGTTGAAATTTTTCAAACAGATCCTTTATTGTATCGCTTTTCGGCCCTTTGGTTACATTAAACCTCCGCTGAAAACTTCGTCTTGTTGCAACAACACTGTGTTCTAGGCGGTGGAATTCCAACACCAGAAAAATCCTCTGTTCTAAGGAATAAACCATGTTGTCCACAGCACACTTGCACGTTGTGAACAGCACACGCTTACAGCAGAAAGACGACGTACAGAATGGCGGACCCACAGACTGCGTTGTCTTCTATATCTTACACATCACTTGCAGCGCCATCTGTTGTTGAAAATTGTAACTACTGTAATTTCGAAAGTTTGTCCGCCTGAAAATGTACTGTTGTCCCAAGCATATTGAAACAAACGGTGTATTTCTATCGCTGCTCGTTTAGTTTTTATTGCCGTTTCAAATATACCAGTCATTTTTGTGTGTGTGTGTGTGTGTGTGTGTGTGTGTGTGTGTGTGTCTATGTGATAAATAGAGCTAATTCTCCTACTGATAACAATAATGAAGTCATGGTAACTATCGGTAAATATAAGCTAAATTTACGACATTATACAGGGTGGTTATAATTAAACTTTCCTTATTTAACACGTTATAACACGGAAACTATGAGTACCAACTTGGTAGCATTAATGTCAAGGACATGGGGCAATGGAAATAATGCAGAATCAATTCAATTGAAACACTTTTACTGTGCTGTTTACATACTAGTACCATTACTGCTACAAAAAGTTCTCAATATGGCGCCCATCAGTGTCCTGAAGAATCTGCAAGTGCAAGATTGCATTCTGCACGGCAGAACGAAGCAGTTCTGTAGGTATGCTGGCTACCTCTCTTGATATGTTGTGCTTCAGGTCAGCACATGTGTGAATGTTTCCCTGGTAAACCCTGCTGTTCAGGTAGCCCCACAATCAGAAATCACAGGGAGTGATATCAGCTGATCGTGCCGGCCAAGCATTTTGAAACAATCGGCTGATAATTCGATCGTTTCCAAACGTGTTTCGGAAAAGCAGATGAACTTCACGAGCGATGTGCGGAGGGATCCCATCTTGCACGAGAACTGTTGAGTTCAGTGGGTCTCTATCCTGTAGCGTGGGAATCACATGCTGGCGAAACGTATTGCAGTAATGCTGGCCATTCACACTGCACGTCTTTGGTCCTTGAGCACCAACCTGTTCAAAAAAGAATGGGCCAATGATGAATGTGGCCATGAAGCCACACCATACGATGACACGTTCACCATACAGAGGAACTTCATGCACAGTGGCTGAAGTTGAAGATCCCCACTATTGTCAATTCCGTGTATTTACCTCACCCGTAAGAGAAAAATGAGTTTCCACTGTTCATAGGATGGCCCAGGGACTGACCTCATCAACTTCAATCCTTCCGAGAAAGTGGAGAGTGACGCCAACACGTCGTTGTGCATCATCTGGTGCAAGCTGCTGTACGATATGGATCTTTTACGGATACAGTTTGAGAATTATTCGAAGCACCTTCCGTACAGTGGACCACGGAATGTTCAACTGGCATGACACAGCACGCACAGTGCCTGAAGATCAGGAATTGCGTGCAGCGTTGTCCGCCTTAACAACAGCGATTTGATCAACCACCTGCGGTGCAACCGGTCGTCGGCTTCTTCCCGGAGCGACGCCCAGTTCTCCAGTTCATTCAAACTTCATCTTGTTCTGCATAGCAGGTGGAGACATAGGACCCTTGTTTAATCCTTTCAGCCGGTGATGTTCCCGAAGTCCAGCTGCAGCATTACTGTTTGTTTGATAATAGAGCTTCTCCAATAATGCCCTGCTCCTTTTGTCCAAGCTCATGTTGACATGTCAACAAGTGCACTGCGACTGGTCAGGTGTGTGAGACTACGAATAACGATGACTGATCACGGCACCTGGTGGCCATAGTTGGAACTGGACGGTGGAGCTGTGATGCATGGAAATCATGCACCCCATACTCTGGACATTAATGCTTCCAAGTTTGGTACTTGTACGGTAATTAGTTTCCGTGTTATAACGTGTTAAGGCGACGGCCTTGCCACGGTGGCTACACCGGTTCCCGTGAGGTCACCGAAGTTAAGCGCTGTCGGGCGTGGTCGGCACTTGGATGGGTGACCATCCGGGCCGCGATCCGCTGTTGCTATTTTTCGGGGTGCACTCAGCCTCGTGATGCCAACTGAGGAGCTACTCGACCGAATAGTGGCGGCTTCGGTCAAGAATATCATCATAACGTCCGCGAGAGCAGTGTGCTGACCACACGCCTCTCCTATCCACATCCTCCACTGAGGATGACACGGCGGTCGGATGGTCCCGGTAGGCTACTCGTGGCCTGACGACGGAGTTATAACATGTTAAATGGGGAAATCTTAATTATACCCATCCGGTACTAAAAATTCTGTGGTTACGTATTTCCAAGATATTACACAGCTACTAACACACACCTAGATTACAGGGAACTTGATGAATAAATGCGATTCGAATGCGACCAATGAGTTGCCAGTAGAGTAGGCAACACTTCGAGCACTGATGTGTAGAGTCTGGCCACGAATCATACAGGATCACGAACAAGAGAGCTTCACATGTTTGCCCAACACTGCACCGGCCCATCTTCACCAGGAATTTGCAATATTTTAACAATGTACATGCAATCGTCTTCGGCGTGACCTACCTCGTCGCTGGCAGAAAGGAAATTGGTACAAAACCAGGCTCTCAGTGAGGGTCATCCCATTCACATGAATATCAGTAAGTACGTCCTGGCACACACGTGCAAATATTTTAGGGGCTTCGCAGGTAAACGCCAAAGGCCTCCTCCCCCTCCCTTACTCCCTCAATTAATAAGAAACAACCCCTCCCCCCAAACATCCTGCTTTTAATACTATAGGAACTGTGTGAGCGAGGCCACCCTCGGCCAGCCAACTCTCACCAGGTGGAATATAAAAGATTATGAAGACAGTTAACCTTACACAATACGATATTTTAAACAAGTAACCATGCATTATTAGTGTGTGACGTCACTATAATACTCCCAAATAACGCTGGAAAATCCGAGTAGGAGCATATTCACACATCGTTATAAACAATAGCCACCACAGACAACAGTGCATAGGCAACTTACGTGGCAGCTGGTTGGGGAATACGCTGACGTCGCTGAACGCCGTCCACATGTAATCGCCTCGTTATACGTAGAAGAACTGCAATAGCCTCAACTGCTCAATGCCCAAGACATATGAGCCCGCTCCATGACGATTTAAACGAGAGACCAAATGGAGAATATGCAGTACACCAATGCACCGCTAACACCTGTGATCACCGGAAGCTGGGACGCCAGCAGTCGACACATGCTGCATCATCAAAGTATTGAACACAGTCTAATATTCTTTATTGCATATCTTTCTTTAATTCTCATAGAATAATATAAAGGAGACTGGATACCCTTATTTCCTCAGTGTAATTTCGTTGCATTTAAACTTTATTACTTCGCGTTTGTTAAGGTTGCTGACCGCACTTTGGTAGCGGTACAAATGTTTTGTTGCCTGTGAAAATGTGAAAATACTGTTACTTGGTCCCAATGGCAAACAATGTATAAGATTTTCTCTAAACCAGTTATATTACATTTGATTTGTTACCATGGACATAATTTTATGAAAAAATGAGAGCCATAAAATGAGCCATTGTCTTTGAAAATCGTTGCTAAGGCGCAGGCTTCTACGGTGGTATTTTCATTACACAGTTTTTCCCTGATTGTAATACTGTCCATGCACCTCATAATATCTTTCTTACTTTCGAAAACGGTATTGACTCCCCTTGACGGGGAATTCCAACAAATACACACTCCACGTGGCAGCCGTTTTCGTACTGTTTCCTCGAAAATTGCTGTTCTTTGTGGAGTTGCTGAAAAGGAGCTTCAAATTCCCTGTACTTTGGTGAAAAAATATTCGCTCACTTTTATTAATCTAAATGGCGCTACGCATAAAGAGATTCAATTGAGGGGGGGGGGGGGGGGCACGTTGGTTGCAACGTGACTGCGCGTCACGCAGTCACCATAGCGTCACAAATTGCGGCCATAAACTGCTTTGTCAGGAACTACCTGTATCTCGACGTGATTTTGCAGCTCATGCCCAGGTAACCAGTCATCGTCGTGGCGTCGAGAGATAGTGTCTCGCCTGCGTGTCAGTGGCAAATGCTCCTCAGCTCTCTCCTGGCAACTCTCTCTGCTCCTGGTGGGTCACTTGAGTTGTTTATACACACAAGGTCCATACATGCATGGCAACAGTGTTGCCGAGCAGTGTTGCCACGTTGGTTGCAACTTGACTGCACATCACGCAGTCACCATAGCGGCACAAATTGCAGCCACAAACTCCTTCGCCAGGAACTACCTGTATCTCGACGTGATTTTGCAGCTTGTGCTTAGGCAACCAGTCATCCTCGAGGTGTGGAGAGAAAGTGTCTCGCGTGCGAGTCATGGCAAATGCTCCTCAGCTCGCTCCTGGCAACTTTCTTCTGGTGGGTCACTTGAGTTGTTTATACACACAAGGTCCGTACATGCATCGCAACAGTGTTGCCGAGCATTGCCCCGCCCCTCCCCATCATGAAAGACACCCACATCCATGTTTACAAACGCAGTGCATCCCACTCAGCAACGTTCCACCCCCAGAGTCTGGGCAATTCAAAAGAAATAAATGGTGTGCTACTTCTTCACTTTCATAGAAAGCTCAAAAAGGAAATACAGAGTAACAAAATTGTTCCTGGGGCAGCATAAACCTGCACACCTATACACGGGCCACCACTGTTGCTTTCTCAGTCTTTCAAGGAATTTTTTTTTAACGAAACACATCACAAAAATCTGAATCATTTTCCAAGTCATGTTACAAAAGTGATAATTAATAAGTATAGATTATATCTGACATGACAGGTATTTATGCATATTTTATGACTGCATATTGACATTAGTGTTCTGCAGGGAGAGTCACTAACTATAGCCACCTAGAATAACTCCTAAAGTATGGTAGTAGCTGAAAGGTTGTGGGGGGGGGGTGGTATAATATGACGTTGGTTTTGTGTTGCTAGGTAGGGTCGCGTCAGAGATATGAAGGTCAACTTTGTTTTTTAAGTGGGATGCTACAGTTTGGTACTTATTTTGTGATAGCGGCTATCAAGGCGAATCCAATAATGTGTAACAGTAAGGTCTTTGAAGGTCAGCGAAGGTCAAAAAGGTGGCATGAACGTCCATTTGCAAAAGGTGTTCCAAGTGATGACCATTGGTATCAATGCAGTGCTGCAATCTTCTTATCATGGATTGAGTGGTATTCCTTATCACTTCGCTACTTAACGAAGCACATGCTCTGACGATTATCTCTCTCGTATACCGTGCAAATAGTAAATATTCGCCGAATACGGCGTATTCACCTAACGTGTCATTGACATGTAAACACCATTCGACGGTTTTGTTATACAACACTAGTGTCGTCGAATCAGGCGAATGTGAATGATGTATTCCTTCAAAGAACAAGTCTATATGCTTCTCATTTACGGAGAATGCTAACGAAATTCAGTGAGAGCTAGAGACTTATACGCTATAAGATATTCTCAACATACTCACACTACACGTAGTAAATTTAACTATGTATATGACAAATTGAGAACTACTGGATCTTTAACGCACTGGAAACATATATGGCAAAGGAAAGTCACTAACGAGGAAACGAAAATTGGTACTCTTGCCACTGTGGTTCAAGATTCTTGTGTTAGTTTGCGTCAAATCGCAAGGGAATCTGGCATGAGCCAGAATAGTGTTGTTCGTGTTCTGCATCGCCATAAATATCGTCCTTATCATATTAGTCTCCACCAAGAATTTATTGGTATGGACTGTGTGCATCTCACTGATTTCTGCCGATGATTCAGAGGGACAACACATTTATTAATTTGATTTTATTTGCTCGCGAGGCTACACCCACGAACCATGGAAATGTCAATCTGCATAACATGCGTTATTGGGCAACTAAAAATCAATGTTGACTGCGGCAAGTTGCACACCAACAACCGTGGACGGTGAATGTATGATGTGGGATTCTGGAGGACAGAATTATAGGCCCCTATTTCATCGAAGTAAATCTTAATGGTATTAAGTATACCACATTCCTGCAAGAAACATTAGGTCTGTTATTGGAAGAAATAACTTTAGGAACAAGGAACAGAATCTGGTATCAACACGATGGGTGTCCAGCACATTTTTTCGCTGATGGCTACAAATGAGTTGCAGAGACAATTACCAAATCTTTGAATGGACGCGGACGAGATGTGCCGTGGCCGGATCGTTCGCCAGACTTGACGCCTCTGGATTTTTCTTGTGGGGGATTCATAAAAGGCATTGTTTATAAAGACGTTCCAACTACACCTGGAGATATGCGAGAGAGAATTGTCAGAGCATGTGCTTCGATATATGCCGATGTGATAAGGAATACCACTCAATCCATGATAAGAAGATTACAGCACTGCATTGATACCAATTGTCATCACTTCGAACACGTTCTGTGAATGGGCATTCCTGCCACCTTGGAAATTGTTGTGTACATAGTTCTGCGTAGTCAGCGCGTACGCAACTTTCCCAATAGAGCGCGCCCCACTAAGCACAACAGCGCAGGCGCAGCGCTCGTCCGTCTCCGCACTACGAGATGGCGCTGTCTTAGAGACGGACCAAATTCTGCTTCCGCCGATCCACATATTAATATGTAACGCACCCAATGCGATTGCTGCTAATATAGAACCTTTTCTCCTCGCGGATCACACTCGCGCAGTGATACCTGAACACTCGAGGTATTATAACGAATGTACAGACATCCAATTAGTCAGTCTGCATTTGTCTGCACCAGTCTGTACCAGTCTGCATTAGTCTATAATCAATTTTCAGTCTGCACCTAATAAGATTATCATATTCCTGTACATAGCCATGACGAGAAATGTATAGACACTTTGTCAAGTATCAGAGATATGTGAGAATAAGATTAACATACCAAGACCAAAGGAACTTCAGATTGTCAATTGTAAACAACATCCAGAATCAAGTTACGTAATATCTATGATTTTTATTATTTTAATAAATGTGTGTGAAAATTAATCAAGTTCTGTTTAAAATTGGTTACCGTCAATCTGGTACTCTAAGCGTGCAAGTGGCATTTCTATCATCTGACCTAATGGCAGAAGATAAACACGCCACGGTAAGACATATTGCTGACACTCGCCTACTTCGTTAGAGCGACAAGTCAAATAATCTGATGGTGTGTGTACCGAAGGCCTTACAGTGCGCACACCACAGTAACATTCGTCGACCTTCAAAGATCTTACTGTTACACGTCATTGGATTCCTCTCGATAGCCGCTATCAGAAAATAAGCACCACAAGCATCGCATTTAAAAAAACAAAGTTGATCTTCATATTCTGAAGCGACCCCACCTAGCAACTAAAACCTCATATTATGGCCCCCGTTGTCCCATGTAACCTCAGTCCCACAAACTTTTCAGCTCCTATCATACTTTCCGAGTTATTCTAGGTGGCAATGGTTAGTGACTCACCTTGTACATTGTTCCAGGCGGACGATCCATTTTGACGATAGTCAATTCCACATTGTAACAAAAAAGTGTATTTGCATGATTAAATAATGTAATAAGACAACACCCACCAAGTAAAAGTTCACCCTGCATCGCAAAGAAGTACACTGTAAATAATTTCCCCCACAAATTATGTAGGTTAGGGAAATGCACTTTGTTTAAAAAATAAAGACGTGTACTGTCATCTCCACACACCTCTCCAGCTCAGCTGTCAAGAAACAACTGCCAGCAGCATCGATGAGAGCGCAAGTGAGATGCACAATATCTCTCAAGTGCTTGTGCTCTCCCACACACGGTCAGCAGGAAGAACTGCCAATCACAATATGTGACCATGGTAGAGAAAACTGACATAGCTTTGATAAGCAGTACCACATCTGAAAAGCCTCTAGGAAGGCGGTGCTTTTGCCACGCAAAGTAATTGTAAATAACAATACATGGTTCCCAGTCTTGATTCTATAGGAAGTACCCATCCCCCAGTAACATAGTTGACGAACTGACTATTATAAACTGACTAGCTGGGTAGCCAATATATCACTCGCCTCTGCTGTTAGCAAACGTTCTGTTAAAACTAGATTTTTATAATGCAAACACCTTCCATGCTGCTGTAGAAATGTAATTTGATTACGAGAATACACAACTATCCAACAGCGCACCATAAACTCCACCAAGAGATAGACCAGAATATTATTGCCAGCATCCTTGTTTCATACTTTTTGTAATCCATTTCCACACTAAATAATTACAACTATAGACATCCGGAGGATAGTTTTGTAACGCATTATCGGTGTTGATTACTTGGAATATGTCTACATCCACGCAAGTCAATCATGTTTACTTTTATTCTCTGGAAGACGATGCTTTAGAACCTACGTCAGCCTGTCTTAGACTTTGTACATGTATAGGGAAAACACTGGCATGAGTTTTAGCATATCAATATGATGAGAATGTCTACCAACTGAAAATACTTTTTTGTGATCATGATTTGTACTAGTAACAAAAACCTCTACGTAAAGATACAGGATGACAACATATCCAGTTGTACCTTCTAACTGTCATTCTACTTGCAGTTCAATTGCACTATTTTATGTGTGCCGCCATGTAGGTAGACCAGGGAGAGAAGTAAGGTGAGGGAGTGGACCCAGCGTTCACAAGCAATGACAAGCAAACCCTGACAACTATAAGGAAAAACTTAAGTTCTAACAAATAGGGCCTTCGTCATGTGTAGGTGACTTTAATGTCATTGCAAATAGACGAGTACTTTCATAAAATGACAAGGAAAATCTAGACTTATTTTCAATACACTCATTCATCCTGTCTAGTAAAAGTCCCAGAATGATCATTTTATACAACAATAGTATGAGTTTTTGAAGTAGATTTCCACGTTAAACAGAACTATAGACAGCCAGGTAATATTTTGCGTTAGATCCCCATCTGTCAAACACTGCCTAGTTACGCTTAATAGCAGCTTTACGACCTATGGTGTGGTGTATACAGTGCCAAAAAGTGTTCCTACAGCTTTGTTTGTTGTGGTCTTCAGTCCTCAGACTGGTTTGATGCAGCTCTCCATGCTACTCTATCCTGTGCAAGCTTCTCAATCTTCCAGTACTTACTGCAACCTACATCCTTCTGAATCTGCTTAGTGTATTCATGTCTTGGTCTCCCTCTACGATTTTTACCCTCCACACTGCCCTCCACTGCTAAATTTGTGAACCCTTGATGCCTCAGAAGATGTCCTACCAACCGGTCCCTTCTTCTTGTCAAGTTGTGCCACAAACTCCTCTTCTCTCCAATTCTATTCAATACCTCCTCATTAGTTACGTGATCTACCCATCTAATCTTCAGCATTCTTCTGTAGCACCACGTTTCAAAAGCTTCTATTCTCTTCTTGTCCAAACTATTTATCGTCCATGTTTCACATCCATGCATGGCTACACTCCATACAAATACTTTCAGAAACCACTTCCTGACATTTAAATCTATACTCGATGTTAACAAAGTTCTACTCCTCAGAAACGCTTTCCTTGACATTGCCAGTCTACATTATACATCCTCTCTACTTCGACCATCATCAGTTATTTTGCTCCCCAAATAGCAAAACTCCTTTACTACTTTAAGTGTCTCATTTCCTAATCTAGTTCCCTCAGCATCAGCCGATTTAATTCGACTACATTCCATTATCCTCGTTTTGCTTTTGTTGGTGTTCATCTTATATCTTCCTTTCAACACACTGTCCATTCCGTTCAACTGCTCCTCCAAGTCCTTTGCCGCCTCTGACAAAATTACAATGTCATCGGCGAACCCCAAAGGTTTTATTTCTTCTCCATGGATTTTAATACCTACTCCGAATTTTTCTTTTGTTTACTTTACTGCTTGCTGAATATACAGATTGAACATCGGGGAGAGACTACAACCCTGTCTCACTCCCTTCTCAACCACTGCTTCCCTTTCATACCCCTCGACTCGTTATAACTGCCATCTGGTTTCCGTACACATTTTAAACAGCCTTTCGCTCCCTGTATTTTACCCCTGCCACCTTTAGAATTTGAAATAAGGTATACCAGTCAACATTGTCAAAAGCTTTCTCTAAGACTACAAATGCTAGAAATGTAGGTCTGCCTTTCCTTAATCTTTCTTCTAAGATAAGTCGTAAGTTCACTATTGCCTCACGTGTTCCTATATTTCTACGGAATCCAAACTGATCTTTCCCGAGGTCGGCTTCTACCAGTTTTTCCATTCGACCCTAAAGAATTCGTGTTAGTATTTTGCAGCTGTGACTTATGAAACTGATAGTTCGGCAATTTTCACACATGTCAACACCTCCTTTCTTTGTAATTGGAATTATTATATTCTTCTTGAAGTCTGAGGGTATTTCGCCTGTCTCATACATCTTGCTTAGCAGATGGTAGAGTTTTGTCAGGACTGGCTCTCCCAAGGCCGTAAGTAGTTCTAATGGAATGTTGTCTACTCTCGATAGTCTTTTTTCGACTGAGGTCTTTTAGTGCTCTGTCAAACTCTTTACACAGTATCGTATTTCCCCTTTCATCTTCATCTACATCCTCTTCCGTTTCATAATATTGTCCTTAAGTACATCGCCCTTGTATAGACCCTCTATATACTCCTTCCACCATTCTGCGCCGGCCGAGGTGGCCGTTAGGTTCTAGGCGCTGCAGTCTGGAACCGCGAAACCGCTACGGTTGCAGGCTCGAATCCTGCCTCGGGTAAGGATGTGTGTGATGCCCTTAGGTTAGTTATGTCTAACTAGTTCTAAGTTCTAGGGGACTAATGACCTCAGAAGTTTAGTCCCATAGTGCTCAGAGCCATTTGAACCGTTTGAACCAACCTTTCTGCTTTCCCTTCTTTGCTTAGAACTGGGTTTCCGTCTGAGCTCTTGATATTTATACAAGTGGTTCTCTTTTCTCCAAAGGTCTCTTTAATTTTCCTGTAGGCAGTATCTATCTTACCCCTAGTGAGATAAGCCACTACATCCTTACATTTGTCCTCTAGCCACCCCTGCTTAGCCATTTTAAACTTCCTATCGATCTCATTTTTGAGATGTTTGTATACCTTTTTGCCTGCTTCATTTACTGCATTTTTATATTTTCTCCTTTCATCAATTAAATTCAATATTTCTTCTGTTACCCAAGGACTTCTATTAGCCCTCGTCTTTTTACCTACTTGATCCTCTGCTGCTACCCATTCTTCTTCTTCTTCTATGTTTATTTCCCTCGTTCCTGTCAATTGTTCCCTCTGTACAACCTCTGGTTTAGTCAGTTTATCCAGGTCTCATAGCCTTAAATTCCGACCTTTTTGCCGCTTCTTGAGTTTTAATCTACAGTTCATAACCAATAGATTGTGGTCAGAGTCCACATCTTCCCTTGGAAATGTCTTACAATTTGAAACCTGGTTCATAAATCCCTGTCTTACCATTATGTAATCTATCAGATACCTTCTAGTATCTCGAGGATTCTTCCATGTATACAACTTTATTTTATGATTCGTAAACCAAGTGTTAGCTATGATTAAGTTATGCTCTGTGCAAAATCTACGAGATGGCTTTCTCTTTCATTTCTTACCCCCAATCTTTATTCACCTACTATGTTTCCTTCTCTCCCTTTTCTGCTCTTGAATTCCAGTCACCCATGACTATTAAATTTTCATCTCCGTTCACTACCTGAATAATTTCTTTTACCTCATCATACATTTCATCAATTTCTTCATCATTTGCAGAGCTAGTTGGCATATAAACTTGTACTACTGTAGTAGGAGTGGGCTTCGTGTCTATCTTGGCCCCAATAATGCGTTCACTATGCTGTTTGTAGTAGCTTGCCCGCACTTCTATTTTTTTTAATTCATTATTAAACCTACTCCTGCATTACCCCTATTTGATTTTGTATTTATAGCTCTGTATTCACGTGACCAAAAGTCTTGTTCCTCCTGCCACCGAACTTCACTAGCTCCCACTATATCTAACTTGAACCTATCCATTTCACTTTTTAAATTTTCTAACCAACGTGCCCGATTATGGGGTCTGACATTCCACGCTCCGATCCGTAGAACGCCAGTTTTCTCTCTCCTGATATAAACTCATTTTAATGTCTAACAGTTCCACTTTATAGCAAAAGTGTATTCGTTTCTTTACAAAATAATAATGATAATGTATTACCATAAAATGTTAAACATTAAAACCATATGTGGTCTCTGGCTGACAGGTAATATTACTGGGTGGCTCCAATGAATCAGCATTGACAGGTGGCCACTTCCACACAGCAGCAAAATGATGATGATATTTGCACTGAACACATCAGCTTCCGTCTCCCTCAAGGCTCGCTAACTCTCCTCCAAAATAGTCAACTGTTTTTGTGTGGAAAGCTGTAAATTTCTCACCACTGATGCTACGAGGGACAACAACCAAAAAATCCTTACAATCATGGTAAATGGCTTCAAAATTGGTCAAACGCCGAGCAATAGTATTCGTTGTTAATCTAAGTCATGTAGATAAAATGTATGTTACCCATGTTGTACACAGAGCCCTCGTATCGTCTATCAGCGAACTTCTCGTTATTACATCAGTAGTTGCGTCAAAAACATGTGATTCATGTGTATTGCTTTTCATTTATGGAATCAAATCACTTTACGCTGCATAAAAATTATTTTACAGTTCAAAATAGAAATGACTTGAAGCTCACATATACTGGGAGAGAATACCGCAACATTCAGACTTGAAATAAATTATATTTCACTCTCCACAGCAATAAAACAACTCAAGAAAAGAGGACTTAGCGCACATCAGCAACTATTTTCATCCTATGTAGAGAACTTGCAATTTAACAACTGAATTGATGTCTACCAGGTTTCACCTTAACATAGTCTTAGAGCTGGGAATGTGTTATTAAAATACTGCTAAGGTCGTGTAAAAAAATACAGTGCTTTATAGCTTGTACTGCAAATTTCGATTACTCCCTCTGTGTAAATAACACAAAGAATAGCATAATTGGATTAGAGTTTCCACCATACTTAGGAGGTATAACCAGACATGTTGTCATCTTAGGTCTTCAGGCAGTAGTTTTCGCTAATTTTGCAAGTAACTACCAACAGTAAATGCTTTCTGATGATGACAGACATTCTGATCTTATTGGTGTACTAAAACGCACTCCAGTGTTTGTCTTACATGTATAAAAATAATAAAACTGACTGACGTGGGGTCCGCAGCACGTGGTCGTGCGGTAGCGTTCTCACTTCCCGCGCCCGGGTCCCCGGGTTCGATTCCCGGCGGGTTCCGAGATTTTCTCTGCCTCGTGATGACTGGGTGTTGTGTGATGTCCTTAGGTTAGTTAGGTTTAAGTAGTTCTAAGTTCTAGGGTGTGGAAATCGGTTACCCAATCTCACACTGTTGGTATACTTGCATAAAATAATATATTCTGAGACTTTACTACTACAGAGGATACATAAGCGTAGTGAGGGCTGTGGCTTAGGAGAGAACTGAGGGCCAAAGTCTAGACTGTCCATATCTTTTGTCAAAATACTCATCTTAGTTCTACTTAAACTGATATTAGAGTCATTCATTTATACTGGGGTAACGTCCTACGTTAACGTTACCATTTCTTCCATACAGTTCTTGTAGTGGGAGTGGCATCTCGCAACTTTTTATAGACACTGGGGCTGCTTTAATAAATGTCCTCCCTTAGTATATTTTTAGGTGTGCAGAGTAACACTATGTATACAAATATACATCACACCCTACACCTGGAGCAGAGTTATCTACGTCAAAGCACACATAAGAAATGTAACTGGATCACAGTTGCAACCACACTTATAAGGTATACCTGAACATATTGTCCTCTTGGGTCTTTACCCAATGGTTTTTGCAACTAGTACTAATAATCATCATCACCAATAAACATTTGCTGTTGGTAGCCATTTTTATCATATTGCTATGCTAAAACACATTCCAGTGTCCAGCCTACGCGCATACAAGTAATAAAACTGACAGACGTAGTATTGAAAGTAGTATCTTCAGGATAATTAAACTAATTGCATAAAGTATATGAAGATAGTAACTGTTCTCGAAAGAACAGATACCATTGATGACCGTGCAGCTCTCTAGAATAAATGATGTTTAATTGAAAACCTCAGCTGCCGACTTGTGTTGTGGACATACCTTGATGGGGACAGCTGAAAATGTGTGCCCCGACCTCAATTACATGAAGGTTGATAGTTTACTTGTGTGGAAGTACATACATTCCAGGTAAAGAGGACCGATATTTGGTCGTAAAACTATACTCTGTATGTCTACAATTTTAATTATTTAATGTAGAAATAGATTACAAAAACTCATACTCTTCATGTACTCACATAAAATAATGTATACTCAGACGTTAACAATTAACGAGGAATCATAAATGTGGTTTAGGTAAGTACTGAGGGCCAAAGTCTAGACTGTCTATATCATTTTGTCAAAAAACTCGTCTTAGTTCTATTTAAAACGATATGGAAGTCATCCATACATTATGATGCCCGACACACTATGGTGATTTCACTATGTTCTTCTATACAGTTGTTGGGGTTGAGCTGTACTGTTCACTTGGGAGAGGCATCTCACATTTAACAGATGTTGGGGCTGATCCTTTAATAAATATACACTGCTAAATATATTCAAGTATGTTTTTAAATTTGCAGAGTAGTGCTATGCACACAAAAAACACATGCAAGTTGTTTGCAATTGCTGGATACAATCGCACACCCTATCCCTGGCCTTGGGAATTCATGCCAAAACAGAAGTAAAATAGTGTAAGTGGATTATAGTTACAACCACAGTTAGAAGGTATACCTGGACATGT
This sequence comes from Schistocerca gregaria, assembly GCF_023897955.1. Lineage (NCBI taxonomy): Eukaryota > Metazoa > Arthropoda > Insecta > Orthoptera > Acrididae > Schistocerca > Schistocerca gregaria. Next base: position 83,034,085 of record NC_064931.1, read on the forward strand.
TGTCATCTTGGATCTTTACCCAGTGGTTTTTGCTACTGGTACAAGGAACCGTCATTGCCGAAAAGTATTATTTGCTGGTAGACATACTGATCATATTGCTATGCTAAAATGCTTTCCAGTAGTTTCCTCACACATATACTTACAAATACTAAGACAAGCTGCCGCGGGATCTAGGGCAGAATCTTCCAGAAAATTAAAGTAAATATGGTTGGCTTGTGTGGAAGTACATATTTTCCAGATAATCAGATATTAAACTATGCTCTTGTCTATAGTTTTCATTATTTAATTTGGAAATTGATTACACAAACTATCAAACAAGGGTACTGATGGAAGCATCATGGACCATGTCTTCGTGGAATTCTATGTTGCTTTGCTGAATGGTTGTCTATTCACCGTAATCAAATTAGTTTTCTCAGTCAGTATGGGATATACACACATCAAAAAACGTTTCGCATCACCTCGTTTCCGAGAGTTTCTGAACCTGTACAGAAAACTGGAATAGAGATCAACATAAACATCATTTCCGGCCTTTGTATTGCTCATGAAAACCACACATTGCATGTTGTACCACCACACAGCGAGACCTTTAGAGGTGGTGTTCCAGAGTGCTGTAAACACTAGTACCTCTAATACCCAGTAACACGTCCTCTTGCATTGATGCATGCCTGTATTCGTCGTGTCATATTATCTACAAGTTCATCAAGGCACTGTTGGTCCAGATTTTCCCACTCCTCAACGGCGATTCGGCGTAGACCCCTCAGAGTGGTTGGTGGGTCACGTCGCCCATAAAAAGCCCTTTTCAATATATCCCAGGCATGTTCGATAGGGTTCATGTCTGCAGAACATGCATGCCACTCTAGTCGAGCGATGTCGTTATCCTGAAGGAAGTCATTCACAAGATGTGCACGATGGGGGTTCGAATTGTCATTCATAAAGACGAATGTCTTGCCAATATGCTGCCGATATGGTTGCACTATCAATCGGAGGATGCCATCGCTTATCGTACAGCCGTTACGGCGCCTTCCATGACCACCAGTGCCGTACGCCGGCCCCACATAACGCCACCCCAAAACAGGAGGGAACCTCTACCTTGTTGCACTCGCTGGACAGTGTGTCATAGCCGTTCAGCCTGACCGGGTTGCCTCCAAACACGTCTCCGACGATTGTCTGGTTGAAGGCATATGCGACACTCATCGGTGAAGAGAACGTGATGCCAATCCTGAGCGGTCCATTCGGCATGTTGTTGGGCCCATCTGTACTGCGCTGCATGTTGTCGTGGTTGCAAAGATGGACTTCACCATGGACGTCGTGAGTGATGTTGCGCATCATGCGGCCCATTGCGCATAGTCTAAGTCGTAACACGACGTCATGTGGCTGCACGAAAAGCATTATTCAACATAGTGGCGTTGCTGCCGGGGTTCCTCTGAGCCATAACCTATAGGTAGCGTTCATCCACTGCAGTAGTAGCCCTTGGGCGGCCTGAGCGAGGCACGTCATCGATAGTTCATGTCTCTCTGTATATCCTCCATGTCCGAACAATATCGCTTTGGTTCACTCCGAGACGCCTGGACACCTTCCTTGTTGAGAGCCGTTCCTAGCACAAAGTAACAATGCGGACGCGATCGAACCACGGTATTCACCGTCTAGGCATTGTTGAACTATAGACAACACGAAACTTGTACCTACTTCCTGGTGGAATGGCTGGAACTGATCGGCTGTCTGACCCCTCCGACTAATAGGTGCTGCTCACGCATAATTGTTTACATATTTGGGCTGATTGTTTACATATTTGGGCTGGTTTAGTGACATCTCTAAACAGTCAAAGGGACTGTGTCTGTGATACAATACCCACAGTCAAAATCTATCTTCAGGAGTTCTGGGAACCGGGGTGATGCAAAACTTTTATCGATGTGCCTATATGCATTACAAGAACACAGATTTGACAGAGCATTTACCAATGGTGGAACATATTGGATGGCTATTTGGCTAACCAATTCATCAGCCATTTTACTCTGGGACGAATACTTCCTATAGAAGCAAGACTAGGTAACATGTTCAGTTATTTATTTTTAGTTATCTGGCAAAAGCACCGCCTTCCTGGAGGAGGTATTTCTGCTTGGTGCTGTTTATTGAGACTTTGTCCATGTTCCCCACAGTGCTTTGTGACACTTAATTGGCAGTTAATTCCTGCAGACCGCTTTATCAACCATTTGTGGACTAGCACATCCAAAAGAGAGATATTCTGCATCTCACATGTGTTTTCGTCAGTGCTGCTGGCAACTGAAACTAGAGAGGTGTGCAGAGGTGACAGTTTTCTCTACCATTTCCTATCCTATACCATTTGTCGGTAAAATTTTCCACAGTGTACTTCTTAGAAATCCAGGGAGAGTATTCGCAGTGCATCATTTATCCATGCAAATTCACTTTTTTGCTGCAGTGTGGAATTGCCTATCATTAAAATGGAATGACTGCCTCGAATGATGTGTAGCACTAACGTCAATATGCAGCCATAAAATACGTGAAATTATCTGTTATGTTTGACCTAATCTATGGTAATTATTTATCACTTGTGTAACATTTTGGGAAATGATTCGTTTTTTGTGGTGCATTACGTTAAAAAGATATAAGATTTACTTCAAAGCCAGAGACACTTACCAGGTTGGATTAACAGATGTGGGTTATAATTACTGTAAGAACTATGGTGTTGATCTTTTATGGAGGCCTTTTTATGGAGACAGGAAGCCAACCCAGCGTTCACGTATGTATATTTCCAAACTGATATCAGACAAATGATGACATACACATGTAGCAGATTCTTGTGTTATTTGATGTTGGTCCGAACTCTAGGTCGCTGTACACTTGTAAGTTGGTCATGTAATCAGGACCTCTCTTCCAGTTACAACCCCTAAGGTTTTAGAACACACATACTCCACAAACCACTGTATCGCAAAAATACATTGATGAATAAAACCCACTATCTTTACATATACTCTGTACAAGCCCTAATTTCTTTTAGCTTAAACAAAATGTATGTAGTCAACTATAGACATCAGTTCTATAAATTTTTACAAAAATAACGTCTTCTATGGTGGGATCAGTTGCCCACTGAAGGCGGAAAAAATTTAACTTTGCTGCAGTCACGACTGTTTGTTCATCAGAGTACGTGGTTAACTTGCTAACTGAAGTCTTAAACTTTAACTGTTCGGGTTGTTTGTCAAGAAAAAAATTACTATGAGCCTGTATGTTTCTGTACCCACTAGGGAAAGAAAAAAATGCTTTACTCCTCATACCATGCAATTCGTGTGCCTCAGTATGATTCACTAGTTTAGTTACGTATTCCGACCAGTCCACATGTTGTTTGTGGTAGCTACAGAATGTTGGAATGGCTGATGGAGGCTGCAGCTGAGGCTGCTGTGCTGCTTGTGGCTTGTGCTGTAGTTGTGTTTGCTGCGTCACGACTTGCAACAATTGCTGGATTTGCTCGCGCTGTACCTTAATAACATGCATTGGAGAACCGTCTTGTGATGCAGAAGCCATGACTGTAATGAATTTGGATCAGACGCTGCACACAAAATAACAAAATCGTCTCGGTAGTAGTGTCCGTCCTGAATCAAAAGTCCACACATTAGACGTATAAAAAGAAACAGCAAGAAATAAACAACAAGAACCAAGGGTGTGTGGGTGGGTAAAAACAAATCCTATAACTTGCGTAGATTCTATCCCAATCTCATCGCCAGCTGCTGTATTGTACTTGCGATACAATCGCAGAAGGAGATTTTACTCGTTGTCACCCTCATCTATTCATAGTGCGCTGAGGGAAATACTGTGAGTGGAGAACGAGGAGGACACTGAAGCACTGATTGTGATTAGTGACAAGTGCATACACATTTATTGACGAATACTCAACTTTCTACAAATCGGCTCAGTCAGCAGCTCCTAAAATTCAATTACAATTCCAGAAGCTAAGATTGGATAGCAAACAGTCCTTGCCCCACTAGAATGCTCACTGAGGACGAGCTGGTGTGGACTCGCTAGAAGCAGAAGATGTGGCACGAAGTACACAAGTAGAAGGCGATCGTCTCGGTAGTCGAGATGACTTGGAACTCCCTGCTCTGCTGTGGCGCCGGCACATACCTATTTTCTGGCGGCGTCATCCCTGCGACTCCTTGTTGTGGTAATGGCTCAAATGGCTCTAAGCACTATGGGACTTAATATCTGAGGTCATCGGTTCCCTAGATTTAGAACTACTTAAACCTAACCAACCTAACGACATCACACACATCCATGCCCGAGGAAGGATTCGAACCTGCGACCGTAGCTGCTGCGTGGTTCGGGACTGAACCGCTCGACCAGAGGGGCCGGCTCTGTTGTGGTAGTAGCTGGTCTATACGCCGTGGGTTGCCAGTCGACGTCTGTGGTGGTGCCTCGTAGTGCGTGTTGCGCTTACGACACCACACTTAGAATAACAAGAGGGGACGTTCACTGACTGGCAGTAACGGGTGCTACGATCCCACTGCCTTGCAAAGCAGAAAGTTTCTGAGCCACCTGTTGGGCCTGAGGGTCTGAGGCTCAGGACGAGCTCTAACAAAACACAGCTGTGCAGTGGCCTTCATTGTGACACGGGCAACAAAATTATTGGCCTTTCTTAAACCCTCAGAAAACAAATCCTGAAATTCTGCACATAACTTAGGAACACTGCGCTGAGAATCAAAGGGAAAAAAAAGTTCAAATGTGTGTGAAATCTTATGGGAATTAACTGCTAAGGTCATCAGATCCTAAGCTCACACACTACTTAAACTAAATTATCCTAAGGACAAACACACACACCCATGCCCGAGGGAGGACTCGAATCTCCTCCGGGACCAGTCGCACAGTCCATGACTGCAGCGCCCAAGACCGCTCGGCTAATCCTGCGCGACGATCAAAGGAAAAAATCCAAACAAATCAAAAAGTCGAGACCACAAATATTAGCCCTTTCTTGGTAGGAAAGTACTGTGAATGTCACTGTCTCGTAAAATTTCGGAAAGTTACAGGAGCGCTACAAGTGCCTAAGACAGGAATGTCTTGGCCGTTATACACGTCAACGTACGGCGCGAGGTGCACAACTTTGGTTGGCCGAGAAATTCGTAGATGCTATGGTTGCCCAAAATCACTGAAACTCCAGTGTTAAGCTGCAAAAGAACTGATTATTCAGCAATAGTAAGAGCCACTAAAAGTTTGTTGTCTTCACGTAGCACTGCAGATGAGTTGAAAGCCTTTCCTCAGCGGCTATTACGCTGTTGTTTTGCACTAACGACACTGTGGGCTTGGAAAATACTCTCCACACTTGGTTCAAATGGCACTGAGCACTACGCTACTTAACTTCTGAGGTCATCAGTCGCCTAGAACTTAGAACTAATTAAACCTAACTAACCTAAGGACATCACACACATCCATGGCCGAGGCAGGATTCGAACCTGCAACCGTAGCGGTAGCTCGGTTCCAGACTGTAGCGCCCAGAACCGCACGGCCACTCCGGCCGGCAACTCTCCACACTGTTTGAGACTTAGATTTGCGTGAAGAAGAAGCAGAGGCAGGTGCCTTTGGTAGCCGGCCGGGCCGCTGTTTGCCAGCAGCCTGCGAGGCTTGTTTGTCGTGGCTATCTACAGAACCAACAAGCGCCTCCTCAAAACTGTCGGCTTCGATTTTGCAGGACTCTTGATGATCTAGAATCTGCAGAACCTGTTGCAAGGAAGGGTCCTGATAATTAAGGAGGTGTTCCCGTATTCGATAGTCAGCTACATTTTACGTGATGGCATCATGAACCTTCGTATCACTGTAAAATTTGCCACAGTCACATTTGGATCTATACTGTCTACTAAGGTGTAGCAAATCTATCGCCCACTGACGGTATGTCTGTCCTTGTTGCTTAAGCAACGTAAGGAATTTGTAACAGGCAACCGCCACGTGTGTCCTGTACTCATAATATTTTGTAATGGGTCTCCATTGTACTATTACAGTGCGGGACGTAGGAAAAAGTTTAGTGCACAGGCGATAAATAGTCACTTCCGCCGATACCAAGAAATAAGAATGTTTGTCCGTACATTGTATGCGATGTGCTGCGATGTGTATGTTGAACTGTGCGAGGAACTCTATCCGGTCTTCCTTCGCCTCATCAAACTCACAAAAAGAAGGCACATAAATAGGCGGTGCTGGCAGTGCGGGCTGTGACGCTGTCGTTGGGTCCAGCATCTTGCGTGAAGTCATTTGCGCCGTTATGAAGAGATTCATTGCTTCGAGTAGCATTTGTTGATTCTGAAACTGAATAAACTGAATTAGATCAACTGCAGGCAGCGCAGCAGGCGATTGTGGCATTATAGCCATTATAAATGCACAAATACGAATAGTGAAAAGCAAAAATAGCACGGAGAGAAAAAAGAGGAGGTGCAAAAGCAGCAACCTCACAACACAGAACATGAAAAGCACAAGCGAGGCAAACACCAAGGACAAAGAAGACAATAACAGCAAAAACCAATCAAAAAGAACAGGAAGAACTAAACTTGAAGATGGCGACACACAGGTACGATGGCTGATCTCCAGGTATGTTGTGTACGACTTTTTTCGCAACGGTAAGGAGAGGTGGGCTACAGTGTGGTGCCAAAACTGTCATCGTAAGAAAGCTGGGCACGAGCAGAAGTGATTTGCGAATAAGATAACATGACACGCTCAAAAATTGCGTAAGTTATATTCCTCTAAGTGCACGAAGACTCGTTACAAATAGTGCCTTTGTGACCGAGCAGTTCTAGGCGCTTCAGTCTGGAACTAAGCGACCGCTACGCTCGCAGGTTCGAATCCTGCCTCGGGCATGGATGTGTGTGATGCCCGTAGGTTAGTTAGGTTTAAGTAGTTCTAGGAGATTGATGACCTCAGATGTTAAGTCCCATAGTGCTCAGAGCCATTTGAACCATTTGAAAAACAGAGACCAGTTATCAGTGTCAACAGGGAAGAGGCTCTCTGAAGTGACCACGTACGAGGGAGTGGGGGTTGTGACTAGACGGCGTCTGTGTAGCATCACATAGAGGCTCTGAGCCGGCCGTTGGTGGCCGAGCGGTTCTAGGCGCTTCAGTCTGGAACTACGCAACCGCTACGGTCGCAGGTTCGAATCCTGCCTCGGGCATGGATGTGTGTGATGTCCGTAGGTTAGTTAGGTTTAAGTAGTTCTAGGGGCTGATGACCTCAGATGTTAAGTCCCATAGTGCTCAGAGCCATCTGAACCATTTGAAAAACAGAGACCAGTTATCAGTGTCAACAGGGAAGAGGCTCTCTGAAGTGACCACGTACGAGGGAGTGGGGGTTGTGACTAGACGGCGTCTGTGTAGCATCACATAGAGGCTCTGAGCCTGCTGTTGGTGGCCGAGCGGTTCTAGGCGCTTCAGTCTGGAACTACGCGACCGCTACGGTCGCAGGTTCGAATCCTGCCTCGGGCATGGATGTGTGTCATGCCCGTAGGTTAGTTAGGTTTAAGTAGTTCTAGGGGACTGATGACCTCAGATGTTAAGTCCCATAGTGCTCAGAGCCATTTGAACCATAGAGGCTCTGAGCGCGAGTGGGCTGAGTGGCAGCCGCCGGCCGTCGTATATTGTTGTGGCAGAGGAGCTGCTGGAGGGTGGCTCAGCACATGTGCACCATTGGGTCCATGAAATTCCACATGACGGCTATTAGCATCTGACGGAAACTTGCAGTTTCATTGCCAACTTTCTGACACCCGTGGGCTGGTATTGATATGTGATATCACACCGCCAGTGATCAATTTTAGCACAATGTTGATACAAAACGTCTAACCCCATGACCATACTGTAGCCTTCGCTCACATGCCGTACTATCTCTACACATTGCATAAATGGAAAATCCCCTATACGAAAAACTGTGTCCGCTGACCCCAACAGCCTCACATCATTATCACCAACCCCATATAGCCTGTAGCGTGGCCGATTGTACTGCCTTTGACCAACGAAGACTCTACTAGCAACCCACACATTCACCCCTGTGTCCAACAAAAACTTATAATCTTTACCTCCTACAACACCTTATGCTGCACACTAAACCTCTGCATATGTATTTGTTGCATCTGATTTTAATGGGAACCCCTTTAGGTGGACTTAGTTTTCCCCTTGGTTTAACGGTTGTTTACCACCTCGTCATCCAATGATATTAATAAAATTGTACTGCTGATATTGCCCATTTCCTCTATTTCCTTGTGGCTGGCGACACTGCCTCTGTAAATGCCCTTTCCGCCCACACCCATTCCTTCAGGTAAGCATTGAGCGCCCATAGCTCAGTTTCTTGCAACAAAACTGCCTTTGCTGCATCACTCTGCTCTAACTAGTGTGGTTGTGTACGTGTTTGTGTGTGTGTGTGTGTGTGTGTGTGTGTTCATTAAATTTCGTTATCCTATCTGAAACATGACAGGCGAAATACCCTCAGACTTCAAGAAGAATATAATAATTCCAATCCCAAAGAAAACAGGTGCTGACAGATGTGAAAATTACCGAACTATCAGTTTAATAAGCCACGGCTGCAAAATACTAACGCGAATTCTTTACAGACGAATGGAAAAACTGGTAGATGCAGACCTCGGGGAGGATCAGTTTGGATTCCGTCGAAATGTTGGAACACGTGAGGCAATACTGACCTTACGACTTATCTTAGAAGAAAGATTAAGAAAAGGCAAACCTACGTTTCTAGCATTTGTAGACTTAGAGAAAGCTTTTGACAATGTTGACTGGAATACTCTTTTTCAAATTCTAAAGGTGGCAGGGGTAAAATACAGGGAGCGAAAGGCTATTTATAATTTGTACAGAAACCAGATGGCAGTAATAAGAGTCGAGGGGCATGAAAGGGAAGCAGTGGTTGGGAAAGGAGTGAGACAGGGTTGTAGCCTCTCCCCGATGTTATTCAATCTGTATATTGAGCAAGCAGTAAAGGAAACAAAAGAAAAATTCGGAGTAGGTATTAAAATTCATGGAGACGAAGTAAAAACTTTGAGGTTCGCCGATGACATTGTAATTCTGTCAGAGACGGCAAAGGACTTGGAAGAGCAGTTGAACGGAATGGACAGTGTCTTGAAAGGAGGATATAAGATGAACATTAACAAAAGCAAAACGAGGATAATGGAATGCAGTCAAATTAAATCGGGTGATGCTAAGGGAATTAGATTAGGAAATGAGACACTTAAAGTAGTAAAGGAGTTTTGCTATTTAGGAAGTAAAATAACTGATGATGGTCGAAGTAGAGAGGATATAAAATGTAGACTGGCAATGGCAAGGAAAGCGTTTCTGAAGAAGAGAAATTTGTTAACATCGAATATAGATTTATGTATCAGGAAGTCGTTTCTGAAAGTATTTGTTTGGAGTGTAGCCATGTATGGAAGTGAAACATGGACGATAACTAGTTTGGACAAGAAGAGAATAGAAGCTTTCGAAATGTGGTGCTACAGAAGAATACTGAAGATAAGGTGGATAGATCACGTAACTAATGAGGAGGTATTGAATAGGATTGGGGAGAAGAGAAGTTTGTGGCACAACTTGACTAGAAGAAGGGATCGGTTGGTAGGACATGTTTTCAGGCATCAAGGGATCACAAATTTAGCATTGGAGGGCAGCGTGGAGGGTAAAAATCGTAGAGGGAGACCGAGAGATGAGTACACTAAGCAGATTCAGAAGGATGTAGGTTGCAGTAGGTACTGGGAGATGAAGCAGCTTGCACAGGATAGAGTAGCATGGAGAGCTGCATCAAACCAGTCTCAGGACTGAAGACAACAACAACAACAACAACATCTGAAACATTTTCTACAGTTTTCCCATGCCTCTTCACAATACTTCTCAAATGCTCCCGAAAATACCTCATATTATTCTGCTCCTTATACCTCTGCAAAAGCCCTTTCTCTGATTGTTAAAAGCTTTCTGCATTCTTTAATGATTCTGTACACCTCATGCAAGTTTTTACTTCTCCCACTAGTCACAATTTTGTTACCCACAGTAAGTGATTATCAGTCCCACAACCCATCTCCGCCGACGTTTTAGGATCCGGAACAGTCAATCCTGTGGCATATATAAAATGCATGCTTGATCATCAGCTGCTTTTTCATTTAAAATCCAAATATCGACTGGTTAGAGTCACGGACCATCTTCGCCGATTAGGTTTAAAACAGTTTAAGCCACAACATCACATCTGCCATTACATAAATAATGGTCACGTTTCATACACACTATGTGATCAGAAGTATCCAGACAATCCCAAAAACATACGTTTTTCATATTAGATGGATTGTGCTGCCACCTGCTGCCAGGTACTCCATGTCAGCGACCTCAGTATTCATTAGACATCGTGAGAGAGCAGAATGGAGCGCTGCGCAGAACTCACGGACTTCGAACATTCGTGTGATTGGGTGTCACTTGTGTCATACGTCTGTACGCAAGATTTCCACACTCCTAAACATCCCAAGGTCCACTGTTTCCGATGTGATAGAGAAGTAGAAACGTGAAGGGACACGTACAGCACAGAAACTTACAGGCCGACCTCGTCTGTTGACTGACAGAGACCGCCGACAGCTGAAGAGGGTCGTAATGTGCAATAGGCAGACATCTATCCAGACCATCACACAGGAATTCCAAATTGCATCAGGATCCTCTGCGAGTACTATGACAGTTAGGCGGAAGGTGAGAAAACTTGGATTTCATGGTCGAGCGGCTGCTCATAAGCCACACATCACGCCAGTAAATGCCAAACGACGCCTTGCGTTGTGTAAGGAGCGTAAACATTGGACGATTAAAAAGTGGAGTGACGAATCACGGTACACAGTGTGGCGATCAAGTGGCAGGGTGTGGGTATGGCGAATGCCCGGTGAACGTCATCTGCCAGCGTGTGTAGTGCCAACAGTAAAATTCCCTGGCGGTGGTGTTATGGTGTGGTCGTGTTTCTCATGGAGGGGGCTTGTACCCCTTGTCGTTTTTCGTGGCACTATAATAGCACAGGCCTACATTGATGTTTTAAGCTCCTTCTTGCTTCTTACAGTTGAAGAGCATTCGGGGATGGCGACTGCATCTTTCACCACGATCGACTACCTGTTCATAATGCACGGCTTGTGGCGGAGTGGTTACACCACAATAACATCCCTGTAATGGACTGGCCTGCACAGAGTCCTGACCTGAATCCTATAGAACACCTTTGGGATGTTTTGGAACGCCGACTTCGTGCTAGGCCTCACCGACCGACATCGATAGCTCTCCTCAGTGCAGCACTCCGTAAAGAATGGCTGCCATTTCCCAGGAAACCTTCCAGCACCTGATTGAATATAAGGGCGCCATGAACTGGTAAGTCATTTTCAGCCAGGTGTCCGGATACTTTTGATCATATAGAGTACCAGGTGTAGAGGTATGAAACCGGAATTTGGTTGCAATAATTACATGTCTGTTGCTTTAAACTGATACACAATATTTTAGTCAAACTAATGTCCATTGCTATTTATATATTTCTCGCACCTCCCCAGCAGGTTATGAATGCTACGCCAAAAATCAGTTCTTCTTTTGAAGCAAACCAGTCAGCGAGCCGTTTTCATACAGAGCGTGTCCCAATGATGCAGATAAATGATAACTGAACGGAGCCAAGTCTGGAGAATAAGCCGCAGGCCCTTGTATTTCCCAACTGAACGCCTCGATCGTTTCCATGACCCGTTTTGCTGTGTGTGATGGGGAGTTATCATGGAACAATATGAGTTTGTGTTGTTTTTTTCCATATTTCGGTCGTTTTTCACGTAATGCTCGATTGAAATCGATCATTTGCTGTTGGTAGCGATCAGTGTTTACGGTTTCATCAAGTTTAGCAGCTCATAATAGATGACACCCTTCTGATCCCACCAAACAGGGAGCATTGTCTTCTTTGCAAAGTAGTTTGGTCTTGCAGTGAATGTCAATGGTTTGCGTGGATTCGCCCAAGACTTACGACTTAAGATTCTCACAATATGATAACAGAAAATCAATTTTGTCCACAAATCGTAGTTTCTAGGCACAAAACTCGACATGTTTATGGGTTTGAAACACATACCGATGTATATACCTTGGTTTACTGTGTGTTGACATTCGTCATCAGCTGTTACATGAAGCAGATGGCGCTGCAGATGCCGTCTCACGGGTCCTACACTGAAGGCTAGCACTATCTATAGGGAAAGGATGTTGTTATTGGTGGCTAGTATCCTCATTAAGCTCATCAGTAGTAATCCTATTACAGACAATATCGGTAATGTCGGTGCTATGGTCACAAATCTGGCCCGCCAGTCAGCGGCAGCCGCCTAAATACATGCTGTTGAGAGGGAGTTGGCAGCGCATTGCTTGTCAGTGTGTCTCTGGCCTCTCTCGTGATGGTTGTGCCTGATCCAGTCTATCTTCACACTTCATCTTTGCTGACTGGTGTGCTGGTGACAGCTTACGCCAGCGCATTCCTCACTCCATCCCCCCCCCCCCCCCCCCCTCGCCCCGCAAATGCCGGACCATTGATATATAGGGAGGATGCGAATGACAATGGGGGGGAGAGGGTATGCAGGATGCTGGATATAGAGAAGAGAGAGAAGAGCTGGGAGCTGTGACTGTGGAGGATGGCGTACTCCTGACTGTACGCCGCCATCTGGCTTATGAGGCAACAGAAACATACTGGGGAAGAAAGCTGCCAGGGCACACGTCCAGTCCTGAAGGCGTGTCCTGGGATGATGACAGCAATGTCAGGTCCTCATCCATTCGGTTGGCAAATGGGGAATGTAGAGGGCGACGGCGCTTCATCCATGTGACCCTCCTGGGATGCCCTGGTAGCCTCTGTGGGCAACTGCGAAGAATGCACAGTCTTGTGGGGCTATGAGTCTAGGGGAAGAAAACAGCAGAATGATCGAGCAAATGACATGCACGAATTTGGTTCTGGTGGCGGGGCTGCAAACCACCAGCACCTGCAATTAAGTACATATAAGAGCCAATGCGTTCCTGCATCACGCCTCTTTTCCAGCGCCTACAGTTGCCACAAACCCTGAAAAGAACAAGATCGTGCGACGCAAAGCGATACTTGCGAACCATTGCCGGAGCCAGATACTGCAGTCGATGTAGTAAGTGTAGCAGCGTCCGATGGTGGTGGCCATGCAGATGTACCGCCAGTAATGGTCCCTCGCGTGCGTGGGTGGGAGCGATAGTAGGCGAGAAAGAGTTGCAGCGCCTGTACCCATGTGTGGGTGGTGCGGAGCTTGGCCATCTGTTGTTTGAAAACACGTACGAAGTGTTCTGCTTCTGGGGATGAAACGGTGCGCTTGTTAGATGACGAATACAATTTCATTCACAAATCTTCAGAATCACGCGAAGTGAACGGTGGTCCGTTGTCCTACACAAGTACTTCTGCCAAACGTTCTACGCAAAATATAGAGGACAACGCTTGAATGGTGCTACTTGATATAGTAGAAGCGATAGGCACTGCAAATGGGAAGTTGCTAAAAGAGTCTACCACTATGAGCCAACGAGCGTTCCAAAATGATCTTGCAAAGTCAATGTGCACTCGTTGCCATGGCGATTGAATCGTAGGCCAAGCTGAGAATATCTGTGGCGGAGGGAATTGGTTTACCGCGCATGGGCGACACTGCAACGCGGTCTGTTGAATATGGGCGTCCATGCCCTGCCAAGTACAGTGCCGTCCCGTTAACTGTTTACTGCGAATAATTCCCCAATGTCCATAGTAGAGCAATAGCAACACATCCTTTAGAAACACTCAGGGAATAAAGACATGCGATTGTCCAGTGTCATTTTGAGCTAAATCAAACCCTGTTGAATTGAAAGGTTATGCCGATGTGCAAAATACCGGTGCCCAATTGAATTCTGGATGCTGTTCAGTGAACAAGGCCAAGACGTGCAAACGTAATGCGACAAAATCTTGAGAGACATGGGTCGGGTTCCGTGGCTTGTGCAATTTTTTTGTAGTGCAAGGGAAAAGACTCCATAAATTCAGAGTCCTGCGCATCGATTTGGAAACAAGATGCGACAGATACATCAAAATCAGAGTCTGGGGGAATCAGAAGGCGAGATAGGGCGTCTGCGTCGCCATGCTCTGCCATAAGTTTGTACACAATTTCATACTGATACTGCGAGAGCAACAAAGTCCACCGTTGCATTTCTTGAGCGAGTAGGAACCGTCTTTGACGGATGAAACAAGGAATACAAAGGCTTGTGATCTGTCACCAAACAGAACATGCGACCATGCAATTAGTGGTGGAATCTGTTTACACCATACACAATAGCGAGAGACTCTTTTTCTATTTGAGACTAATTACACTGAATTTGAGTTAACAACTTTTAGGCAAAAGCAATACATCTGCCTTGTGCACCAATTTTGTGTGAAAGCACAGAACCGATTCCGTAGGAAGACGTTGTTGTTGTGGTCTTCAGTCCAGAGACTGGTTTGATGCGATTCTCCATGCTACTCTATTCTGTGCACGCTTCTTCATCTCCCAGTACCTACTGCAGCCTACATCCTTCTGAATCTGTTTAGTGTATTCATCTCTTGGTCTCCCTATACGATTTTTACTCTCCAATGCTAAATTTGTGATCCCTTGATGCCTCAGAACATGTCCTACCAACTGGTCCCTTCTTCTTGTCAAATTGTGCCACAAACTCCTCTTCTCCCCAATTCTATTCAGTATCACCTCATTAGATATGTGATCTGCCCATCTAATCTTCAGCATTCTTCTGTTGAGCCACATTTCGAAAGCTGCTATTCTCTTCTTGTCCATACCAGTTATCGTCCATGTTTCACTTCCATACAGGGCTACGCTCCATATAAATACTTTCTGAAAAGTCTTCCTGACACTTAAATCTATACTCGATGTTAACAAATTTCTCTTCTTCATAAAAACTTTTCTTGCCATTGCCAGTCTACATTTTATATCCTCTCTACTTCGAACATCATCAGTTATTTTGCTCCCCAAATAGCAAAACTCCTTTACTACTTTAAGTGTTTCATTTCCTAATCTAATTCCCTCAGCATCACCCGACTTAAATCGACTACATTCCATTATCCTCGTTTTGCTTTTGATGATGTTCATCTTATATCCTCCTTTCAAGACACTGTCCACTCCTTTCAGCTGCTCTTGCAGGTCCTTAGCTGTCTCTAACAGAATTACAATGTCATCGGCGAACCTCAAAGTTTTTATTTCTTTTCCGTGGATTTTAATTCCTACTCCGAAATTTTCTTTTGCTTCCTTTACTGCTTGCTCAGAATACAGAGTGAATAACATCGGGGATAAGCTACAACTTTGTCTCATCCCCTTCTCAACCACTGCTTCCCTTTCATGTCTCTCGACTCTTATAACTGCCATCTGGTTTGTGTACACATTGTAAATAGCCTTTCGCTCCCTGTATTTTACCCCTGCAACTGTCGGAATTTGAAAGACAGTATTCCAGTCAACATTTTCAAAACTTTCTCTAAGTCTACAAACGCTAGAAACATAGGTTTGCCTTTCGTTAATCTATTTCCTAAGATAAGTCGTAGGGTCAGTATTGCCTCCCGTGTTCCAACATTTCTACGGAATCCAAACAGTTCTTCCTGGAGGTCGGCTTCTACCAGTTTTTCCATTCGTCTGTAAGGAATTCGTGTTAGTATTTTGTACCTGTGACTTATTAAAGTGACAGTACGGTAATTTTCATATCTGTCAACACCTGTCTTCTTTGGGATTGAAATTATTATATTCTTCTTGAAGTCTGAGGGTATTTCGCCTGTCTCATACATCTTGCTCACCAGATGGTAGAGTTTTGTCAGGACTGGCTCTTCCAAGGCTATCAGTAGATCTAATGGAATGTTGTCTACTCCCGGGGCCTTTCTTCGACTGAGGTCTTTCAGCGCTCTGTCAAACTCTTCACGCAGTATCGTATCTCCCTTCTCATCTTCATCTACATCCTCTTACGTTTCCATACCATCACCCTCAAGTACATCACCCTATTTATATACACCTTCCACCTTTCGGCATTCCATTCTTCGCTTCGAACTGGGTTTCCATCTGAGCTCTAATTTTCCTGTAGGCAGTATCTATCTTACCCCTAGTGAAGTGATATAAGCCTCTACATCCTTACATTTGTCCTCTAGCCATCCCTGCTTAGCCATTTTGCACTTCCGGTCGATCTCATTTTTGAGACGTTTGTATTCCTTTTTGCCTGCTTCATTTACTGCATTTTTGTATTTTCTCCTTCCATCAATTAAATTCAATATCTCTTTTGTTACCCAAGGATTTCTACTAGCCCTTGTCTTTTAACCTACTTGTTCCTCTGCTGCATGTACAATTCCATCTCTCAAATTACCCATTCTTCTTCTACTGTATTTCTTTCTCCCATACGTGACAATTGTTCCCTTATGCTCTCTAAGAAACTCTGTACATACTCTGGTTTAGACAGTTTATCTAGGTCCCATCTCCTTAAAGTCCCACCTTTTTGAAGTTTCTTCAGTTTTAATCTACAGTTCATAACCAATAGATTGTGGTCAGATTCCACATCTGCCCCTGGAAATGTCTTAAAATTTAAAACCTGGTTCCTAAATCTCTGTCTTACCATTATATAATCTATCTGAGACCTTCCAGTATCTCCATGCTTCTTCCATGTATACAACTTTCTTTCATGATTCTTGAACCAAGTGTTAGCTGTGATTAAGTTATGCTCTGTGCAAAATTTTACCAGGCGGCTTCCTCTTTCATTCCTTACCCCCAATCCATATTCATCTACTACATTTCTTTCTCTTCCTTTACCTACTGTCGAATTCCAGTCACCCATAATTATTAAATTTTCCTCTTCCTTCCCTATCTGAATAATTTCTTTTATCTCGTCATATATTTCATCAATCTCTTCGTCATCTGCGGAGCTAGTTGGCATATAAGCTTGTACTTCTGTGGTAGGTGTGGGCTTCGTATCTATCTTGGCCACAATAATGCGTTCACTATGCTGTTTGTAATATCTTATCTGCATTCCTATTTTTTTTGTTCTTTAATAAACCTACTTCTGCATTACCCCTATTTGATTTTGCATTTATAATCCTGTATTCACCTGACCAAAAGTCTTGTTCCTCCTGCCACCGAACTTCACTAATTCCCACTATATCTAACTTTAACCTATCCATTTCCGTTTTTAAATTTTCTAACCTACCTGCCTGATTAAGGGATCTGACATTCAACGCTCCGACCTGTAGAACGCCAGTTTTCTTTCTCCTGATAATGGCATCCTCCGGAGTAGTCCCCGCCCAAAGATACGAATGGGGGACTATTTTACCTCCGGAATTTTTTACCCAAGAGGACGCCATCATCATTTAATCATACAGTAAAGCTGCACGTCCTCGGGAAAAATTACAGCCGTAGTTTCCCCCTTGCTTTCAGCCGTTCGCAGTACCAGCACAGCAAGGCCGTTTTGGTTAATGTTGCAGGGCCAGATCAGTCAATCATCCAGACTGTTGCCCCTGCAACTACTGAAAAGGCTGCTGCCCCTCTTCAGGAACCATTCTCAACAGATGCCCCTCCATTGTGATTGCACCTACGGTATGGCTATCTGTATCGCTGAGGCACACAAGCCTCCCCACCAATGGCAAGGTCCATGGTTCATGGGGGCTAGGAAGCATATTTGAGTTCCTGAAATGCGTCTTGACAGTCGTTAGACCACACAAAATGAGCATTTTTGCGACACAAGCGCTGCAATGGAGCCGCGATCTGAGTGGCATTCGGTATGAACCGAATGTAGTATGTCATCTCGCCTAGTGCTCACTGCAGTTCAGAGACATTGCGAGAAACAGGCATGTCACGGATGGCAAGCAAATGAGACTGGAGGGGGTGCACACTCTGACTGTTTATCACGTGGCCTAAGCACTGTAGTTCAGTTTGACAAAAGTCACAGTTTTCGAGACGACACATGTGTCCTGCTTCTGACAGCACTTGATAAAGATTACGCAAATTGGCAATGTGTTCCTCTGGTGTATGACCTGAGACGACAATATCGTCAAGGTAGTTGGATCAAAATGGCACTTTATCAGTCAGCTGTCCCAAGTGACGTTGAAAAATGGAGGGTGCGGAAGCACTGTCGAAGGCCAAACGCAAATACTTGAACACTCCTAAGTGTGTATTTACAACAAACACTTTCTGGGATTCGTCATCCAATGGAATTTGCTAGTAGGCAACATGCAAATCCATGTTAGAAAAGTAACGTCCTACACCAAACCTGTCCATGAGATTCTCGGGGCGTGGTAATGGATAAATGTTAACAATTGTCTGTGGGTGGGCTGTAGGCAAAAATGCGAATCTGACTAGAAGGCTTAGGCAACAGAACGAGAGGACTTGCCCATTGAGTAGCTTGAATGGGCACAATTACACCATTATCTTGCAGTTCTTTCAACTCGCTGGCTACTTTGTCTCTTAAAGCAATTGGAACAGGGCGGACCAGGAATAACTTAGGCTGTGAATTGTTTTTCAATGCAACATGTGCAACAAAGTTATTAGCTTTTGCCATTCCGTCTGAAAACAGTTCAGGAAATTCGTTAAGCAAGCTAGCTACACTGTCTTTTGGATTAAAAGCATTCACTGAAAGTACATTGTCTTGGATGCTAAGTTCAAACAAATCAAAGGCATGTAACCCGAATATGTTCTCATTGTCTCTTGATTTCTGCACAGTAAAATTCACTGTCCTAGTGTGAGATCTGTAAGTGGCAGGCAAACTACATAGTCCAAGCACTGGAATTTTCTGTTCATTGTAAACAGAGAAGTGCTTACTAGATTCAGAGCCTAACTGTTTGTAAGTGGCACGATAGTAGTGGTACAAGGTTCCTACATCAGGGGCAGGTATGCAATCAGGGGCAAACCTATTGTTCTCCTTTGATTGACAGGAACTTAACCTATTGTTCTCCTTTGATTGACATGTGCTTAACCTATTGTACTGTTGAGTGGTTTTCCATGTCACTGCACATGACCTATTGTTCCCCCACGCCCTTCCACTCCCCTTCCCCCTCAGGAAACTCCCCACCCTTTACTGCTTTCAGGTCTGAGTTAACCTATTGTTCTGCTAAGTGTTTTTCCATGTCACCCCCATTTCCTTCTGATTGACATGCACTTAACCTATTGTCCTCCCCACACCCACTCCCCCTCCCCCAACCCCCTCCTCTCTCGCTGCTACAGGTACACTTTCAAGTCTGAGTTATTGGAATAGCCCCCCCCTCACTCTTATCAGTTTGATTGACTACTTAATTAAATTGATCAATTACTTAACCTTTCTGGTGCGAAGGTGCCACGTCCCCCTCCCCTCCCCCAGAAAAAATGGCAGGAAGTTCAAATTCCAACAGGATAATGCATCGCACCACGGTTATCTCTACTAACCTAAGAAAATCACGGGAAGATAGGTCACTTCGGCTACCTCCACTAATCTAAGTCATCTGACCACCAACTTTTCCTAGGAACTGGCTCCAAGTTTGAATACTGCCACCTCTTCCTAGGGATAGGCTGGAAAAGGACTCATCCTGTGCTGGATAGGATGGTCATAAGTTTTATGTTATGTTATGTTATGTTAACCGGGGACCTAGAAGCGACGGAGAGGCTCCGTCCTCGCCACAACCGCAGTGGTCCACAACCACCATGATGACTACCGCAGTCCACTTCACTCCTCCGCCGCCCCACACCGAACCCAGGATTATTGTGCGGTTCGTCCCCTCGGTGGACCCCTCCAGGGAACATCTCACACCAGATTAGTGTAATCCCTATGTTTGCATGGTAGAGTAATGGTGGTGTACGCATACGTAGAGAACTTGTTCGTGCAGCAAACGCTGACATAGTGTAGCTGAGGCAGAATAAGGGGAACCAGCCCGGATTTGCCGAGGCAGATGGAAAACCGCCTAAAAACCATCCACAGACTGGCTGGCTCACCGGACCTCGACAAAAATCCGTCGGATTCGTACCGGGAACCGGCGCACCTTCCCGCCCGGAAAAGCCGTGCGTTAAGCCACACGGCCAACCGGGCTGCCTGACGTAAGTCTTACTTAACCTAGTGTTCTGTTAAGTGGTATTACATGTCACCCCCATTTCCTTAAACTACTGCACCGCCTTTATACCAAATTAAGTAATTAGTTATGTCCTCCCACCATTTTCTGGTACAATTTTCGAATTTCACGTGCTTCTGAACGCTATTTCTGGCGCATTCTTCTTTGTCGCCCACCCCCTTAATCTATTCTAATGCATTTTCCATAAAAATTATTTAACTTAGTGTTCTGCACTTAACCTGCTGTTCTGCTCCACGTCACCCACTCACACCCCCCTCCCCTTAACTAGTGTACTGCTAACACCACATTGATATAAAACATGTATGCAAATTAATTAAATCAATATTCTTCACATGTATGGGGTACTTTTTTTTTAATTCGCAACATCCTATTGGCCAGTGAAATCGATGGAATACAGTTTAAACAAAAGATCGCTAGTAAAAAACACATCACGCCGTCCGACGCTGACGCCGGAGTTGGGGTGCACCGATGGTCCCCGCAAAGCTACGATGTGACCTTTCGGGTCCCGCAAGCATTAGACGGCGACATCTCTTTCATACTTGACATCTCAGAAATTCCTATCGAGATACGTGTTCACCTAGCTAACGTTGCTGGAGCGATGACGCATAGCTGCGATGTGGGTCCAGTGCTGAGAGATGTTGCAATGCTTTCCAGAATAGCACAGGGTGCATTCTTCCTAGCGATCGTTACTGAATTTCCCCGTCAAACTACGGCTGCTGCCGTTGTGGGAGCGCGGTGTAAAATGACGTTAGTTGTGCTGAAGATAAGTGCTATTAAGGAGGTGAAGTTTAAGATGGGAGATAACAATATATATATAACGATTGCATGGAATTACGTCTTTGGGCAGGCTACTTCTCATGCGCCTCTCTGCTACTGCATTTCATGAAGCCATAACAATGGTCGCCTTGTTGATGGACAATAGTGCTCCAGACGTTGTCGCCCAGTCTGTGCAGATACTTCTTTTGCTCCAAAAGAGCCAATTTCCTGATTCATGGTATGAGACATGGCTGTATCATCTTGCACAACTAAGTGATCATTATGTCTTGTCCTGTCGGGAGCTTGTGATGTGGCACCATTCAGATACTGCATGGCATTGAGTATTCCCCCTTTGAACCCATTGATTCCTTATTCACATGACAGTTATATGGTCCCAGCCATCATGAGCAGCAATATTGCAGAATCCTAACACTGTTGAATTCTGACTGGTACCATTTATCTTTCTTACATAACGCTAAGACGATCTTTTCCACAACCAACTAAAGCTTGTTTAGCTGCTGCCAAATTTGCTTATGAAAATGCTTGTAAGCTACTGCTCAGTGAATTTTACTGAAATTAATTTGACTCTTACACGGAAATCATTTAAATATACTTATTTCTGAACCAAGTCTGACTTGAACTAAGGGCATCTGCATGCGGAGATGTACGCCAATTTCTTGATGAGATTTAACTTTGACCTTAGTATGAATTTATTGAATGAAATATGCCCAGTATCTGAGATTTTTGAGTATGACTTGTAATTATATGTAACAGATATTGTCTCTGCTCTGTCTGTCCAGCATCTTGTGGACTATTACAGCGACAAACTTACCTCATGCACTAAAAGCAGACACATTTCCGTATCTGCATATGTAATGTACACAGCGCAGCTTTTTTGGACTTGGAAGATCAAAAACAGTTGTAGTCGGCTCTAGACTTACTTCATACCGAGTATTGAGGAGCCTGGTTTTAACTAGTTGGCCTCCTCTTAATGTTCTGACCACTATGTAAATGGCGGCTTAGTAGGAACATTGTAACTCGTGTGTCAGTCACTGTACGAAATTTTAACTCATGCTCGCACAAAACGTTTACCTCCAATTTGCGGCAACGGCGGATATCACTGCGCCCAGACTTTCTTGCTTCGTATATATAGATAGCACATTGAATACTCTCTATAAGGCTCGTCTACATACAACGACATGTCTACACAAACGTCTGCGCACATCACATCTGCGCAAAAAGATCATTGGGTGTGAACAGGAGACCTGCGCAAATGTGAGATGTATGCAAACCTGGAATTTGGAGTTGAAAATGTGAGAGAAATTGCTCAAATCTCTGGCTTCAAAACACATCTGTGCAACCAAGTTGAAGCGAGTGGACAGGATTTCTCGGCAAATCTCGCTTTAAGACGAGTTTGTGTAAGCTGTTCGTTCAGTCAGCTGTTTCTCGTCTGTGAGTACTGAGTGAGTTTTAAAAAGGCAGATACACGTCAGTGTTCTAAATAGTTCATTGCCGAATTTATCGAAATGTATATGAGTCATACATGTTTGCGGAAAATTAAAAACACGGAATACGGCGAAAGGGATTAGAAGGCAGCTGCTTATAATTCTTTAACGAGAAATTACGAGCGGTTGACCCTACAGCAAAAACCAGGGAAACGGTAGTCTACATAATAGAAAAATTCGTTGCGCACTGTTAGAAAACTGCTGCGGAAGCAAAGTGAACTTCACAGCAAACATAAACATAGCCAAAGTCTTGCAGACAAACAAAAATTACGCGAAGCGAAATGTAGTTTGAGGAGGGCTATGCGAGAGGCGTTCAATGAATTCGAAAGGAAAGTTCTATGTACTGACTTGGCAGAAAATCCTAAGAAATTTTGGTCCTATGTCAAAGCGATAGGTGGATCAAAACAAAATGTCCAGACACTCTGTGACCAAAATGGTACTGAAACAGAGGATGACAGACTAAAGGCCGAAATACTAAATGTCTTCTTCCAAAGCTGTTTCACAGAGGAAGACTGCACTGTAGTTCCTTCTCTAGATTGTCGCACAGATGACAAAATGGTAGATATCGAAATAGACGACAGAGGGATAGAGAAACAATTAAAATCGCTCAAAAGAGGAAAGGCCGCTGGACCTGATGGGACACCAGTTCGATTTTACACATAATACGCGAAGGAACTTGCCCCCCTTCTTGCAGCCGTGTACCGTAGGCTTTACGATAAATTACGCCGTTTCCTTCGGCGCAGCTGCCCCTTTTGCGCTAACTAACTAACTAACCTGAATTCAAGAACTTTGCAAACTTTTGCACAACAGTACTGAAATAGTACCCCAATATCTTTTCTGGCGATTTCTTGTGTCCGCTATTGTTGGACAGAGACACAGTGGCTTGGATACTCATTAGTTTTACGCACAGATTGTTGGACTAGCCAATGGAGAATGCCATAGTGTTATACAGAATAAACGCTTGTTCCAGTCGCAGTAAGGACTTTGTGCAAAATGGCCACTCATCTGAAAGATAAGATATGTATCGGAAATACACATCTGATCTAGCTTACAGACCATAAAACCCCGACATTGTCAAATTTCTACAAAAGCTTTAATTTTTCTGTTTTCAGAAACTTGCTGTAAATTGTTTATTACAGTTTTCTAGTAGCTTTTCGTTTTTTAAAGCATAATCAATTGTTTATTACGCTTTATGTAATCATTTATACAAACTGGGAACAGCCAGGGCAGTGCCAGGGGCAGATCTCATTGTGTCCTCTGATTTGAATACAAAAAGAACTCCATACCTTCATTAATTTTTTGAAACACATGTGCACTATGTGAACAAAAGTATCTGGACACCGCCAAAAACATACGTTTTTCACATTTGGTGCATTGTGCTACCACCTACTGCCAGGTACTCCATATCAGCGACTTCAGTAGTCATTATACATCGTGAGAGCAGAATGGGGCGCTCCACAGAACTCACGAACTTCGAACATGGTCAGGTGATTGGGTGTCACTTGTGTTGTACATCCGTATGCGAGATTTCCACACTTCTAAACATCCCTAGGTCCACTGTTACTGATGTGATAGTGGAGTGGAAACGTGAAGGGACACATACAACACAGAAACGTAGAGGCCAACCGTGTCTGTTGACTGACAGAGATCGCTGGTTGACGAGGGTTGTAATGTGTAATAATCAGACGTCTATCCAGACCATCACACAGGAATTCCAAACTGCATTAGGATCCACTGCAGTTACTATGACAGTTAGGGGAAGAGGTGAGAAAACTTGGATATCATGGTCGAGCGGCTGTCCATAAGCCACACATCACGCCGGGAAATGCCAAACGACGCCTCACTTGGTGTAAGGAGTGTAAACACTGGACGACTGAACGGTGGGAAAACGTTGTATGGAGTGACAAACCACAGTACACAATGTGGCAATCCGATGGTAGAGTGTGGGTATGGCGAATGCCAGTTGAACGTCGTCTGCCAGCATTTTTAATGCCAACAGGCGGAGGCGGTGGTGTTATGTTATGGTCGTGTTTTTGTAGAGGGGGCTTGCACCCCTTGTTGTTTTGCGTGGTACTATCACAGCACAGGCCTACATTGATGTTTTAAGTACCTTCTTGCTTCCCATTGTTGAAGAGCAATTCAGGGATGGCGATTGCATCTTTCAACACCATTGAGCACCTGTTCATAATGCCTGTGGAGGAGTGGTTACACGACGATAACATCCCTGTAATGGACTGGCTTGCACAAAGTCCTGACCTGAACCCTACAGAACACCTTTGGGATATTTTTGAACGCCAGCTTCGTGCCAGACCTCACAGACAAACATCGATACCTCTCCTCAGTGCAGCACTCCATGAAGAATGGGCTGCCATTCCCCAAGAAACCTTCCAGCTCCTGACTGAACGTGTGCCTGTGAGAGTGGAAGCTGTCATCACGGCTGAGGGTGGGCCAACGCCATATTGAATTCGAGCACTACCGATAGAGGGCGCCACAAACTTGTAAGTCATTTTCAGCCAGGTGTCCGGATACTTTTGATCACATAGTGTAAGTGGATTTAAAACAATAATTTCGATGAAAGGAGTTCTGTTTTGTTACACAGCATGCCATTTAAGTATAACAGTAGTATACGCATCCTCTACCACCCAAGAAAGTGACTGACGGGAGTATCTGTGTCAACTGAAACTGAATGCCAAAGACTGATACTGACTTCTTTCCAAACCCTTTCAACTTTAGACAACAGAAAAGACTGAATGGATCTAACATGTTGATAAATAAGACGATTCCAAAATCAATTGCTCATAACTTATTACTTAATAGCAAGTTAGTCCATCTTTGGAACACAATACAGCAGCGATGCTCTGTGGAATGGATTCAACAAGTCCTTGGTATGTTTCTGGAGGTATGTGGCAACTAAAGGTCTACGCACAAGTCACGCAGTTCCCGTAAATTATGAGCCAGTGGTTTGTGGTGCAGAGCTGGCTCCCAATCGTGTCCTAGACGTATTCCATTCGTTCGGATCGAACCCACATATTCACCATTAAAGCCACCTTCATCCTTTGGTTGAATAAAATGGAATGCTCATTTCCATACAGTTAATGATAATTTCTTTGAATTTCTTCTGCACTGCTGGGAGGAAACTGATATGTCATTAGTTTTTATGTTGTCTATCTCCATACATGTAAAGTAAATCAGTTACAGCGTTGTTCCTGTGTACTTGAATTCTCTTCCTCTGCAGACTCTCTATAAATAATTTGGTAAGTTGAGACACTTCCTTTCTCAGCCGCTTTTCGTTTTCCTCATATCTCTCAAATAGTTTTATGTATATAACTTGGTATTACTTCTTTAATGCCATTATCAACTATCTATATTTGTAATTAATTCTTTAAATTACGCAAACTTTTAAACAGATCTTCAAATGATTATTCAGTTTTACCTCTGTTATATGAGCATTGAGACTTTTGTGGCCACTTCTCACTCAAGTGTGGCCTGTCTTCAATACATGTCCACGATAACAGATGGAATCAGCTTTATATTCCAAAAACATGGCAGAAAAATAGTATACAGACCAACCAAGAAAATCAGTGTGTACCTCAGATCAGCAAAAGATAAATGGTACCTACTCAGTGCTCCACAGGTTCACCAAATACCAAGCATTAGGCAAAGGGAGTATTGGAATCATGGGACGGTCTGTTACCTCTATGGTCATGGAACATAAATGGAACTGCAATCTGGGACAGCTAGAGAAATAGACAATGGCCGAACATTCATTGAATGATGTAATACATTCAATAAAATTAACTGAAACTGAAGTCCTATTTGTTTGCTCTGTAAAGTCAACATACTGTATGAGCATGATCACAATAAGAAAGAAGAACGCTTCAGGCTAAGCGAATGTTTAATTGCCATGTTACAGAGGCAGAAAACTGCAGGTAGCAACAGAGAGGGCATACTGGTAATGGCCATGGAAAAATCCTCATGCAATGCTGTCACGTATAGATAATTATGACATCAGTGCATGAGCTAAACTTCAGCATATCACAAGCAATGAGGACAAATTATTTGAAAATGCCACTCACTAGAGTTGCTCAAATGTCAAACTATCAGTCACATGTCAGCTGAAGAACAGAAACAGATGTTGTCAGCAACATTTCTCTCAGTTATTAATTACTAATACACCTGCCACCTTAACTAATAGAATTCAATGTCTACACAACATAAGTTTCTGTTTTTTTCTTCATACAGCTATAATTTCAGTTTTTCCTCTTGTAATGTTGCATTGCATATTTTGGCATTATTTTGAAGACATTTGTACAGAATTTTGATTCATTCCACGTTTTATGAACTCTCATGTATATCGTTTTATTTTTCTCAGTCTCAGTAGTTTTCTCAAAGTTTTTATCAGTTTCTACTATATTCAAACAAATTCTAATCTCTATGCTAATTCACTGTTAATGATGAGGAGTGGGTCTTCTGCATATGGAATCATCTCCTTAGTAAAGCTTGTTGACATGTGTTCAAATACTGTACTAATAGAAAATGATTTTTCTTAATGTTACTCTCATTATGTTATACAGGTATACATTTCCTCTTCCACAAGTTAACTGTTTATCAGTAATAAATACTTTCTCTTCCTATGGGACAGTAATATCCACTCAGCTATGGTGGCGGACTTCCTTTAGTATTTGCAGCAGGAAGTGTAGCTTGAATGTCTGTGGAGTTCTCAGTTTCTTCTTCTCGTTCGATTCTGTCACTCACCCCAAAATTTTGCCTTGACATATCCTTCTTTCCCTTTTTATTTGCAACATGTTCATTTTCGTCACACTGAACTTGTGCCTATATCCTTAGTATACTTAGAGGAAGATGACATGATTTTCCGTGAACTACATCTGATAAATCGGAATCTTGATCAGTATCTCGACCTGGTACTTCATAAGTAGGGATGATACCAACTGATCGTATTCTGTTTCGATCTGCTTCAAGAAAATTTATTATTTCGACCACAGTCCATAAATTATCGTCACACATCACAAACAGCACAAATGCCCAGTGGCAACTAAAGATGGAAAACATAGTTTCTTTAACATAAAACATCCTAAGAGCAAATTTACAAATTCCAAAGAAATCCCATGTATAATTTAGACTATTTATTACAAGACAGCAACGAAACTTTACTTCAAATAATCATATATTGTTGTGTACTTACATTTTTCATCAAAGCGGTTTTTATCATACACACACAGACACACATCTAACAGTCGGAAGCAACAACAGTGGAATGAATACTGCTGCTTCACATTTAATCAAGAAAGAAAAGTGTGTATAACTGCTCCCAACAATTAAATTGCGTGCAACATTATCGTTGCTGCCAACATTAACTTTTAAATTCACTATCAACTTAAGTTGCCACTGGGTATTAATGGGTTAAGTGAAGAATTCAGGTTGTTTTCGTTACACATATATTTAGCAGTGCCATATCTACTTGGAGAATTAAAGACTTGAAGTTCTACCTTTTATGTCTTTTCGAAGGGCTTAAAGTCCACATCGCGCATATGTGATCTTAGGCCTAACTTTTCAGGTATACAGGTTTTGGAATTTAACGTTATTTTAACTGTATTCCGTTGCTATATTAAAAGCAACACATGTATTAGCGTTCCATGTAACTTTAGTAACTCTTGTGATCTGTAGTTAACAAAATATTACTGTTATTCTGTAGATACATTTTGTAAAAATGTTGTAAACAGCCATGAGCAAGGAGTGTTTGAGCTGCCACAGGAAGGTTAGTTCTGAGGTTCTATGCAGACGTTGTGATAGATGGTTGCATTGCGGCGAATGTAGTGCCATGAGAATTGGAGAATCAAATGGGTCTCTGTTGTGGTATGTGACTACTGCTATTCTACCCTCTCACTAAGTATCGCCAAAATATCCGAAAAGTACCGTGTTAACTAATGCAGTCAAAATGAAGTTGAATCTAAATAGACGTTTCTCCAAATTTTACTTCCCAACGCAATATCTGACCGTGCATTTATCCCAGTTTAGCATAGAATAACCATATTAAATAAGATTTAATGACATTGACCAAAAAATTTTCTTCTAACATCGATAAACAAAAGAATACTAAAGTTGAGTGATGAACCCACAATTTTACACGACTCTCATTCAAAGTAATCACAACCCGTGTGGTTTGACAGCTACCCACCTTTGAATTACCCACTATAGAATGTTAGCACCAATAGCAAGCGAGCTTCACTGTCACTGGCCGACGTTTAAGAAATTAATGACGGGCGCTCTTGTTCAAATAGCAAAACAGTACAATACTTCTGGTAAATGTTACGGCACACGAAGTTAGACACAAACCCTCCAAAAGTTATAAAAAAATATACATGCAGCGGCAGCGGATTTAAAATGTAAAAAAAATGGAAATAATTAAAAGGGAAACGGCTACTGCTAAAGAAAGTCAACAATGTCTACATAGAACACACCACTTCGTAGAGAACACTTTTATTCTAAAGAAGACAAACGTTATGTGAACGTCAACCTAAAGGAAAAGAAATTACAAATTAAAACAGTTTGTAATAATTTTGCGTCTTTGAGTGGATAGCGCTGCTTTTAAATCTTACCTTGTGTGTTGTGACGATGGTCACGACATCGACGGCAGCTGGCTGGTCCCGGTGAAACGCTGAGATCTGCTCCCACGGTCGTGTGATTGCAGCTGATGATTTTTCCTCGTAATTACACTGTAAATCTGATTACAGTGGGGTTTTGCAGGCCACAGGCAGGTCGATGTAATTGTTGTTACAGATGTCCGTATGTGCACAGTTGTAATGTTTCTGGCACACTCAGTTTAAGTTTACTTATGCCACACACAGTTTATAAACCTTGCCGACCGTGAATTCTGTAGAAAGTCAATTCGTATTATGAGTGCCGCGATCGCGAAAAACCGTCCTGGGCGGGAATGTACTCACACACAATAGACAGTTCGCATAAGTTCAGAACGAGTGTTACTGATTATAAGCGTCCGGTAGTTCATCGAAACGCGTAAGTTCACAGTACTTGAGTGTACGAAAACACAGTCAAAATACAAGCGCAATTCAATTCACTGGCACAGAGCTACAATACCGTCCATTCTAAGTTGCATTGTCATAGTTACTTCGTCCCATGTTACAATCTCAGTATTTCCTTTGCCCAGTTTCTACACTCACTGTTATCATATCACGTCCTGGTATAAAACAGTCATTAAAAAACGTACATCGCTTGCCATTAAACTCAATCTTCACCAGCTCGTAAAAGTCACGACTCCCACACCAAACATGTGTCCGCCTCTCTAGCTTCCCAACAACACACACCCGCTTTGTTGGATCGACTATAGATATTGCTCTCTCTCTCAATACTCTGGCCCACGCTTTATACAACATCAAAGTAAATTACATATATCTTTACACACCTATTTTCTACCAAACTTATTTCAGTAAACGATAAACAAAAAAATTAAAGCTTTCCACAATCAATAAACTCTAAACATATTTATCTACTTACAAAAAAGAAATAATTTCCAGTTACATATTACATCTAGAAAACAACTTTTATCTCTATATTACAGGGCAAACGAAAAATACACTACAACATCAAAGATATATGAACAGACGCAAAAAAAAACAAGATAAATATATATCTATCGCAAATAACGATGTCTTCACAGGTACTGCCCAGTATGTTCAAGGAGTAGGAAAACAGCTGAACAGGAAGGAAAGATTAGAGCCCTTAAGGCTAAACTGACAGTGCTAGGGAGGATCTCATGAGGTTAACGGGAGAGAAGGGCAAACATATGTGGGAAATGGTAGCAAGGAACAGGGGCCACAGAAAGAGAGCAGTATCTGACAGTTTTATCATTGGCAGAAACAACAGATTTGCCTTGCTACCTCAGTTAATAAAGAAAGAGGCTTTGGTAGATGTAAGTATAGTTAATACTCAACAGACTACCTACTGCTTCAATAATAGTAGGAAGTAGGAGGAAACTTTTGCTGTTAGGTAGTAGCCATGAAAGAGGTGTGAACCAGATCTTGCAGGGCAAATTAGGTGATAGGTACCAGGTCACAAGATTTTTCAAGCGCAGTGCATTTCTTAGCCAAGTGATAGACGATGCAGGAATGCAAAAAGCACAGAAATAAACCGTGTATGAGCCCAACACAATACTTCTGACTGCAACTCAAGCTCAACAATGTACAGACTACAACAGTGACCACTGGTTCGAAAACACGAGCTCTATGACTCTTTCTGTTTGTCACTCAGCACAACTCGACAGCGGCTATACACTAATACGCCATCTGCTTACCAGTGGCACAATTAGTAATATTGTGCTGAAGGTCGAGAGGTTTAAGAAACTATATGTACAATTGTGGTCAGAGCTAGTGTCTAGAAGCAGAATTGTAGGCACTCAACAAGTTTCCATGGGCCTGTCATTAGGTGACTCTACCATGGCTTAGTGCTGCATGAGGAATGTTTCAGTAGATGATATGTGTACTGGTCAGTTCTTACAAAATTTTAAAACACTGCATTTGAAAAGACTAAGACAACTTAAGTGAACTATGCAATTTATATAGAAAATATAAAACGTTGACGCCCTTTAAGGCAATTATGAAACATTTCGTCATATATAACAAGCAAATAAAATATACTGACAAAGATTTAAATGCAGCTTAACACACAAATAATCATCAATGGAGGCACATACTAATCAATAATAAAACTAAAACATAGGAAATGAAAGATAATATAAACTCACTCATTTAATTTGTAGGTGTTATTTGTTGGAAACATTGGAAAGCTTGCATGGTGATTCTGCAGTCTTCTCTGACAAGAGCTCTTTGCCGATTTCTTTTGTGCAAAAGAAAAAGCGGCCCTTCATGAAATGGAAAATTAATTTATTACAATGTCATGTTTATACAGGTATTCCTCACAGAATTCTAAATCATCTGTTTCTAAAAAAAATCTTCAGTGCTGTCTAAACACTCATAAAATATATCACCCCATAGACTTGAGACAGAAGACAATTTCTTTTCTAGAACCACTTCAACCCATAAAAGAATGTTGAAAACACTTTAGGATGGGTAAGTCAAATAAGAAAGGCCATTAATGAGCCGAAGTCCTTTATGGCAGTGAAGGTTGCAGCTATTGTGTCAGACAGGATTTTACTGACTCCACACAGCTGCTCTGTTTATTAAGCTTTTTGATAATGTAACCCAGTATCCAATAAACTAAACATTGTTTTGGAATGTTGTCTTTATACACAATAGGAAGATCATTCTCCCAGTCCCCTATCACCATTTTTCCTTAATTTATTCTCAGCAGATAAGGCAATCCATTTGTTTTGTACATCTATTTCCTTAGAACATAAACGCATCTGATTAAGAAATGATGTAAGAAGTGGCTCTGAATTCAGTTCACTGTGCTGGGATGCAGATATAGCCATCTTAACAGGGACATACATGCACTGTAACATATGTAATTGCAGAAAATCTACAGCTGATGGATGGTCATCACAACTTATGGACTTCAGAATTTCAAAATGATATTCCAGAGGGTCTTGACTGGTTTATACAGTCAGTACTTATTTAAAACCTGTGAAACATAAATATTAAAAAACTTCCAATGTACTCTTTAGCGTGATTCTGAGAGATTCCATTGTTCTGTTTGAGGAAAATGTGTTGTTTTCTGAGCAAACGGTTTCGTAAAAGTCAGTTAATATTTTGTGTGACGGGGAATCTTTGTAAAGTGAGTTACTTGAGATTCTAGAGTTGAACGCATCTGATACATTATTTACATCTCTCATGAGTGTTTCCATGTTTTCACTGCAGCTGATATTCTCGGGACTAGTTTTGAGGCAAATTTTTATTTGAGTTGCAGTTGAATTGCTGAATAAATGAAAAAAAATCGGCTTTGCATTCATTCTTTGGAAAGATGTAGGGTCTATATGAGAGTAAGTCAATTTTGGACAAGCTCTATAAGGCCTCCAAATTCATAGAACGAGTCCAAAGCATACATCTGTCTACTGAATTAAAATCTATTTCTTGATTTTTGTACAGAAACGTACTTTTATCGGAAAGTAGTTCCTTATACATTTTAATACATGTACATATTCTAAATAGGTCCAAAGTATTCTGTACTGGTTAAGTGGATTTTGGTACTACTTTTCACATTTCCTTGTTTGCTGGTAATTCCTGGATTAATCTAAGACTTTTTTTGTGACTTCCATCATTTGTGAAACCTATCACTCTTGCTCCAGCTTGTTCCAGCTATAAGATTATCTTATCAATATTTTAGCTAGGATATCACCACAAATTGCATTTTACCACCATAAACAGTTGGATCCAGCTGTAAAGGAGAAGAATAAACATGAATATCAAAGCATGGTTAGCCAACTATGGTGTTAAATCACCTAATTCTACTACGCCATCCACTTTGAGTGAGGAGAAATTAAACCGAATTTCTTCATGTAATTTAATTTCATAGAAAATTATAGGGCCTAAACGTTTATTTTCGTTCTGTTCGTTTATAAATACTTCTCTAATAGCATTTATGGCATGTAGGTTGACACTGTAAGACCATTTAAATTCCTTTCAGAGCTTTCTTAAAAGATCATCAGAATGCAGAGGAAGTAAGTCGTGCCTTTGACAGTGCCTGTAGCCCTCAGGTGATTTAATTTTGGGAAGCAAGCTTCACAGAATAAATTCATCACTATATCAAATACCAGTAGGGGTCATTTAGTACTTATTAAGCATAGTGTCTATGACTAATTTCTGTAATTCGATGTACTACATGCACAGGACTTGGTTCGTTTTACAGCATAAACTTTCTTTTCTAACAAAATTACTCTCTCCCTGTCTTTCAGTACCTGATTCTGTGTTCTCGGTAACATTCTTTTAAGACTTTTGTCGTTGCGCTTCAGAC
This sequence comes from Schistocerca gregaria, assembly GCF_023897955.1. Classification (NCBI taxonomy): domain Eukaryota; kingdom Metazoa; phylum Arthropoda; class Insecta; order Orthoptera; family Acrididae; genus Schistocerca; species Schistocerca gregaria. The sequence continues at coordinate 83,067,360 of NC_064931.1, forward strand.
TCGATAATTTTTCTGACATTAACCTTACTTTCTGCTACATGGGGAGCACTATGTACTGTAACTGGTGTACAAGTCGCCGAACTTTTGATACATAATGGGACTTTTTTTTTCATTATTCATTTTGGAGGAGATTTGCGTGCTTTCAAGTGGGTTATTAAATAGCCTGGCAAATTTGGAAAATGTGAGGTACCGACCCTGGCTTTAAATTCTATATTGTTCTCAGTTTTTCGATCTTGTTTCCTTCTATACCGATTGAGTCCATTTTAACAAGCAAATTAACTGCGAAATGTTTGTGACATTTGTATTATTTACTTTTTAATTGAATATCCTTCCTCAGAATAGCTTTAGCCCATTTAGCAAAATCACTGGCCTATCTGTTGCGCATGACGTGTACCGTGATCGACACACGGGAACGCAGTTTCCTTTGACGGATGCCAATAATTAAATACGCCACACAGATTATCAGTAAATGCGTAGAACGTCTACCAACACACACGTAAATATTACTCCGCTGTTATCTTTTGATGAAAAGTTCTCTAACTTCACGAAACACAACCAAACACGACAATAATTCTAAACTCGTCTTAAGAGCCGCCCTGTTAGAAGCGTACTTCAGCCAACCACAAGCGACCGCTGCGCAGTCTGTTGGAGAGCACAGCAACTACCTTTATAAAAAAAAAATCCCGAAAACCGACGTAACGGCACTTTTCCTGCTAAGCGCCATGATCAGAGTCTTTTAGAAGCAGAAATAGTAAGATCCCCGAAACTTTGTCTTCGTTCCAACAAGGCGTTGCTAAAATTACTTCATCGTTGTAATGAGGGGTAATTAACACAGTACGTATAGGATATCAACCGGGACCACATAAAATTATCGCTGTACCCGGGCTTAGCGTTGCATAGGTAAATGTTATACCGCAGTCTAACTATAGTTTTACGGAGGCTTCATTGTGCTATGCCTTGCTTTGACAGTTGTAGAAAACAAACCCACGCACATTTGTTCCGTGTGAAACTCTTATACCATGAAGAAACGTTACTGCATGAAACACATAACAGAAATAATTTTCTGTTGCAACTAGAACATAGGCTGCAACAATGTTACAAAGAATCTAATTAGTTCGAAAACATCTAATATCTTTGACTCGGCTGAACAGAGATCATATGGCAGCAGTTTGAGGGAAGCGTGGTGGTAGCATGGCTGATGGAAGGCAGGTGAAGTCTGCTGTTCGTGTTGTGGTGCTGTGTTTGTTGTGGTATCTTGTGAGTTCGAGTAATAATGTGATCGGTAAGATGTTATTGAATGATTTTCCATATCCAATGACTGTAACGATGGTGCAGTTACTATCTATTACGTTATATTCCGGACCTTTCTTCAATATGTCGGGCGTCAGGAAATTTGTTGACATCAGCAGAAGTTACTACCTAAAGATCATAATTCCCCTCGCATTAGGAAAGTTTTTCGCCTCTGTGTCTTCACACATCAGTATATGGAAAGTACCAGTTTCCTACGCACACACAGGTGATTGCCGTGGAGCAATTGAACAATATTGTTGACAGCTTATTGTTGCAGCTGTTCTATAGCATGTAATTGTTTTACTTCTTTCCAGTGAAAGCTACGATGCCGCTCTTCACAGTAATTTTTTCAAGACTAATAATTGGGGAGAAACAAACACTGAAAGTATGTAAAAGGAAATGATTTTCGGAATAGCGATATTGTGTTATGCTTTTTCATTTTTAACATCCGCTTCTTTCCACAGGTGTACATTTCACTTGTGCCAATTATTTTGGGTGTTGCCATTGCGACAGTAACGGAAATGTCATTTGATCTTATTGGTCTGATCAGCGCCTTAGTGGCGACAATGGGATTTTCACTCCAGAATATATTTTCAAAAAAGGTTAGTACGTGTTAAACAACCTCAGCATTTAGTTTCGTAACAGTTTACGTTATTAAACCTCACTGCAAATTATTTTCCAACTTTGTATAAACATATTAGTGTATGTAATGTTGTTTGGTGCCGGCTTTCACTCGAATTCCGACATATTAAATGCCAGTATATAAAGCGTGATTTAATAGAAATGACGTGAAAACCACATATGTCAACACAAACCTGCCTATGGTGAACCATATTTGTTATATTAATTAGTAGCAGTTCTTTACTCACTTGCTTCTTGTTATATGTGGGCAGTTTGCTGCATTTCTTCCAACCTGTAGTCTTCCACATTTAATTTTACTGAGAATGAGTACACCCAAGAATGAAGTGAATTGTGCAGATGGTTAACATTATTTTGAAAACAAATGTAACATTGAAAGTAAAACAATAATTGAAGACATGACATTTTAATACGAAAGCTGCTGTTTATTTATTGGATAACTAGTTTGACTTAGCCCATTTTCACAAGCTGCCTATTATAGAGAACAAAATTTGTCAGTGGAGGTGTAGCATGTGGGTAATAAAAGTATCAGTGATAAAATGGTTATATTTAGGATGTGGTTGGTGTGGATGGCTCTATTTGTCCTCATACTTAGATGCATCTCATATCTGCTTATTGCAGATGTAGTTACATCTTACAGTATTATGTTAACATATGTGATGTATATGTTTCTTTATTGTGGTACCTTCATTATCCAGCACGATGTGCTCCATGTGGCATCAGTATTGTATACACAATAGGGAATGTGTTTCTACCAGATTACACTGTGTGTCACGCTGACTTCTCTTAGGGGTTATCATAAGATTTACATATTTTATGCAAGTAAATTTATTATGGGGTCTTATGTAATCTCAGATATTATAATTTCTTTCACAGATTTATTAACATCACTGACAGTGTTCAGTGAGAGGGACAGTATTCCGTCACATCACAGTAGTATATCACGTGGAAATGTATTGTTCCATTCATATTTTAGTGGAATCCACATACAACAGAATTACTATCTGGTTAAAATTTTTGGTGTATGGTTTGCAGTCTCATATTTAGTGAATGAGTAAGGTAGGATGGAGGTCAATTCATATGCTGATTAAGATGCTATTGCACTGAATCCTACCTCAGTTGCTCATTTAGCACAAAACTACAAACAATACACCAAAAATTTTATCAGCATGACAATACTGTTGTACGTTGGTTCCTTTGAAATATGAATGAAACAATGTTTCCTCTTAAACTGTGCTGAAAAGGAAATGAAAATTTATTGGAACACTGTGCCTCACACTGAACATACTCAGTGAAGCAAATTGAAAGTATTTAAGATTATATAAGACCTTAGAATTCTTTGTATCAACATATGTCAAAATTGCAATAACACTTATGATAAATGAGTAAGTGTAGTCAAGTAAAAACAACACCGAGCGAGAGGGCGCAGTGGGTAGCACACTGGACTCTCACTCAGGAGGATGACAGTTCAAACCCACATCTGGCCACTAGGTTTAGGTTTTCCATGATTTCCCTAAGTTATGCCAAGCAAATGCAGGAATGGTTCTTTTTAATGCGTACGTCTGGGTTCCTTCCCCGTCCTTGACACAATCAGAGTTTGTGCTCCATCTCTAATGATGTCAATGTCAACAAGATGTTAAACCCAATCTTCCTTCCTTCCTTCTTCCAATAAGAACAAAATCTCCATTGCCTATACAGTGTTGTTGTCATATGACACGCACAGCGCTGGATAATGAAGGTACCACAATTAAGAAACATGTATATTATGCACATACGTTAACATAATAGTGTAAGGTACAACTATAGCAGTGACATGTGACATCTTTTACTTCAAATACGAGATACAGTACATCTAAGTGCGATGACATAAATAGAACTGTCCACACCAACCATGTCATAAATGCTAATATGTAAGTAGTTACCATAGAAACAATTTTATCATTGATATTATTATTATTATTATTATTATTATTATTATTATTATTATTATTATTATTATCCATGTTCTACGTCTCCACTCATAACAGATTTTGTTCTCTGTAATAGGCAGCTTGTGAAAATGGGCAAAGCTGTAAACTACTCAGCCAATAATTAAACAGCAGCTTTGGTGTTAAAATGTCTTTTCTTCAATATTTTAGAGATGCAAGACATGATGTACTGAAAATGTTTATAAACTAACAACAGTACATAATTGATTGGCTCCCCTGAGTATAAAGTTTATTGTTAGAACTTGTTTTTGTTTTTACTGTGTTATACATGGAGACCGGGTGCTACTTATCTTATAGATATGCCTAAGATACCCCATTGCCCTTGTCACTATATGTGACAACTTGCAGCTGTGTATTTTCATTACTATGGATTGAATATGGTAGTAGTAACCAACAGTGGTATGCTGCAGGCACAGTGAGTGCTTTTTTTACTATCTCCTTCAATCTGTTGTGCAGTCAACATTTTGAATGTCTGTCAATTGACACCCAGGTGGATCAGAACTCAGTAAGGCAATGAAGTGATAGAATGCCTGAAATAATTTTGTTGAAATTGACAGCTACAAGAAGGTTGTTGTTGTTCCAGTCTTCATTCCCGAGACTGGTTTGATGCAGCTATCCATGCTACTGTATCCTGTGCAAGCTCCTTTATCTCCTAGTACCAACAATGTTTGTGGCACAGACTTTAGCTTTCGTGTTGGTACATTGTTTTTTGAATGCCAGTGTTCTAGCCAGAAGGACACACATGTATTTGCACTGTGCACAGTGTTGTTGTTGTTCATCCATCTGTGCTATATGATGTTGTTGCCGTGTTCCCTATTATTGAGATGGTAAACACAAACCTGTCGTGCTGGAACTGAGCTTAAAGTTATTAGTGCTATAGTACATCCAACGACAGTTTCTTTTGTACCTCTTTAAAGTTCAAGCCTTGAGCTGTCACTGCTTTACCATTAGTATATATGAATTGTCTGGTGTGATTTGGCACTGGTTTGTTGTTTTCATATATGTTTGAGAGTGCTTATGCCAGGCCTCATCTTTATGGTAAGTCGTACTTCATATGTAGGTGTCAGATCGATGAAGGCTACTTCAGTAAACTGCTTTGACTGAAAGTCATCCCCGATATAATGTCAGGAGCTTCCCAAAAGATTGATGAGATTCACTATTGGTTGCACAACCTGGAATCACTGCCGAACAAATATGAATGCTGGAGACAAAACACAATTAAGTGAACCTTGTGTGGTCTTCAGTTTGTATGGAAATACATTGGAAATATTATCAAAGTGTACAATGCCCCCACCTCATCTTTTTTCTCCACTGTGTAAGATACAGTTGAAACATAAAAATGTTTCATGTGCCTTGCAATCACTGGATTGATATTACTGTTCTGTCAACCACAACTTTTGTTAGAAGTGCTGTGATGCCAGCATTGAAATCCATTGTTCATTGATTAAAGGACTATGTGTGGTCAATGAGTTTACACCACATAGTTCACTTAGTTCTTTGACCTAAACTTAGTTGCCCAAAATATTCTCACATTTGACGTTAATGCATAAGAATATGGAAAATAATAATATTTTAGTATATTGCTGGCACTGTCTGCCTGTACGCGGAACATGTTGCAGGGGATGGTTAGTTTTTGATGTTGCAAAGAAAAAAAAAATTACTCACGATTTTAATCCTTGTACTATTATTGCCTCTAATGGAGTACACTACAGAAACTCCTTTATATGGTGACCATATTGTTTGTGATACAACTGACGTCTCTGCAGTACATTTTGATATACATCACTTCAAATACCTGGCATATAGTAAACCACTTGTGCCACATACATAATCTGTGCCGCCATATCTTCCCTAGATTGTGTACATGTCTTTTTAACAAGACTTCTCTTGTACTCCCAAAGCAAAAAGTCTAATGAACTATTAATTACGGGACTGTTGTGGCCAAGAAAGTGGTTCACTTCAACCTATCCCTGTTTCCTCAAAGGATGTTTTTAGCTGGTCAGAAACAGGAAATAAAATGTGAGGAGAATATTGAAAACATATTTCTTCACATGTGTTCAGTGGCAGATCTATGAGGAATTCTGCTAGTACTTTTTGCAGGATAGTCGGGACTCTGTAGCCATTTTTTTGTGGAAGTGACATATGGTACAATCACAATTAGTGATGATTAAGAGTAAATAGAATTTAAATAAAATTGTCAAGAAGAGTCATCATTCAGTAAGTGAGATATGGAATTATTGAGAAATGGTGATATGCATTCAAAATTCTGAGAGGTTATAGACAGTGTGAAAATGAATACCTGGTAGGTAGTTCTGGTGAGGAAGAATAGACATCTCTTAAAAATGGCAATTACATATATTGGATAGCACAGGAAGGTATCTATGATGAAATTGTTGGTACTGGAAGTGATTACAGCAGTTCGAAAATACTGGTTCCACATTTGCACCTCAGTGGTGAATAAGGAAAGAACAGCAACACAGCAACTTCTATTTCGAGAAAATGACTCTGCAAGTACTTGGCGTGGTCACATATCTTATTTCCAAGAGAATGGCTAGCTCTTTGCCAAAAAAATTCATGTTTATGGCTTGTGAGTCTGTTACACACTATTTTTTCTTCAGTGTGACTTGTAATCTTGCACTCCGCTTACTAACCTTCAAATATCAATTACGCAAATACCAAGTTTTACAGTTAAATAACTTTGATGGCTGCTAGAACAAACAAATATCAATAATCACTGTATTTGCTTTTAGCCATTCAAGCTGTGGCATATGCCTCCTTAGTGGTAACAGGCCACAGAGTGTAGTGGTGGTATTCAACAGTAACACATCACCTGTTCCACTCACCACCATCTTGCAGGCAGCAACTGTCGTCAGCCACATGTCACTGAAAATCACTAAATGTATAACTTGCTTTTTGCATCTTGACATATTTGCTGCAGAGGATTTCATAACTCCAATGACACAAATCCTTCTTGTGAGCCATTTAAATGCACACACTGTGTTTTGGGATGCCAACAACACTTGCTACAGGGTTGAATTTGTGAAAGCCTCATTGTATCAGAAGACAAGTAACAAGTTTCAGCTGAGTGTCAGTGTCATTAGTGGTCATTGATATGAGACCTATCTAAGGTATTGAACTATGTGAATCACAATATTCTCCTAGATAAACTGAGGTTTTAGGTAATTTGGAATTGGTGGTACAGCCAATGTATGAATGTCATATCTAACAAGCTGTGTGTGTGTGTGTGTGTGAATGATGTGTGTGTCTCTTTTGCTGATGAAGGCTGTGGCCGAAAGCTTTGTGTAAGTATCTTTTATTTGTGCCTGTCTTCAACTTAACATGTCTTCTTTACAGTAAGTAGCAATCTATCTTTTCTTGCATTGTTAACATACATTATTCCATCTTAAGATTTGTCATTAGTATGGAAAGGGGACGCACAATGCTACCATCAAAATTTCTTATCACCTATCCAATGATATCAAATGTCTGACAGACAGCAAAGTTAAATTTAAAAACCAACTGAGATTCAAAGTTAAATTTAAAAACCAACTGAGATTGTTTCTTCTTGACAGCTTTTTCCATTCTGTCAAAGAATTTCTATTTTTGTAATGTATAAGAGGTGGTGGGTAGGAATTTCTAATTCACATGTGAAATAAAAACAGTTGTAAGTGCCCAACATGCAGCCATGCTCACATGTGAATGTGTAATATGAATGTAAAAGGATTCATTCCAAAACATTACGCTTAATCACGCAAATGATCCGTGGGGCATGAAACTATCTTTCTGTCTGTGTGTCTGCCCTCAGAGATATGGCAGACTGGGAAACTGATACACAACCGGATGCACTGCATGACAACACCTACATACTGTGCAATTCACATAGCAGAAGGTTCATTCAACTGCTTTGACTATTTCTTGGCTGTGCCACTCTCGTACAGCACATAGGAAAAATGAACATTTAAATCTTTCCATGTGAGCACCGATTTGTCTTTCTTATTATGATGGTCATTTCAACCTATGTAGGTGGCAGCTAACAAAATATTATCACAGTCGGAGGAGAACGATGATGATAGGAATTTTGTGACTCATACACACACTCACCACAATGTCAAATACCATATTCTTCTAACTTTCTCAGTATCTTCTTTCAATACCATTGATAAGGATCCCTTACTGTGCAGCAATACTTCAGAAGAATATAAACAATTGTAGTTACATAGTCCTTCAGTTGGTTTGTTGTGTCTTCAAAGTGTTCAGCCAATAAAATGCCGTCTTTGGTTCACCTTCCCCACAATGTTTTATATGTGGTGGTTTCAATTTCAGTTGTTCATACTTGTAAACCCTAGGTATTCAGTTGAATCAGTATCCTTTCAGTTTGTTTGATGTATCATGTAACTGAAATTTAATGGAATTCTTTCATTCTCAAGTGGAGGACCAAACACTTCCAACTGTTCAGTGGCAGTTGCCACTTTTCGAACCACACACGTGATTTTTTCTAAATAATTTTGCAATTTGTTTTGATCTTCTGGCAACTTTACTAAACAATTAATGACAGTGTCATATGCAAACTGTCATGAAACAGCAGAGGACCTATAACACTTTTTCCGGGAACACTACACATTAATTCTGTTTCACTCGATGACTTCCCATCTATTACTAAAAACTGTGGCCTCCTTGAGAATAAATCATGAATAGATGTGTCCCAAGTGAGATGACACTTTGTAGGTGCACAATTTGGTTAGAAGCCACTTGTGAGGAGTGGTGTCAGAAGCCTTCTGGACATCTAGGACTATGGAATTGGCTTAAGATCCTCCCCTTCCTGTCAGTAGCACTGTAAGGAGAACTAGTTGTTTCACAAGAATGATATTTTCTAGATCCATGCTGGTTATGTATCAATAGCTCGTTTTCTTGGGGTTATTTCATAATGTTCAAGGAACGTATATGTTCCAAAATCATAGTGTAAGTCGATGTCAGTGATGTGGGTCTATAATTCAGCTGATTAATTCTGTTTCCTTCTCTGTGTACTGCTGTGACATGTGCAACTTTCCAGTCTTAGGTAGATCTTTCGTTGAGTACGTGGTTTTATGATTGCTAAGTATGGAGTCATTGCGTCAGCATACTCTGAAAGGAACTTAACTGCTATACAGCTTAATAAAAGCAGATTTAAGCTGCTTCGCTACAGCAGGAATATAAGCTCGAATTGGCAGCTGTTCTTGATTTGGTTTCTGTAACATTTATTTTGTCTTCTTTGGTAAAGGAATTTCGGAAAATCGTGTTTGATTTGGATGCTATGTAGCTAATTAACTAGGTTTGAACACAAATAGTGTCCTGGATTAGGTGGGCATGTGATCCACCATGCCAATAAGTCAACATTAAATGTCTCTAGAACACCCTTATTGCCTGGTGGAAGCATAGATGCTGCACTGCAGGGACAGGTAGGCATAACTGCAATGGTTCAAGGCCATGGCATTAGAAGAGAACCCAGCAGCCCTGTTGGTCACAAGGACAAAAGCACACAAAACAATTAAAGAGAACAGAAAAAGATTGTTGTTGTTGAGGTCTTCAGTCCTGAGACTGTTTTGATGCAGCTCTCCGTGCTACTTTATCCTGGTAATAATTTTATTAACTGTTCTACACCAACCACAATAGTATGGGATTCAATCAGAAGAGTCTTCTTTGGTAAAGGCAGAGTGATGCCTGTTGTTGCCATAATGAATGATAAGATCATTTTAACTTGTGCACCTGACATAGCATAGGTAATTTCTACCTACTTCGAAAATGTTACATCTATCAGCAGCAGAGATCCCTCAATCTTACTTTGTAAAGATGCTGCAGAGTGTGTGCAGTTGGACTTCAGTTAAGACATCTGAGAGTAGTACACCTGCCCCTTTGGTGTGTGGAAACTGGAAAATGCATTATCTGCTATTAGAGACAGAACACTGGGACTAAATGCTGTTAGGCATAGAATGGTGTGTCAGTTTTATAAAGAATCTAAAGAGATGCTCATAATAAGTTAACACGGTCTTGAACTTAGCTGTTAGTAGTAACTGGGAGTACCTTGAATTGATAAAATAAACACAAGCAGTAGTGAGAAGCTTATTTAGACAGAGTTTAAATAAATAAACTTGTGGCAACTGGTTGGCTGTTTATTTTATCTGTTGAAAAAGTAAACCTGTGATAGAATGAACATCTTACAGTAGCCATCCTTAAACCAGGGAAGCATAGTACCTCCACAGGCAGTTATTGTAGTGTTGCTATCATTAACTGAATAGCCAGTATAGAATGGGGCATCATCATATTCATTAAATGGGGTACAGACAGATAGATCAAACACAGCTTACTGAAAATTGTCATGAACAGCTAGTTTGGCAGCCCACATGCAACAGAAATATTTTAGACCGTGTAGCTACAAACGGGCCAGACCTTAATGACAGCATCAGTATAAAGACGGGGATTAATGACCATGAAATCCTCATAGTGACTATGGTTACTAAAGTTAATAAATCAATTAAGACGACTAGGGGAGTGTTTCTGCTAGAAAGAACAGGTAATGCTGAGGAAGCAAAGGCTGTTGCACTCATAGAGTTAAAAAGAGAATGTGCAAATGACAACAGACGAAGGTTGGTAGAGATCCATGCATCTGTGAAAAGATCTATGCATGAAGCATACAGCTACTACAATCTTCATATCTTAGCAAAAGACATGACTGAGAACCTGAGAAAATTGTGGTCTTATGTAAGATCACTGAGCGGGTCTAAGGCTTCCATCCAGTCACTCATTGACCAGTCTGGTGTGGCAGTGGAAGACAGCAAAAGGAAAGCCGAAGTTTCAAATTTCGCATTTAAGAAATGGTTCGCACAGAAGAATCATATAAACATACCGTTGTTTGACCTTTGCATGGACTGCTCCGTGGACAACATAGTAATACATCTACATATATACTACGCTAGCCACCAAATGGTTTGTGGTGGAGGGCACTATTCTCGCCAAAGTCGTAATTCCCCCCCCCCCCCCCCCTCCCCTCCCCTGTCTGTTCCATTCGCAGATCTTGTTGGGGGAAAAACGACTGTCTGAAGGCCTCAGTACAAGCTCTAATTTCCCCTTATCTTTGAATGGTGATTATTGCGTGATTTGAAAGTTGGTGGTAATAATATATGCTTTACATCTTCGGCAAAGATTGGATTTTGGAATTTAGTGAGCAGCCCCTTCTGTTTAGCCTGTTGTCTATCTGCAAGTGTGTCCCACTTAAAGCTTTTTTATGAGATTTGTAACACTTTCACATTGGCTAAATGTACCAGTCATGAATCTAGCTGCTCTTCTTTGGACCTTTTCAATCTCTTGAATCAGACCCAACTGCCAAGGGTCCCATACAGACGAACAATACTCTAAGACTGGATGAACTAAAGTATTGTAAGCAATTTCCTTTGTTAAAGGACTGCATCACTTCAGGATTCTACCAATAAACTGCAATCTAGAGTTCATCTTATCCGTTACTTGTGTAATCTGATTGTTCCATTTGAGATCATTTCAAATAGTCACACCCAGATACTTGACAGATGTTACCGCTTCCAAAGACTGGCCATTTATTTTGTACTCGTACATTACTGGGGATTTTCGCTTTGTTATACACAGTAGGTTACACTTACTAATACTGAGAGATAACTGTCAGTCATTACACCACACATTTATTTTGTGCAAATCCTCGTTGATTTGTTCACAACTTTCGTGTGACAGGACTTTCCTGTAGACTACAGCATCATCGGCAAACAATCTAATGCTGCTGTCAGTACCATCAACCAGATCATTTATGTAAATTGTAAAAAGGAGCAGACCTATTATGCTGCGCTGGGGCACTCCTGATGTAATAGGCATCCATGGTATAGAAAACAACTGAAGGAGTTGAAAACAAAGAAATTGCCAGGTCCGGGTGGAATCCGAATTTGACTTTACAAAGAATACTCTAGAGCATTGTCCCCTTACGTAGCTTGCATTTACCACAAATCTGCCACCCACTCCAAAGTTCCAAGCAACAGTAAAAGCACAGGTGACTCCTGTATATAAGAAGGGTGAATGAATGAACCTGCAAATTTACAGACCAATATCCGTAACATCAGTTTCATGCAGAGCTCATGAACATATTCTGAATTTGAAATAATAAATTTCTTTGACACCGAAAAGCTTATGTACACGAATCAGAATAGTTTTAGAAAGCATTGCTCATGAAAAACTCAGCTTGCTCTTTTATATAGGATATACTGTGAACTATTGATGAAGGGCAACAAGCAGATTCCATATTTCTAGATTTCCAAGAAGCATTTGACACGGTGCCCAACTGCAGACTGTTAATGAAGCTATGAACATATGTAGTAGGTTCCAGATATGGGGGTTGGTGGAAGACTTCTTAAATAACAGAATCCAGTACATTGTCCTCGACAGTGAATGTTCATCAGAGACAAGTGTATCATCAGGAGTGGCCCAGGGAAGTGTAATAGTGTTATGATCTGGCAGATGGAATGGGCAGCAGTCTGCATTTTGTTTTCTAATGACACTTTGGTGTACAGGAAGGTATCAGAGGTGAGTGATTGTAGGACAGGGTGTGTACGACCCAGGACAACCGTTTATTGCTCTCACGTTAAACGATAACAAAATGGATTTTTGTGGCTGGGAGCTATCAAATGAATTAAAATACGTTCGCATAATTACGGCAGGCTGAAATATGTTTATAGCTCCACATTTTATTTCCACCTTTGACAGTCAAGCATTAACTGCCTTACAGAACAATGAAGTTATTTTTACTGGTTTGCTAAAGAGATTTGACTTTCATTAATCCTTTCAACTGAGGCAGTCAATTTATTTGAAACAAAGTGTTTAATTTCACACTATTGGCTAGTTTCAACTGTTCGCTGCATTTCAAGTGCAAGTATGGCATTATGCTATAATAAAGAACCAAACATGAGTACTGGTACACCAAGAAAATTTACATATGGATGTTCATTTTAAGTTGAATTATGCACTTTAGTATGGTTCTCGAATCCTGATGTTCTTGAAGTATCCTTTGATGTCTTGTTTGTTTTATGACAGAATGTAAGATCTTATAATGTTTTACACGTACGAACATATGGGCTTCCTGCATCATCGTAGCTGCGCAAGCAAGGTGACACCAGTCATCTGGTGCTTTCTTGCAACTGCTGAAACGAACGTATTTCCGACAGGTCGCGGGAAAATATTGCAAATGGTGGTTTGAAAAGCGTTACATTCAAAGCAGATTTCCTTTTACGCAAGATGAATTATGTGCGAGAATGTGCGATGAATTTCTTAAATCACAAAGTGTTTGGCTCTCATTTAAAAATAAACTCTTTGAGGGTGACCATTTAGAAGTATTTCGAGCCCAGAAGATGAGACATTTGCATTGTTATTAAAAATTTTACTGGAACGTGTGTGTGTATCTTGAGTGCAACACGCACAAAAAAGATCAACATTATATGTGGAAGCTTAGCTTCTCTTCCAACTTATTAATCTTAGAGACCAATATTGTATGTGAATGCTATGTACATTAATTTAAGCCATTAACTTTTCATATTTGTGTATTCGTGCTACTTAAGAGTTATCTTGCTATTGGCTGACTACATCACGCGTCCTATTGCTGTCATCAGCTGGAGAGATCACGTGAATGAGCTATGATGCTTACAAAAGCGCATCGCAATCTCATTTTCAATGCTTCAGAAAGTGACATGCGTTATTTGGTGGAATTCAAATTTATACCTTCGTAATACGAAAATATGCAGTGTACACGTTGCTGCACGTCAAATGTCTTTCAAAACGTGCTTATCCCCCGAGTTTTGTTTTCAAAAGTGCAAGGAAATTCTACGCCGGTATATAAAACCATAAGCATTCAAAGGATTGATGACTTTTACAGTGCCGAGAAAGAGTATACTGCCACTTTACTCGGAAAAAGTGTATTTTCATCGGGGAGAAAGTATATTTTTAACTAGGAAATCCGGGAATTTTTTTTCCTTGTCCACGTTTACAAACTGTGGGAGGATACAAGATGAGTGTGACAAAATTTGTAGTTGATGCGATGAATTGCAGCTAACTTTAAGTGTAGAAAACTGTAATTTAATGCAGATGAGTAGGAAAAACAAATCCATAATATTTGAATACAGCATTATTAGTGTCCTGCTTCACACAGTCACATCATTTATTTGGGCATAAAGTTGCAAAGTGATATGAAATGGAATTAGCATGTGGGAATTGTCATAGGGAAGGTGAGCATTCGACTTCATTGTATTGGCAGAATAGGAAAATGTAGTTCAACTGTAAAGGAGACCGCATATAGGACCCTAGTGCGACCTAATCTTGAGTACTGCTAAGAGTGTTTAGGATCTGCACCAGCTTGGATTGAAGGAAGATGTTGAAGCTATTAAGGTGAGCTTCTAGACTTGTTACCAGTAGGTTTGAGCACCACCCAAGTGTTACGGAGTTGCTTCAGGAACTCAATGGGATTTACTTCAGGAACTCAAATGGTAATTGCTAGAGAAAGTGACATTCTTTTCGAGGAACACTACTGAGAAAATTCAGAGAACTGACATTTATAGCGGACTGTAGAATGATTCTATTACTACTAACATACATCTCATGTAAGGACCATGAAGATAAAATATGAGAAATTAGGACCCATATGGAGACATACAGATACTCGTTCCTCCCGTGCTCTGTTTGTGAGTGGAACAGGGAAGGAGATGATTAGTAGTGGTACAAGATACTCTGTACCATGCACCGTGTAGTGGCTTACAAAGTATGTATGTAGATGTAGATGGTTGCACAGTGTTCGTACCAGGATTGGCAGAGGACATCCAGAAAGTTCAAAGACGGGCAGCTTATTGTGTATTATCACAAAATAGGGGAGAGTGAGTCATGGATATGACACGCAAATTAGGTGGCAGTCGTTAAAACAAAGACTTTTGTTGCAGTGAGGTCTTTCCACAAAATTTCAATAACTTACTTTCTCCTCCAGATGCAAAAATATTTTATTGACTCATAGCAACATAGGGAGAAATGACCATTATAATAAAACGAGAAATGAGCATTTGCTCAGAAAGATTTAGGTTTTTATTTTTGACACTGACTGTTCAGGAATGGAACAGCTGAGAAGTAGTCCGAAAGTGGTTTTATAAACTCAATGCCAAACAAATAAAGAGTGAATTGCAGAGTATCATGCAGTACACCATGCAGGCAATGGAGTGGCAACAGATCCATATTGTTGTTATTGTTTTTGTGGTCTTCAGTCCTGAGACTGGTTTGATGCAGCTATCCATGCTACTCTATCCTGTGCAAGCTTCTTCATCTCACAGTACCTACTGCAACATACATCCTTCTGAATCTGCTTAGTGTAGTCATCTCTTGGTCTCCCTCTACGATTTTTACCCTCTACGCTGCCCTCCAATACTAAATTGGTGATCCCTTGATGCCTCAGAACATGTCCTACCAACCGATCTCTTCTTCTGGTCAAGTTGTGTCACAAACTTCTCTTCTCCCCAATCCTATTCAATACTTCCTCATTAGTTATGTGCTCTACCCATCTAATATTCAGCATTCTTCTGTAGCACCACATTTTGAAAGCTTCTTTTCTCTTCTTGTCCAAACTATTTATCGTCCATGTTTCACTTCCATACATGGCTACACGCCATACAAATGCTTTCAGAAACGACTTCCTGACACTTAAATCTATACTGGATGTTAACAAATTTCTCTTCTTCAGAAACGCTTTCCTGGCCATTGCCAGTCTACATTTTATATCCTCTCTACTTCGACCATCATCAGTTATTTTGCTCCCCAAATAGCAAAACTCTTTTACTACTTTAAGTGTTTCATTTCCTAATCTAATTCCCTCAGCATCACCCGACTTAATTCGACTACATTCCATTATCCTTGCTTTACTTTTGTTGATGTTCATCTTATACCCTCCTTTCAAGACACTGTCCATTCCGTGCTGCTCTTCCAAGTCCTTTGCTGTCTGACAGAATTACAATGTCATCGGCGAACCTCAAAGTTTTTATTTCTTCTCCATGGATTTTACTACTAGAAATTTTTGTTTTGTTTCCTTTACTGCTTGCTCAATATACAGATCGAATAACATTGGAGATAGGCTACAACCCTGTCTCACTCCCTTCCCAACCACTGATTCCCTTTCATGCTCCTCATCTTTTTATAACTGCCATCTGGTTGCTGAACAAATTGTAAATAGCCTTTCGCTCCCTGTATTTTACCCCTGACACCTTCAGAATTTGATAGAGAGTATTCCAGTCAACATTGTCAAAAGCTTTCTCTAAGTCTACAAATGCTAGAAATGTAGGTTTGCCCTTCCTTAATCTAGCTTCTAAGATAAGTCGTAGGGCCAATATTGCCTCATGTGTTCCAACATTTCAACGGAATCCAAAGTGATCTTCCCTGAGGCCGGCTTCTACTAGTTTTTCCATTCGTCTGTAAAGAATTCGTGTTAGTATTTTGCAGCTGTGACTTATTAAACTGATAGTTCGGTAATTTTCACATCTGTCAAAACCAGCTTTCTTTGGGATTAAAATTATTATAGTCTTCTTGAAGTCTGAAGGTATTTCCCCTGTTTCATACATCTTGCTCACCAGATGGTAGAATTTTGTCAGGACTGGCTCTCCCAAGGCTGTCAGTAGTTCCAATGGAATGTTGTCTACTCCGGGGGCCTTGTTTCGACTCAGATCTTTCAGTGCTCTGTCAAACTCTTCACGCAGTATCTTATCTCTCATTTCATATTCATCCTCTTCAATTTCCGTAATATTGTCCTCAAGTACATCGTCCTTGTATAGACCCTCTATATACTCCCTCCACCTTTCTGCTTTCCCTTCTTTGGTTAGAACTGGGTTTCCTTCTGAGCTCTTGATGTTCATACAAGTGGTTCTCCTTTCTCCAAAGGTCTCTTTAATTTTCCTGTAGGCACTATCTATCTTACCTCTAGTGAGATAAGCCTCTACATCCTTACATGTGTCCTCTAGCCATCCCTCCTTAGCCATTTTGCACTTCCTGTCGATCTCATTTTTGAGACGTTTGTATTCCTTTTTGCCTGCTTCATTTACTGCATTTTTATATTTTCTCCTTTCATCAATTAAATTCAATATTTCTTCTCTTACCCAAGGATTTCTACTAGCTCTCGTCTTTTTACCTACTCGATCCTCTGCTGCCTTCACTACTTCATCCCTCATATAGGTCCATGTAGTCGAAGCTAATAAGTCACCCACCTTCGACATGTAGACAATTACGTTAATTTTAAATTGCTTACATACAAGCAGTTCAATAAAGCAAATTTTATGTATCAGTATTGATTCTTGTGTCACTTAAACAAGGACGGTAATGGCTCTGTGGTTTACATGGATGTCTCCATGCAAGGAGTCTTACTTGAATGTTCAATTGTTGTGTCTACATTACGACCTAAGGATTTGTCTACCAGCAGCATTTAGTGTCTTAATGCCAACTTCTACATCTACATCCATACTCCGCAAGCCACCTGACTGTATGTGGCGGAGGGTGTCCTGAGTACCTCTATCGGTTCTCCCTTCTCTTCCAGTCTCGTATTGTTCATGGAATGAAAGATTGTCGGTATGCTTCTGTGTGGGATCTAATCTCTCTGATTTTATCCTCATGGTCTCTTTGCGAGATATACATAGGAGAGAGCAATATACTGCTTGACTCGTCGGTGAAGGTATGTTCTCGAAACTTTAACAAAAGCCCGTACCGAGCTACTGAGCATCTCTCCTGCAGAGTCTTCCAGTGGAGTTTACCTATCATCTCCGTAACGCTTTCGCGAGTACTAAATGATCCTGTAATAAAGCGTGGTGCTCTCCGTTGGATCTTCTCTATCTCTTCTATCAACCCTATCTCGTACGGACCCCACACTGTTGAGGAGAATTCAAGCAGTGGGCAAACAAGCGTACTGTAACCTATTTCCTTTGTTTTCAGATTGCTTTTCCTTAGGATTCTTCCAACGAATCTCAGTCTGGCATCTGCTTTACCGACAATCAACTTTATATGATCATTCCATTTTAAATCACCCCTAATGCGTACTCCCAGATAATTTATGGAATTAACTGCTTCCAGTTGCTGACCTGCTATATTGTAGCTAAATGATAAGGGATCTTTCTTTCTATGTATTCGCAGCACATTACACTTGTCTACATTGAGATTTAATTGCCATTCCCTGCACCATGCGTCAATTCGCTGCAGATCCTCCTGCATTTCAGTACAATTTTCCATTGTTACAACCTCTCGATACACCACAGCATCATCCGCAAAAAGCCTCAGAGAACTTCCGATGTCATCCACAAGGTCATTTATGTATATTGTGAATAGCAATGGTCCTACGACACTTCCCTGCGACACACCTGAAATCACTCTTACTTCGGAAGACTTCTCTCCATTGAGAATGACATGCTGCGTTCTGTTACCTAGGAACTCTTCAATCCAATCACACAATTGGTCTGATAGTCCATATGCTCTTACTTTGTTACCACTGTGGGGAACTGTATCGAACACCTTGCCGAAATCAAGAAACACGGCATCTACCTGTGAACCCGTGTCTATGGCCCTCTGAGTCTTGTGGACGAATAGTGTGAGCTGGGTTTCACACGAAACCCATGCTGATTCCTACAGAGTAGATTTCTAGTCTCCAGAAAAGTCATTATACTCGAACATAATACGTGTTCCAAAATTCTACAACTGATCGACGTTAGAGATATAGGTCTATAGTTCTGCACATCTGTTCGACGTCCCGTCTTGAAAACGGGGATGACCTGTACCCTTTTCCAATCCTTTGGAACGTTACGCTCTTCTAGAGACCTATGGTACACCGCTGCAAGAAGGGGGGCAAGTTCCTTCGCGTACTCTGTGTAGAACTTATATGTAGTTTTGATTGCTCTCAACCAGATGAAATGTGCCCACATAAAGACTTGGGTCATCTTCTTTAATGTGCAGAGTGCCCTGCAGAACATTCAGGATACCTTGTTTCCTCTGCAGAAACAGGATGAATGAGTCATTTAGTCAGTTACTGGGGCACATCGGAATTCAAAGTAACTAGATCACAGATGCAGCTGCCAAACATTTTAGTGATGAAAATTGAATAGCGTCATCTGAGATCCCCTGAGTTCAGTTACATCATTTTTAAGGATGGTAATTGTGGGTATGCCAGATAGTGTGGCTGAAAATCAGTGAGAATAATCTTAAGATGGTAAAATTGACCACCTCCCTATGGTATAGTTACATCCAGTCACACAAACACAGAGTATTTTAGTGTTCCTTCTCTTAACCCGTTTTTGCCTGTGGCTGTAGACTCTCCAGTATGTCACGAATGTGCCAATATTGTTACGTAAGTGCCAATATTATAATAGTGTGCCTTCTTTTAAGTGGATGTTGGTACTGTGTGTAATGGAACAACAGAGTGGCAGATCGGTACTAGCTGGGACCATCATTTCAGTCCCAGAATGGTGGGTGTGGAATAACAATTGGGGATATTCCAATCCTGCAGTGATCAGAGTGCTCACTTGATGATGACAATCTTTATTTAAGCACAGCTTCCATATGAGAGGCCAATGTCTCTGCCCAGGAACCGGGTGGCCAATATGGACACCAAGGTAGTGTCGTGCTGAAACACGGCCAGTAGCATGTGTGGGCTCGCCGGTCTGAGACAGCTGTCCACTTCGTGGCGGTGTAGAGACCTTTATGTTACCAGCAGAAGTTGGAAGTCCCAGGAAAAGTGCTTCTGATGGCTGAGTTGGAGACATTTGTGCATATCGTGCCTGGGTGTGTTGTGACAAGAGCCTGCTTCCAGTCACATAGACTGCTGCGGAGCCACTACATTGTGCAACAGTGTGAAGGAAGCCACCCACTGCTACACTGCAGAATGATGTGCTATCATTATTTTAGCAGCCAGCTGGTTGCTGAGTCATGCCTGTGGCTGACACTGCATGACTGCATTCCTCCTTGGGAAAATTCAGTTCTCCAAATTTCAGGCTTTAGCTGCTCCTGTGAACTACTGAAACAGCATGATATTGCTATGTCTACATTTATCCTCTACACCTGTGATTCTCTCTCTCACACACATTTGTATTTGTATTTGCATTTTCATAGGTTCTTGTTCTTCTTTCCTGCACACTCTACTACGCAGGGCATAACACAACCAACCTCCTCGCCCCCATCCTGCCTCGGGCTCACCACTCTGTTTCCCTGCTGTGCTGCCTGTCCGTCCTCGTGCTATTCTTTTTTCCCTCCCTTGGAGAACATGCCTAGCATATTTTTGGGCATGTGTTCTGAAGTTTTAGTAGCCTGACATCATAACAGTCTTCCACTGTGTTTTCTTTCTCCATTCTACATCTCCTGTGCTTCCTGTGTGTTGGCGTTTGAGGTTCCTCTTCATATCTTCTTCCTCCACGTGTGCTCCTGAAGGCTGATCCATGCATCTGATGTGTAACAGGTGACTGGGTTGTGCATAATTCCCAGCTACAAGTTGACAGGTAGGGTTCACACGTTATCCCTAGTACATCCCAGGTGCAGGGAGGGTTGATTGCCTGAGCTGTTACATTCCCAAACTGCCAATTGGTCCCTCTGTCGGGAGTTCGGGAGGTGTGAGCTTGAGGTGTGAACAATCACATAAGGTGGGTGAGCCCCACCTGTGAGAAGAAGCACGTCATCAGAGATGCTGGCAATGGTGGGGATTTTTTCCCAATGAGCCAATCACCATCTTAGTATATGTGTATTAAATGTAAACAGAATGAAACTAAAAATTCAGACTCTCCCAGCTGCACCGCAGTTCCTAATGGTATCACATACTAAAGGAGGTCAATCTTTTGCTACGGTTAATCCATTTATAATTCAGAAAGGTGATGATGCAATTGCTGGCCCTGTAAAATCCTGCTATCATTTATGTAATGACACTTTGCTTTTGGAGACCAATTGTGATTTTCAAGCCCATCAACTGCGTGCAGCTTCACTCCTCCATGGCTATGCTGTTCATGTTGAGAGGTCCATAGAACGCAGAATTCTTCATGTTGTATTATTTATGCTAGGCTGCTTTATGGCCTGACTGAGGGAGAAATCCTGATCAGGGCATCACTGCAGTCCATTGGGTAGCGAAAAAGGTTTATGCAACCTTAGTGTCAACACACAGTCTTTTTCTCACATTTCATTGAGTAGTGCTTCCATCTGAGATTAAAGCAGACTATGAAGTCATCACAGTCCAACTGCACATTCCAAACCTGATGCGCTGCTATCAGTGTCAACATTACCACCACACTCAAATGTCCTGTCGAAACACAGCCAAATGTGTTACTCGTGGTAGAGATACTCATGAGGGCGATTGCCCACTGCCTCCTGTCCGCTGTATCAGTTGCAGTGGTGACCATGCAGCCTCATCTTGAGGATGACCCATGTATGTCGATGGGCAGTTTTACTCCAGCTATGCAACAGGCCACCAAATCTTCACCTCTGGGGGTGAAATCACCTGCTACAGGACCAGCAGGTTGGAAAGAACAGAGGGAATACTCTTGCGAAGACTTTGTACATCCCTCCAAACAACAAACATTTGAATCTTCCTCTGCCAATTGCAAAGTAAGAAGACATACAAAGGCAAACATCCCTCTCCTTTGCTGACTAAGAGATCCTCTTCCTCTGTGTCGCCATGTGATACCCTCACCTGGCTGACCTCCATTTCACTGGTATACACCGGCCATCATTTTTCTGTCCTGAAATCCATTGCCAACCCAGTGAGAATGCCGATGCCTCTGTAGATCTCATGGAACAGGCTTGTACAGCCTCTGTGCCCTATGGCACTGAATCTTCGAAGTCTGCCACTTTTCAGCCACCGAGTTGACAATCCTTTATTTTTTCCCTTCTCTCCTTTCCCCATCGTGACCCTCCTCCATTGGAATGTTTGTGGCATTAGATCCAACAAGAAGGAATTACAGCTGCTTTTGGAATCACAGAGACTTGTTTTCTGCCCCCAGGAAACAAAACTGTGTCCTTGTGATTGCTTTGACCTCTCACATTTCTTTCTGGTCTGCTTAAAATCATCTCATGGGGGGTCATGCTGCCCATCTGGATGTCATTCATAGTGAAACCATCTCACTGAACACCTGGCTGCAAGCTGTTGCTTTCCACATTTTCCTTCCTCACTTCGCCTTTTGTCTTTGTAATGTTTACATCCCACTACCATTCAGTGTCACTAGGGCAGAATCTCTTCCAGAATCTGCCCGAGAGGTGCCCTCTTGGCTGACCTTCTCAATCAGCTGAACTTCATCTGCCTTAATACTGGAGCACCCTTCCTCCTTTCAGATTCCACGCCCACCTACTCCTATTTGGACACCTTGTTCTGCACTGCCCAGCTTGTCAATGCCTCGAGTGGTCTGTTCTCTCTGACATGTACTTGAGCAAGGATTTCCCATGTGCTATCCATTTTCAGACTCCTAACACACTGACGTGTAAACCCAACTGTCAGCTTTCTAAGACTGACTGGAAGCTTTATCCCTCCCTGGTGATCTTTACCAAACAACATTTCCCCAGTCATGATGACTAGGTAGGAAACCTTACAAATGTTACCCTTACCACCACAGAATGTTCCATTCTCCGCACTTCAGCTTTACAGTGCTGTGTACTGGCCCCTTGGTGGACTGAGGCATGCTGCGATGCAATTTGCACATGGAGATGTACACTCTTGTGTTTTTAACTTTCATTCTACAATGGTGAACTGTATTCATTACAAACAGTTGCATGCAAAGTGTCATTGCATTCTTTGGGATAGTAGAAAAGCTAGTTCTTTTAGCAGTCCCCCTCCCCATCTTCCGTCATGTGGGCCAACCTCTGATGGCTGTCGGGACCAAGGCACATTTCCCAATTACCGGCCTGACCATAGCGGACAACGTCATTGTTGCAAAGCGATTTAGAAAAGATTGCTGTATGGTGTGTCAGGTGGCAGTTGACGCTAAATAACGAAAAGTGTGAGATGATCCACATGAGTTCCAAAAGAAATCCGTTGGAATTCGATTACTCGATAAATAGTACAATTCTCAAGGCTGTCAATTCAACTAAGTACCTGGGTGTTAAAATTACGAATAACTTCAGTTGGAAGGACCACATAGATAATATTGTCGGGAAGACGAGCCAAAGGTTGCGTTTCATTGGCAGGACACTTAGAAGATGCAACAAGTCCACTAAAGAGACAGCTTACACTACACTCGTTCGTCCTCTGTTAGAATATTGCTGCGCGGTGTGGGATCCTTACCAGGTGGGATTGACGGAGGACATCGAAAGGGTGCAAAAAAGGGCAGCTCGTTTTGTATTATCACTTATTAGGACATAGAGTGTGGCAGATATGATACGCGAGTTGGGATGGAAGTCATTAAAGCAAAGACGTTTTTCGTCGCGGCGAGATCTATTTACGAAATTTCAGTTACCAACTTTCTCTTCCGAATGCAAAAATATTTTGTTGAGCCCAACCTACATAGGTAGGAATGATGATCAAAATAAAATAAGAGAAATCAGAGCTCGAACAGAAAGGTTTAGGTGTTCATTTTTCCCGCTCGCTGTTTGGGAGTGGAATAGTAGAGAGATAGTATGATTGTGGTTTGATGAACCCTCTGCCAAGCACTTAAATGTGAATTGCAGAGTAGTCATGTAGATGTAGATGTAGATTGTGGACCCCATTGCTATATCCAACAACTTAGGCCACTGTTTTGCGAAGATTTCAAGCTCTAACCACTGTCACCCTGCCTTCCTCCGCCAGACACGAGTGAAGAAGGCTCCGGTGGTAGCCTTGTCCTCTCAGAATCGTGAATGCTACAATGCTACCTTCACTATGAGGGAGCTAGATCATGCTCTTCCTGCATTCCAATCTTCCGCCCCAGGGCCGAACGATGTTCACATTCAGATGTTGCAGCACCTTTATCATGCGGGAGGGCAAGCACGTTCTCCTTTAAATGTACAATCACATTTGGGCAGATGGCACACCAGATGCTGGTGTGAAGCCACTGTCATACCCATACCCATACCCATACCTGAGACCAGTAAGGACGAACACCTACCTTCTACAGCCACATTTCTCTCACCAGCTGTGTTTTTCAAGGTGATGGAACATATGATTCACGCCCTTGTGGTATGGTGGTTTGAGTCTCGCAATGTACTAATCACAGCACAATGTGGATTCTGTGTGCGTCATTCTGCAGCTGACTATCTCGTCACTTTGTCGGCCCATGTCATGAACATTTTTTTGTGGAAATACTAGACTGTGGCTATGTTTTTTGATTTGGAGAAATCTTACAAAACCCCTTCCGGAGGACTGGTATCCTCCGTACACTCTACATGCTGGGCTTCTGATGCTGCCTGCCTCATTTAATTCAGGAATTTTTAAAAGACAGTTTTCAAGGACCGTGTGGGTTCTGCCTTGTTGGACACTTTCATCCAGGAAAACGGGATGCCTCAGGGCTGTGTTCGGAGTGTCGTCCGCTTTCCTGTAGCAATTAACCCTGTTATAGCCTGTCTCCCTCCAGGCATATCTGACTCCCTTTTTTTGTCAAAAATTTTGCTGTTTCCCATGGACTTGGCTCCTTGAGTGGTGTCGTCAGCAATATCTCTATCATCTTTACTCTTGGAGCATCGACAGTGGCTTTCACTTTTCTACTGACAAAATAATTTTTATGAATTTCTGCTGGTGCAATGGTTTTCTTCCACTGTCTTTCCATCTTGGGCCTGTTGTTCTTCCAATCACTGAAACTAATAAATTGCCAGGGCTCATGTTGATAGGAAACTTTCTTGGCCTACCCATGTGTCTTACCTGGCCGCGTGCTTTACCAGGTCCCTCAGTGTCCTGCGCATTCTAAGTGGTACTTTTTGGGGATTGGATAGGACCACCCTCCTCTGTTTGCTCCAATCCATTGTCCATTTCAAATTAGGCTATGCATCTACATGTCTATTTATCTTATGCCCGGTTGAGAGTCTCTATGCAGAAGCTGCTGAAATACCACTGTCGTACTGGCATGATATTCTACTCAAGAGATACACATGCCGTTTGTCTGCCATGCCCAGCCACCCATCCTACGCCCCTTTTCCAGTGACTCCCTTGACTGCCAGCATGGTGCGTGCCCTTCTTTTCTATTACCTCCTGGAGATTGCTTTCTGTTACTCTCGGAGCTTAACTTCACACTAGCTGCTACGTTCCGGATGGGTGTGGACCGTTCATTGCCCGCACTTCATGCGGCAGCACATGTTATTGTAGGACTTAATTTGCTTCCCAAGAATACTACTCCAGATTCCATCTATAGCTGTCCCCCCTAGGGGGCCGCCGCTCTTTGGTGGGTTCGTGCTTGGCTAGCACTGGGCCCCAGCCTGTTCACCATGTTTTCCCTTCTGTGCTGCATGCCTCACTTCTTGCTATTCTTTCCCCCCCCCCCCCCCCCCCCCCCATGGGGAACATGCCTGGGGTGTTATCAGGAATGTTCCGCATTGTCTGTCGCTGACATACGAAGAGTCTCACCACTGTTTTCTATTCCCTTCTCCTTTCCTTGCCTCCATTCTCCTCTCATTCCTCAACTTTGGCGTTTGAGGTTCCTGTTTTTCTTCTTCCTCCCTGTGCGCTCCTGAAGGCTGGCCCACATGAGTGATGCATAACAGGTGAGTGGGTAACATGTAATCCGCAACCCTGGGTTGACAGGTAAGGTTCACACGTACCACCTGGTACATGTCAGGCCCAGGGAAGGGAGATTGCCTGAGCTGCAAATTGCCAATTGGTCCCTCTGTCAGGTGTTCAGGAGGTGTGATCTGAGGTGGGAACAATCACCTAAAGCAGGTGCGCCCCCTTGTGAAGTGCCCCCCCTGTTGGAAGGAGTGCGCCATTGGAGATGTTAGTAATCATGGGGGATTTTCCCACACTGAGCTGATGATCTTCATAATCAACATCTATGAAATGTAAACAGAATGAGGCTGACATTCAAAAACCCTTCCAACTGCACCACGGTTCCTCATGGTCTCGCATACTGAAGACGGTCAGTCCATCGCTATGGTAAACCTGTTTATTATTCAGAAAGGTGGTGATGTAATTGCTGGTCCTGTGAAATCCTGCTCTTGTTTACAGAATGGCACTTTGCTTTTAGAGACTATATCTGATTCTCAAGCATAACTGCTTGCTCCCCTCGTTTCTCTATGTCTACCCTGTTTGTGTTGAGGCCCACAGAACTCTGAATTCTTCCCATGGTGTTATTTACACAAGGCTGCTCGACGGTCTGACCAATGGCAAAATCCAATCTTACCTCTGTGATCAGGGTGTCATTGCCGTTCATTGGGTAATGAAAAAGGTAGATTCTTCCTTAGTGCCCACCTGTACTCTTTTTCTCACCGTTGAAGTGGTGCTTCCGTCCAAGCTCAAAGCAGGCTTTGAAATTATCACAATCAGACCGTACATTCCGAACCCGATTTGCTGCTACCAGTGTCATCCTTTCAACCACACTAGAACATCATGTCGACATCTAGCCAAATGTGTAACCTGTGCTAGGGATGTGTACGAGGGTGATTGTCCACCTCCTTCTCTCCGCTGTATCAACTGCAACAGCGGTCATGCTGCCACCTGTCGAGATTGTCCCGTGTATCTTGATGCGCGGGCTGTCCAGGAGATCTGGGTGAAGGAAAAAGTGCCTTACCCAGTCGCTCACAAGTTATGGGCTAGTTGCAAACCCTGTGTTCTTCTGTCTGGCACCTATAATTCTTGTTACCTCTCGCTCCATGAAGGACATGGCCATGCAGATGTGTGACCTCAAATTCAGCCCTGAAGTTGTGAAATCGCCTAGTGTCACGGTAGCATCTGTGCAACAAGCCATCAAACTCTCGATTCACGGGGTGAAGCCACTAACTGCATAACCAGTAGGCTGGAAAGGGCAGAAGGAGTACTCCCGTGAAAACTTGCTACATCCCTCCAGCCAAACACTTGAGTCTTCATCTACTAACCGGAAAGGATCGACGAAGTCCAACAAAGGCAAAGGGTCTTCTCCTTCGCTGACTTAAAGATCCTCTTCAACGGTGTGGCTGTGTGATATCTTAGCCCGGCCAGCCTCCGTGCCACCTGTGTGCACCACTAACTGTTGTTCTGTGTTCACAGACCAACAGCACAAGCAATCTGATTCTTCTGTGGGCCCCATGGAGAAGGATCCTCCTGCTTCTGTGCCCTGTGGCGGCAACTCTTCACAAGCTGTCACTTGGCGGCCGCCAAGGTGAGACCCTTTCATCTCTTCCTCCTCAGGACTCTCCTCCAATGAAAATTTCGTGGCCTTCGGTCCCACAAAGAGGATTTACGCCCACTTCTAGCATCGCAGTGTCCCCTTGTACTCTGCTTTCAGGGAGCAAAATTGTATCCCCACAACCGCTTTGAGCTTTAACATTCCTTCTCAGTGCATTTTGACCTTCCCCCTGAGGTCTGCATTCCATCTCATGGGGGTGTCGTGCTGCTCATGCGGGATGATGTTCATAATCAACCCATCTCCCTGACTACCCAAATTCAAGCTGTTGCCAGTCGCCTTTTCCTTCCTCACCTGACTTTTTCCCTCTGTACCATTTATGTCTCTCCGTCATTCGATGTCATGAGGGCAGACTTCCTTCAGCTTATTGGGCAGCTACCTACCTCATTTCTGCTACTCGGTGACTTAAATGCGCATCATCCCCTTTGGGGTTCTTCCAGAACCTTTCAGAGAGGTGCCCTCTTGGCTGATTATCCTAATCAACTCAACCTCTCTGCCTTAGCACTGGAGCACCCACATTTCTTTCAGTCTTTTCACGCACTTATTCCCATTTGGACCTATCCTTCTGCACTGCCCAGCTTGCCCGTCTTGAGTCGTCTGTTCTTTCTGACACCTACCCAAATGACCAATTCCCATGTACTATCCATTAGCTGAATCCTACTCCACCTGCATGGGGCTTACTAAGGCTAACTGGTGGCTTTACTCCTCCCTGGCGACCTTCGAAGATCAGGATTTCCCTAGTTGTAATGACCAGGTGAACCATCTCACAAATGGTATCCGTACTGCTGCAGAACATTCCATTCCTCGCTCTTCCTCTTTACCGCACCGTGTCCCAGTCCCTTGGTGGAGCCCCCAGGGGCTCAGCATTCACTTGTTAAGTACGGGCTTGGCAACCCTGGGGTCCTGAGCTGAGGACTGGTCAGCGCCGCTAGTCTCCTGTCACCATAACCCCCGGACATGCTTCAGCGACCACCGTAAGGCGCGGCGGTGAAATGTTGTGTGCTGCGGGGAATGGTAATCTTGGCTTGACCATCTGGATTGCGAGGAAGGCCAACCTCTATAAAAACCCCTCAATCCCTTCGGTGTGCTCCGCGCCTAGAAGATGCATGGCTGTTGGGGTGGAACAGTCGGAAGCGGGCAACCTCTGGGGCACCTGCCACACCCCAGTTGTATAAGGCTTACTCAGGCACGCGGGGCTCTGTCTGAGCGGACCTTTAGTTCCCTAGCTGCTCGTGGGACTGCAATGGACCCTTCAACCTCTACATTTCCCCCTACCAGTTCAAATGGCTCTGAGCACTATGCGACTTAACTTCTGAGGTCATCAGTCGCCTAGAACTTAGAACTTAAACCTAACTAACCTAAGGACATCACACACATCCATGCCAGAGGCAGGATTCGAACCTGCGACCGTAGCGGTCGCTCGGCTCCAGACTGTAGTGCCCAGAACCGCACGGCCACTCTGGCCGGCCCCCCTACCAGTGGCTTGGTCTGGGGGTTAGAATAGGCCCGAGGTATTCCTGCCTGTCGTAAGAGGCGACTAAAAGGAGTCCCTCCCCCTCAAGGGGTTAGTTAGCGCCTGCGTCTGGAGACGGCAGTTCCACAACCTACATTTGCGTTCATTTTGGTTTTTCACTTCTTCTGGTTTCTTCCTTCCTTTGGTTGGTTCCTTTCTTTGTTCTTCTCCATCTCACTGCCTTACTTACTCTTTCCCTTGCCTTCTTCTCCTTGCCGCCTCTGGTCTC
Source organism: Schistocerca gregaria (assembly GCF_023897955.1). NCBI lineage: Eukaryota > Metazoa > Arthropoda > Insecta > Orthoptera > Acrididae > Schistocerca > Schistocerca gregaria. The sequence continues at coordinate 83,096,310 of NC_064931.1, forward strand.
TGCCTCGGCGTTTGAGACAGTCTGTCCTTTCTTTCCCTCTCTCCTTTCTTTTTCTTCCTTCTTCCCTGTGTGTGCCTGAAGGCGGACCCACGCGTAGCCAGTGACGGGGTAACGCGTAATTCCCCGCCCTGGGTAGACAAGTAAGACACGCACGTACCCCCTGGTAAAGGCCAGGCCCAGGGAGGGGTGATTGCCTGAGCTGACACCTTCCGACCATGGCGACTGGTCCCTCCGTCCGTTTCTCGGGGGGTGTGACCTGAGGTGTGAACAATCACCTAAGGTGGGAGTGCCCTCTGAGAGGGTCCCCACAAGGAAGGAGCATGCCATCGGAGACACTGGCAATCATGGGGGATTCCTCCGCAATGGATTTCTCTTCTTCTCTCTCGACTTCTGCCCACAAACTGAAACTTGATGAGCCACCAGTGACAAAAGTACTACCACCTGCCCCACAGTTCCTCGTAGTTTCTCGATCTGAGGACGGAAAGGATTTTTCCTCTGTCAACCCTTTCGTTATCCAGAAGGGCGTAGATGCCATAGCCGGATCGGTCAAGTCTTGTACCAGGTTGCGTAACGGTACCTTGTTACTAGAAACTGAGAGCGCCTTTCAGGCACAAAAACTGCTTCGGGCCACACTCCTGTACACGTTCCCTGTGCGGGTGGAAGCTCACCGCACTTTAAATTCGTCTCGTGGTGTGGTATATACTAGATCACTCAACAGATTGACTGACGAGGAGATTCAGTCTTTCCTCGCTGAGCAGGGCGTGACAGCTGTCCATAGGGTCATGAAAAAGGTCGACCCATGACCTTGTACAGACCCGGACACTTTTATTGACCTTTGATAGTGTTCAGCTGCCGTCGCGCATCAGAGCGGGCTACGAGGGCTTCTGTTCGCCCCTATGTCCCGACACCTACGCGCTGCTACCAGTGTCAGCGTTTTAATCACACTCGCCAGTCTTGTTCCAATGCGGCTAAATGTGTCACTTGTGGCAGGGATGCCCATGAGGGTGACTGTCCACCTCCATCTCCTCGTTGTGTGAACTGTCACGGTGACCATGCAGCGTCCTCCCGCGACTGTCCCATCTACAAGGAAGAACGCTGTATCCAAAAAATTCGGGTCAAAGAGAAAGTGTCCACCTCGGCTGCTTGCAAGCTATTTGCTAGTAGGAAGCCCACGCTGCTCCCAGCGAGGAAATACAGTACTGTCCTCGCCTCTCCTCGGACTACCAGGGATGTGGCGACGCAGACATGCGATCCGACCTTCAGCACTACGGTCATCCGTTCGGCCAGTGCTAAGATCTCCCAGTCGACGTTTCCTCTTCCTCCCGTCACCCCTCCGACACAAGCACTTTTATCAACTTCTGCCAGGACGAAGACCCAGAAGTCAGATGCACGGGCCTTCAAGAAGGAACCGTCTCGTGCAGACCTTCTATGTATCTCGAACTCTCAGCCATCGAGCAATACTTCCACAAAACGACCTTCCAAGAAGGCTCATAGGAAGCACAGTTCTCCTTCCCTGCCACGGCGCATTTCTTCTCCTGCACCACCCAGCGGTTGCCACCCCAGGCCGTCATCCGTTTCGCCTGGCTGCACTGCTGGTAGCCGAACATCTGCGCGTTCACCAGCGGAGGAAGCTTCCCCTCCCAGCCATCTTAACAAGATGGCCGATGAACCTATAGAACAAATGGACGATGACTGTCCGCCTACTGCTAGCAGCGGCAGTGCTCGCTCGAAGCCGGGCCCTCAGCGGCCTTCGAGATGACCCCTTCTTGCATCTTCTTCTTCTCACGATGGCACTTATTCACTGGAATATTCGCAGCATTCGCTCCAACCAAGAGGACTTGAAATTCCTGCTCCGCTTGCACCGTCCGCTCGTCATAGCTCCCCAGGAAACGAAGCTACGCCCATGCGATCAAATTGCTTTGGCACACTACACCTCTGTGCGTTTTGACCTACCCCCTGTGGCAGGTATTCCGGCTCATGGAGGGGTTATGTTGCTGGTCCGGGATGATATCTACTATGATCCCATCACATTGCACAATGGCCTGCAGGCAGTTGCCGTCCGCATTACTCTCCCCATTTTTACATTTTCCATTTGTACCGTTTACACTCCATCGTCGTTTGTCATTACCAGGGCAGACATTATGCAAATTATTGCTCAGGTACCTGCACCATTTTTGTTAACTGGAGACTTCAATGCTCACCATCCTCTTTGGGGCTCTCCAGCATCCTGTCCGAGGGGCTCCCTGTTAGCAGACTATGCACTTTCTGATACATATTCGAGCAACCACTTCCCGTGTGTTATCCATCTCCTGCATCATACCCCCTCTCCGTGCTCAACTAGTTGGAACATCTCCAAAGCAGACTGGGGGCTTTTCTCTTCCAGGGCGACCTTTCAGGATCAAACCTTCACAAGCTGCGATAGTCAGGCCGCACACCTTACGGAAGTCATTCTCACTGCTGCTGAAAATTCCATTCCTGACACTACTTCTTCTCCATGTAGCGTACAGGTCCCCTGGTGGACCGCAGCATGTAGAGATGCTTTACGTGCTCGTCGACGTGCTTTACGCACCTTTAAACGCCACCCTAAAGTGGCGAATTGTATCAATTATAAACGATTACGTGCGCAGTGTTGTCGTATTTTTAAAGAAAGCCAGCTGGGCTGCTTTCAGAAGCACCTTCAACAGTTTTACTCCTCCTCCTGTTGTCTGGGGTAGCCTGTGCCGGCTATCTGGCACTAAGGTCCACTCACCAGTTTCTGGCTTGACGGTCGTGAATGACGTCCTTGTGGCCCCTGAGGATGTCTCCAATGCCTTCGGCTGCTTTTTCGCAGAGGTTTCGAGCTCCGCTCATTACCCCCCTGCCTTCCTCCCCCGAAAACAGGCAGAGGAGGCTCGGCCACCTAACTTCCACTCCTCGAATTGTGAAAGTTATAATGCCCCATTCACCATGCAGGAACTCGAAAATGCACTTGCCTGGTCACGGTCCTCCGCTCCAGGGCCTGATTCTATTCATATTCAGATGCTGAAGAACCTTTCTCCTGCGGGTAAAGGTTTCCTTCTTTGTACTTTCAATCGCATCTGGATTGAGGGACATGTTCCCGCATCCTGGTGCGAGTCTATTGTTGTACCAATTCCTAAGCTGGGGAAGGACAAGCACTTGCCTTCCAATTATCGACCTATCTCGCTTACCAGCTGTCTCTGTAAGGTGATGGAGCGAATGGTTAACTCGTTTGGTTTGGCTGCTCGAATCTCGACGCCTACTTACCAATGTACAATGTGGATTTCGTAGGCGCCGCTCTGCTGTTGACCATCTGGTTACCTTGTTGACCTTCATCATGAATAACTTCTTGCGGAAGCGCCCGACCGTGGCTGTGTTCTTTGATTTGGAGAAGGCTTAAGACACCTGTTGGAGAGCGGGCGTTCTCCGCACCATGCATACATGGGGCCTTCGCGGTCGCCTCCCTCTTTTTATTCGTTCCTTTTCAATGGATAGACAGTTCAGGGTACGTGTGGGTTCTGTCCTGTCAGACACCTTTCACCAGGAGAATGGGGTGCCACAAGGGCTCAGTTTTGAGCGTCGCTCTCTTCGCCATAGCGATCAATCCAATAATGGATTGCCTCCCAGCTGATGTATCAGGCTCCCTTTTCGTGGACGATTTTACCATCTATTTCAGCGCGCAGCGTATATGTTTCCAGGAGTGCTGTCTTCAGCATTCTCTTGACCGTCTTTACTCCTGAAGTGTCGCCAATGGCCTCCGTTTTTCTGCCAAGAAGACTGTCTGTATTGACTTCTGGCACTACAAAGAGTTTCTCCCACTGTCCTTATGACTCGGTCCCGTTGCTCTCCCATTCGTGGAGACAACAAAATTTTTAAGTCTTACGTTTGACAGGAAACTTAGCTGGTCTCCACATGTCATATTTGGCTGCACGTTGTACCTGTTCTCTAAATGTCCTCCGTGTTCTCAGTGGCACGTCGTGGGGAGCGGATTGAACCATCCTACTTCGCCTATATCAGTCGATCGTCCGCTCCAATCAGGATTATGGGAGCTTTGTATACTCCTCCGCACGGCCGTCCATCTTACGCCGCCTCAACTGCATACAACATCGGGGGCTTAAGTCTTGCGATCAGAGCGTTTTATACTAGTCCCGTCGAGAGTCTTCATGCTGAAGCTGGTGAAATGCCACTCACCTACCGGCGCGATATACTGCTATGTCGTTACGCCTGTCGGCTACTGTCAATGCCCGACCACCCATCATATTGTTCCTTTTTTGATGACTCTTGACCGTCAATACGGGTTGTATGTGTATGCCCTGCTACCCCCTGGAGTTTGCTTTCGTTGCCTCCTTCAACACCTTGATTTTTCACTCCCTGCATCCCCCAGGGGCTCAGCATTCACTTGCTGAGTACGGGCGTGGCGACCCCGGGGTCCTGAACTGGGGACTGGTCTGCGCCGCCAGTGTCCTGTCACCGTAACCCCCAGACATGCTTCAGCGACCACCCTTACGGCGCGGCGGTGAAATGTTGTGTGCTGCGGAGAATGGTAATCTTGGCTTGACCGCCTGGATTGCGAGGAAGGCAAGCCTCTTTAAAAACCTCTCAATCTTTCGGTGTGCTCAACGCCTAGAAGATGCATGGCTGTTGGGGTGGAACAGTCGCAAGCGGGCAACCTCTGGGGCACCTGCCGCACCCCAGTTGTATAAGGCTTACTCAGGCACGCGGGGCTCTGTCTGAGCGGACTCTTCATTCCCTAGCTTCTCGTGGGACCGCAATGGACCCTTCGACCTCTACATTTCCCCCTACCAGTGGCTTGGGTGGGCCGCTGGTAGGAAAACACACCCCATCGAAAAAGCGGCTACGCGCTGCAAGTCCTCCAGCGCCTGGTGTTGCTAGAGATTTAACAGAATGTCGTAACAGAGCACATGCTGATAATCAGAATGTGTTTTTGATTATTAAACGGAAGGAGGGTAGCTTTAAGAGGGTGTCTCCCTTTTACATCCACAAGGGTCTTGAGGGAATTGCAAGAATACTGAAATCTGTGAAGAGACTGCACAATGGGACTCTGTTAGTTGAGACTTCTAGTTCCCATCAAGTCGCTTCCCTTCGGAAAGCAACCTGTCTAGGAGAGTACGCTATCGAGACCGAGCTCCACTCCACTTTGAATTATAGTATGGGTGTTGTGACGTGTAGGGACTTAGTGGATATCCCCATAGACTAGTTAAAATCTGAGTGGGCTGACGAAGGTATTGTTGACGTGCAGCATATTATGAAATGAGTCGATGGGGACCTCGTCAAATCTGACTCGTTTATTCTCACGTTCAGTTGCCCGAGACTCCCAGAGCATGTTAAAGCGGGGTTCTTACGTTTGTCAGTATGGCCATATTTCCCCAACCCAATGCTCTGTTTTAAATGTCAGCGCTTTGGGCATACTACGTTGGGGTGCAATGGGATAGCCACTTGTGGTAAATGTGGTCAGCCTGCCCATGACGGAGCCAATTGTTCATTGCCTGTGAAGTGCGTGAATTGCTCTGGGAGTCACCCTGTCTGGAGCCGGATCTGCCCCATCTATCTCGTAGAACGGAAGGTATAGGAGATTAAAACATCTAAGCGCATCCCCTATAGTGAGGCCAAGAAACTCTTTAAGGCCATGCAACCTCCTGTGTTTTCAACATCTTTCGCTTCCGCTCAGAAAAAACCGGTACAAATGGCCACTGTTGCTACACAAATGGAGGTTGCTAGTGTTAGCACTAATACCTGCGCTTGCCAGTGCACTTGTGCTGCTGCGGTTGTTATCGGAGTATTGCTTTGACGAGCTGTGTTGGGAAGACGTTGGAACGCATGGTCAACCGCCGCCTGGTTTGGCTGCTCGAGACCAGGCAGCTCCTTAGCCCCTCTCAGTGTGGCTTTCGGAGATGTCGTTCCACTATAGACAACTCGACCCTGCTTGAGGCCGCTATCCAGCAGGCCTTTCTACGTAACCAGCATTGTCTAGGGGTCTTCTTTGACATTAATAAGGCGTATGACACTACTTGGCGCTGCCTTATCCTCAATCAACTCCATGAGTGGGGCTTTCGTGGCCGTCTCCCCATCTTCATTCGGTCCTTTCTTTCTCACAGCCTCTTTCGGTTACGGGTTGGTAATGTGTTATCGGATTTGTACGTGCAGGAGAATGGTGTTCCTCAGGGCAGCGTTTTAAGTGTCACCCTCTTTGCCGTCGCTATTAACAGTATCACGTCCACTATCCGGAGTCCTGCCCAATGCTCCTTGTTTGTGGACGATTTTGCTGTTTTCTGTTCTTCCTCCAGTCTTGTCACTGCTAGTCGGCAGTTGCAGCTTACGATAAAGCGTTTAGAGGCATGGACTGCAAAGACGGGTTTTACCTTTTCTGCAGACAAATCGGTGTGTGTTCATTTTAATCGTTACCTCCCCTGAATTGCGTCTGAGGGACACTGTTCTTCCTTGTAGAGACACTGTGAGGTTCCTGGGCCTCACTTTTGATTCCAAGTTGTCGTGGTTGCCTCACCTTAAAGACCTCAAGGTGTGGGCCCTGAAGGCACTGAATATTTTGAAGTGTCTGAGCCATCGGTCCTGGGGAGCAGATCGGGCGCGTCTGCTGCAGTTTTATAGGGCTTTCGTCCGACCGCGTCTTGACTGTGCTTGCACCGTGTATGGGTCAGCAAGGCCTTCGTATCGGAAGATCCTTGACGCAGTACACCATGAGGGCTGGCCACTGGTGCTTTGCGTACCAGTCCCATCCCCAGCCTGTGTGCTGAGGCAGGGGAACCGCCGCTCGCCATCCGGCGGAAACTCCTCATGGTGTGACGGGTGTGTCATTTCCTTGCCTGTCCTACCTCCCCTGCGTACCCTACCGTTGCCCGACCGCCTATGGAACGTCTCTTTTCCAGTCGTCCCAGGGCAACGAGACCATTTGGGATTCGTGCCAAGCATTTGCTTGAGTCCCTTGGTGTGGAGCGTGTGGCCCCCCAACGACAAGGTTTTACTCGCCTGCCTCCCTGGTTGCTCCAGAGGCACAGCATCCTTCTAGACTTGTCGGAGAACCGGAGGAACTGCACTCCGGCGTTTGTTTTTACCTCCTTATTTTACGATATTTTAAACCAGCATCCGGACCATGTACCTGTATTCACAGATGGCTCTAAACAGGGGGACTCTGTTGGTTGTGCTGTTGTTTTCCCTGATCGAGTGGTCAAGTTACAGCTTCCTGCGGCGTTTACCATCCTCGATGCCGAATTGTTTGCAATCTTGTGGGCATTGGAGCAGATGAGATGTGTTCCCAGTCTTAAGTTCCTCGTCTGTTCTGACTCCCTGAGTGTCCTTCAGACCATGCAACAATTGTACCCAGCGGATACGGTCGTCCAGAACATCCATGATGCCCTACTCCACCCGCAACGGCAGGGGAAGGAGGTTTCTTTCTGCTGGGTGCCGGGGCACGTGGGTATTAGGGGAAACGCATCTTTGGCAGCCACATCCGCCAGTTCATGTTCCCTCCCTCACGTTGTTGAATGTGCCGTCCCCCTCCATGCTGTAACCTCCCTTTTGCGTTTTCGTGTTCTGCATCAATAGGAAGAGGAGTGGCTGGCAGTTTCTGACAATAAGCTGCATCTGGTAAAGGCCACTACGCGACCATGGCGTACGTCCTACCAGTCGTACAGGCGGGATGAGGTTCTCCTCACTCGCCTCCGCATTGGGCACAGTCCCTTAACGCATGGTTTTTTACTCCGGCGGGAGGAGCCCCCAATCTGCAGTCCTTGTGGCGTCCAGATTACTGTCCGCCACATTTTACTTGACTGTCTTTTATTCTCTGACCAGAGGGCGGTGGTTTCTTTGCCACCGGATTTGCCCTCTATTTTGCAAGACGACGCAGCGACTGTGGATAAGGTCTTACGGTTTTGTGTCCTGTCCAATCTGTTGCCTCGGATTTTAGGGAGAGGGTTTTAATGTGCTGCTGGGTGACTGGCTCACCCAGGTTTTAGGTAAGAGGTCCGCCAGTCACGATTACCTCCTTGTTTCCCTTCGGTATCTGTTCTCTTTTCCTTGTGTTTCCTTTCCTTTTTTAGTGTGTTTCTTCTCCTCTTGTTTTGCCTCTGTATGTGAGCATTTGGAACTGAGTCAGGCCTGTGTCTTTTAGCCGTTCTCCTTGTTCGGTGTCCGTCTTCGTCCCTTCACCGCATGTGTTCCTGTTTCTATGCGTTTGGGCGCTGATGACCACGCTGTTTAGCGCCCGTAAACCTCACACACACACACACACACACACACACACACACACACACACACACACACACTTCACTCCCTGCAACCTTTAGAGTGGGCGAGAGCCACACGCCACCTTGGCTCCAGGCTCAGTTTCGCATTCACCTCGACCTCAGCTCGCTCTCAAAGGAGGTTACCCCCAGTTCGGTATACCACTCCCGTTTTGTCGAACTTCGTTCGAAGTTCATTAATATGACCTTCATTTATACAGATGGCTCTAAGACCAATGACGGAGCCGGGTGTTCTTTTATTGTCGGGGCATAAAGTTTCAAATACCGGCTACATGGCCATTGTTCGGTCTTCACAGCTGAGCTATTTGCCCTCTACCAGGCTGTTATTTACTGCCGCCACCGACATTCTGCTTATGTCATCTGCTCTGATTCTCTGAGCGCCATCCAGAGCCTCAGTGACCACCCTTTCGTGCACCGGATCCAACACTCTCTTCAGCAGCTGGTGGACGACGGGTCTCCAGTTAGCTTTATGTGGGTTCCTGGCTATGTCGGTATCCCTGGGAACGAAGCTGCAGATGCCGCGGCCATGGCTGCGGTCCTACAGCCTCGGACGGCTTCTTGTTGTGTCCCTTCATCAGATTGTAGCAGGGTCATTTGTCGGTGCATTTTATCGCTGTGGCATGCCGATTGGGCTGCACTTACGGACAACAAGCTTTGGGCCTTGAAACTTCTTCCCGCAGCTTGGACGTCCTCCTCACGTCCTTCACGGCGGGAGGAGTTCGCTTTAGCCTGGCTACGAATTGGACACTGCCGGTTCAGCCATCGCCATCTGCTGACGGCAGCGCTGGCGCCATTCTGTCCATGTGGGCAATTGCTGACGGTCCGCCACATTTTAATGTCCTGTCCGGATTTTACTACACTGCGTCTTGATCTTGGCTTGCCATGTACTCTGGATGCCATTTTAGTGGATGACCCAGGAGCTGCTGCTCGCGTTCTTTGTTTTATCAACTTGACACACCTGTCTAAGGACGTTTGATTATGCTGTAGTTTTTTAATCCTATGCCTGTTACTACATCTTATATAGTGTTGTCCCTTTTAGTTGCTCTTTTAACCTTGTGCCTCAGTGCATTCCTAACTTATTTAGGGCGCTAATGACCATTGTAGTTGTACGCCCTAAAAAAAATTAAAAAAAAAACTGTTCCACCACTTCCTCTGTTGTGTGGACCAAGTTCTGATGGCTCTCTGGGACCAAGATCCATTCACCAATTTCTGGCCTGACAGTAGCAGACAATGTTATTGTGAACCCTATTGCTATATCCAACACCTTGGGATGCCATGTTGCGGAAATTTCGAGCTCTTCCCACTATCACTCTGCTGTCCTCCATCAGAAACGAGTGGAGGAGGCTCGGGCGATACCCTTCTCTTCTCAGAATCGTGAGTGCTACAATGCTGCCTTTACTATTAGGGGGCACTGTCATGCTCTCAGTTCATCCCGATCCTCTGCTCTGGAGCCAGACACTGTCCACATTCAGATGTTGCAGCACTTTTCTCCTGCAGGCAAGCACCTCCTGCTTAACACATACATCCACATCTGGGCAGAGGGCATATTTCCCGGACGTTGACGTGAAACTGCTGTCATACCCATACCTAAGCCTGGTAAGGACAGAAACCTTCCTTCTAGCTACTGCTCCATCTCCCTCACCAGCTGTATTTGCAAGGTGATGGAATGTATGATTCATGCCCCGCTGGTGTGGTGGCTCGAGTCTCACAATTTACTAACAACTGCACTGTGTGGATTTTGAGTGCAGCGTTCTGAAGTTGACCATCTTGTTAATTTGTCTACCCATGTCATGAATGGTTTTCTACGGAAATCTCAGACTATGGCCGTGTTTTTCGATTTGGAGAGGGCGTACGACACCTGCTGGAGAACTGGTATCATCCGTACTCTTTACACATTATACTTGCATGGCCGCCTGCCCTGTTTCCTACAGGAATTTTTAAAAGTCGGAGTTTTTAACGTGCATGTGGGTTCTGCCTTGTCGGATACCGGATACTTTTAACCAGGAAAGCAATCTACCTCAGTGTTCCGTCCTAAGCGTCGTCCTCTTTGCTATCGCCATGAACCCTATTAGGACCTGTCTCCCGTTGGTCACCTCCAGCTCTTTTTGTTGTCGATTTTGCCATCTCTTGCAGTTCTCCATGGATATTTCTCACTGAGCGGCATCTTCAGTGCCGTCTTGATCATCTTTACTCCTGGAGCATTGACAATGGTTTTCGTTTTTCCACTGATGAAACCATCTGTATGAATTTCTGGTTGAGCAAATGGTTTCTCTCACCGCTGTACGCGGTCCCTCAATGTCCTACATGTCCACAATGGTACTTTCTGGGGTGTTGATCAAACCAGCCTCCTCCGTTTTTACTGGTCCCTTGTCCATTCGAAACTCTACTATGGGTGCTGTATTTTATGCGCCTGCACTTCCATCCCTCCTATGCTGTCTTAACATTATCCACTACTGTGGCATCCGTTTGCCACTGGCGCCCTTTACACTAGCCCAGTTGAGAGTCTGTATGCTCAAGCTGCTGAACTACCACTTTCGTTTTAGTACGAGGCATGTCCCTTTTCTCTGTTACCTCCTGGAGTCCACTTTCGCCGCTTGCTTCGGCAGCTTAACTTCACACAACCTGCAACTTTCCTGGTGGGTGTGAACCCTTTACCACCTTGGCTTTGTGAAGTGGCCCGTTTTAACCTTGGCGTTCATTCACTTTCTAAGGACACTACTCCAACCGTGCTCTATCGCCTTCAGTTTTATGACCTTTGCATGGAATTTTGCAATAGTACCTTTGTGTACGCTGATGGTTCTCAGAGGCTGAAACACACACACACACACACACACACACACACACACACACACACACACACACACACACACACCATTCAGGTGCCAGTATGCAGCTAGATGTTGTCCAACATTATAATATTTAACATGAGACAGTATAGAGCTGAACATTGATGACAAAATGGTAGATATCGAAACAGACGACAGAGGGATAGAGAGACAATTAAAATCACTCAAAAGAGGAAAGGTTTTCAAGAAGGGATGTCGAACAGATGTGCAGAACTATAGACCTATATCTCTAACATCTATCAATTGTAGAATTTTGGAACACGTATTATGTTAGAGTATAATGACTTTTCTGGAGACTAGAAATCTACTCTGTAGGTATCAGCATGGGTTTCAAAAAAGACGATCATGTGAAACCCAGCTCTCGCTATTTGTCCACAAGACTCAGAGGACCATAGACACAGGTTCCCAGGTAGATGCTGTGTTTCTTGACTTTTGCAAGGCGTTGGATACAGTTCCCCACAGTCGTTTAATGTACAAAGTAAGAGCGTATGGACTATCAGACCAATTGTGTGATTGGATTGAAGAGTTCCTAGGTAACAGAACGCAGCATGTCATTCTCAATGGAGAGAAGTCTTCCGAAGTAAGAGTGATTTCAGGTGTGTCGCAGGGAAGTGTCGTAGGACCATTGCTATTCACAATATACATAAATGACCTTGTGGATGACATCGGAAGTTTTCTGAGGCTTTTTGCGGATGATGCTGTGGTGTATCGAGAGGTTGTAACAATGGAAAATTGTACTGAAATGCAGGAGGATCTGCAGTGAATTGACGCATGGTGCAGGGAATGGCAATTAAATCTCAATGTAGACAAGTGTAATGTGCTGCGAATACATAGAAAGAAAGATCCCTTATCATTTAGCTACAATATAGCAGGTCAGCAACTGAAAGCAGTTAATTCCATAAATTATCTGGGAGTACGCATTAGGGGTGATTTAAAATGGAATGATCATATAAAGTTGATTGTCGGTAAAGCAGATGCCAGACTGAGATTCATTGGAAGAATCCTAAGGAAATGCAATCCGAAAACAAAGGGAGTAGGTTACAGTACACTTGTTTGCCCACTGCTTGAATACTGCTCAGCAGTGAGGGATCCGTACCAGATAGGGTTGATAGAAGAGATAGAGAAGATCCAATGGAGAGCAACTCGCTCTGTTACAGGATCATTTAGTAATCGCGAAAAGCGTTACGGAGATGATAGATAAACTCCAGTGGAAGACTCTGCAGGAGAGATGCTCAAGAGCTTGCTACGGGCTTTTGTTGAAGTTTTGACAACATACTTTCACCGAGGAGTCAAGCAGTATATTGCTCCCTCCTACATATATCTCACAAAGAGACCATGAGGATAAAATCAGAGAGATTAGATCCCACACAGAGGCATACCGACAATCCTCCTTTCTATGAACAATACGAGACTGGAATAGAAGGGAGAACAGATAGAGGTACTCTAGGTACCCTCCGCTACACACCGTCGGGTGGCTTGCGTAGTATGGATGTAGATGTAGATGTAGATGTAGATGTAGGGCTTTTTGTTGTCAGCTCTGCTTGCAAGTTTGGCCAGGGAGGTTGGCCTTTCACCCACTGCAAAACACTGAATCTGTCATATAAACTTTTAAAATAGTTGCCAATATTTTTCCATTGTACATCATATCAATAACATTATTTGTAAGGAAAGACTTCAAAGCAGCTCACTAAAAATAAAAACTTATATTCAGTAAGAGTGCTGAAATTTGTGTCATTAAGAGTCCCATAACTGTGATCTGATATGAACATTCTGTTTTCCTTCTCTAGCATAAGTTGTCATATTAGCCAAATTCCCAACTCATTCATGTAAACTTGTCTTTTTTATAGTTTATTGGGCACTGAAAACAGAAAAACTCACATTTTTTGGAAGCAGTATTAGTCGTATTTGTGTGGAACATTGTTCACTCTCATTAATAATGTTTGGTTTGTCAGGTTCTCATATTTATACATATTTCTGTTGAATTTTCTAGATAAAACCAGTGTATCCTCATCACTGGTGATAATTAGTTCTGCAGTAGTTTGTGCAAGAGTCACTTCTGTAAAATTTCCATGCTGCTGATATTGATAACAGCAGCCTTGCACTGACCATGCACTAACTGATATTGCAGGCATGTTCACCACCACCACCACCACCACCACCCCACCCCACCCCACCCCTCACATTGTGTGTGTGTGTGTGTGTGTGTGTGTGTGTGTGTGTGTGTGTGTGAAAAATTGTTTTATCAAAGAATCAGATGATTTGTAATTACTATGTAGCCCTATTATTGTAACTAAAGCTCATGTACGGCAGCATAAAACATCGGTGTAAGCATATTTGGCCAGTTCCGTAATCTTGTATCTAAGACTCCAAGTCCTGTGGGATAAAAAATTAATCGAGTTAAAAGTAACTGAGATATTATAGGTGGTGGATTTACCATTTCATTTTTCTGTTAAAACTTGGCTACTTACTACCTGAAATCGGTGCACTGTTATCATGGAGATACTGTCCTGTACAATTTAAACACCATGTTTAGCATTGCATCATAAATGTGTTGGTGTGTAATGGGTTTGTGTTTATTCTTCTATTGCATCCTTCCCCAGTTACACTTTTTTTACTGTCTGTATTGAATGATGAATTACAACAAAACTAGTTCATTAAGTGAGCCTGTATCTTTCTTCCAGAAAGTTGTTTCGTGAAATAAAGTATAGGGAAAAATGAAAATACATTCAATTTTGCCATCAAACTACTTAATTAATGCCTCTGTCATATTTGCAAAAGGAGAGACTGGCATTACTTTTAAACCTTTTCTCACTTCCTGTGAGAAGAGGAAGGGAATGAAAATGGCAGGAGTTCATATTATGTTATAACTGTAGTATGGCAGAATAATAGCTCCATGTGAGCTCCTACTCTTTATATCATGCAGAAGTTTTTGCCATAAGAGTGCTACACAGAATCAGGTAAACAGCATAATTTAAGCATCTGATTTGAATAGTGTGCTGTTAAAATGTCCCATGGTTCTTGCTACTTGTTATCAGCCATCCTCTGTGGAGCTTTGGAAAGTTTTTCCTTCTCTGTAAATCTGATATTACCAAAGTAAACTTCCAAAGTATTGCAAGTGCAATCTAATTGGAAACCCAAAACAGTTTGGTTTTGTTACTGATACTCGGACAAATTTTGCATTTGTTTTTGATCAAAAGTCAGTCAGTTTACCTAGCCGATCTGTATTTTTACACCTTATGGGAACATATGTGGTTCTCAGCCTGTGGGAAGACTTTTGATTTACTGATGGTCCTAGCAGTCTGGTCCCTTCAATCCCACAAACCAACCAACAAACCAAGACTTTTGATTTGACACCAGTACAACTTGTGTGCCTGTTTTGATACTTAGGTTATTAGGAAACTACTCATTTGAGTACACCTTGTTGCCCACATTTTAATCACAAAAAAATTTGAGATGGTCATCAGGATTCTAATGCAGGACCTCCATTTTAGCAATGAGTCATGCTAAACCTTAGACACCATAGATAACCCAGTCACCCTATAACATCTATCACCTATTAACTCACTTTGCTGTTCCATTTACAAGTGGTGAACAGGAGAAACACTTGTCAGTTAAGTTTCTGTATGAGATTGAATTTCTCTGATTCTACTGTCATGATCTTGCAAGATACATGTCTAAAGCATGTTACTCATCAAGATACTGTTGTGGGTTTTATCTCATTTTGCTATTTCTCACGCATGTTGTTACCATTCCTACTCCTCTGATATTTGGGTTAGTGGCTGTGTTTATGTCTGTGTGGATATCTGTATTTGAGACTTCTGTCTGGAGATGAGTAGTACTACTAAAAACTGAAATCACAATAAATAAAAAAATTATTTTACAGCTGTAAGTGGAACCTACCATGTTTACTAATTACACAGATGCTGTGGACCCTGTAGTATCCTGCCCAATTGTCTAATATAGGGTGCCTAGGAAGCTGTTTTCTTGGGTTGCTAGACAACAGTTCAAGTAAATCGTATTACTGGAGTTTATTACAGTAAGTTAAATTGACAGTACTTAACTTTGCATATTCACAGAGTTGTCGTAAGCAAACGGTGACATGCAGATAATCAGTGTCCTTCGGTATATGCTATTTCAATGCAAGCAAAACAAAAGAGTTCATAAGTCACTGCTGTAGTGTTTGTATGATGGCTCGTCTTCCACTGTCACGTGACTAGGTGGAGCGGTACTTGTATTGTCTTTGCCTAGATGCTGCTCCTGTCTTGGTGTCATCCTAATCAGTGTGCTATTGACTGATGTCACCTCACAGCCCTCTCTGCTTTTCAGTCCTTTATCATCGTGATGCTGGCACTTGTCATTATGCCGGAACAGACCCATACCACACTAAACGTGCTGCTGTTGAATAAAAGCTGAAGCAATGAATTAAAATTTGTGCCACAGCCAGGACTTGAACCGGACCCTCCTGCTTACTAGGCTGATGTGCTAACCATTACACCACTGTAGTGTTGTGGCTACCACAGCTGCATGCATGGACTATCTAAACTATCCGATGATGGAATTGCACCTCAGCCTTGTATGTTATGGAGAAATCCTGCCTCTAAATCAAGCATATGTGATCTATGTCGGGTGGGGTGAGGCTCTGCTCAGCCTTTATGAACCCAAGGGCAGCATTCAATGGAAAAATGTATATTCATGAAGTATTAGGACATCTTTCTTGTTTACAACCCAGCCATTATTAGGACAAATCATAGGTTCTTGAGTCCACTCTCAATTTTTTAATTAAATTACATATCGTGCCAACACACTGGACTTGAATTCGGGAGGACGATAGTTGAAAGCCGCGTCCGGCCATCCTGATTTAGGTTTTCTGTTATTTCCCTAAATCGCTCCAGGCAAATGCCAGGATTGTTCCTTTCCCTAATCCAATGAGACTGATGATGTCATTGTTTGGTCCACTACCAAAACATATCCACTGTACAAGAAAATTGTGTGTTATGGGAGCTAGAGCTCCTAACTTCCCATTTGTGCTGAAGAGTGTGCCTGTCACATTGAAGGGGCAATGCCTCCATCATGCTAGATAACCCATCAGTGTATCAAGGAGGAAGTTGAATGTAAAGCTTGATTCCATTTGTGGCTGTGACAAAATACTGAGAATGGAGAAAACAGTGGAAATAGTGCAATAAGTTCGGATATCGAGAGTGAATTTATCCATTCAAATATGTGCTGATAAAGGTGCCTTTACGGAGGTAGCTGCTCCCTCTGGGGTTGACAGAGGTCAGAACTTGTAGGTCATCTGTCTCCAGCTTCTTAAAGATTCTGTTGTTGACTCTCAGCTGATCATCTTCAGGTAGACCCTTTTCAGATTTATCTTCTTCTGGCACCAGCACATCAGTGTGATGGAGGTTGGTAGGTTGACCATGGACACGTTGACTGGTGATATTGCACCATCTACTGCCTGTCAGTGGACCGCTTAGCTGCTGGCACAACTATCTGCATTTCTTCGTCATGTGCTCCATCATGCCCATCATTTGATGGAACATGGTCATTAGCACTTTTGTGGCATCAGTGTTTGTTGTTGAGTGGTGCCAACGCATTGTGGTCAGCGGTTTGAGCATTGCCACAGTCACAGCCTTGCAGTTCTTTGGTGTCACCCCTGGTCCTCTTCTGCTGGGTGGGCCACCCTGCACTTTCAAGCTCATGCAGCGAGCTGTTGTCTGTGTCTGCAGAGCACAGTGATGGTGACCGGTTGCTGTGTCATATCTGCGCCAGCATCGCCTCTCACCTTGCTTGCACCAAGAGGTGTGATGTCACACCACCTCCTGTTGCTGGCATGTTGCTTCTGGCAGGGGTGTGGATGGTGGGTTGGGCATGCTGGTGCTGCCTTTTGTGGCACCCTGTATGGTATGGTGCATTTGGTGAGCTATCATGGCTTCCACATATTCACAGCCACTGTAACTCGTCACGTGCAGCCCACCACAGTTTGTGCACATTGGTGTAGCTTCTCTTTTGAGTGTGCATTGATTGCTGGAATGATTGCCACACTTCACACACGTCAGGCATTGAGTAGTGGTGTGCCATGTGAGCAGTGTGAGGCCATACAGACCCCAGTTAATGGAGTAGTTGTCTGTAGCCCAGCTAGCAGTAGCGGCCTATCTTCACCAGTGTTTGCGGGCTTCATCTGTTCCACAGTGTGAATCCTGAACCCAAGTCATTCCAACGTCTTCAGGAGTTGATCTAGCTTCATAGTCTGTGGGAAGCCCTGGAGTACGGTCTTGATCACCTTAGTGTAGGTATAGAACGGCAGAGGGTTGTTGGCCACCTCACCCGATATGCTACAGTAGTCTTCACAGTCACACAGATAAAATGCGCACAAAGCTCTTTCCTACAGATTTTGCAGTGAAGTCTTGATTTGTCCACTGCAATATCTGTTGTAGGAACTCAAAGTAGTCACTCCTCACTTGATAGACAATCGGAATTGGCCTCAGGTGCTTAACTGCTGCAGGTAGTGGGTTAAGTCGTCTCTGGTGAGATGGTAGCATCCTCTGCCACCTCGTGAATGGCAGCAAAGACACCTCCACTGCCACCAAGTTGCAACTCGGGGTGGCCGTCTGCCTCTGGAGATTGTGTGCAGACTTATTTGTCTGCGTGCAAAAGTAGGTCAGACCAACCTCACTCATCAATAATAATCTTCTGTTTGCATCCCTTGTTGGCACTCGGGATGCTGGCTGCCAACTTCTTCTTCCTTTCACCATCATCAGGTGCTGCATTTGCCAAGCAGGTCAGCTTCATCTACATCTACATGACTACTCTGCAATTCACATTTAAGTGCTTGGCAGAGGGTTCATCGAACCACAATCATACTATCTCTCTACTATTCCACTCCCGAACAGCGAGCTGGAAAAACGAACACCTAAACCTTTCTGTTCGAGCTCTGATTTCTCTTATTTTATTTTGATGATCATTCCTACCTATGTAGGTTGGGCTCAACAAAATATTTTCGCATTCGGAAGAGAAAGTTGGTGACTGAAATTTCGTAAAAAGGTCTTGCCGCGACGAAAAACGTCTATGCTGTAATGACTTCCATCCCAACTCGTGTATCATATCTGCCACACTCTCTCCCCTATAACGCGATAATACAAAACGAGCTGCCCTTCTTTGCACCCTCTCGATGTCCTCCGTCAATCCCACCTGGTAAGGATCCCACACCGCGCAGCAATATTCTAACAGAGGACGAACGAGTGCAGTGTAAGCTGTCTCTTTAGTGGACTTGTTGCATCTTCTAAGTGTCCTGCCAATGAAACGCAACCTTTGGCTCGCCTTCCCGACAATATTATCTATGTGGTCCTTCCAACTGAAGTTATTCGTAATTTTAACACCCAGGTACTTAGTTGAATTGACAGCCTTGAGAATTGTACTATTTATCGAGTAATCGAATTCCAACGGATTTCTTTTGGAACTCATGTGGATCATCTCACACTTTTCGTTATTTAGCGTCAACTGCCACCTGACACACCATACAGCAATCTTTTCTAAATCGCTTTGCAGCTGATACTGGTCTTCGGATGACCTTACTAGACGGTAAATTACAGAATCATCTGCGAACAACCTAAGAGAACTGCTCAGATTGTCACCCAGGTCATTTATATAGATCAGGAACAGTAGAGGTCCCAGGACGCTTCCCTGGGGGAACACCTGATATCACTTCAGTTTTACTCGATGATTTGCCGTCTATTACTACGAACTGCGACCTTCCTGACAGGAAATCACGAATCCAGTCGCACAACTGAGACGATACCCCATAGCTCCGCAGCTTGATTAGAAGTCGCTTGTGAGGAACGGTGTCAAAAGCTTTCCGGAAATCCAGAAGTACGGAATCAACTTGAGATCCCCTGTCGATAGCGGCCATTACTTCGTGCGAATAAAGAGCTAGCTGCGTTGCACAAGAGCGATGTTTTCTGAAGCCATGCTGATTACGTGTCAATAGATCGTTCCCTTCGAGGTGATTCATAATGTTTGAATACAGTATATGCTCCAAAACCCTACTGCAAACCGACGTCAATGATATAGGTCTGTAGTTCGATGGACTACTCCTACTACCCTTCTTGAACACTGGTGCGACCTGCGCAATTTTCCAATCTGTAGGTACAGATCTATCGGTGAGCGAGCGGTTGTATATGAGTGCTATGTAGGGAGCTATAGTATCAGCGTAATCTGAAAGGAACCTAATCGGTATACAATCTGGACCTGAAGACTTGCCCGTATCAAGCGATTTGAGTTGCTTCGCAACCCCTAAGGTATCTACTTCTAAGAAACTCATGCTAGCAGATGTTCGTGTTTCAAATTCTGGAATATTCCATTCGTCTTCCCTTGTGCTTGTTTTCTCTCCACTTCAGTGGATGGCCTGTTGGTTGGCCGTTCTTTCTTCTCCTTTTTCTGCCAGATGTCTTCGAACTCCACCATAATTGCGGTCATGGACTCCTTCTTCAGGCAAAGTCTCGGTGCGCCCTCTTGCGCAGTAGTGTTGTTGGTAGTAGGAGGTGTGGACGCAGTGGCACATGCTTCCATATACATGGCTTGTTCCATTGTCTTGGCGGAAGTTGACTTACTTGGGGGACCAGAAGAGGCAGCTGTCAGAGCAGGAGCAGTTGCCTGCACCTGCTCAGCCATACAGCAGCAATCTGCCACATGTGTCTTCTTGTTAAGCATGCTGCAAAACTCCTCTCACATCCATGACATGCTCTTGCTTCATCCTCTCAGTGCGGAATGAATTCTGTTCAAATAAGTGTTGTAAGGTGTGGGGTTTTATGAAGCCCAGAACCTTGATGATGGTTTGAACTCTGTAATTTGAAGTTGTTTATCAAAAATGGGGTTGGTGCACTATGAACATGCATCTGTGAAAAGGTCTCTGTGTGAAGTGCATAACTACAATCATCATCATCATCATCAAAATACCTTAGCGAAAGATCTGGCTGGTAACCCAAGAAAATTCTGGTCCTGTATAAAATCACTAGGCGGAGGGTTGGGTTGGGTTGGGTTGGGTTGGGTTGGGTGAGGAGACCAAACAGCGAGGTCTTCAGTCTCATCGGATTAGGGAAGAACAGGGAAGGATGTCGGCTGTGTCCTTTCAAAGGAATCATCCTGGCATTTGCCTAAACCGATTTAGGGAAATCACAGAAAACCTAAATCAGGATGGCTGGATGCAGGATGGAACCGTTGTCCTCCAGAATGAGAGACCAGTGTGCTAGCTACCGCACCAACTCGCTCGGTGCTAGGTGGCTCTAAGGCTTACATCCAGTCACTCATTGACCACTCTGGTTTGGCAGTTGAATATAGAAGAACTAAATCTGAAGTTTTAAATTCTGCATTTATGAAATCGTTCATGCAGGAGAATCTTACAAACATACTGTCATTTTACTATCCCACAGAGTCCTGTATGGATGATGTATTAATAGGCATCCCTGGCATAGATAAAAAGCTGAGAGAGTTGAGAACAGAGAGGTTGCCAGGTTGGGATGGAATCCCAGCCCAGTTTTACAAAGAGTACTCTACGGCATTGGCTCCTCACTAGCTTTCATTTATCATGAGTCTCTTGCCCACGCAAAGTCACAAGCAATTGAAAAAAAGCACAGGTGACTCCTGTATACAGGAAGGGTAAAAGAACACACCTTGAACATTACAGACCAATATTCTGGTATCCCAATCTGACAGTTTTGATAGCCCGCCAGAAGGCTTTGACGTAGACAACAGCCCCTATAATGTGTGAGCACTGTTTTCGCTGCCACAATACTATGCGTGGACAGTGCCTGTCGTGCTGGGCTATCTGTGCTTGCAGTGCTCCTATAAATCCTGCAATGTAGGGGCTCATACTACAGTCATGTTCCGATAGCAATTGTGATTGCACATATGCAATGAGTCCAGCATTGTTCCCATTTTAGGAGGAATGCCTGGAATTTCAGGACCCGTTGCGATTCCACTTGGCTGTCTTCAGTTGGGTCAAAATGTCACCCTTTCAATGTGATTTTCATCTTCAGGTAGAAGTCTCACAAGGTTAGCTCTGATAAATAGGTGGTAACCATTACCATGTTTCCACATCTCTGGCTGTTCATGCCGAACGTTTTCCCTCAGTCACATCTGAACATCGCAGTAAAACTGCCCATTGACAGTCTGACCAGGCAGAACAAACTCCTTATGCATAATTCCTTAAATGTCGAAAAAAATGATCAGCATTGATTTCATGTGTAGCGAATTTGTCAAGCTTTTTTCAACCTTGGGGAAGATGACATTTTGCATTGTAATAATTACTGCTTTGTTTCTCACGTGGTATGACTTTGGATAAGAATTTTGGACACTCTTGAACTCTTTGTTGTATCTCAGTGCACATGTGAATCCTGAGATTTCATTGGCCAGAGCTGATAAGACAAGGAACAATCTTTGCTGCAATTTATCTCGTGTTTAGTTCTTTGGCTGGAATTTGTTGACATGTATTGTACAACAGCCCAAGTCTGTTACAAACAGTGTGAATTGTGTACCTTCGGTCTTCGTAAATCGCATCATGCCCCTTCATGACCATTTCTAGTTTAGCACATGCTGACAGTCGATCAGAATGCTTACCATCTTCCACAGATTCTCAGCCTTCCTTGAAGCACTTGAACCACACAAATGTTCTTGCTTGTCTTGGTGCACTCTCACCAAATGCCTCTGTCAGCATGCGGTGGGTTTCAGCTGCAACTTCCTTCAACTTAAAACATAATTTCATTCAGGTCCGTTGTTCCATCACATTATCCATTTCACAATTCGCAGCAGCACTGAAACATGTCCTGTCACACACCACTACAACTCACAATTGCATGCGCCAAAGATGACAAAACTTTGTGTTGCAGTGTACCTCGAGCCATCTAGTGGCAGACAGTTGTTCTGCTACTGGTGTGACCAGTACAATGAAATTCTTGGATGTTTTGGATAGTACCTCTTCTTACTTATAGATATATTCTGCCTTATAGATATATTCTACCTGGAGATAGCGGTCGTGTGCAGGTGAGGTGTGCATGCTTTTGTGACTCTGTGTGCGTTTTTCCTTTCTGAGTAAGGCTTTGACTGGAAGCTTATATGCAACAGTCCTTTATTGTCATGCCTGCCTGCAGCTCAACATGTCATCTTTACGGTGAGTAGCAATCTATTGTTTTCATAATATAGCTGCATTGTCGGATAACTTCCCGGTGTTGAGGGCAGTCTCCATCTCAAAAAAGATATTGTCGATATTGTCATTTTTAGCAGTGAACAGTTACTTCCACATTTTTACACAAATATCTGCATCAGTAATAGGTGAAATAAGTGAAAGAGGAAAGTTTTTATTTTTGTAACACATTCAGTTCATCAAGTTATTTATTCATAGAAAATGCAAAGTATGTATACACTTCTCAACTCTCTCTCTTTATTTGCAGGTGTTACATGATACTGGTGTCCATCACTTACGGTTGTTGCATATACTTGGTCGCCTTGCTCTTTTTATGTTTCTTCCCGTATGGGTCTTCACAGACCTGCAGGTGCTGCTACAGGATCAAGTTATTGTAAGTAGCAAGATAGCTTTAAAAATTGTGACTTATAGGAATATAAATTTAATATCTTGCCATGTTTTAAGTATTTGTGATGTTTTATTACTTTTTTCTCTGCAAGAAAAAGTGTATTTAATATTTCTTCATAATGAGATAACATACTGTTATTGCTATAAATGAAATTTGTATTATTCCATCATTAATGAAAGGTAGAATGGGAGTGCTAATAGTTTACGTTTCATAATTTTTTATTATTAAGCATTAATGCATTTATCATAATCCCTAAACTGACACATTTGGCAGTGTGGACTGCTCGGTATTACTTTGGATTTAAAATGAAAACTGTAGAATAACTAAATGAATAATATAGCCTACAGCATCGTGTCTGAGTTAATAGAAAATACTGAAAGTGGACAAGGTATCCAGTGGTGAAGTTACATTTTGCATTGAGTTTGTGTAAGTCAGACGGTGACAGGGATGCATTCCCAAGATGACCAGTGGCAAAGTTTAAAGATCTCGATTGCTGGGAGATGCTATGTGATGTAAAACTGGAGTTTTTCTACTGCTCAGTGGAAACTGGATCAAGGGTGGCAAGTACTGTCTTAACATTTACATGGAGGAAAGAATAAATTTCAGAATTTTGGTCTGTATAGTGTGTTCAACTTTCTTGGTCAGCAATGTGTAGTTGTCCAGAGAGGTCAAAGATAATAGATCTACAGTCACTTGCAATACAGCATGGTATTATAGACCTCATGTGGAGTGTTGCTGCTGCTGATAGATTGGCAAAATCTGATTATGACTCACCTGCAATGGGTAGAAATGATGTGTTGTTCATAATCAGTGGCTGTGATAAGCCTCTACAGGTGGTGGCTTCATTGCCATTGCCTTTCAGACGTAAGCAGAATTTGTTGACACAACACTGGATATGTTCTGTAACTCATGATAGTATAGTTGTCCGGCATTCATTATTGTTGACAATCTGTCCTTGAGGGGAAAAAAATAAGAGACCAGTTCGGAACTTGATGTAATACACTGTTTACACAGAACTCATCTACATGAAGGGTGTGTTTCACATCCCTGTCTGACCATCCCCTAAATCTAGTGGACATAGTATGTTTCCATCACAATCCTTTTTCTGTCCAAAGCTTGTGCTCGGTTTCTGATGACTTCGTAGTTGACACAGTTTTGCATCTTTGTTCCTTTTTTCCACTGGATAAAGACTAAAAACTCCAGATTGGAATTTCAGTGAAATTGTGACTTAGTCATTTTTCTTGTAGGAGACGTCAGTGGAAGGCCAAAGTTACAAACCCAGATTTCAATTTTATCCATGTATTGTGCTGCCTGGAAGGTAATGATGACTGGCATTGTTTGATGTGACAGTACATGGAGTTACCTACCATGAATGAGCTTAGCAGGACTGTGGCAAATATTATCTGCTCAAGAGGAATGTCAGCCTTGCCTCAAGGGCATCTCCCTCAGCTTTTTGAATTTCTTGCTTAAAAGTCTAGACCAGGCACTCAACTTTGTCGTTATATTATGTGTGTAATACCACTGTTGCTAGGTGTCGTGTGAAGAATTGTCTGAACATTGGTGATCAGTATTGAGAACCATTGTTTGTCATGGTAGCTTATGTCAACCCCTCAGTGATGGTTTATCCAGAGGGTAGCCTCAGTTGTGGATGACATATGTACAATGTGTGGGTAGTTGGGCAGTGCGTCCACCACTATAACCCAAACTGGTAAAAAGAATGTGCCCACAAAGTAGTGTGAATCCAGCTCTGCAGTTTGCAGGGCATTGGGCAGCAACAAAATATTGTTATGTCTAATTTTCTGTCACCTCCCACCAGCATGAACAGTGAGTTCAGTGTGCTACTAATCTGTGATCAAGTGTCAAGTTCTTCATGCAGGTATCCTCCAGTGGCTGTGGTAGGAGATCCTTCCCCCACCCCCCTTGCAACTTTTACCTTGCAGGGCATTGATCACTTGTGCTCAGTATATTGATGCAAATTATTTTTGAACAGAAGTGGCAAAGGAAATCTTTGGTGCCATATAGAGTTTGGCAGGGTATTCATATTAGAAGTGCAAGACTTGCTGTACGGGTACGGTTGGGTCCTGCTTGCTTTCCAGTACCACCATTGCCTCGATGCAGGAAAAGGGTCAATGGTGTTTTGTAGGGTGGTGTCAATATGGTAACAGACCTCTTCATACTGGGTGAAGAATAGGGGAGTGCCCATGAGGAGACATGACAGTGCATCAGTGTTTGTGTGTTTGCTGATTGGTTTGAAGTGAATCTTGTAGCTATAGATGCTAAGACACAATGTTTGTTGGTGAAAGGTTTTTACAGTTATGTTGAGTATGTTGAAGGGTGGCCTAAAATGGCCGGGAAAGACTTTACATTCCAAACTAGGTGAATTTTAATTGGTTGAGGTTAAGATCTAGAACGTTTGTTATTATTTGGAGCCATATGAATTTGTCATAGTTAGATCAACTCCCCATTGCGAAACTAGCTGCCAAAACAAAGGGTATCCCAAGCTTATAGTTTACTAACAGTGCCTCCAAGTAAAGGTTCTGTTTTAATTTTGCATCTACCTGGTCACATATTAATGTTCAATAAAATGGGGTGAGTGATTGTTGTTTTGTGTGACAGAAACCTGCCATAATCATTTCCTTTTCCTGAAAAGGATTGAATTTCTTTAAATTTTTTTTACACCTCCAATGTGTCAGTGGTTGCTAAACTCTGATCAGTTATTCCTTCTTTGCTTAAGATGTAGCCTGTAGTCTCTGTGACTAGTGAAGACCCCCTTACAGTTAAAGAGATGTACACAAACAAGAAAATAAAAAATAAAAGAAACACTCAATTCAATGGTTGTATGGTGAACTAAACTTCAATCCTCTCAAATGCGTCTGTCCATGTCTGAACCTCAATGCCACCATACTGGGTAGCACAACAACAAAGGCATTGAGTCATACAAGGAAGCTTACTAATGTTCAGTGCAGTTGAACTGTTATGGAGCTTGGTAGCTCAAAGGCAAGATAGTGGAGTGATAGAATGTTAGGTATGATACATGAAAAATCGTCACTCAGATTAAGTTTTAGCCATCCTGAATCCAGTTTTCCAACAAGCACGTGGCAGATTCCTTCTAAACACTATCAAATGTGAAGATACTTTCTCCATTCACCTTACTTATCGTTACAGTAAGGAATATTCTTGCTGTCATTTTCTGAGATGAACATAAAAGAGAATGACAGTAGGATGGTCTTTCCTAGGAAAAGCTTTTTTTGACTCAGTACATGTTACATTCGTTATTCACATGACTTTCTCCTGGTGAATCATGTTTTTAGGAAATAGGGTTAAGAAGTTTCATGTGTTAAAGAAACTGAAAATAATTAAAAGTATTTGTTTGTTCTGACTTCAGACAGGATCAGATTTTAGTTCAGCTTTCTTGAAACATTGACTGATGAGAAATAATACCAACATGAATAAACAGATGGAAGTAACCTGTATTCTTTGAATATACAATCAAATATAAATCATTTGATTCTCTACCTAGAGTGGTGCAGAGGAACTCGTTCTTCAGAGTGATAGCACCTATACATTAGGAAGGCTACCATAGAAAAACCTAAGTACCTGAGTTACGCAGCCATTCTTCCAGGTCCCCATGATAGCTCTTGTGATTCCTGTTTCCACCTGTAATGGTGTAATATTCTTTCTGCGGATGATGTATGTTGCACATAAACTAAGTTACGCATGTTTCAAAATTGGAAACTTTCTCACCCTGTACAAGACCTATTACTTTGATCAACCAATCACTGTGGCACATTCGTAAAACACTGTACTCACATTCAATAGAATGGTGGTTCAAATCCCCTTCTGACCATCCAGATTTAGTTTTTCTGCAACTTTTCTAAACAACTTGAGGAAAATGTCGAGATGTTTCCTTTGGAAGGGACACAGCTAATTCCCTTCTCAAATGTAACATGTTCACCTTCTCTAATTACCTTGCCTTTGATGGGAGGTTAAGTCCTAATCTTTCTTCCTTGGGAATGATATGAAATGGAACAACCTTCTGCATCAGTAGTGTGAGAAGCAAAACATCAGACTATATTTCATTGCATAAAGTCTGATTGGTTTAAGGTTCTCTGTTTTGAGTAACTTCTTAAAAATACTTTGGCTACCAATACTTCGGGATTAGTATTTAGTCTGGAGTCATCAGCTGAAAAAATTGAAACCTTCTGAGAGGACTGGGGTAGCTGAAAAAATTGAAACCTTCTGAGAGGACTGGGGTATTTTGTGATGCATAGTAGAGCTAGCGTAAGTATATTAGTAAATGAAGAATTTGCTTTCTAGAGAGGTATCATACAACATCTGAAGACTGGCAAATGAAGTGAATATTTCATCATGTTAGGTGATCCCACTCTTTCTCCCCACGATGGCTGCAGCACATGCCAAAACTGTAATGAACAAGTTTAATATCAAGATGTACTTTCTCTAATGTTGTTTGTATTGCCATTATTATAGCCTGAAGATAAGGATTGTACCTTGAAACATGTTGCTTTATTAAATAAGGAAGTCAAGAAACATTCGTGATTTGTAGTGGTCCCTGAACAACTTTTTCACGTCATACAAACCACAGGATGATGAGTAAAACATATGTCAGCACAATGACTAGATTTTAAAAAAAGATGAAGAAGAAAAAAAGCTTTTCCAAACATAAATTGTTACATTGCTTGCAGTGGAGATTAAGCAGATGATGTGAAAGAAGTTTTGGTGTATGCTGAGGAAGACTTATATCACTATGTAGTGCTGTTACTGTTTACAGACGTTACTATATCAGGAATTGTAGCAAAATGCAGGAAGGCCTACTGAGGATCAACATTTGATGTAATGGCTGTCAGTTGACTCTCATCACAAGCAAATGTAACATATTGTGTGTAAACAGATGGCTAGACCCATTACTGAATCAGTAGATTCCATAATATATATGAAGTTTGCATCCGGAGTAGTTAACAGGACTAACAACATAAAACTAGTTACAGGAATAATGCTAAAATGGCATTAATACATATTTCAGTAAGAGTTATTTCACAAAATAATCACGAATATCCAATCAGAGAAATTTGAGCTTATACATAGATTTTCCATAGTTACTGTCAGATGGCTCAGAATGGGGGTTCAGATGTAAATCTGTTTAAGTATTATGAAGTTATTTAATGTATTGTGTGTAGGTATTATCTTTGCAGTAATATTTGACTGTAGTTCTTGACACAATTGGAAGCAGTCACACAATAAAGTCAGTAAAATGAGTCGTAACCTCTTTAGTCTTTTAAGGCTGTTAAAGGGAGAGTTAATTCTGATTCTGATACATTTAAAGGAGGCGATTGTTACTGTGAGAATAAGTATACAAATGGAAAAAATGATACAGGTATTTGTACTTTATTACAGATCAATGGAGATAACACCACTGTCCTCTCTCTGTTGTTCATCGATGGAGTTCTAAACTGGTTACAGAACATCATAGCTTTCAGTGTTTTATCACTTGTTACTCCTCTGACATACGCTGTAGCGAGTGCCTCCAAGCGTATTTTTGTCATTGCATCATCTCTGTTTGTGTTGGGCAACCCAGTGACACTGACAAATGTTTTTGGCATGATGATGGCTATATTTGGTGTTTTGTTTTACAATAAGGTAAGTTGATTGCATGCTGTTTTCTAGATAAAGGCTCAAATTCAACTATGATGCTGGAACTTTTTGTATATCACTGAAAAAGTATTTGTTGTATATGTGAGATACTGCTTAAGGGCTATTATGTTGTTGTGTGCATTGATTAAATTTTTTTTATGTAATTCATTGAATGAAAACAGTAGACAATTGTTTTCAAACCTGTGGTCACTTGATTTGATATTTTATACTGCTTGATTTTCTGTTTTAACCATGTGGTGCAGCTGTCCACTGCAAAGCCAAAGAAGCAACATTAATAGGTGTCCACTGCAGTGGACAAGTGCACCATAGGTTTAAAATATGTGACTGCACTTAATTTTTGCTTTTCATGTAATATGTACTACCTATGGTCAAAAATATGTTCGAAGCAGAGTTAATAACCCAGCTTGCAGAGTGATACTGGCTTACAAGGATTCGTGAAATCTGTATTAAGTGGGCTGTTTTTTGAAGTGAACACATCATACAACCATGTTCTTAAAAAATTTAGTGCAGATTCTATTGAGTGCAGCAACTGTAACTTCTGCACTCATGCACCGACAGTTGACCACATACATAAAGTTTTGAGCACACATTGATGAAAATCAGGTAGATAGTAACCAAGAAGGAACCCACAAATTAGACATGAAATCACTCCCACAAGCAGGAGGGTGTCGACGAGGAAGAGAGCATCTGGCGGGGTGCCCCCTGCTGCTGTTCAGACTGAGAACAGCAATGAACAAGATGCTTAACCTGCTGGTCTATGCCTGGCCAGTACATTTTGTGCCAGGTAAGCAGTTTAGTGCATGAGGACTCCCCAGTGACCTTCATGCAGAAGCTGTAGAAGAGGATAACACTGTCCACTAGGATGGGCTGATGGCAAAGGTGAAAAAAATGGCACGACAGATTGGAGTCCTGACCAGGAATGTGGTCAGGCAAGCCATGTTAGATGTACCACTGCAGCTGTTGAAAGATAGTGTCCATCATCACTGCAGCCACACAGGTCACTGTGATAGGGAAAGTGTACACTGCCTGTCAATCCTCTTCATCCAAATGGAAACACAAGATCTAACCTTCATCGAACTTCGAGTCAGGTCCCGTTGGGAGATGGAAAAGTACATCCATGTTGGAGTGCTGTGTGCTATTTCAGAACTGAATATTGTAATGGTATCTTCTGAGAAAATGTGCCCAGCATTGACACAAAAATGATCGGATGTTGCGAACTCTCTGTGTGTCTACGAACCAGGATAGCCCTCAGGCCCCTTTCAGAGGCATCAGTCACCAACACCAGTTGTTTATCTGGTTCAAGTGTGGCAAGATATGGGGCTGTTTCAAAGTCTTGAAAGCCTGTTCACAAGCTTCTGGCTGCACAAATGAGATGCACTTCTTCTGCAGTTTGTACAGCAGGTGCGCAGTCGATGCATCATCCGGGCTGAATTTGCTTAATATGTGATCTTCCTCAAGAAAGATGGGAACTCATTGACATTCTCAGGATAAGAAAGCGTGATGGTGGATTCGACAAGTGTCTTTGTGGGTTGAAAACTGTTGCAGGATATAAAGTACCCTAGGTATTCCACTGACAGTTGGAAAAATAACTGATTCCTCAAGGTTGCATTTGAGGCTAGCAGACTGGAGGTTGTGAAACAGCCACAGTTTGGTAAGTGTTCTACCCTTGTGGACCCATCACTATAATGTAGTCTAGGTAATTTATGCATCCAGGGATATCCTGCAGCAGTTGTTCAAGGAATCTTTGAAAAATAGCAGGGGCACTGGCCATGGTGAAAACTAAATTTTTGACCCTGTACAACACATGTGGTGTGTTTACTAAGAGGACTTTCTATGGTTATTGATCCAGAAGTAGTTGTAAGCAAGCTTCAGAGAGACTGGTTTTTGAAAAATGCTATCCTTCCATGAGTGCAGAGGAAAGTTTGTGGTGTTTGAGAATGATATATATATTTGCTGTCTTGACTGGGAATTGATTGTAACTTTAAAATCTCCACACAGGCACAGTTTTCCCAATGGCTTTTTTGTGATAACTAATGGTGTCACCCCCTCCCTGGCAAACACAGGTTCAATGAATCCAAAGCTATCAACCAGTGTAGTTCATTTTTGATGGCATCTCACAATGCATGGGACATGTGTTGCACACACAAAAAGTGGGGGTGCACTGACTATTTTAAGATGATATGTGTGATGGAGTTCCTCGCTTTGCCGAGACCCCTGAGAGAAGATCTCCAAAAACTCCATATTGATGACACCCAATTATTGAAATGGTATTAGTTCCGACACCAGGTGGGTGGAGTCCTCGATGAAGA
Source organism: Schistocerca gregaria (assembly GCF_023897955.1). Lineage (NCBI taxonomy): Eukaryota > Metazoa > Arthropoda > Insecta > Orthoptera > Acrididae > Schistocerca > Schistocerca gregaria. Next base: position 83,126,993 of record NC_064931.1, read on the forward strand.
AGTTGGAATCTGAAAGGTATTGAAGCTGAAAAGATTATCTGTATCTGTGCTGTAAACCACAAGGAAGGTGAGGTGGCATACAACCTGTTTGTATAATGCCACAATCATGATATTTCCTTTAAGTGTAATATTTTGCAGTTTATATGTCACCAAGCAGCAAGCTGAGGATTCCAGGGGAGGTGCTCCGAGCTGGAGATGTATTTCATAGTTTAACAGGAATGCAGAGGTGACTATTGATTTTTAGCTGAACTTGTTTGCCACACAAAGTGAGTGTGATGGACAGTATCTGTGGGGACACTCCCAGGTTTGAGGGTTAGGACAAAATCATATTAATATCCATTTATCTTAAGCACGACAGGCTGATGCAAGGTTCGTTGCTTCAGGTAGGCTTCACACTGTGCCTACCTATTGGGGCAGTTGTCTCAGACATGTTTTCAAGAACATTCCAGCCACAACAGAAGCAAGTGCTAATGGAGGGGCAAAATCGCTTTCCTTGTTTATGGGACTGAGCTGTAGGGCAACGGCGTTTGCTCTCTGTGGTTGCCGCATTACTTCAACTAGGCAAGATTCCTCTTCCAGTTCTAAAGTGATGGCTGCCACCCTGCCCTCAAAATTTAACCAGCTGCCCAGGGGCTGGGAAACTCTGAAGGATTTTACTCATTTTAAAACGCCCTCCAAAGAAGGGTCTTCAAATTGTAGAGATTTCTGATGCACTTCCTTATCCAGAGCTCCCTGAATAATATTGTCCCAAATCATCACTTCGGCATAAGATCCCTTATGTACATAAGTCACAAAACAGCATTTCCAACTGAGTCTGTGCAGTTCAGTCACCCACGCACAGGGTGATTGGTTAGGTTGTTTACAACACTGATAAGACACAACAGAGGATGCTATGAAATGGCAGTGACAGTTAAAGTGGGTATATAACAAAGCACGCATTTCATCAGTGGTCAGATGTGCATTCTGTGAGAGGAGCCCATTTGCATAAAAGCTGATACAGGTACATAATAGGCAAGATCCATGACAGGAAAAGGTGTTCGGTCACAGCTGGATCTGTTACCTGGAATGCTGTAGGATGTATTTCTCATATGCCTCCATCTCCTCCATTGACTCTTATAATGAAAACGGCAGCGGATCCATTGTAAACTGCTGGGAGAGCAATGCGGACAACAAGCCCTGCTGACATTTGAGTCCCTCTTAACTCCTGTTGGAGAGAGAATGGTGGAGCACAACTTTCCTTGACACATCCAGTGAGGTAGCCTTGGGTGCATGGTCCACGGTTGTGAAACGAACACGAAAAGTGCCCACAACTATTGCATAACACACAACATAAGAGCACATTGTCACTTCTAGAACAAGTATACTTTCTGATCACAACTACCAGGTTTAACAAGAAGTACAATTTTGGGGGGGTGCCATGTGGCTTGACATTTGCAAACAGTTCAGTAACAAAGTGAATTGCACACGGAGCCAGAGCAGAATGAGGGCAAGTTTTGGGTGGTGTTCACCTACATAGACATGTGTGGTAGGTGGCAATGAATGCGCCTCTGCAATCGTCGTACGCTGTCACTCAACTGCTGTGTCTCCTCGTAGTGACCAAGTAGTAGTCCGGTGGGTTGCTACAGGTATGGTGATGATCTTTTTGGCAGATAAATTATATCACTGAAACAGTTCGAGAAAATTTCATTTTCAATATAATCTGACAAATCACAGTTACAAAGTCTCTTAAAAAAAGGGGGGGGGGGGGGGGGATCATCGGATGCTGAGGGTCATCTCCTACTCAAGTAAATGCGGTATTTTTCCCAAGACTGAATAATAATATATTTTACTTTTTGGTTTTTACACTCTCAATTCTGTCTTGTCCTGAATATTTATGTATTTTGACATTTTAAATATTTTTCTTTATTTGGTACCTCTTTTGCTGCTGCACAGGAAGCCAGGATCTGTTTATCTTGAGACTTTCTTGTTGAAGTTATTCCAGAGACAGAAGCCAACTGGCAGTGTGTCAACAAGTGGTCATGAAAGCATGAACAATTTTGTATGTAATAATTATTTAAAAGGGAAAAACCACACACACACACACACACACACACACACACACACACAGAGAGAGAGAGAGAGAGAGAGAGAGAGAGAGAGAGAGAGAGAGAGAGAGATGTATCATTTGTAAGAGTTCAAATTTTATTTTACAGGAAAAATTAGAAGTTCATGGATGCTTTAAATTATACTAACTGAAAAATCATTATCATTTTTCTATGTGAAGAAAGTTTCCATGGACAGTTTATATAAAACAAAATGAATTATGGGATTTTAAGCTGATTCTTTCCATTATTCATTTTCTCAAATGTTTTCTGCGCATATTTATTTTCTATGTCTGTCCCAGCTGCATTTGATATTCTATTTCTATGAGCATCACTGATCTTTTTCCCTCCACAGGCTTATGTAGCAAGATTTGCCTGTAGTATCTCACCATCTTCTGTTCTGTCAGTCTGTAATAGGAGATGACCATATTTATATAAAACATTCAATTCCTGCATGAATGTCACCATTTCTGATGTGTTGCAATATGGACACCTCCAAAATATTTCTCAGGAATATCGCTGCTCTAACATCCGCTGAAAGAGTAAAGTTCTCATTTCCATTAAGTAGCAAAGGCAATGCACATTCTCCTGTAAAATTTAATTCTCATCTCTTTTGGAAATTATGGTGGATTTGCCACGTGTGTTGATACTTAAATACTTTCCTTAAGTTATTATCGTCAAATTCATAGCTGCAATCACAGTCAAGATGTCTGAAATGTGAGGCTTGCTCAAGAACCTGGCAATTTATTATAATTTCACATCTGGAAGTTGACTTTTGTCTTCAGTGTAAATATTGTGCCTTCCACAAAATTTATCAAAAATAAATACTAAGTTTTGTAGATTAGTTTCATCACGTGGGGTGACTCTCATGTCATCAACAAAGAAAAAGCAGTTATTATGGCACCTTTGGCTAAAAGTAATCTCCAGACGAATATAGCTTCTCCTCTCATCATCTACTTGTTAAATGATGATAGTGACAAACTACAATCCTGTCTCACTCCTCTGTTAATCTAGATAGAAGCTAAAAATCAATAGCTAGTGTTTATCATTACAACTGTATTATTGTTCAGACTTTGTGTTACTTTGAGATCTTGAGGTTATCCAGACAGTTTTAATGTGTTGTATTAGAATACTCTTGTCAACTGTGTCGAAAGCTTTTACAAATCTACGAAAGTAACATATTTATCTGACTGTGTTCATCAGTTAATTGATCACTGTAAATGGATATCTTTACTGGTCTACCTGAAAAAAATTTCTCCGGTGTACACCATCTACTGTTTTCCTGCCCTGTAGTCCCCAGTCTGACCCAGGCAGAATGGCGATTCCTCCATAGATTTCATTGAACAGGATCCTCCAGCCTCTGTGCCCAGCACCAGCGAGTCTTCGAACACTTACACTCAGGAGCCACCTAGATGAATGCCCTTTGTTTGTTCCCTCCTCTCCATTCCCACTATCACTCTTAACCAGTGGAACATTCATGGCATTATATCCAATAAGGAGCATTTACGGCTGCTCTTGAAATCACAGTGTCCGGTTGTTTTCTGCCTTCAAGCAATTAGATTGCATCTTCCGACTACTTTGAGCTTTCGCATTTCTGTCTGGTGTGCTTTGACCTTCCTGGCAAGGATGGCATTTTATCTCATGAGGCCATCATGCTTCTCATTCAGGATGATGTCCATAGCCAAACCATCTCATTGAACATCCAGCTGCAAGCTGTTGCAGTCTGCATTTTCTGTCTTCATTACATCCCTTCTCTTTATAACGTGTAGATCCCTTTGCCATTCATTGTTACTGGGTCAGACTTAATCCTTCTTATTGGTTAGCTCCCTCACCCCTTCTTGCCGCTTGGTGACTTTAACGCCCATCATCCTCTTTCGGGCTCTTCAACAACCTGTCCGCGAGGTTCCCTCTTGGCTGACCTTCTCAGTCAACTTAACCTCATCTGCATTAACACTGGAGCACCCATGTTCCTTTCCGACTGCACGCCCACCTATTCCCATTTGGACATCTCATTTAACTCTGGTCTTGATTGGTCTGTTCTCTGTGATGTGTGTTCAAATGACAATTTCCCATGTACTATCCACTTGCTGACTCCTACCCCCACCTACATGTAAACCCAACTGATCGGCAGCTATCTAAGGCTGACTGGAGGCTTTACTGCACTATGGCCTCCGTTGTGATGATCAGGTTGAGAACCTTAAGAGTGTTACTCTTACCACCGCAGAATGTTCCATACCTTGCACCTCTTTTTTACTGTGCTGTGTCCCAGTCCACTGATGGACTGAGGCATGTTGCAATGCAGTTCGTGTGCCAAGACATGCTCTCCAAATTTTTAACCATTATCCTATGATGACAAGGGGTATTTATTACAGGGTGTATACGACTCAGGAAAACCAGGATATCCGGAAAAAAACCCGGGAATTTCTTCATCCGGGAGAAAAATGGGAAAAACCCGGGAATTTTTTAGAATTCTCAAAATTTTTCATTCCTTTAGTTTTCAGTTAAATTTTAGTAACTTTAACTGGTAAGAACCAATGCTCTAACAAAGAATGTTACTGTATCTCGCTACTGCAGAATAATACTGCTGCAATAAAAAAGAACGAGAAAAAAAGAAACTAAAATAAAATTTAAGTTGAAACAGAAATTCACAACAACAAAACACAGTGCTCTTAAAAGCATCTGCCAACAGCAAAATGTGTCAAACGCTTTATGAAGGCTATGCAATGTTTCATAACAACAAATTGCCTCCGATGTGCGTGACGTCACAACTTTACATTAGATTCGTTTGAGCGGTTACGAGCGAGCTTATCCGCATGTGCAGTTGAGTCTCGTATGAGTAGTACCTTCTCCTGCTTCTAGCTACAGAAGTGTGGCAGTTAGCTGTATAACCAATAGCAGCAAGCAGCCAGATGCTATCCGGAAAAATTTTACTGGTGCGCCTAAGCCGCCAGATTCACATATGCGCAACAGGGCCGAAACTAGAGGGCGGGGGTGAACTGGGTTATCTGCCGCTGGCGATAGTTTCAGGGGGGGGGGGGGGGGGGTGCCAAATTCATATTATTGAGGAAAACAGGGTGTGTACGACCTGGGACAATCGGGGAAAAACCCAGGAATTTTTTACAACTCCGGGAATTTTTCGTTGTTAGTTTTCAGTTAAATTTTTGTAATTTGGCTGGTAAGAATCGATACTCTAACAAAGGATATTACTATATCGCGCTGTTGCAGAATAATATTGCAACAATAAAATGTGAACAAGGAAAAAAACAAAAATAATACATTAATTGCAAAGGAAATGTGCCATACACAACAAAACACAGTGCTCATAGAAGCTTTTGCCAACGACAAATTGTGTCAAAGGGTTTAGGAAGACTATGAAATGCTTTGTGACAACAGATTGCCTCCGATGAGCATGGCGTCAAAACTGTGTACATTAGATTCACTTTATCAGTTACGAGCGGGCTCATGTGCTTGCGCAGTTGGGTGGTGTATGAGTAGTACCTTCTCCCGCTTCTGGCTACAGAAATGTGGTTGTTGGCTGTGTAAACAGTCGCAGCAAACTGCTAGATGCAACTGGGAAAAATTTTACTGTCGCACCCAAGCTGCCAGATTCACGCATGCGTAGCAGGCCCGGATATATGAGGGAGGGAGAGGGCTCCCAAATTCATATTCTTGAGAAGGAAAAACCTTGTATCACAAAGCGCCTAGCATTCAGCGCACGTTGGTCTGTCGATTACGCATATGATTTTGAAACGCATCCCTGCTAGGTTTTGAAAACACAGTGTAAGTTGATTTCGGAATGAATCATAAGTTGATTTTTGAATACGTGCATAGTGTACGTGATGTCTGTTAGGGGAATGCTCGTTGCATCTAGAAATAAACTTTCCTGCAGGCAAAAGGAGACCGGGCTATACGAGCTGAGCGGAGTAAAGCCGAACGAGTGAACGCCAATCACTGTCTTTTATGTTCTTGATTGGGATTGGGAATGATAAGCATTGTTATACTTAGTAGGGAAATCCATAGATCCAGACTTTCAGAGTGGAAATAAACGACTAACAGGAATAACAGGTAAGAAAGATTGTGTGTTATCTTCTCAGTGTATTCAGGAAAATGTCAGTAAATTTTTAGCCAGATCGCTACACTAGTAAATGCCAGTTGTACAGTCCCCGTCTAGCAGCTGCTTAAGTTCTATTCTGCAAGTACCACGGAAAATGATTTGTACGAACATAACAACACCTAACTGGAGAATAATCAGAGATAACTAAACCGGTGATTCTGGCAGGGTTAGTGAAGTGAACCGGCGAATAAGTTTTGACAAAGGCTGTAATAGTTCCAGAATTAGTCATGACGAGATTGATTGTTAGAATGAGGAAGGAGAAGAAACGGGGACATCACACAAATTAGGGAAGAATATGACGATTACAAATTTATATAAAAATCTCGTGCTACTACTTTTTGATCTCGTGCTCAAGAAACAGGAGCATATGCATGAAATGTGAAACTATTTTCTAACCTAAAGCTTTTTGCTTATAGTAGGCCTATTAGGCATTTTATGTTGGTCTTCGTGAATTATATTCTGTCGTGTTTTGTACCAAAACAGTCTTGTTTATTTGGTGTGTGTTACAACTTATGCAGTGTTAGAAAGGCCTATTTTGTTTTACCTAGTAGACAGTGACAAAATAGACGAAATCAGACCGAGAAACCACACTAGTCTTCGGTACTATTTGTATTAATAACTTGCGCAGTATTAGACAACAGTATTTCAATTTTTCATGTAGCAAAACGTTTGACGAACTTTGATGAGGTAATAGATTCTTTCGCAGAAAGGAAAGCGCGCCATGTAAAACTGTAGCAAGATTAGAGAAAAAATAATGCTAGGAGCTAAAGATCGAAGAAATGTGTACTGTCTTGTTTGTCTCTTGTCTTTACTGGTTTTATGTATCCTATATTTAATTTTATGTCACCCAAAACAGAAAATTATTAGCTTACAGGCAATAAAGAGTGCAAATTTTCTGAAGAGTTCTTGTTCTCCCGATTAAAATAATCCCATCCAGTATTAATTGCGAGTTAAAAACAAGAGGGGCATGATGTCAAACCGAGCAACTGGGAGCAGGAGAGGCACCACATGACATTTTAATTTCCACTATCCTGAATATAGTTTGATGGCATCCAGTACAAAATATACACGTTACAATTCCACGGAGCAAAATACAGTGACGTGCGATAGAAGAATGCTGTGCGAAGACGGGTGGCACTGCACTCTGGCACATTTAAGACCAAATAACATTCTTACATTTCCTCGAACATATGTTTTACATATCAGGCTCTTCAGAACGATGTGCATACAAAATGAACATATTATTGAAAATTCAATTTTTTAAAATTTTTTACTTGGTATCTCAAATGCTCGAGGGAGGTGGCAGGGCGCTATTATCGCAGTATTGCCCCAGTTCGGAATTATCGTAGATCCGGTGCTGATGCGCAGAGCAGTCTGAGTTGTAGTGGGGAAGTGTGTAGTCTCCATGTGACACGTGTTTACACTTTAGTAAGTTTGCTTTTTCCTCTTCGTTTACTGCTCTCACGTGAAATGAAAACAAAATGGATTTCTGTGGCCAGGAGCTATCAAGTGAATTAAAAGACATTCACATAATCATGGAAGGCTAAGATACGTTATTAGTTTCAGATTTTATTTTATTTCCACTTTTCTGACAGTCATGCAATAATCGCCTTGTAGAACAATGAAGTTATTTTTGTCGGTTTGCTAAAGAAATTTGGTTTTTATTAATCTTTTACGCTGAGGCAGTCAATGTATTTGAAACAAAGTGTTTAGTTCCACACTCTTGGCTAATTTCAACAGCTTGCTGCATTTCAAGTGCACGTTTTCATCTTCTAGCACGTATGGCATTATGCCATAATATAGAACCAAAAATGAGTTAATACAGTACTGGTACTCCAAGAAAATTCACATCCTGGAACCCACACTGAAAAGCTGAATATCAGGTCGAGGCCTACTTCATTGGGAATCTGGACCTACGAATGTGCTTTTTAAGTATGCGCTTTAAATGTGCCATTTTAGTATGATTCACGAAATTCCGATGCTCTCAGAGTATCCTCTTATGTCTTTTTTCTTTTATGACATAATGTAAGATCTTTTAATGTTTTACACATGCGAACATACGGGCTTCCTGCGTAACAGTAGCTGCCAAAGTGCGGCAGCACCTGTCATCTGACACTCTGATGACTACTGAAATGAACCTATTTCTAACTGTTCGCGGGAAAATATTGCAAATGGTGGTTTGAAAAGCGTTACTTTCAAAGTAAATTTCCTTTTACGCAAGTTGAACTATGTGCGACAATGTACGATTAACTTCTTAAATCACAGTGTGTTTGAGGACGAGCCATTTTTTTCACAGTGTGTTTGAGGATGAGCCTTTTAGAAATATTTTTTGCCCAGACATTCATGTCATTATCATGAGCAAATTGATGTAGTGCTACGGGAAGCTCTATCTCTTCTGCGGTAGCTAATTTATTTGTGGGAAACTTTGAGGGCAAGTTACTGGACTCCGCTAACAATTTTACTGGCACATTTGTGTGATATATTCTAAATTGTAACACGCGCAAAAAAGATCAACATTACATGTGAAAGCTTAGCTTATCTCGCAGCTTATTAACCTTAGAGACCAATATTATATGTGAAAGCTTTTCTTTTCTTGTAACAGCACAATTTATATTAATTAAAAACATTACCTTTCCAATTTGTGTATCCATGCTACTTAACAGTGATGTTAGTATTAGCTGACAACATCACGTGTCCTGTGGTCTGAATATCCGCTGTCATCGGGTGGCGGGATCACGAGACACGAGCTATGACAGGCTTCCAAAAGCACATCGCAATCTCGATTACAATGGTTCAGAAAGTAACATGTGGTGTTTGGTGAAATTCGAATTTATACTTTTGTAATACAAAAATAAGCAGCGTACATGTTGCTGTACATCAAAAATCTTTCCAAAATGTGTTTTCTTCCCTGAGTTTCGTCTTCTAAAGTCCCGGGAAATTCTGCGCCCGTGTATAGAAACATAACCATTCTAAGGATTGATAAATTTTACGATTCTGAGGGAAAATATACTGTTACTTAATAACACAGAAAAAAGTGTTTTCATCTGGGAGAAAGTGTATTTTTAGCCAGGAAATCTGGGAAAAACCCGGGAATTTTTTTTCTCGTTCTCGTATCCACCCTGGAAAAAGACCTTGTTTCACAAAGCCCCTAGCACCCAGCGCACGTTGGTCTATCGATTTCTCATATGATTTTGAATGCATCCCTGTTAGAATTTGTACAAAAATGTTCAAAAACCAAGTTGATTTCTGAAAGAATCGTAAGTTGATTTTTGAATGTGTGCACAGTGTATGTGATGTTTCTGCCAGGAGTATCCTCATCGTATCTAGAAATAAACTTTCCTGCAGACAAATGGGAACAGGTCTATGCGAGCTGAGCGGAATAAAGCCGAACGGATGAATGACATTCGCTGTTTATGTGGTTGACTGGGTTTGCAAATGATCAGTGTTGTTATAACAACTAGTGAATTCCATAGATTCAGACTACCAGAGTGGAAAAAAAAAAATGAGTAACAGGAATAACAGGCAACAAAGATTGCGTATTGTCTCCTCCATGTGTCCAAGAAAATGAAATTTTGAACAAAATTTTTGGCCAGACCGCTACACTGCTATAAGGGCCAGTTATACAGTCTGCGGCTAACAGCCGCTAAAGTTCTATTCTGGGAGTAGTGTGGAAAACGCGTTGTACGAACACGTAATAACGCCCAACCGGATAACTAAACCGGTGACGAAATTAACCAGAGAATAAGTTTTGACACTGATAGGAATAGTTACAGAATTAGTCGTAAGATTGTTTGTTAGAACGAGGAAGGAGAAGAAATGGGGACTCTCACAAATTACGGGAGAATATGACGATTCGAAATTTATTCGCAAATTTAGTACCACTACTTTTCAATCTCATGCTTCAGAAACTAGAGAGTATGAATGAAATGTGAAACTATTTCCTAACTCAAAACTTTTTGCTTGTAGTAGGCCTAATAGGCATTTGATACTGGTACTTCGTGAATTATATTCCGTCATGTTATAAAAATGACCATTTGTGCCAAAACACTCGTTTATTTGGTGTGAGTAACAATTGCTGCAATATTCGGCAGGCCTATTTCGCTTTAGTTATATAGCAGTGACAAAATATACGTAATCAGATCAAGAAACCACACCAGTCTTGGGTCCAATGTGTATTAACAGCTTTTCTAGTATTAGACAACGACATTTCATTTTTTCCTGTAGCAAAATGTTGAACTTTGTTGAGGTAGTAGATTCTTTCCCAGAAAGGAAAGTACGCCACATAAAGCTGTGGCAAGATTAGAGAGAAAAGAAGCTAGGACTTAAAGATTGAAGAAACGTGTACTGTCTTGCTTGTCTCTTGTCTTAACTCATTTTACGTATATTTTATTTAATTTTTTGTCACACAAATCAGCAAGTTATTACATAATAGGCAATAAAGACTGCAAATTTTCTGAAGAGTTCTTGTTCTGCCTGTTACAAATAATCCCAACCAGTATTAATTCTGAGATTTTTTAAAAGATGTCAAAAAGTGCAGCAGGATGTCAAACCTGCCGACTGGGAGCAGGAGAGGCACCACAGGACATTTTAATTTCCACTGGTGTGAATATAGTTTGATGGCACCCATTCCATTACAAAATATTACATGTTTGAATTCCACAGAGCGAAATACAGGAGACGTGCGATGGAAGAATGCTGTGTGGAGAGGCGTGGCACTGCACTTTGCCACACTTAAGACCAAATAACATGTCTTATGTTCCCTCGAATATATATGTTTTATGTCTCAGACTCTTAAGAAAGACATGTGCTACAAAATGAAGATATTTTTGAAAAGCCGATTTTTAAATTTTTGGCTTCTTACCTCAAATGCTCAAGGAGGGGGAAGCGCCACTATCTAATATCGCCTCGGTTCAGAAATATCCTAGATCCGGACCTGATTTACAGAGCAGTCCGAGTTGTAGTCGGAGTGGTAGTCTCCACGTGACCCGTGTTTACGTTAAGTGATTTGGCTGTTTCCTCTTCGTTTATTGCTCTCACTTCAAATGAAAACAAAATGGATTTCTGTGGCCAGGACCTATCAAGCGGATTAAAATACCTTCACATAATTACGGAAGGCTAAAATATGTCATTAGTTACAGATTTTATTTTGTTTCCACCTTCCTGACAGTCAAGCATTAATTGCCTTGCAGAACAATGAAGTTATTTTTGCCAGATTGTTAAAGAAATTTGACTTTTACTAATCTTTTCTGTTGAGGCAGTCAATTTATTTGAAATGAAGTGTTTAATTCCACACTATTGGCTAGTTTCAACTGTTGGCTGCATGTCAAGTTCATGTTTTCATCTTCTAGCACATATGGCATTATGCCTCAATAAAGAACCAAACATGAGATAATGCAGTACTCCAAGAAAATTTACATCTGAATCTGGACATACGAATGTGCACTTTAAGCCGAATGTTGCATTTTAGTATAGTTCACAAAATTCCCATGCTCTTGGAGTGTCCTCTAATGTCTTGTTTCGTTTATGACATAATGCAAGATCTTTGTATGTTTTACACGTACGAACATACGGGCTTCCTGCGTCGTCATAGCTGCGCAAGCGCTGCGACACCTGTTATTTGGCACGCGCTGGCAACTGCTGAAACGATTCTATTTCCAACAGCTCGTGGGAAAAGTTGCAAATGGTTGTTTGGAAAGTGTTACTTCAAAGTAAAGTTCCTTTTACGCAAGATGAACTCTATGCGCGCGAATGTCCGATGAATTTCTTAAATCAAAGAGCATTTGACTCTCATTCAAATATCAAATCTTTGAGAGTGACCATTTAGAATTTTTTTGAGCCCAGAAGGTCAGATATATATGTCGTTAAAAAATTTACTGGCACATTTTTGTGATGTATCTTTAAAGTGTAACAGGCGCAAAAATGATCATTATGTGTTAAAGCTTAGCTTCTCTTGCAGCTTATTAACCTTAGTGACCAATATTAAATGTAAAAGCTTTTCTTTTCTTGTAGAAGCACTATGTATATTAATTTAAACCATTACCTTTTCCTATTTGTGTGTTCACGCTACTTTGCAGTGATGTTGCTATTGGCTGACTACATCACGTGTTCTATGATCTGAATATCCGTTGTCATTGGCTGGCGAGATCGCTTGACATGAGCTACAACTGGCTTACAAAAGTGCATTGCAATCTCGATTTAAATCCTTCGGAAAGTAACATGCGGTGTTTGTTGAAATTCGAATTTATACTTTCGTAATAAGAAAATATGTAGTGTACATGTTGCTGCACTTCAGACATCTTTCTAAAACGTGTTTTTTTCCCCCTGAGTTTCGTTGTCTAAAGTGCTGGGAAATTCTACGCCGGTGTATAAAACCACAACCATTTAAAGGATTGATAAGTTTTACAGTTTCAAGGAAAATTATACTGTTACTTAACATGGAAAAACTGTATTTTCATCCAGGAGAAAGTGTATTTTTAACTGGGAAATCCGGGAAAAATCTGGGAATTTTTTTTTTCGGTTTCCACGTATACACCCTGTATTATAAACAGTTGTGTGCACAGTGTCATCACAGTCTTCAGGGTAGCAAAAAAAAACTAGCTGGATTTCCTTTACTGGTTCTATCAACAGTTTCACTCCCTCTTACATCATGTGGGGCAGGCTCCATCAGCTCTCTGTAATTAGGGTTCAAGGATTTATTCCCCCAGTTTCCAGACTCACTGTAGCAGGTGATGACATTGTGGACCCTATTGCCATCTCCAATGCCTTGGGGCACTATTTTTCGGAGATTTCGAGCTCGCCCCGCTATCCTCTCTTGGAAATGAGTGGAAGAGCCTCAGGTCATACCCTTTTTCTCTCAGAATCATGAATGCTACAGTGCTGCCTGTGCTATGAGGGAGCTTGACCATACTCTTACCTCATCCCACTCTTCCAACCCATAACAGGATGATGATCACATTCAGATGTTGCAGCGCCTTTCTCATTCATTTGTATAATCATATTTGGGTAGATGGCATGTTTCCCAGATGCTAGCACAACACCAGTGTTCTACCCATACCTAAGCCCAGTAAGGGCAAACAGCTACTTTCTAGTTGATGCTCCATTTCCCTCAGCAGCTGTGTTTGCAAGGTGCTGGAACGTATGATTCATGGCTGGCTGGTATGATGGCTCGAGTCTCACAATCTACAAACCTCTGCACAGTGTGGATTTCATGTGCGCTGTTCTGCAGTTGACCATTTGCCACTTAGTCAACCCATGTCATGTATGGTTTTCTGTGGAAATACCAGATTGTGGCCATGTTTTTTGATGTGGAAGAAGCCTACGACCCCTGCTGCAGGACTGGTGTCCCCCGTACTGTATACACGTGTTGCTTCCAAGGGCAACTGCCTCCATTTCATTCACAAATTTTTAAGGCTGAGTTTTCAAGTAATGTATGGGTTCGGCCTTGTCGGACACCTTTTTCCAGCAGAATGGGGTGCCTCAAGGCTCCATCCTGAGCCTCACCCTCTTTGCTGTAACCATTAACCCTATTAACAACTGTCCCACCAGACATCTCTAGCTCCCTTTTCATAGACTACTTTACGCTCTGTTGCAGTTCTATATGGACTTGTCTCTTTGAGCGGCATCTTCAGCGATGTCTCCATTGTGTTTGCTGGTGAAGCATCGACAGTGGTTTTCACATTTCCACTGACAAACTCGTATGTATGAATTTCTGGTAGAGCAACAGGTTTCTTCCACTGTCTTTACATCTTGGGCTTGTTGCTCTTCTGTTCACTGAAACTGCGAAATTCCTGGGGCTCATGCTTGATAAGAAACTTTCTTGATTCACCCATGTGTCTTTACCTGGCTGCACACTGTACCTGGTCCCTCAATGTCCTTTGTGTCCAAAGCTGTATGTCCTGGGTAGCAGATCGGTTCTCTGTCCTCCATTTGTACTGATCCCATGTTCGTTCAAAACTAGGCTATGGGTATTCTGTTTATTCCTCTGCCCATCCATCTGTATTATGTCATCTTAAATAGTCCACCATCATGGAATAAGTTTGGCCACTTGCTCCTTTTCACTAGTGCAGTTGAGAGTCTCTAAGCAGAAGCTGCCATATCAGCACTGTCATTACCCGCTGGATATCCTCCTCAGTGGATACACATTCCGTTTGTCTGCCATGCCCAGCCGCCCGTCCTATGCTCACTTTCTCAATGACTCAATTGTTCACCAGTATGGGGCATGTCCTTCCTCTCTGTTTCCTACTGAAGTTCACTTTTGTTTGGATACTGCTTCAGGGGCTTAACTTCGTGCTACCTGCTGCATTCTTGATGGGTGTGAACCCTTCACCACCTTGGCTTTGTGCGACGACCGATGTTACTCTAAGACTTCATTTGCTTCCCAAGGACACTACTCCAGATTCAATCTATTGCTGTAAGTTTCCCAACCTTGGCACACAACTTGGTGATAGCACCTTCGTGTACACTGATGGCTCGGAGACCAACAGCGGTGTTGGGTGTGCCTTTGTCATTGGCACCGACAATTTTTGATATTGGATTGCTGAACACTGCTTGATTTTTACCACAGAGCTCTTCACCTTCTATCTGACCACCCAGTACACCTGGCGACACAGACTTTTAAATTGTGTTATATGCTCCAATTCTCTTAGTTCCCTTCAGAGCCTCTGTGTGCTGTACACAGTCCAACCCTTAGTGCAAAGAATCCAAGAAAGCTCCCACTAGCTCACTGTTGAGATAGCCATGGTGATGTTTATGTGGGTTCTTGGTCACCTGGGTCTGATGGGAAACACGTCTGTCGGTGTTGCTACCAAGGCCGCAATCCTCCTACCATGACCTGCTAGCTCTTTCATTCCCTCAGATGTTCTCCGTGTTGCTGTCTGTTGGCAGATGGTGTCACTTCAGCATCACCAATGGTCTCTTCACGGAAACAAACTCCAGGGAATTGAACCTCTCCCAACAGCTTGGCCAACCTCCTCTCAGCCTTCTCGTCGCGAGGAGTCATTTTATCTAGGTTGCACGTTGGGGACTGTCATTTTAGCCATTGCCATTTGTTACATGGTGATCTTCCACCACTTTGTGCTCACTGTCATCAGCCTCTGATGGTTCGCCATTTCCTGACCCAGTGCTCTTTTTCTAATCTCTTATATTCCAGTGTATGTATGTCGTCTGAGCTATTGGCCATTTTAGCGATAACATGAGGGCTGTCGACCACATTTTACTTTTTATGTATTGTAGCAATATGGTGAAAGACATTTAATCTTTGGTTCAATATCTCCACTGTGTCTGCGGTGTATTTTGTGGACCTTTATCCAAGGGGAAGTCCATGTTTTAAGCTCCCTTTCCTTCCGTTTGTTGGGATTGACGTATAGTCACTTTCAACTTCTTTTACTTGTTGTAGTAAGGTTATGATAAGGGTGCTTATGACTTCAGGTTGTTGTTATGCCCTAAAAAATAAATAAATGAATAAAAATGAACATGTAAATGTTTCTACTTGCTTTATTTGGCCTTGGGTACTCATTTATAGTACAACTCCTTTATGGCCACTGGTACCAATTCAATTTCAGTCCACTATAAAATCTATTTGTTGCCATTAGATCCTAATATATGTTAATCTTGAGTGATTGTGTTCTAGGTAGTTTTCAGAGAAGCATTTAGTAATGTTTCACAAAATATCTTGTCACATCCACCACTAACAAAACTGTAATTATTCCAATTGATCAATTGATAGCTGAATGATTAAAGTGTTCTCCAATGACTACAGTATAACTGAGGAACTTTCGTACTAATGAACTGAGGTTTCCTCTTAAGTTTCTGGTTATATTTGGAAGTGAGTATAGTTGTTGTTAGAAAGAGCCAATTTAATCTTATGTCCAACCCTGGTATTGAGTTTTGCCCGAACATTCTCACATACAGCTTCAGTTTCTGATGTTGACAGATTTAAGTTTCTGTTCTACTGCAACAAATACAACACATCACTTTCTCACTGGCCTATCCTTTCTGTTCATGCTTAAGTTTTCCCCAGAAATCACACTTCTGTTGATTTCAAGTCTTAAGCAGCTTTCTGTACATAGTACTATGGCAGCTTCACTGCATTCTAGGATCACTTCTGACTCTGGCATTTTGTTGTGAATGCTTCAATAGTTAATAACCCAGATTTTAATACTATCTAGTCGGGGTGGCATTTATTTGGATCTTACACTGTTACTTACTGTTCTCCTACAGCTATCATTATCTGGATTGAATGCAGATTTGTTGATTTGCCTAATCGACAAACAAACAAACTCGTGTTTACCCCACACATAGCCTCTGATGTGAAGTACACAACTGACCCATTTAGCGGAACCTTACAGTTCTCAACCCTATGACTCAGCTACTGGAAGTTGGATCCAAAGAACCTTCGCAGCCTCTTGTTGAAGCCTTCCACTTAGCGTGGAACCAGGGAGTTATGAACTGTTCTGGGTACAATGCTGCAGATTGTGAGCTTCATTGAAACTCCGAGTGAGGCTGCTATTCTCATACTTCTCTGCCATACTAAGTGCACATGGTGTTCCATCCCATACCTTGCTGCCATTTCCATACTGGGTACCATTATTCAGTGCAAGTTTGAACTGCTGATGATTAAGAGACTGCTACCCGCTTGTGTGGGCTTCCCCAATGACATGGGATACAGTACCTTTCCCAACAGCAGATGATTCACTTTTAGCACCTCATATTTGTTAGTTAATGAGCTGAGTTTAACATCCTGAGCTCTCCCTGGACTGTGTCTTCCCAGTATAGGGCACTTAGATCTACCATTAACTCGTCCCTCACAATCAAGTGGACAACTATTGATAGATCCTGCATGTCCTGTAGCAGAGACAATATCCACAGGAGAGGGTAATGCCTGTGGGACCCCCCGGTATTTATGGTACATGAATCTCAGTAGCCCTCCCAACACCACCATTTGCAAAAGGTCCATTGGCTTGACAGTCAGGGCAGTTTCCAGCTGCTTACGAACAGCAACTAACTCAATCCCATGCCTGAGAGCAGCATACACAGTGGGACTGCATTGTGGCTGGGGCAAGATTTTGTAGCATGTGACCCATCTGCCTGCAATATCGACATCCCACATGACAGAACAGAGGTGCAGATGTTTGCGGTATGACTGAGGCCCTTGCCAGAGATGAAAACACAGCCCCATGGCTCAGCCTATAGCCGCCAGGGTGTGCTACCTGAGCCCATGGATTGACAGCAGCACCAGAGGTCGTGGTCAACAAGCAGTACATATCCGAGTGCAGGCATTCTTGGCGAATTTCATATATGAAGTCGTCACGGGTTGTCAGCTGAGTAGCATCGTCATCTCAACGTTTTGAGGGAATGCGTCTCCATCATCTTCAGGCGAAGTGTCGGGATTTCGTAGGTCACGGGCTTATATATCTGCTGGACTGCTCTCCATTTCCCGCGGCCGGCGAATCGCCTGATGCGCCTGGATCGACGTCCGTCTCTGTCTGGTCTCCCCCCCCCCCCCCCCCCTCCCTACCACCAGGAATAGCTGACCTATACATGGAGCACTTCGAAAGGCTAGCACTGGACACTGCTAAACACAGGTACATTGACTATACTTTTGTAGTTTGGCCACATGGCAGGGACAAACTGTTAGAGTTCCATCAACACCTCAACAGCATACATGGAAATACCAAATTTGTCATAAAGATAGAAGAGAACAGAAGCTTACCCTTTCTGGATATCCTGAGCACAAGAAACATGGATGGCACGCTGGGACACGCAGTGTGTAGAAAGAAAACACACACGGACCTCTATCTTAACGCCAATAGCTGCCACCACCCTGCACAACACAATGCTTTACTCCACACCTTAATGCACGGGGCCAGGTCCATCTGCGATAAGAAAAGTTTGCCAGGAGAATTGCAACACCTAAAGGACACCTTCAAGGAAGAATGGATACAGTGAGACACAAATAAGGAGAGCTCTGAAGACCGACCACAAGAAGAGAGAAGAGAGACCGGATGAAGACGAAGCAGTGGGCTTTTTCCATACGCGCGTCCTCCAATGTCCAAGATCGCGAGAATTCTCAAGAAACATAAAGTGAAGACCTTCTCAGTTCAACAGAGGATCCACAAGGTCTGACGGCACCAGGTGTGTACAAGATCGGATGCTAATGTGGGATGCAATATATAGGACAGATTTCTGTGTTGCATCTAACGGTTTTTGGGACTCAGTAATCAGAGTGTCCATAGAAATAAGGTTACACGACAACCTTATTAACCACGACAGTGGCTGCCATCTCAGCACAGCCTGGAAGCCTGCAGTCAGGAAAATCGGAGAAGAACGTTCTGTTCCACCAAGGGCCGTGGACGGAGCAGACAGAGATGGACGACGAGACTTGAACCCGGCGCACATTTCCTGCCCCCCCCCCCCACCCCCCACCAGCCTGATGGTGATGATGGTGATGGTGGTGGTGGTGGTGGTGGTGGTGGTGGTGGTGGTGGTGGTGATGATGATGATGATGGAGACACATTCCGTTGAAACGATGCTACAAGATGATGATGCTACTCGGCTGACAACCCGTGAAGACTTCATATATAAGCGGACGATTTTCCTACATGATTGAAAACTATCGCGTGATTGAAAACTATCCCAGAAGATCCATTGAGCAACTGGCCTTATAAGCTGGCACACAGTCAGTGAGAAGGCAGTTTGACATGCTGCCCAGACTTGTAGGTAACTGCCATCCTAGCCACAACATCTACATGCTTAATTGTCTGGTAGTCCTGGATTGTTAGGAATGGTAGCTTTGGTCTGTGACTCAGGAGTGTTGTGTAACAGTGGTCTAGCCTCCCTGGACAGCTTTGTAGCATGCTGTGCTGACTCCTGCCTAGTAGTTTTGTTTCTGCCTTCTCTTTGGTGTACTTTCTCAAAAGAGAGAGAGAGAGAGAGAGAGAGAGAGAGAGAGAGAGAGAGAGAGAGACTTGCAAAGAAAACATTTTATTTTATTGTTATTCTATTATAAGATCCGAAGTGGAATCCATACTTTGTTTCATCCTTAAATTGTGTGTTGTATTTACTACATTGTTGACATCAGCAGTGTTTTTGTTTATTGGTTTTTCCCAATAAAAACAGATTAAGGAATATCATTCGTGTTTTGTCTCTGATAGCACAGACACCATAAACAAATAACTATAAACTAAGCTCGATGAGTGTGTCTCCTGATTTACGGGTCTGGTATGCTACAACTAGAACTAAAGTTATTAACAGCCAAAATGAGAGATGTTTTATGACAACATAAAATTGCTGTAAAATTTATTGTTTCTCTAAATTGTTTTTGAGAGTATGATTACCAAGAAATGCAATTACTGCATTAATTTATAATAAATGCAGAGAATATACACATGTATTAAAAGAGGAAACTAGTATGACACAGCATGTTAGTTATTTAGTTACTGTAAATAACAAAAGATAACTTACTATGAAATAAGTTGTGCACAACATTCCTAAGTACGAAATTTCTCAAGCAATTATTCAAAAATTATCAAAAATATACCATATCTTATTTCATGTAAATCTACAATGAAATTAGGGAATGATTATATTTGAATGAGAATACTGTTGTCAAAATTTTCTAAAAAGTACAAATCAAGTTTACATCGACAATATAGTAAAAGTTTTTCATGTCACTTGCAGATGCTTGAAAATACACAATACGTCATGATACACAAGAGTATTTCTACAATCATTATAAGATTTGCGAAAACGAGATGAACAGTAAACATTAGAACCTAGAATTTTGAATCTGACGTCTATGGCACACGCGGTCTCTCACAAAGGAAAATTCAGATGTCTGCTTATCCATTGTCTGTCCAAAAAGTTCAGAGACTGCTTTTATTCCTGGTGTTTAAGCAACATCAGCACAGTAACTGTGGTAGCAGCTTGAACTAACATTTGTAAAAAACAAATGTGCATTCACCCAGTCAGTTGTGAGCAGGTTGTGTTAACTAGTGGATGTGGAGGCGTGGTGTGTCAGTGTTGCTCTGTCAAAAATTGGAGTGGAGCAATGTACTGAACATCTCTAAAATAAATATTCAACACATTTTCCACAATGTTCTGAAGAAGAGAAAAGTGTGTGCAAAGTTTGTCATCCTGCACCCCAAACAAAAATGCCACATAGACATATGCTGTTACTTGACTGAAATGTAAAATGTGAAAAACTCCTTCCTGGAAAAAATCTTCATGAGGCTACCATAAAACAAGAAAGTACAGAAATTCACAAGAATGGTCAACACTTTGATGACATAACCAACATTCAAGCCAATGTGTCACATGAGTTGAACAGTTTTCCCAAGAAGGAATTTGCCTGACAGTTTCAATTTTCCTGAGAGTTTCACAGGATTATATAAACATGTTAGAATATTTTTGTAGTCGAGTTGGAGGGGTTAGGGGAGAGGGAGGCTATGTAGAATAGCTGAAGCATTTAAACCAGCATCTTAACTTTTCTCAATTTCTTTATTAATCCACTCTCTAAATTTTTGGACTGCGCTCTCTTGTAATGCTTTTGCCTTTCTTCGAAAACTATCCTTATTCTTTTAATATAAGCTGTGAAAAGAAGATTAATTTGGAAGTAAAATTAGCAGTCAGTTCATCAATGCCTACTGCAGTAGTAATAAGATCACACAGAAAGCCAAAATATGCTTCCTCCACCCCCTGCTCGCTCTCTCTCTCTCTCTCTCTCTCTCTCTCTCTCTCTCTCTCTCTCTCTCTGTCCCTCTCCCCCTCCCCCTCCTCCTCCTCCCTCCCTCCCTCCGGGGCAGGGGAGGGGGTTATTCAAACATTTGAATGAAACTAAATCTCACTAGTTATATTTTATGTGTATTTAAATTGCTATGTAATGTCAATTTTCATTAACTTTTTTGCAGGCAAAATATGATGCGAAGAGAACTCACCAGAAACAGACACTGCTGCCATTCTCACAACAATCGTGGCACAATCAGACTGGCTATGCAGTGCTCCCAGTGCCTGAGTATCAGGCATACAATGTTCCTTTCAAGTCAAATGGTGTTGCTAATGGGCATTATCATTATAACTTCAGTGGCACAAAGAAATTGGAGTATATCTGAGCATTTATGACGTTCATGAAACAGTTGGTGTGTACAAATGAAGTGGCGATTAGATACTGAAATTTTATTGTGTGAAATACAATTCTGTGCCACATGCCAGAACATAAACTAAAAGATAATTATTTATATTTAAAATACTATATTTTTGTACATGTTATTAGGTTTGGAGGAGGAGCAGTGCACTTTCTTTGTGAATCTGTAAAAGTTAAATGAGGATGCTACTGTATAGTAGCATATATTGGTTACATTATTTTTGATCTGTTTTGAAGATTTAATCTATTTATTATTTATTTATTTATTGATTTATTTATTCCCATGAGTATTTTTTGATCTGCCAATGTATGCAGGTTAAAATCTGCATTTTCAAAGGTTTTACTGCTTATGAGATCAGTGACTTTTACAGTATGTGTGGTGCAGTATTTTATAATAATTTAATTTTGTTCATTTATTATTACATTTTATTGGAAATTAATAGCCACTTGTGGAGCCTTCCATTATTTATAATATTTCTAGTTGTTCTTTTTTATAGCAACCACTGCCCCATCTGACTGAAATATAAAAGCTATCTTTGTGTGTTCCTTTCCCTCACCTCATCTCCACCCCTCCACCTTCCTCTCTCTTGCTAAATAACACTTCACTGCAGAAGAGTAAAACAAAATATTTTGGGATTAGCTTTTCAAGAGTTTTACACTGGAATAGTCATTTAAAAGTACATAAACATTAACTTCATTGACAATATTTTGTGGATATTCAGAAATAGTTTGACTGAGCTGTTACCCCATTCTGAGTGGTGATACCATGTAATTATAAGTAGTGTATAAGAGGCGGATGTATGCAAATGAGATTTAAATTTCAAATATGAAAGTAATTTGTTTATTAAAGACATTAAATGAATTTAGTTGTTGTTTTTCCGTAGATGTTTGGTGTTGTGGATTGTATAAGTTTACTATGGTTTCTTAATGGTGACATGTTGTGTTACGTTTGCGACAAAGATCTGATGCTGTAAAATATGATGATGTGAAGTTTGCAATCAAATCTGCTAGTGTACCTGAAACTACTATATAAGTAAACTATTTCTATAATGTAAAATCCAGGATGGAATAGTGACAGTATTATGGAAAGGCTAGATTGCTACTCACCATATAGCGGAAATGTTGAGTCGCAGACATGAGCAACAAAAGACTGGCCCCGCCAGCCAGAGACAGTGGCCATGTGCGAGAGCTGTGTTTGTATGAATGTGTGTGTGTGTGTGTGTGTGTGTGTGTGTGTGTGTTGTATATTTCAGAAGAATGTCTTGTGACTGAAGGCTATGTATTGAGTAGTCTTTTTGTTGTGCCTGTCTCCAACTCAACATCTGCTCTATATGGCGAGTAGCAATCTATCCTGTTCATATTATTGTCTTTATGTATATAATTAATATTTGTGACAGCTGCTAAAACCTTCACCATAAGTAAGAAGAAAAAATGTTTGATCATTGGGCAGTCCTAGGATGTTATGTACGTATGTCAAGTTATTCATTTATTTTAAATTAATTTTATATTTATAATTTGTATGGTGCACCTTTATTGGTTTGTAGAAACTGGAATTAACTCTCTGGGAGCAGCTAGAGGAAAGGGGAAGGGGTTGCTTTTGCCTTTAGTTGTGCGTTTTTTCCATACGGGTTGCAGTTATCATCATAGTACACCAGTATGATTATTACATAACAGTTACTGCAGTGTTGAAGACTGTGTGTCGAGTTCATTTGAATTACTTGTGAATAATACATTTGTTGTAGTGATGTGCAAGCACACAGTATATTTTATGATATTTCAGCTGGAGTCAATATTTTGAAACAGTGTGTACCTGCGTTAACTCCCCTCCTCCCCTCTTCTTCAAACTGCCATGTGCTATCTTTGTCAACAAATACGAGTGGTCTTACTTCCCATTGGTGGAGACTCAACATGCAAGTTAAAAAATTGTAATACATTGTGCAAAATATAGGTTAATATTTTTGTGGTAGATATTTCTGTTGCTCATTACTGATTTTAGATTATGTTTGTTAAAATGGCAATTTTTTTCACTGCAAAAAATCAACAACTTTTCATTGCCTCCATTCTTTCAACTCAATATCTTTATTGCAGTATATTTCTAATGGAGTCAGTAATAAGGTGCAATATGGTATTAGGTGTTCAGCTGGGTGGAAAATTCCATCTTTCTGCAGAGCTTTTTAATACATCACCTAACTGTTATGCATGCTACATACCTGAACTAAAAACAAAGTGATACATTGTTGATGTTGCAATACTATTCATAGTAGTGCTCTCAGCACCATTTGATGCATGTTTGTTTTCTGGTGCTTGCTCCCATCATTCCATGTAACTGAAATCCCCTTAGTGTATTTTGGCTGTGAAAGATGATATGATGATGTGTGGCAGGATTAAAACGGAAGTGCAAGCCTTACAAATTCAATAACAATAATTCTATGGCAAAGAATTCTAAGTCGGTGAAGCTGTGCACTATTATTTGCATTAGGATTTAAAAGTTTTTCTGTATGTTTTTTTAAAATTTGTAGAGAAACTTAGTTGTTTATGACTAGAACATTTATAAACCTACCCTCCATATTTGTGATTACTTGCAGCCTGTTTTTAAACATAGAGGACATTTTCTTGGTTTTCTATGTGCCTCAATTTGTGTGTTTGACTCAATTAGTGTGTTTGACATCACACTTTGCTTAAGAATTAGCAGTTGTCAACTTCGTAAGAACAGTTCTAGACTTTGCAGTATTTCTGAGCCATGTATCTGCACTGTAGGGTGACCAAAATTTGATTGTGATTTTAAGTGAGATGTCCAACATCTGACCACAATTTTAAGGGAGATTTAGTTGCTATAATTTAATCTGCATAACAGCATTACATTTTATTGGCATGGGTGACAGTGGAGATATAAATATAAGAAAACTGACAGACTTTACTTACTTTTAGTCTGTTATATTGTACGTTATCATATTTTGTGTTGCAAAATGTTGTTGTGTTGTGTGAGTCAGTTGAGAGATAATGTAACAAGTGAGTTTAAATATGAAGGGCTTCGTATAAACTGCTTTCCAAAGCCCATGTTACTTCCTTTTATTATTTGTACCATAGATGCTGGTCCGTGGGTTGCCAGTACTGACCGAGAAACAAGTAAAGATAACCCCTCTTGTTACTCCTATAGACGTGTAGGCTGTGTCATTGTGATTCCACTTCTCATATTCCCTTGAGCCAAACTGTCTTCTTTCTGCAGATGTGGGAACAGGAAAACAGACTGTGTGTTGACAGTAGTATTGATTATTATACAAAACTTTTCAAGATCTGTCAGTCAGGTAATCTGAACTGTCAACAGTACTTTGTGGGATTAATATTTATAATAGTGATCATTGATGAAATATATTGGAGAAACAGGTGGTCAATTAGGGAGCTGGGAGGACTGAAATAAAATCATATGTGAGACCCTGGGAAATAGGGCAGAGTTGGTCACCTTACATCTCACCATAATTTCTTTTTTCATGTGATAAATGTGAAAACTACACAGTTTCATACTATCTTATCACCAGTGTGGAGTATGATTCCACAGCTGCAATCAATGTGGAAGCTTTTCTGTGTAAAATTTGCTGCAGTGCCAGATTTATTTGCAGAGTATTTATTATTGGTGAAGTTGCTGGGGAAAAGATCAGCCAAGGCACAGTTCTCCACAAATCTTGTAATGGATACAAAGCCTGATGCTCTAATTCATGGCCCTTTAGTTAACTATTCTATCTCTAATGAAAATTAAATAGTCTTTCAGTAAGAAATTTTTCCAGTTTGTGAGTGGTTTTAGTGTCTTTATCTCTTCAGTTTGCTTTGGAGCTATTAAAGTAACTATAAATTGTTCAGTCCAAGATGTTGTGCACAAGTCCTTTTTAACTGTCTCATACACAAAAGTAATATTGTACTTACTTGTATGTTGTTATTAAAATATGAAACCTTATTAAAATTTACTTCTTTAATGACATTTATAATATAACCACTCAATGCTTACATTCATTTCATTATGTATTTTATGATACTGAACATGTTTTATCATTGTATGTGGGTTTCAAGTTTCTTTAATTCTATTATTCTTGTTTTTATTGTTTTCATTTCAGCTTTTCTGGTAGACTCTTATTTCAGATGAAGCCCACATTTTTTTTTACTAAACTGGTTATTCCTTGTCCTATATGCAGTTGCTATCAGGAAGATGCAACTAAACCACTTGGGTGTTTGTGGCATTTTATATAAACATAAGAGAAATATGTATCATTGTTAAGTTGTTATTTTTTTCCGTAGGTGCCAGATGAGTCATAATTCATTTCTTCTTGGCTTTAGCTAGGATAGTGGGCAGCATGTGTTCTTTACTTTTCTAAGTTCCATATTAATTTTAGTAAGTATTCTGAAATTCGTAATTATGCAGTACACTTTTTGGCAGTATGTACTTAATAAAATTGTTTATGCCTTTTTTTGAAAGGGGTTTGTCTTTTGACTAATAAAGATCATACTAAAACTGTATAGAGCAACTAATGGTATCTTGATTTATATCTATATATTCTCCTAATGTTTTTTTATCTATACAAAATGCGAGACAGCGGACTGATATCTAGCTAGTAAAATAACTTAGTTCTTTGGAGTTTTTATTTGATAGACACATCCATGTACCTAAAACTATTGTCGTAATTGCAGATCCTTTTGTGTGGGTGTCATAATTCATATGTTGCAGCCAGTAAAAATTATGTGGTAGCTGTTCCATCATTATGTAGCATGAATGTGAACTTTTGATCAGCTTTGTTGATACTGATTTTCACAAGTCTTGTTTTGCATATCATATATATTTTATTAATTGTAGGGAAGTTTTCACTCACAGTATCTCTTTAAAACCTGATGAAGCTGTTAATCCAGAATAGTTTGAGTTACTTTTGGGGTTGCATGACAGCAAGGTTATTAGTATCCTTACATGATTGGGTAAATGTCTAGGCTTTCAAAGGGGATAACCCCTGCTGTTGTTGACAGTGCTGTTGCTGAGCCTCATTGAACTGATGCTATGCTGAGGCTGTAAAATCAGTGATAAGACTCGGCAACTGCAACATCTCACCTGAAGATAACTAGTTACGCCATCAAAATATTGTCGTCGTCTTGAAGATCCAGCTGTAATGCTTGAGGAGTATCCCAACAGGATTATTAGTTTTTATGGACCTGCCCATATAAGCTCTGCACACATCATACAACATTTTTGAACAAACTTGACTTATACTATTGTGAAAAAGCTGTAAGTGATGTGTGTAGTATGGCAACTGCAGTAATACCAGTGTGTTTATCATTCTACACTTATAGAAACAACAAAGAGAGGATGATAAAATGTATACAAATCGGGCATTGTGTGATTATTAGGTACTTTTTGATTCAATTCAGTCACTGATGAATTATTTTATATATGAGCAATTTTCGTTTTACTTACTGCACTCAAATCTGAATAAAATTTTCCTACGAGGATAATCGCAAAAGTAAGGTCTACTATTTTTTATAAGTTCATAGACCTGTTTCTTTCTACAATGGTTTACATCAGTTTACAGCTTGAACATTTAGCTATTTTTCAACATAATACCCATTTCTGTTGACGCATTTTTGTAGATGCTGTGACAGTTTTTGCATACCCATGTCATACCAGCTCACAACCACGCTGTTCAGAAAGTTATGAACCTCTTCTTTTACTTCGTCGTCAGAGCTGAATCGCTTTCCAGCCAAATGTTCTTTTAACCTAGGGAACAGGTGATAGTCACTGGAACTGCAGGAGCGCAACGGTTTGCTGAGCAATGTGTGGGCAAGTGTTGTCTACATCTACACTCTGCAAGCCACCCAACGGTGTGTGGTGGAGGGCACTTTATGTGCCACTGTCACTGCCTCCCTTTCCTGTTCCAGTTGCTTATGGTTCTCAGGAAGAATGACTGCCGGAAAGCCTCTGTGCGCGCACGAATCTCTATAATTTTACATTCGTGATCTCCTCGGGAGGTATAAGTAAGGGGAAGCAATATATTCGATACCTCATCGAGAAAAACACCCTCTCGAAACCTGGACAGCAAGCTACACCGCGATGCAGAGTGCCTGTCTTGCAGAGTCTGCCACTTGAGTTTGCTAAACATTTCCATAACACTATCACGGTTACCAAATAACACTGTGATGAAACGCGCCACCCTTCTTTGGATCTTCTCTATCTCCTTTGTCAACCCGATCTGGTACGGATACCACACTGATGAGCAATACTCAAGTATAGGTCGAATGAGTGTTTTGTAAGCCACCTCCTTTGTTGATGGACTACATTTTCTAAGGACTTTCCCAATGAATCTCAACCTGGTACCCGCCTTACCAACAATTAATTTTATATGATCATTCCACTTCAAATTGTTCCGTATGCATACTCCCAGATATTTTACAGAAGTGTGTGCTACCAGTGTTTGTTCTGCTATCATATAATCATACAATAAAGGATCCTTCTTTCTATGTATTCAAAATACATTACATTTGTCTGTGTTAAGGGTCAGTTGCCACTCCCTGCACCAAATGCCTATCCGCTGCAGATCTTCTTGCCTTTCGCTGCAATTTTCTAATGCTGCAACTTCTCTGTATACTACAGCATCATCCGCGAAAAGCCGCATGGAACTCCCGACACTATCTACTAGGTCATTTATATATATTGTGAAAAGCAGAGGTTACTGTAACATCTGTAAACATCTCTCCATTGCGAACAAAATGCTGTGTTCTGTTTGCTAAAAACTCTTCAATCCAGCCACACAGCTGTTCTGATATTCCGTAGGCTCTTACTTTGTTTATCAGGCAACAGTGCGGAACTGTATTGAACACCTTCTGGAAGTCAAGGAAAATGGCATCTACCTGGGAGCCTGTATCTAATATTTTCTGGGTCTCATGAACAAATAAAGTGAGTTGGGTCTCACACAATCACTGTTTCTGGAATCCATGTTGACTCCTACAGAGTAGATTCTGGGTTTCCAGAAATGACATGATACGCGAGCAAAAAACATGTTCTAAAATTCTACAACGGATCGATGCCAGACCTAATAGGCCTATAGTTTTGCACATCTGCTCGATGACCCTTCTTGAAAACTGGAACTACCTGTGCTCTTTTCCAATCGTTTGTAACCGTCCGTTCCTCTCGAGACTTGTGGTACACGGCTGTTAGAAAGGGGCAAGTTCTTTCGCATACTCTGTGTATAATTGAATTCGTATCCCATCAGATCCAGTGGACTTTCCTATGTTGAGTGATTTCAGTTGCTTTTCTATTCCTTGGACACTTATTTCAATGCCAGCCATTTTTTTTTTTTTTTTTTTTTTTTTTTTTTTTTTTTTTTTTTTTTTCGTTCGTGCGGTGACTTTGAGAAGGAACTGCAGTGCGGTCTTCCTCTGTGAAACAGCTTTGGAAAAAGGTGTTTAGTATTTAAGCTTTATGCATGTCATCCTCTGTTACAATGCCATCATCATCCCATAGTGCCTGGATATGCTGTTTCGATCCACTTACTGTTTTAACATACTAGGATTTTCTGTCAAGTTGGTACATAGAATTTTGCTTTCGAAATCACTGAACGCTTCATGCATAGCCTTCCTTAAGCTAACTTTAACATCGTTTAGCTTCTATTTGTATGAGAGGTTTTGTCTGCATTTAAATTTGCAGTGAAGCTCTCTTTGCTTTCGCAGTAGTTTCCTAACTTTGTTGTCGAACCATGGTGTGTTTCTCCCATCCCTCACAGTTTTACTCGGCACGTACCTGTCTAAAATGCATTTTACGATTGCCTTGAACTTTTTCCATAAACACTCAACATTGTCGGTCTCAGAACAAAAATTTTCATTTTAATCTGTTAGGTAGTATGAAATCTGCCTCTTATTACTCTTGCTAAACAGATAAACCTTCTCCCATTTCTTATATTCCTATTTACTTCCATATTCAGGGATAAGGCAACAGCCTTATGATCACTGATTGTCATGGAGAATGTGTGCGCCCTTGCTCAACATTCCTCTTCTCTGGTTCTGAATTGCCCATTTGAGTTTTTTCAGAGTCTCATAGTACCTGTCAGCGTTAATTGTGGTCCCAGCGATTCAACTCTGACAACGAGGTGAGAAAAGAGGTTCATAACTATCTGAACAGCATGACGGCGAGCTGGTATGACATGGGCATACAAAAAGTGCCACAGTGTCTACAAAAATGCATCGACAGAAATGGTAATTATGCTGAAAAATAGTTAAATGTTCAAGCTGTAAACTGACATAAACCATTGTAGAAATAAACAGGTCTATGTACTTATAAAAAATAGGAGACCTTAGTTTTGAGATTACCCTTGTAGCAATAAAATATCACATTTTTGGCATTTATTAATCCTTAGCTTTTCAAAAGCTATATTTGTTTTATGAAAATAGTGTTTTTATGTTCCTCTAGTGACTGAACTATCAGGTACTATTATCTGAACTTAAAACTTTATACTCAGGCTTATAGATTATGACAGGTTCAGTCTGAAACTTTTTTGGGTCATGTTTTTTAACTTGTTATGATGAAACAATAAAATATTGTTGAGGTGTATCTAAACTGTTTGGGAGATTCCTTGTTTCTTGGTGGAGAAATCAACATAGCAATCATCAATGATATTACCGTACCTATTGGCAATGGAGTGTTTTTGAATGTGCAGTGCATTTCATCAAATGTATTCATGAAATGTTCATTATAACTCACTAGCATTTAACACACTTTACAGCAATGTTTGTATAACCCAGTTAAACATTTGAAATTCAAGGCTCTCAACACTGAGAGCTATCATTGCTAAAATCATCTCACCAAAACTGTTGAAAAGCACATATCTGATTTTTTTTACTAGCAATTAAAACATCAGTCAATCCTGTGCGTTTGGAGTTTGCAAGCATTCAACGACAAGTTTATCAGCGCCCCATAATCAGTTTTCTTCGCTGTGACAGTCCCACAAAAACTTGTACTGACTTGAAAACTTCTAAAAATCATTTGAAATATGAACTAGTAGTATTCGTGAAACGTATAATTTTCCATTTTCTTAGCAATTTAATAAATGAATTTCCACATGGAATTTCTTCTTGTTCCCCAGTTCTCTAAAGCACATTTTAAAAATCTCCACTGTTGCTCTCTTCATCAATTATGTTGTCAAGTTTTTCTTAAAATTTTAAAAGGTGCATTTTAAGAGGTTTTACTTACGCTTCCATCTATGTGCCTATACTAAATTTGTATGTACTATCAATGTTTCCTATGTTTTGTCTCATTTATTTTTCAAGAATAGGTGCATTTCACAGCACCCTGCACAAAAACAGTTGGCTCCATTTTCACAACTGGACTGTTATGGGATTCTAGTTTAGTTTGCAGCCTCATCGTGGACTACAGTGTGCTATTACACTATGAGCCCACACAGTCAGTAGTGGAGAGTCAAATGACTGTGCATTAATACTGCTTTTCATGTTTTTCAATACCATTTTATCACTAAGAACAGATGCAGTTGTGCATTGGTAAGACGCTGGACTCGTATTTAGTAGGACAGCAATTCAAATCCTTGTACAATCATCCAGATTTAGGTTTTCTGTGCTTTTTCTAAATTGTTAATGATAAATATTAGGATGGTTCCTTTGAAAGGACATGGCCAGTTTCCTTCCTCAATCTTAGCTTGTGCTCCACCTCTAATGACCTCATCATCTAAGGATTGTTGAACCACAATATTCTTTCCTTCTTGTTACCATTAGCTGTTGTACACACATTTTCCTCCTGCCGTAATTTGTCAATACTTTCTAGGACATAATTGTTAGTGATGTTATCACAACACTAACTTTGGAAATATATGTGTGTTGTACAAAGGCTAATGTGCTCCTGTGTATTCAAATGACTTGATAATGCACTGTAGAATTGGTGTATGCTGACTGCCTAACATTTCTTGTTATAAACTGATATCAGCAGCCGTATTAAATGATTGTGAAATGTTACCTAAAGTATCATGTGGTTTGTTTTCATGTACGGTTTGTGTAATGCATTAACTGTAGAAATGACTGGTAAGGAAGTTCAGTTTCTTGATCTGTCTCTTCTCTTGTCTGGTGGCAATTACATTTTGCTAATATTTGCTGTGTACAGCAAAGTTAACGACATTATTGAGAAATTAATCACTGTTTTCTTAGCAACTGTGTGGTCTGTCTATTTGAAACACAGGGAAGTTGTTAAACAATGGCATTCACACAATTGTTGGAAAGAAACATAACTGTTAACATGTCTTTCATTACAGTCTGCTGTTGCACTTTCTCCATTACAGTAACTGGTTTTGTTCAGTTATGAAATTTTTTTGTATCTGTCAAACTAATAAGTTTTTGGAAATTCAGTTCCTGGTAGTATTACAGCACAAAACTGATAGTATCTCTAGATACTTCTTTTATTTTTATTCTTGTGATAAATGTTTCTATTCTTAATCCGTTATTGCCTTTCAGTGCAAGAGCACTGAAGAAATTTTGCTGTTACATATATTTTAGCTCTGAACTAATAAAATTAAATAATAAAGCCAATATTTTGCGGGCAGTTATGTCACAATATGGCCTTTAAATTAGTAAGATCATTGATATAACGTTTGTGTCTCAGCCTTATATAACTCACATTCACAATAGATTGTGATCTCCATCTGTGCACTCATTATCAATCATTTTCTAAAGTATTTCATTAAACTTCCAGTGACATGTTTTAGGACATTTTGGAGTTCTTGCTCCTATCTTTTTGGCCGGTATTCCACATGTTCTCTTTCATGTAATATTTCAAGAATTGGTGCATTTCACTGTACTCTGCATGGAAACAATTTTACAGGTGCTTTATTGGGTTGTTATTAGTTGGTTTGGCAGACTTGGTATGAATATCATGTATTATTATACTGTAAAGACCACACAGTCAAAAAGTGACAATCGGATTAGTATGCACTGAGTGAGAGTGGTAACACACTTGACTCGTATTCAGGTGGTCAGCGATTCCAGATTGAATTTTCACATGCTTTCCATAAATTGTGTATGGTGAATGCAGGATAGGTCCTTTGAAAGGGCACAGCCAACTTCCTTCTCTAATCCAAGCATGTGCTCCATGTAAAGACCTAATCATGGATGGATTGTTGAACCTCAGTTAGTCTTCCTTCCTTCTTACCACCAACTGCTGTGCACACATTTGTGTCCTCACTTAATTCAATCTTATGTATTGTAGTTCTTTCAGGTGAAGGATGAAATAGATTTTAGATTTCCAAGTAACTAGGTACGCACCTACACCACTAATGTTCTTACAATGGCATTTTCATAATTAACAAAATAGAGGCATGTACCCTTTGATCATATTAAATTTATCCCAAGATTTGTTTTTGCTTTTGCATCTCTTGTATTGAAATTGTATTCTGAAGCCATATAGTGAATCACCTAATAAATTTTCACCTTCCTTATACAATCCAAAGTGAATAGGTCTGAAATATGTTTTTTGGAGCACACCCCATGATACTAATAAGCCTATGATCTTCACATGGCCTTTGGAAGAAATATTTGTAAAATGAATGTTATACTTGTGCCATGTTGAATTTATTCATGACTTTTACTTGTTTCAAAGGGGTACCTTTCACTATCAGTTGTGGTAAGGTGAATAATTAATGCTATTCACATACGTACATAACCAAAGTGTGTTATCAGTGACAATTTTTGGACGTCTAAATGAAATACAGGTGGGAAAACAAAACCCATACACGAACAGGCCAGATTTTACACTTCTACATGTACCCAACAAAAAGTGCTACACAAAATGTGACTGAACACAAAGTAGACTCTTGCAGATGACCTGTCAAAATGTACCAGGAGAACAGGCCACACTGACTGTGACTGGCTGTTATGCTGTAGTACGCCCTAGTGCTTTCCTCTGTGAACTTATCTTCTCTTTAGCTCATCTGCTGGCTGCGGAGTTAACTTCTCCCTTTTCATTTGTTGCTGTATTGTAGCTTGTCTATTGCTCTGATTGCCATCACAACCAGGTATTGCAGAAGACAATCAGTGATCATCTCTCACATATACTTCATAGTATATTTATGTTTCATCTGGTCAAACACATAAATGCAGTCATAGTGCATTCCCTGTATCCATTCAGTCACTGGATTGTAGTGGGACATACTTCAGCTTCAGGCCTCTTACCTCATCCAGAATTTCACAGTGAGCCTTGTTTATTATGTCCACTAATGCTTCCTTGTGTTGTAGCTTCTTAGATAGATGAACAGAAGTGAAGAATTGTCTATAGTCACTTTTCTTTCTTGACTTCCAGATGACTCTGTGAGATGCAAGATGAATTACTCTCCCAACAGCTGGTTTACTCAATTTGC
This sequence comes from Schistocerca gregaria, assembly GCF_023897955.1. NCBI lineage: Eukaryota > Metazoa > Arthropoda > Insecta > Orthoptera > Acrididae > Schistocerca > Schistocerca gregaria. Next base: position 83,160,704 of record NC_064931.1, read on the forward strand.
ATTTTTCTTGCCAATGTATAGAAATGAATTGCATGCATTCTTCATCTCTCTGTCAGCAGCAATCAGGTGTTTTATGTCATAGTTGTCTGTTTTATTGGGCACATGTGAATGTGCACCCTATTTTGCTGTATTATTTATGGGTGATATCAGGCAAGGCAATTTCCAACAGTCTTCTAAATTTCAGACAGGACAATGATCTTACCAGGTTACTGACTGGGGTTGGTTGTTTTTTTTTTTTAAAGAAAAAGAAAAAAAGAGGAATCTGAACTCTAGTTCTTCCCCTCATGTCCTCCCTAACTGTAGTCTCCAAAGCATACGACTACCGATCATCTGCTTATGTTCCTCCTGTGCAGGTGGCACCCTGAACATACATCATGGCAGTAATTTATTCTATTTGCCAACACAGTTTAACTGTTGTTGTTTAGTATTTCTTAGAATATTTGACTCTACATGTTTTCATAAGTTGAAGCACTGATTCATTGACAAGAATTCAAAGAGCACTGATAACAGCATGACCAAGTTGTTGGGTGTAACTAATGGTTCCTCGTCACACATTTAGGATGTTCATATCAGACTGTTTTCCAGTTGATGACTATGGTGAGTCTGACACTTTATCATGTCCCATCTGTAGGTACCGTCAGTGCTAAATCAATTAAGTGAACCTGTTCACCTCCACCATAATTTGTTCATCCAGTCTGTGATTATTAGTTCAGGCCCAGTTTGAGGCCCAAGCAACATAAGCTGCTACTTGGAGCACCAAGCTATGATGGGTGCCAGAGGCACCACAATTGCAAGATTTCGATATAGGACATGAACAATTAGTAGTGGCTGCTTGGCGTGCCAAGCTGAGAGGGGCACCATTGGTGACCAATTTGTAATGGAAACTGACATGGGTGAAAGTGTACATGAGAAAAGGGGAGGAAAAAGTGGCACCAAATGCTAATTCGCTTGTGTGGCAAAATGTTCTTGAACTGGCCCTGCATTTGTCTCTGGTACAAAACTACAGCCATTATGGAAGCAATTGGTTTTGGATACAGCACCTGAATTCTCTGAAATATGAAAGATTTCTTGTCAGAAAGTTTGTGCTGGCAATATAGGATTCAAGAGTCTTTCTGGTGTCGTCTGAAACCTACATACAAAGGGTAGCAACAATGAAGGTTTTTTTTACTGGCTTTGGATATCAACTACTGTTACCTCATTGTTGCATTATTTACTGCACTTGCTAATTTATTGTTAGAATGTTTACCACTAAAAAGTATTTATACTGTAGCACACAGAGTAGAAATGATGGGAAGTCTAATTGACCCTTTTTGCTGTTCAAAGTTTCAATGAAAACATCGAATTTTGTATTTTTTTTTAAGTTGCAATACATTATTGTAATGAGGGTACATCATCATGAAAAGTCAGATAATGTGCTTTAAATAACTAAAAACTGAACAGATTATAACAAAAATATGTAGGCTAGGGATCATTTTGACCCCTTGTTCCAGAGTAAGTAGTACATTATTTTAATTTTAGGATGTTATTTTGGTTTTAGCTTTTGTGATGTATGTATATGATCTGTTTTGTTTATATGTTCGGTGGTGTGCCTGTGGGAATTTCCGTGTCCAGAGTCTCTAAGGTGGTCATTGATACAAAGCGCTTTTGATTTTCATATTTTCCACTTGACAAATTTCAATGAAATGGTTTCCTCTCTCATTATGAAGCCCTGGACCAAGTAGGTCTATTATATCCTCGTAATTTCTGCATTAGTCTTAAAACTGTCCATGACTGCATTCAATTCTTTCTTGCCCGTTTTAATGGTGCTTTGATATCTTCATAAAATTAATCAATTTTTGTTACATTTTTGGGGTGGAATATACAGCAAAACTTCTGAGTTTTTCTGATATGATTCCAACTCCTTACCTATAAATTCTACCATGATAACCCTAACTGGGACACAACATTTTTCACACCCAAACCACCCAAGTTTCTGCAGCACCCAATTTATCCACTTGAAGCTTGTCAATTTCTTACATAAAATTTGAGCTTTTGCTGCTTCAAATGAAATATTTATGTTGAACATACCAATGTTTATCATCATCTTTTCATCTATGAAGTGGTTCCATTTGAGCAAGTCTGCCCGCCCCCAACTATTCCTGAAAGGCGTTACTCAAAAACTATTTGTGGATCTATGTAGATTTTTGTTGCCATTTTCGTTCCCATTCCATTCCATATAACAGTGGTTCTTTTATTTTTTAGGGCAATTTCTCACCCCAGTGACAAATAGAAGTTTTAACAAATGCTTATCCTTGCATTTATTCAGTTCATCCTTATGTTAGTCACTGTATGACATTACTGTCCTCTACCACTTGGATGTGTAGATAAGATTTTGTTCATGATTAAGCTTAGGAATTTGCTTTTAGAGGACTAATTGGTTCAGAAGTACTGTTTTGTTAAATGTGGTGGCTTGATAGATTTCCCTCCATAACTTTTGTCTTTGCAAAAACTGGGTGCTGTCATTCACTATACACTGAGTTTGTATAGGCTACTTTCATAACTTGATGAGAACAGACCAGACTGAATAGTATATTTTATAATGTAACATATATATCTCAAATGTCCCAAAGCAATATTAATGTGAGCAGTATATGCGCCCATAATGTGATGATTATATCAATAGTTAGAAAATGTACACCACATGTTAGTGATTCCTGAAGGCTGTACTGCTTGTAAGAATTTAAGTTTATGAAAATATTATAAAATTTTAGTACAGGAACATTTGACCGAGGAGAAGCTATGTAATTTTCAGATTTTCACACACAACCTTTTGTGTTCTGGTGAAACATTTTGTCAAAATCTTTGTGTATTTTATTTATGTAATTGAGGGCTCCCTGTCCCCTTTTTCAAGTTAGTTCATCACAACTGGAATAAGGTGCAGGTGTGTTTCACCAAGTGATGTGTTTTGAGGGAAAGCTTTTCATTTAATTTTTCCTTTGGCCTTTACTCATTATTGACAGTCTTCAATCATTTACCAGTGGTGATCATAATGATATGAAGTGTGCTCTCTGAATATAATTTTGTAATACTGTATTTTTTCCCTAAATTTCTTCAATATTATGTTAGTCTCTGATAGTATCTGTCCCTTTGGTCATCATAAGTGGCATACATTATACTCTAGCAAATCTTGTGTGCTACATGTACTAACTACCTTTCAGAACCACTTGCTACATTTTCAACACTTGTGTCCACATTGGCAGAATGGATTTGTGACATAACGGCCTCCTAATGGTCTTAAAGTTTTCAGTCTTCCTGTGTAAATGTGAAAATTTTATTAATATTAAAGGTGAAACCAGTGTAATTTGTTGCTGTAATTGTCAAAGCAGCAATCTCATTTAAAACGTAAAACTAATCTTTCATGAAAGAGCCATACTTGTAATCTGCAGGTGAAAGTTTAAAGCTTTGGCTGTGCTTTTTGTGGGTTGTAGGAGTTATTTATACACTCAAGTAAATCATTACCAAGTAACACTGTAATTGCAAACAGGTCCTGCTGATTTTTCATTCACTTCTTGTTTTATGTTCACTTTGTAGTGGTGTATTTATTGCATTATTATACATCTACATCCCTACTCCACAAGCCACCTGACGGTGTGTGGCAGAGGGTACCCTGAGTACCTCTATTGGTTCTCCCTTCTATTCCAGTCTCGTATTGTACGTGGAAAGAAGGATTGTCGGTATCCTTCTGTGTGGGCTCTAATCTCTCTGATTTTATCCTCATGGTGTCTCCGCAAGACATACGTAGGAGGGAGCAATATACTGCTTGACTCTTCGGTGAAGGTATGTTCTCGAAACTTTAACAAAAGCCCGTACCGAGCTACTGAGCGTCTCTCTTGCAGAGTCTTCCACTGGAGTTTACCTATCATCTCCGTAACGCTTTCGCGATTACTAAATGATCCTGTAACAAAGCGCGCTGCTCTCCGTTGGATCTTCTCTATCTCTTCTATCAACCCTATCTGGTGCGGATCCCACACTGCTGAGCAGTATTCAAGCAGTGGGCGAACAAGCGGACTGTAACCTACTTCCTTTGTTGTCGGATTGCATTTCCTTACGATTTTTCCACTTAATCTCAGTCTGGCATCTGCTTTACCGACGATCAACTTTATATGATCGTTCCATTTTAAATCACTCCTAATGCGTACTCCAATTACTTGAATGCTATGCTATGAAGGTAGCTTAAATTCTTGTTAGTTTTCTGATAAACTCCAAATTGTAAAAAACAAGTTTTGAAATAAACTGGAGTGTGGTGACTAAAGTTACTGCTTTGGCTTTTGGAATGAGTATGAAGTTGAACTTTTTGAATGCAGAATTTTGTTTGCTGTAAAATAAAGATCAAAATCGAACTGCAGAAATGTACTTGATGAGAATAGACAAGATTGAGAAGTATATTTTATAATGTAATGAATATATATCTCAAATGTCCAAAGATAATACGAATGTGGGCAGTATGTATAGCCAAGATTTGATGATTATATCAATAGTTAGAAAGTTTACACCATGTGTTAGTGATTTCTGAAGGTTGTACTGCTTCTAAGAATTTGTTAAGTTTATGAACATATAATAAATGCAGATCAGTATTGCATTTTATCATTGTTTTATAGTTGTTGCTTGACTCTTGCCAGTTATTAGGATCTGTTACACATGCTGAAGCATATTTTTGAGTGATTAGAATACTAAATATGTCATAAAGAGAACTGACTATATGTTGTTCAGAAGTGTAAGAAAACTCATTGTACTTTCCTCAGAAAGTTGGTACTGTACAGTTTTTTTAATGTTTTGACTATGTATTGCAGTAAGTTAAAAAGTATTTCAGTTAGGAAATAATTTACATTTTTCGAGTGTAAATTGTAAGACCCTGAATTCATAAGGGTACCACAAATATTGTTTTGTTACAAATGTTAACATTGTCAGTTCTCTTTTCAACATGCATTAACTGCAGTAATGTTTCATTACTCAAACTGAAAACACAATCAAAGAGAATGTGATATTTTTTCTGGACTTATATCTGGAATAAGTATATTATACAGTATTATTAATGTACTCAGATAAGTATGTAGATTTCATTTGCAAATTCCTTTCGTCCTTACATGTAAATGTGCAGATATTTTAAAATGGTATGCTGGATGCTGTTTTAAAATGAATTTCTGTACCAAGTTAATTTTATTACTACCAGCTGTCTTTTTATGTTTCTGTTGAGAGGTAAGGGGAAAAATATCAAATGTGGTAACTGCCATTGACATTAAGCATTTTGAGATGATGTGTCATTGATAGTGCAATTGCAGTTTTATAAAGCATTTGATGGATGTGTAGTGAACTGAATATATTGTTACTGTGTATCTTTTTGATCTGAGAATATTTCTGAGTTAAATAAAAGATTTTTATCTGAAAAGTGGGTATTATTTTGTAAACAGGTGGATTATATGCAACTATGTAGTGTGTTTTAAAATATCATTAAGTACCATTTTCAGTATGTTTTAAGTCATACGGTACTCCTAATGAAAGGAACACACTTGTGACATCTACAAACATTCTTTTCCCATCCACTTTCATACATACATATGAAATGTGAATAGTCACTACATGTTAGTAAAATTGTCATTAATGCAGTATTTGCACTCTGTTTGTGTGCATCTTCTTCTCAATACATTCAAATTACTTTGCAGTCAAATGACTAGTTTTAATTGCAGTGGTTTTCTTTTAAATTGAGTTTCTCCCGGTTTGTTCATATGCAGAAACGTATGTCCATGAGTACTACAGTGTGCTCACACATGAGATACAGATGGTTCACAAACTCACCGAAATGACATAGCAAGTGATCTGGTGTGTGGTGTGGCATAAGGAATAAACACAGTCTAACGAAGCAATGCGTACTGGACTTGTGCAATGTAACTGAGACATGTCGTGTCACATCACTGCAGATGAATGTGGCATGCTCCACTTTTACCACACACATTTGTGAGTGGTGACAGTTTATCAACATTTCTGATTTGATTGTGTGATTGTGTCTCTACCCAGAAAAATGAGACACTCCAGCACTCACCATTTGTTTTGTTAGTTTTGTGGAAAAATACCTATGTATTTATTATCTCTGCAGTATTTACTATCACAGGAATATCTGAGATAAATTGTGGGAAAGGATTGCAAGTGAAATATGAGCAACCTGTATTGTAATTGAAACTCATTTAATTTATTTGTGGAAGAGGAAAATGATGCAGAATTAAACAGAAATGTATAATGTGCTGTTCTATAAAACAGATCTACAAACATTTTTAGTTGTGCTGGGTGTAACATAATATTAGATCCTTTTGGTAAAACAGAGATACATAATGTACTTTTCTATAAAATAGATCTACAAACATTTTTCTGTTTCGCCGGATGTAACATAATATCAGATCCTTTCGGTATGTAGCTACATATATACTTCATGTCAAGACAAGTCTCCACTTGGACTATGAAAGGAATTTCAGAGCCATTTTCTGAAGTCCGTAGCATTTTTATAGGTCTCTGTTGGTTTCCCGGATTTTGATGTGAGTTCTCATTCTGTACTGTCTTGCACAAGTGGCAGAAAATACGCCATGATGAATCTGTGTAAAGTTACGTAACATACAAATAACTTGAAATATCATATCAGTTTTATTCACTTTACAATTTACTGAAGTAGCCAACACCTGGAACCTCTTCACTAACATACGAACAGAGCATTCTGCACATATTAACGAAGGTACAAGCGTATGGAATTGGTTCCCATATATGTAAGTGGCCACCATAGGGGGACTTACCAATCTTTGGCAAGTTAGTGCTTGGCTACCATGGGGCTGTAGCCTTCGAAGCGTCTTTTCCCTTCTGTGCCGCATGTCTATCCTCTTGCTATTCTTTTTCCCTCCTTTCGGCAACATGTCTGGGATGTTTTAGAGAATGTGTTGTGCATTTTCAGTGGCCTGGCATCAGAACAGTCTCTCCACTGTTTTTTCGGTCTTTTCTCTTCCTCCTTTCCCATTCTCCTATCCTTCCTTCACATTGGCATTTGAGGTTCTTCTTTTTCTTCTTCCTCCCTGTTCGCTCCTGAAGGCCAGCCCACACATCTGACATGTAACAGGTGACTGTGTAATGTGTAATTCCCAGCCCCTGGTCGACAGGTAGGGTTTGCACATACCCCCTGGTACAGGCCAGGCCCAGGAAAGGGTCATTGCTTGAGCTATTACATTCTCAAATTGCCAATTAGACATCCTGTCAGGTGTTCAGAGGTGTGACACACACACTTAAGGTGGTGCACCCCCTTTGAGGGGCATCCCCAGTTGGGAGGAGTGCAACATCAGAGACACTGGCAATCGTGCAGGATTTTCTCAGTATCAGCCAATCATCTCTTCATTGTCTATGTCTACTAAACATGGACACAATGAGGCTAACGATTAGAAGAACCTTTGAGCTGCACTATGGTTCCTCATGGTTCCACGCAATGAAGACAGCCACTCCTTTACTACAGTAAATCTATTTATTATTCAGAAAGGTGTTGATGAAATTGCCGGCCGTGTGAAATCTTGCTCTCGTTCATGGAATGGGACTTTGCTTTTTGAGACTACGTCTGATTCTCAAGCACAATAAATGCTTGCAGTTTCACTCCTCAATGGCTATTCTGTTCGTGTTGAGGACCATTGAACGCTGATTTGTTCATGAGGTGTCTTTTACACTAGGCTGCTCGATGCTCTGACTGAGGCAGAAATCCAAACTTAACTCCCTCATCACGGAAGTATTGCAGTCCATGGGGTGATGAAAAAGGCAGATGCATTCTAAGTGCCCACACACACGCACTTTTTTTCTTATGTTTGATAGAGTAGTGCTTCCCTCAGAGTTCAGAGCAGGCTGTGTAGTTACCACAGTCAGACTGTACTTTCTGAACCCAATGTGCTGCTAACCATTGTCATCATTACAACCACACTCGAATATCCTGTTGACAGTCACCCAAATGTGTAACCTGTGGTAGGGATGCTCAAGGGGTGATTGTCCAACTCCTCCTCTCCACTGTATCAATTGCAATGGTGACCATGCAGCCTCCTCCTGAGATTGCCAAGGAGATCTGGGTGAAGGAAAACGTGCCTTACCCTGTCGCTTGCAAGTTGTTGGCTAGTTGGAAAACCTTTGTTCTACCAATCTGCACTTATAGTACTGTTCTTGCTGCATCTCGCTCCACGAAGGACAGGGCCATGCAGACATGCAACCTCAAATTCAGAACAGCAGATGTAAAATTGCCCAGTGTTATGGTAACATCCCTCTCTCCTCCTCCTCCTCCTCCTCCTCCTCCTCCTCCTCCTCTTCCAGTTGTGCAAAAGCCACCAAACTTTCAACTCTCGGGATGAAGTCTCCTGCTACACAACTGGCAGGCCAGGAAGGGCAAAAATATTACTTCCGTGAAGACTTTTTACATCCCTCTAGCTAAAAAATGTCTGATTCTTCCTCTGCCAACTGGATAGGCTCCAAGAAATCAAGCAGAGGCAAATGGTCTTCTCCTTCGCCGACTCTGATATCCTCTTTAATGGTGTCGCCATGTGATACTCTCACCTGGCCGACCTCCGTCTTGTCAGTGCTCACCACCAACCATTTTTTTTGTTGGGGACTCCCCTTTCCCTGTCACGACTCTGCTCCACTGGAATGTTTGCGGCCTTAGATCCAACGAGGAGAAATTATGGCTGCTCTTGGAATTGCAGGATCCACTTGTTCTCTGCCTCCAGGGAACAATATTGTGTCCTCAAAACTACTTTTATGTCTCATATTTCTTTTTGATTCGCTTTGACCTTACGAATGTTATCCTTATTGTCACAGGACGTTCCGTTCCTCGCACTTCATAATTACCACGCAGTGTCCTGGTTCCTTAGTGGACTGAGGCATGCTGCAATGCAATTTGCGTGCAGACACATGCTCTACATGTTTTTAAATATCATCCTACTATGACAAACTGTATTTGCTATATATTTCTTCAGTATAGAAAACAAGCTAGCTGGATTTCATTCACTAGTTCTTTTAAAAGTTCCACTCCCTCTTACGTCGTGTGGACCAACCTTTGACGGCTCTTTGGGATCAAGGTCCATTCTCCAGTTTCTGGCCTGGCCATAGCAGATGATGTCATAGTGGACTCTATTGCTATCTCCAACATCTTGGGCTGCTATTTTGCGGAGATTTCGAACCCTACCCACTTTCATTCTGCTTTCCTCCATCGGAAATGATTGGAGTAGGCTCAGGTTATGTCCTTCTCTTCTCAGAATCATGAGTGCTACAATGCCACTTTTACTACGAGTGAGCTAGATCATGCTCACTTCATCCCAGTCCAATGCCCCTGGGCTGCACAATGTTCACATTCAGGTGTTGCAGCACCTTTCTCTTGTGGGCAGGCGCTTCCTCCTTCACACATACAATCACATCTGGGCAGAGGGTACATTTCCCAGTTGCTGACATGAAGCCACTGTCATACCCATACCTAAGCCAGGTAAGGACAAACACCTTCCTTCTAATCTAGCTACCACCCCATTTATCTCACCAGCTGAGATTGCAAGGTGATGGAACATGTGATTCATGCCCGGTTGGTGTGGTGGCTTGAGTCACACAATTTACTAACCACTGCACAATGTGGATTTCGAGCATTTAGTTCTGCAGTTGACCATCTTGTCACTTTGTCAACCCATGTCATGAATGGTTTTCTGTGGAAATACCAGACTGTGGCCATGTTTTCTGATTTGGACAAAGCTTACATCATCTGCTGGAGGACTGGTATCTCTGTGATGTCTACATGTGGGGCTTACAAGGCCACCTTCCTTGTTTCCTTCAGCAGTTTTTCAAAGACAGAGTTTTCAAGGTACACGTGGGTTCTTCCTTTTTGGAGACCTTCACCCAGGAAAACGGTGTGCCTCAGGATTCCATCCTGAGCATTTTTCTCTTTGCTATCGCCATTAACCCTGTTATAGCCTGTTTCCTGCTGGGCATCTCTGGCTCCCTTTTTGTCAATGATTTTGCAAAATAATGCAGTTCTTCACACCTGCTTTAACTGGTTCCTCAGTGTCCTACATGTCCTTAGCAGTACTTCCTGGGGGGCAGATCGAATCACTCTCCTCAGTTTGTACGGATCTCTTGTCCGTTCGAAACTAGACTATGGGTGTTTCGTTTATGCATCTGCATGTCCGTCTATCTTATACCTTCTCAATACAATCCACTATCATGGCATCCGTTTGGCCATTGCTCCCTTTTACATTAGCTGTTTTGAGTGTCTGTATGCAGAACCTGCCGAACTACCACTGTCATACCTATGTGATGTTCTCCTCACCAGATACTTGTACCGCCTTCTTTGATGACTCTTTTAACTGCCAGTATGGGGCATGTCCCTCTTCTGTTACCTCCTGGAGTTCACATTTGCCCATTGCCCATTGCTCGTGCAGCTTACCTTCATGCTACTTGCCACTTTTCCGATGGGTGTGAACCCTTCACCACCTTGGCTTTGTGTGGCAGATTGTGTTCACCTTGGACTTCATTCGCTTTCTAAGGAAACTACCCCAGACTTGCTCTATTGCTGTAAGTTTGACTTTCACGTGGAACTTCTCTACAGTACCTTTGTGTTCACTGGTGGCTCTCGGACTGACCATGATGTCGGATGTGCCTTCATCATTGGCTCCAACCATTTTTGATATCAGCTTCTGGAACTCTGCTCAGTATTTACAGCAGGGCTCTTTGCCACATACCAGGGCATGCAGTACATCTGGTGACACACTTTCCAATTGTGTCATTTGCTCCATCTCTCTGAGCCCTCCAGAGCCTGTGTGTGCTCTGCACCAATCATCCCTTAGTGCAGTGGATCCAGGAAAGCTTTTGCTGGCTCTCACTTGATGGAGTCTCTGTGATGTTTATGTGGGTCGCTGGTCATGTCCGTCTGACGGAAAACAAGGCCACTGACCTGCTGCTTACACTGTAGGCGTCCTATCTCAGCCTGCTAGTTCTTCCATTGCCTCCAATAATCTCTGTCTTGCCATCTGTCAGCAAGTGGTATCAGTTTGGCATCACCACTGGTTTTACCTTCATGGGAACAAGCTCTGGGAAATTAAACCTCTGGGAAATTAAACCTCTGGGAAATTAAACCTCTCTCAGTGGCTTGGCCAACCTCCTTTCGGCCGTCTCGCTGTGTGGAGATCATTTTAGCTTGGTTGCATATTGGGCGCTGTCATCTTAGCCATAGCCATTTGTTAAGTGGTGATCCGCCACCACTTTATGCTCATTGTCTTCAACCTTTGACAGTTTGCCATTTCCTGATGGAATGCCCTTTTTTTAACCATTTACATTCTAATTTATGTTTACCATCTGAGTTATCAGCCATTTTAGCGAACGATGCGCTTGATGTTGACCATGTTTTATTTTTTATCTGGCATAGCAATATGGCCAAGGAAATTTAATCTTTAGTTCAGGACTTCCATTATCTCTATGGTGCATTTTATGGGCGTTTTTCCAAGTCCCTGTTTTTAACTGTCTTTCCTTCTGTCAATTGGGCTTAATGTGTAGTTGCTTTTAACTTCTTTTTTGTCGTCATGTTTTATGGTCCTGACATAGGTGCATATGACTTTACTTGTTTTTGCACCCTAAGACAAAACAAACAAAAGAAAACATACATGTGAGTGGCTTGAAGACTTCTTAAGTAATAGAACCTAATACGTTGTCATCAATCGTGAGTGTTCATCTGAGACAAGGATATTATCAGGAGTGCTCCAAGAATATGTGTGATAGAGCCACAGTTATTTTCTATATACATCAATGAATTTCCAGACAGGGTGAGCAGCAATCTGCGGTTGTGTATGGGAAGGTGTCATCGAGTGACTGTAGGAGGAGGCAAGATGACTTGACAAAATTTCTAGTTGGTGTGATGAATGGCATCTAGCTCTAGATGTAGAAAAATCGAAATTAATGCAAATGAGTAGGAAAAAGAAACCTGTAATGTTCGAATACAGCATTTGTAGTGTGCTGCTTGTCACATTGACCAAATTTCTAGGTCAACATTGCAAAGTGATATGAAGTGGTACAAGTATGTAAGGATTGTAGCAAGGAAGGCAAATGGTAGACTTTAGTTTATTGGGAGAATTCTGGGATAGTGTGATTCATCTGTCATAGGAGATCGCGCACAAGACATTAGTGTGTACCATTCTTGAGTACTGTTTGAGTGTTTGGAATCCACACCAGGTTGGATTAAAGGAAGACTTTGAAGCAATTCAGAGGTGGGCTGCTAAATGGGTTACTGGTAGGTCCAAACAACACACATATATTACAGAGATGCTTTGGGAATTCAAAGGAAATCCCTGGAGGGAAGGTGATGGTCTTTTCGAGGAACACTGTTGAGAAAATTTAGAAAACCAGCAATTGAAGCTAATTGCAGAATGGTTCTCCTGCCACCAATTCACATTTCGTATAAGGACCATGAAGATAAGAGAAATTATGGCTTGTATGGGGACATAGAGATAGTAATTTTTCCCTTGCTCTGCTCAGTGTGTAACAGGAAAGGAAATGACTAATAGTGTTTCAGGGGTACACTCTGTCATGTACCCCTAGATAATCTGTTATTAGATATGCATCATTCATTAGGTGATTGTTTACAATCATATGGACTCAATATTTGTTTTGAGTGGGGAAAAGCAACATCCACAGCAAAATAATAAGGAAGTTTGCAGTCTTCTTGTGGCAGTGGTGCAGGTTCTAGAAGTAAGAACTCATCCCCAAATAATATACTACTGACATGACTAATAATTTCCGTCACTGATACAGCTGTATTCCCCAGTATTTGATAAAAGTAGTCCATCTAAATCTGAAACAGCTGATAAGACTGTGAAAGTAAAACCTGTGTTGTTATACAATGTTGACCCAGATTTAGCAGGAGCTTTAACTCTGATGTGCTTTCTGTCTAAGATACCAATACAGTTTGGTAAATTCCATAGTTTCCAGTAACAATTAGAAGTCTTCTTTCAGATTCCTTGAGCTGGTGTTGTTAAATATTCAATCTACTGATGTTCTCATATTGCTTTGCGCATTTCACTCTCAGTTATTCAAATTGTAGTGTGTCCTCAGAAAGAATAAAGAGAAGTGTGAAGCATATTCAACTTTGTAAATACTATTAGCATCTTGTTCAGTCACATTAGTATCCTAGTAAGGATGTACAAAACATCTTCTTTTAGACTTTCACTGATTAAAATTAAGTTGATTAAAGCCAGAACATTGTGCCATGTTATTAACAGTGAATCACTTCTATTGGTGTTGAGTCACATGCATAACACACTACTGCCATGTATGTGTCACATCACATGTTACACCACATCCACAGGCACCTTGCCTTAGGCTCAGATACAATGAATGTGGTGTTAGAGATAGAGAAAGAGAGGGAGAGAGAGAGAGAGAGAGAGAGAGAGAGAGAGAGAGAGAGAGAAAACTGAACATGGAAAGGACCCACATTCTTTTAACAAAATGAAGTCTATCATAATTGTTATTGTTCATTGGTTACTTGCTGTCATACTTCTACGTGATGAACATTACAGAGAGATGCAGTACAGTTCTGAATCTAATTTTAGGAGTGGTCTAATGACCCTTAGACAGATACTGACTGATTTGGACATGTCTTTTTCTATTTAGTTCTTTCCTTTATCTCTCTAGAATGTAATAAAGTAGTTACAATTTACACATTTCACACCAAGTCTTTGTGGAGACAAGTTGACATACTTTGATGGTAAGGAATTCTTCACACCAAGAAATAATTAATTTAGAGTAATTAAATTTCAGGAATACATTTGACTAGGTTACATACTTAAGTGATTAATGTTGCAAGACCACAGGATTATGTAAGTGTGAGAAAAGCCACTGCAAATTTGAAATGCTGGTACATAAATAACCAGTGTAATTGTGAGAATGTTGAATGCAGGCATGCAAACATGCATATATTGCAATACAGGTGCCAAATACCAATTTGTGGGCTGGAATTCAATGCCTGTTCCACTTGGTTGGTCAATCCAGGGATAGCTACTGTTGTTAGTGGATGACACTAGAGTTGTCATCCAATGTTGTCCCATACAATATTGATTGCAGACAGATTTGGTGATCAAGCAGGCCAAGGCAACATGTCGACAATCTGTAGTGTGTGTTGGGTTACAACAGCAGTATGTGGATTAGTGTGGTTGGTTGGTTTGAAAGGGGGGGTAAGGGCTCAAACTGCGAGGTCATTTTTCCCTGGCACAACAAGTTCAATGACCAGACTGACGACCACATTTTTCAGTCTGGGCACGTGGAGTCGCTCCTTTTGCTTTATGAAATTGTGCCCCAGACACTAACCCCAGGTGTATGTTTAGTGTGTCTAGGCTGTAGACAAGTTGCTGCTTGCAGGCACTTAACTTGCCTCCTCTTAACCAACACATGGCCATTATTGTCACCAATGCAGAACTGGTTTTCATCAGAAAACACAACAGACCTCCACTCTGCCCTTCAGTGAGGTGTCGCATGACACCATGGAAGTTGAAAACTGCTATGGTCTGTGGTCAGGGGATTGCATGCTACAGGGTGTCTGGCTTTGAGATGTCCTTGACTTGAAGTAACTGATTGTAATGGCTCATTGTGTCATTACAGTGCCAACTGCTGCTGCAGACACAATATGATGTGACACAGCTATACACCGTACACAACAGTCTTCCATCTAGGTGTTGCCACGTGGTCATATGAAGTCAATCTTGTTGTGACCATACCTTCCCATGACCAATGTTGCTAGCAGTCATGTGTAGTTGCTACATTCCTACCAAGTCTCTCTGCAATACTGTGGGAGGAACATCCAACTTCTCATAACCATATTACACAATCTTGTTCAAACTCAGTGAGCTGTTATAATGGCATCTTCATCGTTTTAAAGACATTTTTGACTAACATCAACCCTCTGTCCAGTCTCAAAGGTAAGTAATGCTTATGACCTGTACAGCGCATTTTTAAAGCAAAGTTGATTTGCATCCTCATAGAGTTGCTGAAGTACCACTCTGATGCAGCTGGTGCAAAATTTGAATAGACATCAACCTCAAGATGTAGAAACATGCCTACCAACTTTCATTTACCTCGCACAATTCCTTGTTGGGAAATTTTTATCTGTCTGTGTTCAATGCAATCTCCTGAAGATAGCAGTTACAGCTGACATTATTGTTATATTATACAGTACACACTTTATCTAAGCATTTAGTACACATTGTTCACAATTTTTAATCCTGTTACTAGCAGTATTTCTGTAGAAGACAGAATTTTCAAACATGCTGGTGAATGTGAGTGAACTCCAGATTTAGGTACTGTGTATATTCTTTAAATGGTTTTGAAATCTGCATTACATTCTGAAATGCCTTGCATTAACAGAAAAACAGATTTCAAGTAGACTTGTTGCAAAACTGTCCTGCTGGTCAGCTGCTTTCTGATTTAGCATACTACTAATTAATTTAGACAGGTCTGCTTCAGTTTTATACAGATATTTTGGCATTCATTTGCGCAATGTGTGTTGTTTATCATATCGAATAAACAACTCAAAAGATCTTTGAAGCTAATAAGAAACTAAAAGGGTGTTTAACTACAAAACCTTGAAAAATTTTCTTCCTGCAGTGTTCCACTGATTAATACTTACAAATGATGGGTGCATCTCTGGTGCATAAATAGAAAATTCTCCCGCTTTGATCGTCATTCAAAAATAAGGCATTAAATACTAACATAGAAGGAAGAATAAAACAAGGAAATTTGTTACTTAATAGTGGTTCTTAATTGCCCAGTGAATCATCTCAAAATGACATTAATCCCCCCTCTAAAAGAAAGCTAGAAGGTTCTTTATTTCGACAAGGGATAATCAGAAAGTAAGGTCTGAATTGCCGTAGCTAATCAAGTGTCATGATTAATAAAATTCTTTTCCGGGCTATTATGCCGTGGTCTGATGGATTTCGCATTGTAACCCAACGTTTCGTCCCCATCTGCGGAGGACATCTTCAAGGGGGTTCGTGGCTTCTGTTAACTTCCGAAACACACTGTCTCACTACTGACTGCAGCAAATTTTTGTTTTCGCGTGCTCCCGCGCATAGGCGTGACGTCACATGTTTTGAATACGCGAGCGCAATTGGCCGTTGTCGGTTGCCGCCGTCCGCTGTTGCTATCATCCCATGGCGGAAGACTGGTACACATCTTCTTCAGCACCGGCATCCAGATGTCATTCAATTTCACGCCCTCCTCCTTCCTATTAAAATTCCTGGGGTGTTTCATAATCTCTATAGCCTCTCTGTGAAGCCTTTCATGATATCCGCTTGTGGCTGCCAGTACTTGAGTTCTATCAAAATAAATATGGTGGTCTCCTGACTGCAAAGCGTGTTCCGCAACAGCTGATCTATCAATCTCTCCCCTTCTTCAATTGCCCTTGTGCTCTTCTAGTCGTTTTTTGACCGTTCTTTTTGTGGTACCCACATATACCTCCCCACAACTACACGGGATCCTGTAAATTCCTGCTTTTTCCAGCGGTTTACGAGCATCCTTAGCCAATCTCAGGTGTTCTTGTATCTTACGGGTAGGTTTGTAAATCACCGCGATATTCCGTTTTTTTCAATATTTTCCCTATGCGGTCAGTGACGTCCTTAATAAAAGGCAGGAAAACTTTCGATTTTGCAAGCGCTTGTGCATTGCTATGATTTTCACGCGGCGGTCTTAACGCTCTTTTTATCTCAGCAGCCGAGTAACCATTCCTGAGTAATGCATCAGTGAGGTGTTCCAGTTCCGTATCCAGTAGTCCAGGTTCACAGATGTTCCTCGCTCTATCCGCCAACGTTTTTATTATGCCTTGCTTTTGTTGTGGGTGGTGGTTCGAATCCCGGTGTAGATAACGATTGAATGACATCTGGATGCCGGTGCTGAAGAAGATGTGTACCAGTCTTCCGCCATGGGATGATAGCAACAGCGGACGGCGGCAACCGACAACGGCCAATTGCGCTCGCGTATTCAAAACATGTGACGTGACGCCTATGCGCGGGAGCACGCGAAAACAAAAATTTGCTGCAGTCAGTAGTGAGACAGTGTGTGTTTCGAAAGTTAACAGAAGCCACGAACCCCCTTGAAAATGTCCTCCGCAGATGGGTACGAAACGTTGGGTTACAATGCGAAATCCATCAGACCACGGCATAATAGCCCGGAAAAGAATTTTATTAATCATGACAGTTCCGGCCGTGAAAGTTTACATTTTATAATCAAGTGTCACACAAACATTGAAACACACATGCCTCCCTCGTCAAACGATGCCATTTGCATTGATATTGTCACTGTGTGCTATTTATAGTGTTAGTTCAAAATGTTTTAAACAACTGACCAGCCTGCTGACTGTGAAATAAGGTCAGTGATTCGTTTTTTGACAGCAAGTAACATTGCAGCAGTGGAAATTCGTCAGCAGGTAAGTTAGGGGTGTGCCCCATTGTGACGAGTGACAGCAAAGTGTGTAAGTGGGAAAGCTTTCAAGGACGAATAGGAAAATGTCCATGATGAACCATGACCAGACTGACCATCAGTGATCTGGGAAGATTTGTTCATAGGTGTGAAAGAAAAGATTTGTGAAAAATAACATTTATCACAATTTCAGCTTAAGCATTGAAATTTCTGAACATGGACAGAAAAATTCTGCACAAAATTGTCTCTCTTAATTTGCAATCCTACAAATTGTGTACATGTTCGGTTCCCAGGCTACTTACTCAGGAAACAAAATGGAAAGAATGGCTTGTGCTCCTGATGTTTCTGGAGCAATGTCATAAGGAAGGTAATCTGTTTCTAGAGAAAATTGTCACATAGGGTGAGATGTGTGTTTCTCGTATGACCGCAGAGTCTAAACATCAGTTAGTGGAATGGTGTCTCACAATATCACCAGCCAAAGTGAAGGCTAAGCAAACAGTCCCAACACACAGGGTTATGGCATCTGTGCCTCAGGATGGATATGGAGTCTTGATAATCGAATTTATGCAGCAAGAGAGAACAATATATGCAGCTGCTTATTGCACTTCCCTGACAAAACTTCAGCATCCAATACAGAATAAGTGATGTGGCATTCTGATGTCTGCAGCTTTGTTGCTGCATGATAATGCCAGACTCCATTCTGCTATTCAGAAACAAAATATGATGAGGCCTTTTGGATGCAAACAGATTGTCCACCGACTGCACAGTCTAGATTTGGCACTGAGCTATTTCACTTGTTCCACTACCTAAAGGAGTTTCTTGATGGCAAGTGCTTCACAACAGATGAAAAGGTGAAACGAGACAGCTTATCCTCACAGATGGCAGACGTCTATGCTTAGGGATACAAAAGCTTGTATAACATTATGACAAATGTGTAAAAAAATATGGAACCTATGTAGAAAAATAGAGAAACATGTAAGGAATAAAATATGAACAGTTCTTTGAAAAATCTGTGATTGTTTATGTCTTATAAGAAACTATGCCTTGCTTTCTTAATAAACATCCTTCTTGTGCGTGGTAGTAGTAGTAGTAGTGATGATGATGATGATGATGATGATGACTGTCACTCAGAGGCATTTTGATATGACAGCTTGTCTACATCTACATCTGCATCTACATACATAATCCACTAGCCACCATATGGTGCAAGGTGAAGGGTACCTTGTACCACTGCTAATCATTTACTTTCCTGTTCGACTTGCAAATAGAGTGATGGGAAAACAACTGTATATTGCCACCATGCAATCCTTAATTTCTCATAGCTTATGTTTGTGGGCTTTATACGAAGTGTACATTGGTAGCAGAAGAACTGTTCTGCAATCGGCTTCAAATGCTGAGTCTCTAAAACTTCTCAACTGTGTTCTGCAAAAAGACTGTTGCCTTACCTGCAGGGATCCCCACTTGAGTTCATGAAGAAACCTCCATAATACTTGCATGTTTATCAGACCTACCGGTAACAAATCTAGCAGCCCACCTCTGAATTGCTTTAATGTCTTCTTTTAATCTGACCTGGTTGGAATCCCAAACACTTGAGCAATATTCAAGAATGAGTCACACTATTGTTGTATACACTATCTCCTTTACAGATGAACCACAGTTTCCTAAAACTCTCCCAATAAACCAAAGTCAACCATTCACCTTCCTTACTATCATTCTTATGTGCTTGTCCCATTTCATATCACGTTTCAGTGTTTTGCCTAGATATTTAATCAACATGACTGTGTTGATTAATATACTACTAATGGTGTATTTGAACATTATAGGATTGTTTTTCTTACTCATCTACATTAACATAATTTTTGTACATTTACAGCTAGCTGCCATTCATCACACCAACTAGAAATTTTGTCATCTTGTATTCTCCTACAGTCTCTCAATTACAACACCTTTCTGTATGTCACATCATGAACAAACAGCCACAGATTACTGCTCACCTTGTCTTGTCAGATCATGTATCTAGAGAATAAGAGCAGTCCTATCACACTTCCCTGTAGCACTCCTTATGGTATCTTGTCTCTAATGGAGAAGCGCTGTCGAGAACAACATACAAGGTTCTATTACTTAGGAAGTCTTCCATCCACTTTCATGTCTGGGAACCTTCATTATCAGTGTACAGGGGCGCCGTGTCAAATGCTTCTCTGAAATCTATGTATTATATTTGAACTGAGAATACATTCCAGAATTATGCAGCAAACCGATGTTAAGGATATTGGTCTGTAATTTTGCAGGTCAATTCGTTTACCCTTCTCATATACAGAAATTACCTGTACTTTTTACCATTCACTTGGGACTTTGCACTGTAAGTTTTTCATGTTACTCCAAAATAAGAATTTAGAGTTGTAAACACTGCACTAGCTTGTTCTGCTGTGTGATATGATAAATTCATACTTTATTACCAGTGATATTGTAATGAAGAAGCACTCTGTTTTTATGGCAGTGTTTCAGAATTGACAGAGCAGCTGAAGAGAAGTATTTCACTGGAACTCTTAATGGAAAGAGTGCTAGTATTATGACATACATATTACTTTCAAGTCCAAGAGGTATTAATACACTGCATGGGAAAGAAATGAAGCACCCAACAGTGGAAGAGGAAACAAAATGAAATGTCATGGGTTGAGATAATGTGAGATGTTATTTCAGTGATTACAAACTCGAGTTAAATTTACAAAAAACTTTGCAATATAAGCCCATTTACCAGTGTGATGTTGCATCCCCCTCTGACCAGGATACATGCACTGATTCAGCTGAAAAGAGAGTTGTAGAACTGTTTTATCCTCTCCTGAGGCAAGATGTCCCACAAGAGTTATAACTGGTCCTTGATATCCCGGATATTGACATTGAGGTAGAGCTGACGTATGAGCTGGTACAACATGTTCTGTCTGGGATGGATATGGTGATCTCTCTGGCCTCGGAGTGCCTCAGCGTCACACAATTAGTTCATAGAGACACATGCCATGTGTGTACAAGCATTGTCCTGTTGCAAAATAGGACAAAGATACTGTCGCATAAGAATTAACACATGAGGACATAGGATGTTCTTGACATACAGTTGTGCCAACAGAGTTCCATGAATCACTAACAGCTGTGACCTGAATTCACACCCCATAGTCCCCCCACAGCATGACACCATGAGTAACACCACTGTGTCTCTTCAGAACATTGGAAGAATGGGACCTCTCTGCCACCATACTTGCCAACAGTGGTCATCCAGGGTAGTGCAGAATCACAGTTCATCAGTGAACACAGTGCAAGACTGTCCATCAGCAATCCATGCTTCCCAGTCATGACACCACTCCAAACACAGTCATTTGTGTTGTGATGTTAACAGAAGCCTATGTGTGGAAAGGTGATTTCCTAATCTAGCCTAATCCAACCAATGGTATGGGATGGCACAGAATGTTGCAGGGTGTCCATTATGTGTTCTCAGATGACAGGTGCAGGCATGAAGGGGTTATGAGTTACTTGGCACACATTACAGCGAGCCTTTTGTCTGATAGACAAACGTGGTCGACCAGAACCAGAATGATGGGTATGCCTGCTGCCGCGTTTCCATGCAGTCCAGCAATGGGGTACTGTTAGATCAGAATGATGCCATATTATCGCACCACTCAACCAGTTGCCCAAATGGAAACCCACAATAAGACCCATTTCGAAGTATGTCAGGTGGTGATAACACACCCTCACCCAAGTTTATGGCATCTCTTTGTCCTTCACAGTGATCACTCAGCATGTGATTCTGTTCACACCTCTTATATACCTTCCATGCCTGGTAACAACACTAAATATGAAAAACCTAATGCACCCTAGTGGCCATTCTGCCACAGAGAATCACAACTCTAATTATTTACATACATGCTAATGTTTTGTACATTTATGAAGTTATGTTAGTATCTGATAATTTCTTTTGTATGCTTCATTTTCTTTGTATGGGGTGTATTCATTAACAAGGGGGAAAACCACCTAAGATACATTCTAAACAGATTTTCTCATCAAGTGGAGTACATCTTTTACAAAAGAATGTCAACTATTAACCTGACATGATCTTTTTGAAACAAAGAAAGCAAGAATATTTTATTCCAAGAATACAGCTCTGAGAGATGTTATTAGAGGTTGACAGGCTGCAAGTGAGCAGAAACTAGTGTGGAACAAATATATGAGAAAAGCTATAGTTGGGTCCATTCCACAGGATCTACATGTTATGTTAAAATACCAGATGAGCCAAAATAGCCAGTACACAGTATTACTCAAAATGGAAGGTGTGGACCAAGGTAGAACAATAGAACCACACACTTTTTTTTTGACATTGTAAGAAAGGCAGTGAAAGGAATCCAGGCACAAATAGTCTGATGAAATCAGAAAATAATACAGTAAGGACTGCTACTTAATCTCTATGTCAGTTTGATATGTTGCAGATTAACATACTTTTAATGGATTCTTTGACCAAATATCAAACTACTATAATGTCCTTGTATGCTGAAACAAAAATGAAGGCAAAAAAGCAGATTGAGTCTAGGGTTGGTGTGCAGTTAATGATTGAGAGCTATGTGATGCCATTTTCCTGTCTTGCTATCCATATACAGTGATGATAAAATTCCTTCCACAGAAAAGATTGTAACTGGCTATCTACCAAATGAGTGCACCTGTGAAAATATAATTTAGTGACTATGTTCAAGAAGACAGAAATAACACAAGCAATAATATTGTCACAAGTTCATTTATTAAATAGAAATATCAATAACAATTTCATTAATATACGTAACTACGTGAAATTTGAGTCTCTTCCAGAATATAAAATGTTCAAACAAATGGGGATGCAGCTATGTGATGTCTTTGACAAATGCTAGTATTTCAGCAGGAAAACACCCTATCATTTTTCAAGACACAAATGCAATGAGTGAGCACTGGCAAGAAGTTAAAACCTTCTGGAGGCCGGGCTATGATGACCAAGAACCATAATATGGCATATATAGTAAGACAAAACACACAACTTAAACAACTAGCACCACCACAGAACCAAAGATGAGCAATGGCAGCAGTTATCAGTAATGAATATTAATTAACAGTACTTGTGCAAATAGCATTAGCTTGGTACCTCCGTTGTTTGACCAAGGGGAGAGCAGGATTCCAATCAAAAACCTCTGTGTTTGTTTACAAGATTCATTGTGGTTAACTGAATTAGGTTTGGTGTTGAATTAACGAACATATTTTGGCATATGTTGACTTCCACTTGCATTTTATGCAATGACAAGTTCTATGAGCAGGCAGATGTAGTAGTGATGTAGAGCCCTTTTTCTTCTGTTGTCGCCAATCCCTTTATGGAAGATTTTGAGGAATGTGCCCTGGAGTTGCACCTATGTGTGACATCAACATGCAATAACAACTCGCAGACAGCAGGTGACAGCACTAGCATGTAAGTGGATGCGGAAAACAGTGCACTCATTGCTGTAATGTGGAAATGGAGTCATTTATCTGACATCCAAAATAATCATTGGCTTTTGCGACAAAGGTGGAAGCATTTCTGAAATGGCAAAGTTTTTAAACTGTTCACATGCCACCATGGTTGAAACATAGTTTGCATATTGATAAGCTGCTATTCAAAACCAGTGTTGAGGCAAGTGTGGTACCCCATGGGCCATAGATGTTGGTTGGCTGCAGAGATGTGCAACTATTGAGCAACTGACCACCCAGATGAACCAAGGGGCTACCAACAATGTCCTTTCAATGACTGTTCACTGAACATTGCTGCATATGGGCCACTGCAACAGGCACCTGATTCATGCACCTGTGCTGCCTGATCGCAACAAAGACTCGAATTTGCATGTCAGTATCATGACAAGACATCAATAGGCCTTTTCAGATGACACATGGTTGTTGGCATGTACAGCATGAAATGTGTGAAAGATAACATCCTGCAACAATCGTCAGAAGGGTCCAGGCTGGAGGAGGGAGTGTTACGATCTGAGGAATGTTTTCATGGCATTCCCTGGGTGGTCTCATCATTCTGGAAGGCACAGTGGATCAACACAAGTATAAATCTGTCCTTGGTGGCCATGTCCACCTCTACATGCAGTTAGTTTTTCCTCAGCATGATTTTTTGGCTTCTACCAGCAGGACAATGCAATGTGTTACACAGCTTCCTTTGAAGAGCACCTGGCCGAGGTTACTGTACTGCCCTGGCCACCAAACTCCTTGGATATAAATCCAATTAAGAATCCGTGAGACCAGCTGTTCGCACCACAGATTCTCAGTCTACAAACCTGGTGCAGCTGGCCACAGCACAGGAGTCAGCATGGCTCCAAAGTGCTGTCAGTACTTTCAGAACATCACTGACACTCTTCCTACATGTCTCGGAGCGGTTCATACTGCAATAGGTGATTATTCAGGCTTTTGGCAGGTGGTCACATTTATGTGACTGGACAGTGCAGAACACATCATTGAATCCACCCCAACATTCACTTCACTGTGAAGATGGAAAAAGATATTTGTCTTCACTTCCTTGGTGTGTTGATCAAGAAGAAGGTTGATGGTACCTTGGGACATATAATTTATAGGAAGCCAATCCACATCGATTTTGTATCTTCAAGTTAATAGTTTTGACCATCCAATTCTGTGTGAAGGGATAATTTGTATCTTTGTTCATAGGGGTCATGTCATTTAAGACTCTGAAAATTTCTCAGGTGAGTTAGCCCACATCAAAGTCCTCTTTTACCAGAATGGTTATAGTGAAAGACAGAACAAATGTGTGTTGCACTATCAGCCAAGGTGGCACTTAAGTCTATAACCTTTTTGCCTTAAACAACTAGCATTTCCTACAGATTTGATCATATGCTGCGGAAACACTATAAGAACTGTGTTTTTGACCATAATAGAGACCTTTTAAGGTCTTTAATTGATGACCTTGGTTTGTGTCAAATGGTGTCTACCATACACCACATCCAATGCAGTTGTGACATCTTACCTTAGTCAGATCATGGAGGACCAGTGTGTAGAGCATTAGAACCAAACACACTTACAGGAGCCAATCAAATGTGCTATTCCAGAACATTGTATGGAATATAACAAAATAAATGATTCTGGCATGCACTTCCTGCTATTGGGAATTTGTTATCAAGGAAGCAGTTGAGATTAAATTAGCAAATGACCTTAATAATAGAAATGGAAATTTCCACTTAAATTCTGCTTGAAATCCTGTTCTCTTGTGGTCAGACAACAGAGGTAGAGAGTTAATGCTACTTGCTCACTCATTGGTATTTATATCTATATGCTGCAAGCCACAGTGCATAGCAGAGGGTACTTTTGGTGCCACTATCTTCCTGTTACCTGTTCACAAATTGGAAATGAGAAAAACGACTGTTGCTAAACCTCTGTATCAGCTCTAATTTCTCTGATTTTTTCATTGTGGTCATTTCACAAGGCATATGTACGAGGAAGCAATATGCTGCCCAATGCTTCCCAGAACATGCTCTCTTGGAAATTTCAACAGTGAACATCTCCATGATGCAAAACGTTATAGACTTAAGTGCCACCTTGGCTGATAGTGCAACACACATTTGTTCTGTCTT
The DNA here is from genome assembly GCF_023897955.1 of Schistocerca gregaria. Taxonomy (NCBI): domain Eukaryota; kingdom Metazoa; phylum Arthropoda; class Insecta; order Orthoptera; family Acrididae; genus Schistocerca; species Schistocerca gregaria. The sequence continues at coordinate 83,185,798 of NC_064931.1, forward strand.
TCACACCTGTGACTGGGGTTTATTAAATGTTTCCATGGTGATCTTGTGCTAACTCAATGATTCCATGATGAAATGCACTGCTCTTCTTTGCATCTTCTCAGTCCCTTCTACTAATCCAAAATGATGAGGGGTCCCACACTGTTGAGTAATAGTTAAGTGTTTCATTAGCCACTTCTTTTGTGGATGAATTACATTTCCTTATTATATTTCCAATGAACCTCATCCTTGAATCTGCTTTTCCTTCAGTTACTTGTATGTGATTATTCCACTTTCAGTTCTCCAGGTGGTTATTCCTAGGTGTTTAATTTTTATGATAGTTACTGTGTTGGTAATTAATATTGACTATTGATAACTTCTGATGTTAGTTTTCTTCACTTCTGTGGTGAAATTAGTTGTTTATTGTGTGTGTGTGTGTGTGTGTGTGTGTGTGTGTGTGTGTGTGTGTGTGTGTGTGTGTGTGTGTGAAACATTGGTGTTTTCAGAGATGTCACCCAACTGCATTTCCATAAGTTGTTTGAACGTACATACATATGTTCAAATTATTTATGTAGGGTCCAGAGTAAATGAAAACTTTCAGCAATGATTGATGGAACATCTCTTTCTCTTGAGCCATTCTGATGCAATAGCAGAATACTTCAGTTTCAGATTTGTATGATGTTAGTTTAGCAACAGTTTTCTGCAAAGCAGAATTTCATAAACAGATTTCCATGTTATGTGACTTTCACATTACTTAGACCATGTGACAAGATTGGTTTGTGTCTATGAATGAAAAGTTGCAATAATGATCCCAGCCAGCTCTGCAGCAATGAATTCCTATCATTTCAGCTTCCAAATTTTTCTGGTGAAACTCATTCTGAAAAGAAAACTGTATCCAGTATGGATAGTTACTGGCACTGATGACTGCTGTTTAAGCAGACCAAGTAATGTGGTGCAGGGGTTAAGACAGATGAAATCCCCATCTGGCCATACAGATTTAGATTTCCCACAATTTCTCTAACTCACTGAAGGCATTTGGTGATATTGTTTCTTTTAAAAGAGCGCAGCCAATTTCCTCCCTGCAATGCAAACTTATGCTCAGTCTCTGATGAAATTGTCATCAATGGAACTTAAAACTGAGACTTCCTTCCTTCTCTGTGAATAGATTCTATCAGTGAAGTTGGTTCTGCCATACATAACCTCCCCCAAATGTTTTCCAGCTAAAGATTCTTTAAACATAGACATATGTGAAGTCGGATGGTGCCAGCTACAAACTAGTTCACAAAATCAGTTGTATTCTTTCTCAAACTGTCAATAAATTGCTAGAAGTTGTTTTTTGTTTTTGATTTTTTCAGCATTCAATAAATCCGGTGTTAGGTCATCTCAGTGGCGGATGTCAAGGAGCTGCTGTATTCTGAGACAGAGAGCAAAAATAATGAGATTTACGGGCAGTGTTTAAGTTATATTCCTTTTCTTAGTTTCATTAACAACAAGTACAGAATACAATCCACTGTCTGTCCTTGAGATAGGCCAGTTCATCATACATCATAGCAACAGAGCCTGGAATCAAATGTTCACGAAATTTACTTACAGATTAAAACTTAGTTATTACCCATATTTATCTTTTTTCAAAACCTAATGCAAAGTATCAGTACAATATCCCTTCAAAGACTTAAAGAGCTGAACAGTGTTACAGAAAGGAATCAGATACAGTCAGATACATGGGTATACAAGTATTGAACAACAAGCCAGAGAATATTAAATATCTTGTGGATAAACATGTGAAGTTTAAGACTGAATTAAAGAACTTTGTATTTCCTTGACATGTTGCCTGTTGGCTTCTGTCTTGTATTATTCAGTCAGTGTTTGTTTGGTGATTTTTCTGACATTTTGCTAGCACAAGTGACTGACTGGAGTTGAACTTGCAGCCATTGATTATATGTATGTATCACACTAATATCTGAGGGCTATTCCCCAATCATCATCACTGTGTTTCTGCTCTAGCTAACAGAATTGTCGTGTTCCACTGTGGCTGATTTCTCCATCTATCCTGACCTGCCATACAATTTATGTTCAATGATCCTTGTGTTCATTAATCATCCAGGTATTGCCACATAGACATTTTCACAGGTACAGGGTGTACAGTATATTTCCGACTTTGTAAGTGCATCCCTTTTGTCCTTTGCCGATCAGAGACACTCTGTAATCTTCTCAGTCAGTTTGTAAATAGTCTTTATGCTGTGTTTGAACAATAAATGGACAACTCTGCCCGTCATCCTGGGGATGTACGGCAAAAGGGCCAAACCCAATATTTCTTCCTCCAACTTGTCACTTCACCAAGTGTTAGATTTCTGACAATTCTTATACAACTGGTGGAGTATACACAGCTCCTCAGAATGCTTTACAGATGTTGCCTTTCATATCTGAGTTCTGTCGCACAAATTACGAGCATATTAATCATTCCTATTTTCTGGCTCAGGTGATGATTTCACAGTTTATGCAGGTTGGTTCTTTTCTACTTCCACAGTACATTTTATGTTGGGATGGAGACTGTTCAGATGTCTTATGAAGTCACTGAGCTGTTCGTCACAGTGGCTCCAGGTGACAAAAGCGTCACTATGTACCAGTCAGTACCACATGTTAGGTCAATAAGGTGCTAAGTCCAGTGTGTGTCTTTCAAAATGGTCCATGAAGAAATTGGCCACTAAGTGGACAACTTATGGTGATGCCTTCCAGCTGTTTGTAGAAACTGCCATTTCACATGAAGTAGCTTATTGTGAGAAATGTATGAAAGAGCTTGCTGATATCACACGAGAATATGGAACAGATACACTCCTGGAAATTGAAATAAGAACACCGTGAATTCATTGTCCCAGGAAGGGGAAACTTTATTGCCACATTCCTGGGGTCAGATACATCACATGATCACACTGACAGAACCACAGGCACATAGACACAGGCAACAGAGCATGCACAATGTCGGCACTAGTACAGTGTATATCCACCTTTCGCAGCAATGCAGGCTGCTATTCTCCCATGGAGACGATCGTAGAGATGCTGGATGTAGTCCTGTGGAACGGCTTGCCATGCCATTTCCACCTGGCGCCTCAGTTGGACCAGCGTTCGTGCTGGACGTGCAGACCGCGTGAGACGACGCTCCATCCAGTCCCAAACATGCTCAATGGGGGACAGATCCGGAGATCTTGCTGGCCAGGGTAGTTGACTTACACCTTCTAGAGCACGTTGGGTGGCACGGGATACATGTGGACGTGCATTGTCCTGTTGGAACAGCAAGTTCCCTTGCTGGTCTAGGAATGGTAGGACGATGGGTTCGATGACGGTTTGGATGTACCGTGCACTATTCAGTGTCCCCTCGACGATCACCAGAGGTGTACGGCCAGTGTAGGAGATCGCTCCCCACACCATGATGCCGGGTGTTGGCCCTGTGTGCCTCGGTCGTATGCAGTCCCGATTGTAGCGCTCACCTGCACGGCGCCAAACAGGCATACGACCATCATTGGCACCAAGGCAGAAGCGACTCTCATCGCTGAAGATGACACGTCTCCATTCGTCCCTCCATTCACGCCTGTCGCGACACCACTGGAGGCGGGCTGCACGATGTTGGGGCGTGAGCGGAAGACGGCCTAACGGTGTGCAGGACCGTAGCCCAGCTTCATGGAGACGGTTGCGAATGGTCCTCGCCGATATCCCAGGAGCAACAGTGTCCCTAATTTGCTGGGAAGTGGCAGTGCGGTCCCCTACGGCACTGCGTAGGATCGTTCGGTCTTGGCATGCATCCGTGCGTCGCTGCGGTCCGGTCCCAGGTTGACGGGCACGTGCACCTTCCGCCGACCACTGGCGACAACATCGATGTACTGTGGAGACCTCACGTCCCACGTGTTGAGCAATTCGGCGGTACGTCCACCCGGCCTCCCGCATGCCCACTATACGCCCTCGCTCAAAGTCCGTCAACTGCACATATGGTTCACATCCCCGCTGTCGCGGCATGCTACCAGTGTTAAAGACTGCGATGGAGCTCCGTATGCCACGGCAAACTGGCTGACACTGACGGCGGCGGTGCACAAATACTGCGCAGCTAGCGCCATTCGACGGCCAACACCGCAGTTCCTGGTGTGTCCGCTGTGCCGAGTGTGTGATCATTGCTTGTACAGCCCTCTCGCAGTGTCCGGAGTAAGTATGGTGGGTCTGACACACCGGTGTCAATGTGTTCTTTTTTTCCATTTCCAGGAGTGTATATTCCAGAGAATCATTGAGTGGCACTTTGGTGATCAAACAAACAATATTGGAGCTGACCAGCATGTTGTTTGGTCCAAGTTTTAGTTTCTTTAGCTTCCCAGTGAAATGACTCAAGTCCTTTATGTATGTGGCAGTCTTTTCCACATGAAGCTGAAGCAGACACACCAAGTTTTTTGCCAGTTCATGTGTTAGTGAGCCAGTAGCTGTTATGATCTGCCTTGGTGGTACATCATGTTTACAGACTTTTGGTAATCCACACCAGTGAGGAAGTACGGGCTTCTGTGTTGTGCAGGTTCCTCTGTATGACCACAAAAGAAAAGACACTTTGATTAATCAATTCATATTCCATGTGAAATGCTGTATTGGATGTGTGTTTAGCTTTTGGATCTAATAGTCTCAGATCTTCTGCTCATAATCTTCAGTCTTCATTACAACAGCCATATTTCCCTTGTCAGCAGGCAGAAACCAATATACTCTTTTCAGCACTGAGGTACTTGATAGCTTGTAACACACTCTCTTTTCAGGTTGCAAGCTGGTGGTTTTACTAAGTGCAGTATTGTGACAGTTTTAAAACTTTTTCACAAGGAATGGTTCAGATTGCTGTTTTGGTGTTAGCAATGATATCCTCTATAGGCAAAGTTTTAGGAATGATTGCAAAATTCCCTCATTTTTGAATGATGGACCGTTCATCTGAGGTCAATGTTCATTCACTGAGGTTGACCACTATGCATGGTGTGTTGGGAATCGACTTGTCGATCTGCTCTCTACATCTTCCAAACTTTTTCTTCTGTCACTCTGTGCAGCAGTTGAGTTCATTCTGCATGCACCTGTGAGTGATGTTGTTGATCTTATACCAACTGTCTCTGTGCATGCTGCCACTTTACTGATATAAAATGTTCCAAAGTTGTTCATCAGTTCTTACCAAGTCTCTACATGTTGCGTGAATTTGCTCATGAAGAAAATCCCATTTCATTCTGTCATAGATATGATGTGCCTGGAAGATGGTGATTAGGTGTTTACATTTCAGAAACTTTGGGGTGTCCCCTTTATCCTTCACCATGAAAGAAAGGTGAGAAGGGAGAGCAAATGGGATTTCTTCTTCCATCATTCATCAAAGCTTTCATACAAGCTTATGTTGTCCTTCCCACAGAGGCATAGTACAATATTGTTGAGGCTTTTGCTGCCACTTGTTGACATATTGCCTGTTGGCTTCTGACTTGGCTTCTGCGGCTGATGTTTGTTTGACAATCTTTCTGAGGTTCCACAAGCATGACTGGCTGCCATTGTTAAAGCTTCACTTTCCATTGCTGGTGGCAGACTGGAGTTGAGCTCATGACTGGAGATTATATATACCTATTGTGTCAATGCCTGTGGGCTTTTCCCTGGTCATTGGGGCTGTGGGTATGCCCTTGATACATGTAATAGTCATCTGCTGCAGCATAGGCAGTCTGGATCCATGTAGCTTGAGGCTTTCCTTTTTATTGTTGAAGCTATTGTCAAATTTGTACATTTCTATGCCTTCCCTGAACAAGCAGGTGTGGTTGCTCTCCTCCATAGAAATAACTTCCATGTTGTCAAGTTTTATTATATGGTTGGTCTCAGACTGCATGTGTTCTGCCACAGCTGATTTCTCTACCTGTACCAATCTGCAATACTTTTTATGTTTGGTGATCTTGGTAGTGATGGATTGTCCAGTCATTCTCACATAGACTTTCCCACATGTACTGTATATGCAATATATTCCAAGCATTGCAAGTGAGTCTCTTTTGTCTTCTCCATCAGCAGACATACAGAGGAACCTGCGCAACACAAAAGTTCTATTGCCTCACCTGTATTGATTACCAACGATCTATAAGCATGATGTAACACTAAGACTGATTGTAAGCACCTCTAGTTCACTGACATATAAACTGGAAGAACATTTGACTTCTCTGCTTTAACCACATGTGGGAAAGACCAACACAAACTTAAAGGTCTCAGGAAATTTCATTGAGAAGTTCAAGAAACTAAAACTTGGACCAGATGATGTCCTCTGGTCAGCTTTGATGTTGTTTCTTTGATTACCAAAGTGTCACTCAGTGATTCTCTGGACCATATGGTTACATTTTCCCAAGTTATATCACCAAGCTCTTTCATACATGCCTTAACATGAGCTACTCCATGTGAAATGGCGATATGTATAAACAGCTGGAAATCATTGCCACTTCGTTCAGTAGTGCCCAATTTCTTCATGGAGCATTTTGGAAGACAGGTGCTGGACTTGGCACCTTGAAGACCTAAGGTGTTGTACAGGTATACCAATGACACCTTTGTCATATGGAGCCATGGTGATGAACAGCTCAGTGACTTCCTAAGACATCTGAACTGTCTCAATGCCAACATAAAATTTACTATGAAAGATCTAGACATGCTTGTTATGATGAGTGGTGAGAAACTGGGACACAGCAGGTATCAAAAACCAACATTCACAGACTGATAACTCCACAAGCTCTCAAACATCGCAAAACCTGAAAAAAGTAATGATAAATATGCTCATCATGCACATGAGATGAATATGTGAGCTGCAGCACCTCAGACATGAGATACAACATCTGGAAAGCATTCTGAGGTTCAACGGGCTGTATAAAAAGTGTCACAAAATCTGACAATCAGCAAAAATGTCATGTTGGGAGAAGAAATATGTGGTCTGCCCTTTTTGCCGCACATCCCCATGGTGATGGGACAGAACTAACCACATGCAGACACAGTGTAAAGACTATTTACAAATTGACCAAGAAGATCAAAAGAGTGTCTCATATCAGCATAGGATGAAAGGGGCCTACTTGCAATGTCAGAAGTATGCCACATACCCTGTACCTGTTGAAAAGTCTATGTGGGAATGACTAGGTGATTCATAAACACCAGGATCACTGAACATAAATGGTATTGCAGCATGGGACAGATGGAGAAATCAGCCACAACACAGAATGCAGTGTGTGTGACTGACCCCATAGTAAAATTTGCCAAGATGGAAATTATTTCAGTGTGGCTGCTTGTTCTGGAGAGCTGTAAAAATCCACAAACATGACAATAGCTTCCACAAGAAAGAGGAAACCCTCACAGTAAAAGGTTCCTGGATTCCAGTGCGGCCGAATGACAATTACAGGTAGAAAGGGGAGAAACACAGTGGTAATGACCAGTAAAAACCTCTCAGACGTTGGCTTAACAGATACATGTAAATGATAGTTATGAGCTTGATCCAGTCCACCACCAGCAGCAGAGGGCAAAGCTTTGACAACATGAGCCATTTGTGCTGGTGAAACAGCAGAAAGATCATCAAACATTAGTTACAGAAACAGATACAGAACCCAACAGGTAAGCTTTGGCCACAAAAGCCTCAAAAATTTTTGTTTTCTACTCCAGTGAAGAATATCTTTATAATCTTAACATTAATGTTTAGTCTATTTTGTAATTATTAGCATCACTGCAGAACAAAATTTCTCCATTGTGTAAAGTATACCCTGGAATACTTTCCTATCTAAAGGGTGTGGCAGGTGTTCTCTGGTGGAGGATGGTGGGTCAAGGTGAGTGATAAGCAGTACATTGTCAGTAGTAATCCTTGTTTCTGTCCAAACAAGAGGCCTGTTTCCACATCAGGTGGATGCTGGGATGGCAGGCGTCATGTTCTCTGTTGCCTATACATGAAGTGTAGTAGTGACAGCCTGGCTGTTTTCTGTAACCAACTAGTCAACAGTCGACAGGCGGACTATAGTACCTAAGCTCATACCATGGTGCAATGCTGCACCATCATCTTACAGTGAGTGGCTGCCTGTGGCAATGAATCCTCTTGCATTAGGTTCATGCCATTAATTTGGACTTCTGAATTGTCTCTGCTGCTGTACCTGGATGTAGCTTATTTTTCACTGTTCATCTTCTTTGGCTCACTTTATTTTTAGAAGCCATTTTTGCAACCCAACCAGATAGTTTTGAAACCTGTCTGTGTTTTGTATAGTATATTTCTCCATCTATCCTAGTTACTAGCTGGCCCTGAGAACTAGTATTAGTCTTGTGAACAAATATCAGGATAGCTCATATGTAATATCACACTTTGAATTTTGTGTACACAATACACACTTATGTCCACTTTTAGGCAATTCACTCACTCTTTGCTTACTGCAGCAGTCTCCATGCTGTCACACTGAGGTGTCCATAAGCTACTTACCATCTATGACTTTGACTTTTCCCTTTGGAAGTAGGGTCAAATCATCTCATAGGGATAGGGTTGCGAATTCTTGGAGGTGTCATATGACAGTTCTCCTGCTTGACTTGTCTAACATTACTGAATTATCTACTTGCTATTCCCGGTTGATTATCCTCCTTGAATCTACACCTAGCACCATCAAACTATGACTCATCATCATCAAAATAGTCATCCTGTTCCTCATATTACATATTATCCTAAGAGCCTATTACATATTATCACATCACAAAAAAAGCACAAAAATTTAACATAAAATTTTACATAAAAAGGAGTCTGTGGTAAAGTCACTGCTGTCACATTTCTGAACATCTCTGTAGATTATTGTTTAAATATTCAAAACTCATTCCTTTATGTCAAAGAGACTCATTCAGTGTATCGCGCTTCATGAGCTCTGTGATAACACTCTGGCACTCTACCAGCTACACCATGTACAACCTTATTTCAACTCCTATTACTCAACTAACACCTTCTGATCATATTTTGCTGGAATCTGATACATTCTTCCATTACTTCTCACACTGATTCTGACAGTTATCTTATGTAGATTCCCTGCTACCATGACAACTAGTCTTTGAAGGACCAGGAGTGGTATAATGGTGATATCATGGCCAGTGACTCATCTTGCATTTGTGGTACCTCATTACCTTGCTACAATATATTGAGTCATAGTTGCATGATGAGAAGGCAAAAAAACCTGAACCACAAGACACTGTTGTGACACTAAACTAGTTTTAGCACTGTGTCATTGTTTACAACTACCTCACTAGAGAAAGAATTGAAGGAGAAGGAGTACTGCACAGAAACATAAATAGAGAGAACAAGCTCTGTACATGATTCTACTAGTAGATATGGACATCAAACTACATATCTACTAGTATAGACCCTTGGACATAACTCACATGACAACAATATTTACAATAAATTATGCCTTCGCTCACCACTATTTACATTACCCTAAACTTTCCTGATGCCCACAGTCTACCATGTCTCAGCCATGCACTTTTCTGGCATTATGACCTCTTTGCCATCATGTCTAACATATCCCACCATGAGAGTTGGTAAATGGAGCCACATGACTTCATACATTTCGCTGCATCCATATAACAGATGCCATCGGTTTGCCACTTGGGCCCTCCCCAGATAACACAATCAAATACATTCCTCACATAATCAAGACATGTCAATAGGACATCAGGAAGATGATGTTTAAAAACTAAGGAACAGCAGACATGATGAGCCCATGGGGAATTAGAGCATACATGCAATGCTATTTACTCTCGAGTGCACTGATGATGATGATGATGATGATGATGATGATGATGATGACGATGACAGCACCTCCACCAATCCCACTTCTGACATCAATTAGAAATGTTGTGGTAGGTGTTCTCTAATAGAAGCAGCTTGTTGTCAGGAAGTACCTTTATGTCCATAGTGTTTACAGGAGGCTCTTGCCCATGTCAAGCTGGTGCTCGGGCAGTGGGCAGCATGCTCTCAGTCATCAGTGCATGAAGCATAGTGGTGACACAGCCTGGCTTTTGCTATGTCTAGTTCAGTATGGCAGTGCAGGGACCTTGCAGTATCTGCACACTAAGGCTACCAGTAGTGCTGGCTCAGCTATGGTGCAAGGTGGCATGGCTGTGATTCACCATAGGTGGGTTTGTTTTGGTGTGACTACTGCAGATATCATATACACTGTCTGCTGAAGTGTTTCTGGATTTGGTAACCAGCTGGTCATCACCTGAAGGTAGGCTGTGGTGCCTACGTGTATGCCATGGCACAATGCCATGCCAGCACATTGGAGCAACTGGCTGCCTGCAGTAATGAATCATGTTGTTAGGTTTGCACTTTTACACCACATAACAGAGACTCCTTTCCATGGGATCCATAGATTACAACTAATATAATCTGATGACTTGCCTCCTCAGCTTCAGTTCTGCCAGCTCAATTCTCTCTCAGTTTCTGAACTTCACAGTATCTCTCCTACATACGTTGCAGGAGTATCACCTCTGCAAATATGCTTATTATTAAATTCAGCAACAGTTTAACAGTTTTCTTATTTATTGTCCACCTCCATAGCTGAATGGTTGGCTCAGCTGGCTGCAATGTGCAGGACTTGGGTTTGATTCCCCATACTGCCACAGATTTTTCCTCAGTGAGAGGACTGGTACAAGGTGCACTCAGCCTCACGAGACCAACTGAGGAGCTACTTGACTGATTAGTTGTGGTTCTGAGGTTGAGAAACCTGACAGCTGAACAAGTGCCCTTCATACTGCATCCAGTGATGTCACTGACAAATTGTGACATGGCAGTTGGTTGGGCGCAGTTGGCATGTGTAGGACCAGAATGTGGAACTTTACCTTTATGTTTTTTTCCTGTTTATTGAGAACTGTGCTTTAGTAACAATACTTATGTGTAAAAAGACATTCTGATGCTCTATATGTGGTAGTCATGCATACAATCACTGACATAACTCATTGCCAATGAAGTGGTTTCCATGAGCATAAGAATTGAGTAATAGGAGAAGAAGGCTGGAATGGAAGCTTTATGGGTGCAGTCATTTTTTTAAGACTTTGATGAAAACTACATAGTGATCAGCGTTATGGATCATGAGATGGTTCAGTTTTAATTAAATACTGAAATCAGAATTTACAGCAGCATGTAAAAGCCAAAGGCAACCACAGTCATGAGTTGGGGTGAATAATGCATTGTTTAGAATTCACTGATGGCAATTTTTGGAAGGCTAATGCAAGAATATGAGGGGCACAAGTCAAAAGTTAGATGCAGTTCCTGAAGGCAGACATCCATTGGTAACAAGAAGGTGTAATGGACGACCAAGGAAAGAAAAATAGTTCATCTAAGAACACATTTCATAAGAGTAAGAATTAAGTGAGAATTATTTCTGATAGTGTTCCAGAAGAGTTTCTATTGGAGGAACTGATTAAGGACACTACAGTTTTGCTAACAAAATTAATGATAAAATGGCTTAACTGACATTGCAGAAGTCACAAAAGCCAGAAGTGTGAGTGGCAGACCATTGTGTGGAAGAGAATGCATAGGGGCTTGCCTGAGGTCTGACCTACATTGCATGGCAGTTCACCTTAGTTACATCATAAACTTTAAACTTCTTCATTTATGTTAACTAAGTCTGTATATATAAAGTCATGTTGACAGTGGTTTTAGTTGATGTTTTGAAGTATATTTTTGATGGAGACCACATCTACAGACTTTGATGGTGTTAGATTTACTGGACCAAGCTTATTGCACATAAACTAAATGTCAGTATGTTGGACAAGACCACTTATCTAATTGTGTACTGGTTCAGTGTTGCTATAGATTGTTGCTGATGGTCGTCTGGTTTTGACTGTGGGATTAAGTAAGATATTTTGTGTCTAGGAGAATTCATGTAACTTACTGTCAGCAATTTGAAAAGTATACTGATGGTTTGTGTCTATGTCCTGTATGATCATGATGTTTAGTTTGTGGGGCACTCAACTGAGGGGTCACCAGCACCCATACAAAGTCCTAATTTTTACAAAGTTCAGTTTTTACACAATACAATATGGCCACTGTCATGAATGATGATAATGAATATGAAACGATGAGGACAACATAAACACCAAGTCCCTGGGCAGAGAAAACCCAGCCATGAATAGAACCAGGGACCCTGTGACCCAGAGGCAGCAGCAGTAGCCATTAGACCAAGAGCTGTGGACTGTATGTCCTATATGACAGGACAGCGAAGTGATTGTAACGGTATGTGTGATTAGATAATTTGGTAGGATGAAATTATCTTGTGAATCAGAATTAGTTTCAGTCTTGCAAGAACCTTGAATTCTAATGAGTCCTATAGTCAACTTTGCATAAATGTTGTAATATATGCACCTCAACTCAAGTGGAGGAAAAAGGGCCTCAGTTATATATTTGAATTTACCAGATTAGCTGTTCTGTATTTAATAGTATACCAATCCTATCTGGGATATTGTGGTATTTATGCAAAGTTCCATCTGGTTCACATGTGGGAGTGCAGCACATGAACAGCTGCATCACAGGTAAGGGCAGGTAGATTAACAGGTCAAGAATGTGTGGGTGGATTTGAAGTATGCAGAATCTCAAGGTAGTTCTGTGTTTTAACTTACTCACACACCTCTTTAGACCACTGCTCAACATCCCAAGCAGTTTGTTGGATATTACGTGGCAGAAGTGAGTAAACTCATGTATGTTGTTGTTGTTGTTGTGGTCTTCAGTCCTGAGACTGGTTTGATGAAGCTCTCCATGCTACTCTATCCTGTGCAAGCTTCATCTCCCAGTACCTTCTACAGCCTACATCCTTCTGAATCTGCTTAGTGAACTCATCTCTTGGTCTCCCTCTACGATTTTTACCCTCCACGCTGCCCTCCAGTACTAAATTGGTGATCCCTTGATGCCTCAGAACGTGTCATACCAACCGTTCCCTTCTTCTAGTGAAGTTGTGCCACAAACTCCTCTTCTCGCCAATTCTATTTAATACCTCTTCATTAGTTATGTGATCTACCCATCTAATCTTCAGCATTCTTCTGTAGCACCACATTTTGAAAGCTTCTATTCTCTTCTTGTCTAAACTATTTATGATCCATGTTTCACTTCCATACATGGCTACACTCCATACAAATACTTTCAGAAACGACTTCCTAACACTTAAATCAATACTCGATGTTAACAAATTTCTCATCTTCAGAAACGCTTTTCTTGCCATTGCCAGTCTACATTTTATATCCTCTCTACTTTGACCATCATCATTAATTTTTCTCCCCAAATAGCAAAAATCCTTTACTACTTTAAGTATCTCATTTCCTAATCTAATTCCCTCAGCATCACCTGACTTAATTCCACTACATCCCATTATCCTCATTTTGCTTTTGTTGATGTTCATCTTATATCCTCCTTTCAAGACACTGTCCATTCCTTTCAACTACTCTTCCAAGTCCTTTGCTGTCTCTGACAGAATTACAATGTCATCGGCGAACCTCAAAGTTTTTATTTCTTCTCCATGGATTTTAAACCTACTCTGAAATTTTCTTTTGTTTCCTTTACTGCTTGCTCAGTATACAGATTGAATAGCATCGGGGATACGCTACAACCCTGTCTCACTCCCTTCCCAACCACTGCTTCCCTTTCATGCCCCTCTTATAACTGCCATCTGGTTTCTGTACAAATTGTAAATAGCCTTTCTCTCCCTGTATTTTACCCCTGCCACCTTCAGAATTTGATAGAGAGTATTCCACTCAACATTGTCAAAAGCTTTCTCCAAGTCTACAAATGCTAGAATTGTAGGTTTGCCTTTCCTTAATCTTTCTTCTAAGGTAAGTCATAGGGTCAGTATTGCCTCACGTGTTCCAACATTTCTACGGAATCCAAAGTGATCTTCCCCGAGGTCGGCTTCTACCAGTTTTTCCATTCGTCTGCAAAGAATTCACATTAGTATTTTGCAGCTGTGACTTATTAAACTGATAGTTGGTAATTTTCACATCTGTCAACACCTGATTTCTTTGGGATTGGAATTATTATATTCTTCTTGAAGTCTGAGGGAATTTCGCCTGTCTCATACATCTTGCTCACCAGATGGTAGAGTTTTGTCAGGACTGGCTCTCCCAAGGTTGTCACTAGTTCTAATGGAATGTTGTCTACTCATGGGGCCTTGTTTTGAATCAGGTCTTTCAGAGCTCTATCAAACTCTTCACAGAATATCATATCTCCCATTTCATCTTCACCTACATCCTCTTCCATTTCCATGATATTGTCCTCGAGAACATCGCCCCTATATAGACCCTCAATACACTCCTTCCACCTTTCTGCTTTCCCTTCTTTACTTAGAACTGTGTTTCCATCTGAGCTCTTGATATTCATGCAAGTGCTTCTCTTTTCTCCAAAGGTCTCTTTAATTTTCCTGTAGGCAATATCTATCTTACCCCTAGTGAGATAAGCCTCTACATCCTTACATTTGTCCTTTGGCCATCCCTGCTAAGCCATTTTGCACTTCCTATCGATCTCATTTTTGAGACGTTTGTATTCCTTTTTGCCTGCTTCACTTAGTGAATTTTTGTATTTTCTCTTTTCATCAATTAAATTCAGTATCTCTTCTGTTACCCAAACTCATGTATGTATGATGCTGGAATAACTGATCTGCGAAGTTGTGTATGGCAAGTTTTTATTCTAATTAGCATCAGGTTGGTAAAAAACGTTAATTAAGTAATGAATAGGAAGTAAACTCTCTTCCGACTCTATATTACACTTTCAGATGTGTTGGATGCTTTTTATCATAAAATGTTATTAATATGGAAATGCAAAATCTTAAGCAGAATATAAATAATATATGGAGGAAGGTCAACAACTCGCTGTAATTTTGCGGGTTGAATCATCACTAGGCACATCAACAAGTTAAGAAATGTTTTATTATAATTTCTAGATTGCTAGACCTTCTTCATTTGACATGACTACTTTCAACTGTACTTCACAGTAGTTTCTAGATCTACTGATAACAAAGAAAAATAATCAGAAAAGGCCAGCAGGTTAAAATACTACTTAGAATAAAAGATGCTGAGGTGACAACAGTCATGGGATGCCTTCTAATGATGTACTGGACTTTCTTTTGCTCAGTGTAGTGTAGCATCTTAATTTGACATGGACTCAACAAGTCATTGGAAGTCCCCTGAGAAATATATCAGACTTGCTGCCTCTATACCTATCCATAATTGTGAAAGAATTGCCGAGTAGAATTTTGAACATTAACTGACCTCTTAGTTATGTCCCATAAATGTTCAATAGGATTTGTACTGGGCAGTCTGGATGGCCAAATCATTTGCTCAAATGGTCCAGAAGCTCTTCAAACTAGTTGAGAACAATAATTGTGGCCTGGTGACATGGCAAATGCTCATCAATAAAAATTCCATCATTTTTTGGGAACATGAAGTCCATGAATGGCTGCAAATGGTCTCCAATTAGCCGAACATGACCATTTCCAGTCAATGATTGGTTCAGTTGGACCAGAGGACCCAGTCATTTCATGTTAACATGTCCCACACCATTAGAGAGCCACCATCAGCTAGCCAGCTAGCACAGTGCCTTGTTGACAACTTGAGTCCACAGCTTCATGGGGTCTGCACCACACTTGAACCCTACCATCAGCTCTTACCAGCTGAAATTGTGACCCATTTAATCATTTCACAGTTTTACAGTTGTCTAGAGTCCAACTGATATAATCGCAAGCCCAGGAAAGGTGCTGCAGGCAATGTCATGCTGATAGCAAAGGCACTCACGTCAGTTGCCTGCTGCCACAGCCGATTAATGACAAATTTAGCTGTTCTGTCCTAACAGATGCATTCATTATACATCCCACATTGATTTCTGTGATCATTTCATGGAGTGCTGCTTGTGTGTTAGCACTGACATCTCTACTCAAATGCCGCTCTTAAGTGAAGAGAGGTAATGCATGAAATTTGGTATTCTCGCCACACTCTTGGCACTTTGGATCTCAGAATATTGAATTGCCTAAAAATTTTTAAAATGGAATGTCCCATGTATCTGGCTACAACTACCATTCCGCACTCAAAGCCAGTTAATTCCCATCATTCATCCATAATCACATGAGAAACCTTCCTACATGAATCACCTGTGTACCTTGCTTACTTGATACTACTGCCATCTGTATTTGTGCATATTGCATTCCCATGACTTTTGTCATCTCAGTGTATACACAAAATAACATATAGACATTACTACAATATCTCATTACTTCTCTAAATCACAGTTTACCTTACTCAATTCTGTGCAAACTTTGTACATTAATGTAGGGTCATGGACCCGCATGATGTCACACAGGCTGGAGCAGATTACAGCCACAACTACAGATATGTTTGTCAAATTTGTGTGGGATGAACTGAGCCTTTTTACCTCCAACCATCTATACTCATGAGCTGCACCCTCTATATTGGTGCAGTGGAGAAATGTGTTACAGTACCTTGACATAATACTTTTTCTTTTTTTAAAGAAAAAAAAAGAAATACTGACTCATGCATGCAGCCTGGAGGGTTGGTGGAGCCATACTTCCTTCCTGCAGTGTGCGGCAAGTATCTGGATCTCAGAAAATGAGGAATGCTGAAGACATAATCAGCCAACTTGTCATAGCAATATGGTGCTGTCTACTATTGTATGATTCTGTTCTTTGGGGTTTTCAATAAGATATGCCCTCAGCAAGTTTTCATGAACTTTGCTATATTAGTAGCAGTATTAATTATGTATGTCTGACTCATACTCGTGCTGTGACTTAATTCTCTTGCTACTGATTTCAGGGAACTGTTTACACACTCATCATTTCTTTACAAATTAATTTATCTTGTACTTTAACTAGTGTTTTTATTTTTCTCATTTGGAATGAGTTACGGTTGTAAGATGCTCATACATGTACACCACCATGCAGATGCAATTTTCTATATTAATGTGTGAGGTTATTACAGCATTCAGTAAGTCAAAATGTTGTTTAGTGAACTAAGAAGTTACTGATGAGATGACTATATAGGATCTTGTGTACATTATATTCTATTTAGGTTTTCCATAGTTTACTTAAACGACTCAAGGAGAGGGCAAGGACAGCCCCTTCAGAAAGGTCATCAGCTATTTCCTTCTCCATCTGTACCAACACTGACCTCTTGGCCAATGTATAATAATGTAATAGTAAGACCTGAATGTATTGGACATTTACAAAAGTCATCACATTGATGAATCCACACAAAAACCTTAATAAATAACTTAACATCATGGTTTAACACATATTAAACTCCAATCTTCCTTTGTATCTGTGACATTTTCAATGGTACTTCGTCTATTTGATACAGACATTAAGCTTGGCAATTCCCTTGACACCATTTGAGGAGAGTTAGGTTCTCTCTATCTTTCTTTCTGTACTCACACAAAAAAATATTTTAGTAATTTTACATGAGCCCATTATTGTCTAGTCTGAGTGTACTTTTCAACATTTTTAGTGGCCTGCCAAGTAAAAATGTTATTTTTAAATAACATTCCCTATTAGGTAACACAGTGAATTAGTAGACACTTGACATTTAACAAGATTGCAGTTTATTTCATAAATCTTAGTCTATTAAAAGCTTTCTCTCATAGAAACCTCAATATACAATAATGAGCAGGAGAGTACAGCATTCTCTGTTAAAAAAAAAGTGCTGTATAGTAAACAAGCACTAAAAATTAGTCATGGCAAGTTGTTTCAACTTTTTAAGTTTTGTCTTTCTCCAGAACAGGATCTTGAAATGCTTAAATCTAGACAAACAAGGAGTAGCCATAAAACTTTATTGGTCATGTAAAAAAGGGGTCGCATAGGATTTTTTATTTTATATGCATATTTTTATTTTTGTTAATTAATTAATTAATTTTTTATTTTAATTTAATTTAATTTTATTTTTATGTACGTACATGTCTGCAGTTCTGGTACACGCTGAAATCCCCATGCCCCAGTACCGTAGGATGCCACCAGAAGAGTGAAACAAAATGGCACAGCCCATGGATAAACTATGCTGTTTTGTCTTGCTGCATCTTTTGTCTTGCTACTTATTTTTAGGAAGCAATATTTACCATGTGTATGACACAAGAAACAAAGAGAATTTCATATTTTTTTCAAACACATTAGAATTATATATGCAAACTGCACAATATATGTTAATGAAAATCCACAAAAAAATTAAAAGAGAGATACTTACACAGCACAGTTTAGCTGTAGTATAGATCCTTGTGCAGGAATGCTATTATTCACTAAAGAATTTTTAACTGTTAGCATTATGTTATTAGGATATAGAGCCAAAAATTTGTGCCGATAATGTAGGCAACCTCGAGGGAGGGAGGGTAGGGGCAAGCAGGGGCATTTGTCCCCTTCCCCATGGAATCTGGAGTACAGGGTTTTTATTTGTGTACTGAGCAGATAACCACCACTTCTCTGGGGTATAATAAGTTTTTAGTTATTATGGCATGACATGTCTCAAAACAGAGCAACTCAATTATAACCTAAAATAGCAATTTTAAAGCCTCATCACTACCCCCCTCACCTCCCCTCCTCCGAAACATTTCTGCAGACTCTCATTGTTGGTAACTGTAAATTTGATTACTGAAGGTATTTAAAGTTTTGGGAAAAGTGTGTGCGCTATATTATCTACATTTTACAATAATGTAACTTATCACATTATTCACCTCACTGTTTGTACTTTTTCAGCCACCATTCATCAAACCATAATTTAAGCTTCAAATTTCTGAATGTCAAATAAAAGTAGGAACATTAAAATATTTAACTACTACATTGTTACTAATCTGCATATTATATAGATCATAATTAACTACTACATTGTTACTAATCTGCATATTCTATAGATCATAATATCATAATTGTGATTACTTGTCATGGCACAGAATAAGTCAGATTTACATTTATACAGCAGTTTCTCAATGAAAATGTGGCAACCTGGTAACCATTTAGATGAGTGTCTTTTGCAGCTGAAGTTAATTTTAATAACTATTAAATTCTCTGCATCTCTAGGTAAGTGGTCATAGTGTGGTGTCACCGCCAGACACCACACTTGCTAGATGGTAGCCTTTAAATCAGCCGCAGTCCATTAGTATACGTCGGACCCACATGTTGCCACTATCAGTGATTGCAGACCGAGCACCGCCACACAGCAGGTCTAGTTTAGAGAGACTCCCTAGCAATTGCCCCAGTTGTACAGCTGACTTTGATAGCGATGGTTCACTGTGTACATACGCTTTCATTTGCAGAGATGACAGTTTAGCATAGCCTTCAGCTACATCATTTGCTACGACCTAGCAAGGTGCCATATTCAGTTACTATAATTACTATCTTCAAGAATGTATTCTGAACAGATAATATATTGTGAATCATGTACCGTCAAGAGCGACATTCATCATTAATGGATTAAAGTTAAGTATGAAACTAATTATGTCCGCTTTCTGAATTTTCATTCCTTGTCATGTTCCAGACCTCACGTCAGTATAGTTCGTCCCTCCTCACGCCACCCTGCATGAGCTAAAATGCGTGCATTTTGGCCTCCACTCATAACACGGTGTTGGCTCTTCTGCTAACACAAAACATAGATTTTTGTGACTGAATGCCTCACTCAATTCTTTCTCTATTACAAAGAGGCTGAGTGACTGTCATTTCTCTTTCAAGTATAATGTTTATGAGTGTTAGTTTTGTTTTCAAATTGCAATTGATTTTTGACAAAGAAATTATAAATATAGTAAGGCATTTGTCAGTATGGCCAAACATTTAAAGAGTTATCTCCAAGAGGTTTTAGAAAGGACATCAATTATAGGGACTTGTACTTCCTACATGTTTCTTGAAATAAACTCTTCCTTCCTCAGTGATGAGTTACCTCTGAATGTAATGTCGAAAGGCATTAGTGAATGAAAATGGGAAAATGTTGTCAACTTTCTGACATTTTTATCTGGAAAATCTACTATTATTTGTAAGGCAAAAGTTGCAGAGATTAGAGGATTAACAAGAGCCACATGTGACTTCCAGTTTAGGTCCTTATCAATATAAACACACAAGGATTTGGACTACTTTGTTTTACTTATTGTTTACCCCTCAAAAATTACTTATAATAGTGTGGTTGGCCCTTGTGTAGTATCAAATTGTATACATTGTGTTTCATCTAAGTTTTGTGAGAGCTCATAGTGAGGAGATCCCCAAGGTTGTGGTATATGCCATAAAAAAGAATACATAACACATATTTATAATGAAAAGAAAGAGATATGCTAATGCACCTTCCACAGACCATAAATGGTCCTTGTGTATGTAGAATACATAAAAAAGTGTTGCATGTGTTTTCATTTAAGAGACAGTGGCAAATTTCATAAAACATTTAACTGAACACTATATTGACAAGCATATGATCACTATTAAGCGATCGTGACAATGCATCAGCACAAAGAAATCAATAAGAAATACTTATTAACAGTAATAACATTACTGTACTAAAGATATGCAAAGTCAGATTTTGTGCATCACTTTCATTATTTGACATTATTAATAATGTATACATTTATTGGTCCTACTAAGAAATTTATCAGTGAAGTAGCAGTTACTCACTCGTCTTAGTTTGAACTTTATTAACAGTTGCACTTTTTTCATTTGTTAGTTAATTTGGTTGATATCCTATAGTATTTTCTCAATTGTTCTAATTTTTTATATATATTCAGAGTTTGAATTTACAATATCAACCTAACATTATTTGAATATTAATAAAGTTTTGTGATTATTTTCAAGCTATGTTTTATAGCTCACTGTATGCCCTGAATTTAATCTTATGTGGATATAACTTCAAATCACTGAATCAAAAATTGGCATATTAATAATATAGAATGATGTAGACTTAAAATTATCCCAGTGTGTAGACTGTAGATTAATGAACTTGAGGCACACATGCTACAGGAATTTTTTACTCATAAGACTGTTATCACCTTGACATAATGGAAACCTTTGCATGATGTGATGTGTCTGTGATAAACATAAGTTTTAACTTTGCTCCTACACCAGTTTCACCATCACTATTGGATTTTGTTAGCTCCATCAAAGAGGCTGTGTCACCTCTTGCAAGAGATGGGGCACAGGAAAAGTGTCAGGAGTCTTGCTGTGTGCTGACAGAGAGATATTGCAATTTCAAAACTCCATACTTGAAAACATGAAATATACTATGAAGATGGAAAAAAGAGGTTGTTTGCCATTTTTGGACATCTTAGTGCAATGCTACACTAGGAAATTCAGTATTTCAAAAGCCCAGTCATACAGATCTGTAGTTACAGGCAACTAGATGCCACCATTCGACACAAACAATGGGTATTCTGAAGATTTGACTAATCAAGCCATCACTATAACAAGAAAATGGAATTGGAACATCTCCAAATGGTGTTCCTGGAAAATGGATGTTCATCTCAGCAGATATGGAGAGCACTAAGACATATAGTTGGCAGAATAAGGAAGACCTTCAAAATGATAGGCTCTGTACCATATATTGAAAATGTTTCTGCAAAAATAGGCAGAGTACTTAAAAAACATAAAGCTAAAGTGATATTTTGTCCTCCATGAATAATTTCAGAGCTCTGGGATTAGTTAAAGGCAACTTAGAGTTGGGCATACAAGTTTTTATAAGATTCTGTGTGGGTGCAGCAAATCACATACAGGACAAATAACATGCACTGTTCAGGAGCACATTGTGGAACATCACCACGCCCACCTTGTCAAAGCCACAAAATTTGCTATCATAAAACATGGTATTTCTGCTGGTCATTTGATGAAATACAATGCAATGAACATTGTGGCCCATACTTCAAATTACTTTACCTCCATTTCAGTTAATCAGTAGGAACACATTGTCTGAGACTGTAGTCGATTGGTATTGTGGTTTCCAGTTGAATTCTGCAGGAATCCTGTCATAGAAAAACTTTGTGCTTTGCTTAGCTGGTGCCATTCTGTGACTTTACCATGTGAAGAAAAACTTTGTGCTTTGCTTAGCTGGTGCCATTCTGTGACTTTGCCATGTGAAGAGGATTGATCTGACGTCAATGACACAAGTTTATGTCATGAAGTGTGCTCTAAGCAGCACACAGACATGCAACAGAAGTGTATGCACTCAAAGAATGCATGCACATTTACAACTATGTGCACCACACATGTATTTGCGATGTTTTTTTCCAAATAGGAGATCTCAGTCTACTGTAACTAGTGTTCACCTGAAGATGGCCAGGAGACTCTGCACTGATATACTGTGTCAGCAAGTTACTGACAACTGAAAGTGTGCTCAAACTTTTATACAGTGATGTACTTTGCAAACACTATCAAAATCTGCTGACTGATTAGGTATTAAAGTAACATCCCAGTATCTTAAAAATATTAATTGGGTAACACCCAATCATATAAGATGTAATAAGTTTGGTATAAGGCCTGTGAAATTTAGTTCTTTGGGCATGACACATTCTCAAACTCACTCAATCATATATATTAAAAAGACCAGTTATAGTATCTCCTCTCCTTTTGGATAAGTTTATGTGGACACCAATGTCTACATCACTCATCTTTGCAGCAGTGTGAGAATTAAACTGAGGATGTAGTTCTGGATTTTTCTTGTAAAGTAACATTTGAAAATGGAGTTCAGCATTTCTGCTTTTGCTTTACTACCATCAATTTAAGTTCCTGTATCGTCCAAGAGATTTTAACAAGTTTAGTACCACTGAGAGCCTTTACATACAACCAGAATTTCTTTGGGTTTTGTGATGGGTCTTTCAGTAAGATTCTGTTATGGAAGTTACAGAAGCCTTTGCCTTTCCAATAGCCAAATGTAATTTCTTTAGCCATCTCTATCTATAGCCCTATGCTTTGTTTTATATGTATTGTGCAGCTTAAAAGTTTCTTTGCAGAGAGTATATACCATGGAGGGTCCCTCCCAACATGAACATCTTTCCTAAGTATATATATCTATCCAATGCTTTGTCAATTATTTTTCTAAATGTGATTCACAGAGCCTCTAAATGCTCCTGCTCAGAGTTAAATTTTCAAATTCCTCCTTGATGTATGACACTACCGCTTTTTTAATTTAATTTAATGAACACAGAAATCATACTACTTGGTTTAGTTGTCTGCTTGGATGTCAATTATTGTTTTCCCAGCTAACTCATGGTTACTGATACCAGTTTCAACATTGAAATCTTCAAAGAGGTTAGTGTATTATTTGCCATTAGAGCCAGCTGGCCGGTGTGGCCAAGCAGTTCTAGGCGCTTCAGTCTGTAACCACACGACCGCTACGGTCGCAGGTTTGAATCCTGCCTTGCGTATGGATGTGTGTGCTGTCCTTAGGTTAGTTAGGTTTAAGTAGTTCTAAGTTCTAGGGGACTGATGACCTCAGATGTTAAGTCCCATAGTGGTCAGAGCTGTTTGAGCCATTAGAGCCAATATATTTTCATCAAGAGTAGGATTCTGAACTATCTACTCTAGGTAAGTTTCAGAGAAGGCATGTAGTATTGTTTTGCATGATATCTTGCCATACATCACTTACAAAATTGTAATTTTCTCAGTGACATATACGATCTAAGTGTCCTTCAGTAATGATTGAGGAACAGATGTATGAGCGAGTTGAGGTTCCCCTGAAAAATTTCAGTTATATCTTTGGGTTAATGTGGTGGAAAATAGAAGGATCCAACTATAAATTTGTGGCTACCCTTGATACTGAGTCCTGACTGAATAATCTCACATGCAGCTTGAATTTTCATCTCCTAGGATTTGAGTTTCTTGCCTACTGTAATGAATAAAACCATCGCCATTTATCATTATCCTCTTCTTGCAATTTGTGTTTAGATTTACTACAAAAATTTAACTGCTGCTAATTACTGGATTTAGCCAGTTTGCTGTACGTAGTATTAAGTGAGTTCCACTGCTTTTTAGGGATATGGGACTTTGTTGTGAATGCTCTGTCAGTTTATCACTAGTACTTTAATTTTCTCATCTCTTGGGTGCCCCTTCTTTAGATCTTCTATCTTTTGATCTTGGTGTCCTCTATAACTATTATTTCTGGACTGGACATAGGGTCACCTAATACAGAAAAACCTGTGTGCACCACACACACACATGCAGATATCTTGGTAGCAGACACTGATGTCTAGTGTACCTTTGACCCACTTAAAAGGACCTAAGAGTTCTCAAATCCCTGATGCAATTCTAAGATGTCACAGCCTAGCTTATCACAGAACATTTGAAGTTTCTGATTCAAGCCTTCCATTTGACTCAGAAACACAATGGCTATGATAAATGGTGGAGCAGTGCTTTTTATTGTGAATTTCACTGAAATTCCATGAGTGAGGCTCTTTTCTCAATATTTTGAAAGATCAATGAATAACCTCAGAGTCCAGATGACTGGCATGATTTGTTCTAATGTGTGCCACAATCTACAGCTGGTTGTACTCTGTTCTGTCAATGGCTACCAAAAAAGCTTCTTCAGCATGATGAATGAGACTTTCAGGCATACAAATACATAAGATGGTCCTTCCCATTCCTTATTATTATTTCTATATAGGATACCATTATTCACTGCACATTCAAATTGTCAGTGATTGCTCCTTTCTGGTCACCATAAGGTTAAACATTGCCACTAAAGAGAAACTATAGAGAAATAAATGTACAGACTGTTGTCTCATGATTATGATGTGTTCAAAATACATAAATATGTTTTTGCAGATAATTTTAAAAAAATGTGGACAGTGCTCAGTATGAGAAACATTTGTGTCTAAAATGCTTCAAAGAGTGAACACTATTCAAAGTTTTGTAGTTATATTATTCTGTCACTGAGATTATGAATGTTATTAGAGAACAGAATCCACTGTGATGAGTGTAGCCTCTTTTTGACTTCCCTTGTTAGCTACAATAGGCTATTGTGGAAAATGGACTATAAGGCTGTAGTGTCACATATTTTCTATTTGGTTTGACTATTTATTGTAGACTTGTCACATGCTCAAAAATAATTCTCAAAATTATTCATAAAGTACTTTGTGAGTATGTTGTGCTTAGCTGCATGTTGTGCCACTGGGTGGTCAACTTTGTTCTTGGACACAGTTTGGGAGTGGCCATTCATTCTGGTGGACAGCTGGTTGCTAGTCATGCAAAGATACAAACAAGGGAAGCTACTACATATGTGATAAAATGAGTGAATCTATGAAAAAGCTGAAAATATCTCTATATAAGTATAGTTTTCATTTAGCACTGGTTGTTCTTACTTGTTATTTAAGTTCATGCTCTTACTGAGGTCTTGATTTCATTCCTGTGCAGGAGACTCTCAGAGAGGGAGACTCTTAGTGCTGTGTAACAGGGAATTAGAAGATGTCCATAAGGTTTAACTATGTCTGAAAGTTCCTGGCAGATTAAAACTGTGTGCCAGACCAAGACTCGAACTTAGGACCTTTGCCTTTCGCAAAGGTCCTATTACACTTAGGCAGTGTAACAGGATGTGAACAGCTTGGAATATTACTTGAAGGTTATAGTTGTTTACATGATCCATCTTATGAAACCACCGATAAGGATCAAATATCTATCATCACAAGTGAAGTCATTATGTTCCAGTTTCAACAGCATTTTCATTCTGCAGCAGGGTGTGAACTGATATGAAAGTTTCTGGCAGATTAAAACTGTGTGCTAGACCAATACTCAAACTCAAGACCTTCACCTTTTGTGGGCAAGTATAGCACTTGCCCACATAAGGCAAAGGTCCAAGTTTGAGTCTTGGTGTGGCACACACTTTTAAACTTCCAGGAAGTTTCTTATGAAAGACATGTTGATGTGAATGAAACCAGAGCCGTTAGTACCACCTTTTCCTGTAGATGTCTGATAGATGGAACACATTTGTAGACGTTGATGAGTAGCAATTCACAACTGATGTGGGATTGGTGGGCAGCCTGTCACTATACTACAGACATAGTTTGGTCACACTAGCTTACTGAAGGAAGTGTGTGAGCATCGTGCTAGTACTGACACTGAGTTAAGGTGACTTCTTCAAGAATATTCATATTTGTAAACTTTCTATCCAAGTTTGGTGATCATGTTTCAACTCTTCATAGTAAAAAATAAGACTTATTCTTGTCATTACTAAGAATCGCATGGAATTCTGGTAATTTTATATTAGTTTTGTGAATGCAAGATAATTTACTTATCAGCTGTAGGAACATACCTCCTACACATCTGAAGAACATCTGAATACTGCTCTGCTCAGGCAGAAGCACAAGGAGGATGTTCTTGTAGACACAGTTAAGTGAAGAGTCGAACTTCAGTTCAAGTAACTGTCCATTTCACATTCTTTCATGGTTTCTGTGTTAATGTTATTAAGAAGACAACTGAAATCAGAATTTAGGTGAACCTCACTAACCAAGCTGAATGGGAGAACTGTAGTATGCATGGAAGGTGGTTCTAGAAGCCACTATGATGAGAAAATTGTAACTGTGAGAAATCTGTAACTGTTGTGGCTATGGGTACGAGACAAAGTATGATGGCTATTTGAATTTTGATACTAGTCAATCAGCATGTGAAAACTCAGCACTAGCCAGTGAAGAGCCATTAGGAACTTCCAAAGCACCTGTAAATAGTGACATGTTTGATAATATCAGCTTTTCCTTTATGGACAGAGAAAGAAATCTTAGTGTTCAAGAATGAGTACCTCAATTGAGTTTACACGATTAGAAAAGTGATAATATTTAAAAGCAATTATAAATCACAAAAGTTCCTGTTTGCCAGTAATATATAACTTGCATGTATGTTTTACTAAAAGAAGACAGGAGCTGTTACTAAATATCAAATTAATTAGATGTGAAGAACTTGCATTATACAATTGTTTAATTACACAATTCTGATGAGGCAAAAAAGCTTCTAGCAACTAATTAAAGTGTATAAATGGGTAATTAAGAATTTTGTTTGATAAGAACATAGACTCATATTAAATGCAGTTCTGAATAGTACCCTACTTATTGATACATACAGTTCAATCATCTCATCAAGTTTATCATTTATGCCATTTTGGTCAGAGGATCAACTGTGTCCATTTACTTAAAAATGGGAGTCACCCCTACATCACAACAGAAATGTGCGCACATTTTACTATGTTTATATTTGTGGAGAGCAACAGCAGTTTACCAAATTTTTTACCTTTCAGTTTTGTGGGCTCTAAAACAGAATTTAAATTAATGATGGGTTAATTTCCATGAAAGATTGTTATCATATTTTTTGTGAATCTGACAAATCCAAGAAAAAAACTGCATTTAAAACAATGGAGCTGTCAGTAAGATATCCAGAGGTAACAAAAATTTAGCACATGTGAAACAATGAACAACTTATAGTAATATTCATTGTAGAATTTTAAACTGAAAAGTATTTAATGAAACTAAAGATTAAGCAAAATTTTTTATTATCTTCTTACAATGTCAACTGTATAGAGAGTATGTATTACTATTGCCTATATTGGTGTGGAATGTTGTCATGAGAGCAATAGACGTTTTCATCAAGAATACACTGTCAGGAGGAACTATTTGTGAATTTTGCAATCTTAGCTTGTGATTAACATTCAACTGACTGTCCTTCAGTTCAGCTGATTAGAGTCATGGATGTTCCTCGGCAAGAACCAAAACTATCTGCATCAACTGATTTAAGAAACAGCAGAAAGTCTGGTAACTAAAACATCCACATTTTACTAGTATGTGTTTGTCTTCTGTGAAGCCAGCTTTGACTTATCCATTTAGTTTATCAACACTGAATTAGGTTCCTGTCCTTTAACCATTTCCTATATCAACAAGAATGAATAACATGTAGAAAGTTATTAATGCCATTTGTTGTAAAGCCAATTGACACATTACTTTAATTCACTGTTTTAGTTTATCATAACTGCTGCATGTGCGATAGATAGTGGTGACAATGTCTTATAACTCTTCTTAGGCTTTTATCATTGGTGGTCATTCACAACATTTCTCATAATCACTGTTCTTAATTGTTTTGCACTGCTTCAAAGTGTTTTGGTTATTGTCTCAAGGGATTTCATTGCTTCAGCATCTTGTTGTGCCCACTGCAGCACCTGTAACAGCAAATTACATCCAGTGTAAGAACAACATAAAAAATTGGCTCCCTGAAGTAACTGAAACAAACATTAAAGCAAAATGAACTAATATTTTGAAAACAACCAGACATAAGATCTGTTAAGAACATGTTTTATGCCGTGTTATACAAACACAACACAACCAAGGCAAAAGCACCCCATGCACAAAGATACGAGATGGTGCAAGTGCCAGAGAGATTCGCCACTTGCGCGAGTTCCATCTGCACCACGGGCGGCACTGAGGGTGAAGATATCGACCTTGTCTCGGCCAGTTGCCAGCCGAGTACAATCCACCAATGACCCGTCAACAGCAGACAGAAATTTACTCGGAAGATATAAGAGCAGCTCTCGCCCACTTGGTAATAGATCATCATCCAGGGCTGACTTAGACAAAGAACGTCGCTTAGTGAGTTCATAGAACTGAATAGACAATTGCTGTAAATTGCATTTGCTATTAACTGTACAATTTCCCTATGATTATTTGCACTTAGCCATTGAAGGCCTTTTATGTGTTATATTACAAGTAGTGTTGCAGACTTCTTATTAGTCAAGACACAAAGATAAGTAAACCTTTTCACTCATTTGTGTGACTTGGTTACTAATCTGTTGGAGTGCTATAGAACCTTAGTTCTCCTATCCTGTTACCTGGCCCTGGGGCATAGCTATGTAATAGTGGGAGGGAGAAATTGTATTAGCAGTGTACTGCACCAGAAGCCATTTCATGATCTCACAAACTCAGCCTCCACAGCAGTAGTGATGAGGCCTTTACAAAACTGACGATGAGGGTTTACAAAATTTTATAGTCATTAAAACAGTTATTAAAAACTGACTGGGTCTTTCTGTGACATGCATTTAACTCACTTGAAGCTAGAACAAAAAATTAGTGGAAAGCACTAAATTGGCCTAAGACTCTTTTATTCTTAACTGTTTGAGCAATGGTGTTCCAGACACTTACCTTGTTCTCTGTTTGTGGAGTGCTGACAGCTCTAGCAACTGTTAGTTCAAGTTTTTCTCCTGCTGATGCAATAAGAGGTACAGTTAAACAGCAATCAAAGTCATTGGTCTGTGTATTATTTACCTGCAACAGAGTTTGAAATCATTAAGTATTCTTTGAGTCAAAGTTGCATTAATTGTATAAGTATCGACAGATTTCTTATCAGTAAGTTCAATCATGCTTTGTGAATACAAATGGGAATCTTTGATGAGAAGATGGTGTTCTTTTCATGAGGAAATCTAGAGAAGTACCATTTGAGGCTGATTGCAGAATGATTCTACTCCTGCCACTGTACATTTCACGTGAGGACCATGAAGATAATATGAGAGAAATGAGGGCTTATAGCAGGCCTATAGACAAATGTCTTTCCCTCAGTTTGATTACAAGTGGAACAGGAGAGGAAGTGATAAGTAGTGGTATGTGGTACCCTCCACCATACTCTACATGGTGGCTCATGGAGTATGTATGTAGATGTAGGTGTAGATTCAGATGACTGGGAACCAAGGACTGCTGATGAATGTCACTACCCTAGATGATTTGTTGGTGGGTATGGTGGTGACGTGAGCAGAGGTCCCATTCTCCCCTCAATCTGAGAGGGTGAGATTTCAGTTCACATGGAAGGAAAATGATTAACTGTCTAGTAGTCTTCTGAAGATCAATAAGAGAGGTAAAAGGAAAAGTGCGAAGAGGTGTTTAAGTCTGACTACTACCTCTCTAAGATCAAGGTGAATTTCATCCTTATCAAGGTGGCTCAGGTAAGCAAAAATAATTTCTGCAGGTGTGAAATGTCAAAACTGAAGATAAATGACAATATTTCGAAATTATAACAATAACAAGTGATACTTGTAGCCAAGAAATAAACTGATGTTACGTCTGACAATCCAGAAGTAGCTAGTACTAGAACCTTACCCACTACGAAATGTAAACACTGATGGTGGAGTGATGAATGTAAACAAGCATTCACTTGCAGAGTAAATGCCTGGGAAAAGTGGAACTTTATGATGAAACAGGGATACTTTGGCACATTTCATAAAACTGTAAAGGATACCACCAATGCATTTCAGCAAACTGAATGATTGTATGTGAAACAGCATATGAAACAGACTGACGGTGACTTCCATAAAACTGTGTGTGAGATTTTTTTACCAGACTTTCAAGACCAACCTGAAATGGTGTCAGGTCCACAGCATGTATTTTACAGAGGAAAATGAAAACCTAGGTCTAGATAGCAAAAAGAACTGTACCAATTTGGCTTAGTGTTTTGATAGATTACTTAACTATGATGCACCCTTAAGCCAAGCATCTCAGAAACTACAAATTCACATACATCAAAATAATTAACAGATTGTTAGCAGCCTAAAAAGTAATAAAGCAGGTATAGAAGACCTGATAGTTACAGGAAATCTAAATATTGTGAACAAAGGTCATATACACATGACAGTTAACTCTTTAAGGTGTTTGAAGGTCTGGTAAGATAGCATCTAAATGGCAGTCAGTACTGATCTGTACACTACACAAAGAAAGAGATATGAAAAATGTAAATAATTCATTCATGCATCATCTTCTTTAGATGCTGTCAAGAAGGAGGACCTACTCTCAGTGTTTCATTTAATGTTTAAACATTACTGTCTACTTGTGATACCTGTAGATCACTTTTGCTTGTATGAAATTCCATAATATGTCTTTGTGAATTAATACACTCCCGGAAATGGAAAAAAGAACACATTGACACTGGTGTGTCAGACCCACCATACTTGCTCCGGACACTGCGAGAGGGCTGTACAAGCAATGATCACACGCACGGCACAGCGGCCACACCAGGAACTGCGGTGTTGGCTGTCGAATGGCGCTAGCTGCGCAGTATTTGTGCACCGCCGCCGTCAGTGTCAGCCAGTTTGCCGTGGCATACGGAGCTCCATCGCAGTCTTTAACACTGGTAGCATGCCGCGACAGCGGGGATGTGAACCGTATGTGCAGTTGACGGACTTTGAATGAGGGCGTATAGTGGGCATGCGCGAGGCCGGGTGGACGTACCGCCGAATTGATCAACACGTGGGGCGTGAGCTCTCCACAGTACATCGATGTTGTCGCCAGTGGTCGGCGGAAGGTGCACGTGCCCGTCGACCTGGGACCGGACCTCAGCGACGCACGGATGCACGCCAAGACCGTAGGATCCTACGCAGTGCCATAGGGGACCGCACCGCCACTTCCCAGCAAATTAGGGACACTGTTGCTCCTGGGGTATCGGTGAGGACCATTCTCAACCATCTCCATGAAGTTGGGCTACGGTCCCGCACACTGTTAGGCCGTCTTCCGCTCACGCCCCAACATCGTGCAGCCCGCCTCCAGTGGTGTCGCGACAGGCGTGAATGGTGGGACAAATGGAGACGTGTCGTCTTCAGCGATGAGAGTCGCTTCTGCCTTGGTGCCAATGATGGTCGTATGCGTATTTGGCGCCGTGCAGGTGAGCGCCACAATCAGGACTGCATACGACCGAGGCACACAGGGCCAACACCTGGCTTCATGGTGTGGGGAGCGATCTCCTACACTGCCCGTACACCTCTGGTGATCGTCGAGGGGACACTGAATAGTGCACGGTACATCCAAACCGTCATCGAACCCATCGTTCTACCATTCCTAGACCGGCAAGGGAACTTGCTGTTCCAACAGGACAATGCACGTCCGCATGTATCCCGTGCCACCCAACGTGCTCTAGAAGGTGTAAGTCAACTACCCTGGCCAGCAAGATCTCCGGATCTGTCCCCCATTGAGCATGTTTGGGACTGGATGAAGCGTCGTCTCATGCGGTCTGCATGTCCAGCACGAACGCTGGTCCAACTGAGGCGCCAGGTGGAAATGGCATGGCAAGCCATTCCACAGGACTACATCCAGCATCTCTACGATCGTCTCCATGGGAGAATAGCAGCCTGCATTGCTGCGAAAGGTGGATATACACTGTACTAGTGCCGACATTGTGCATGCTCTGTTGCCTGTGTCTATGTGCCTGTGGTTCTGTCAGTGTGATCATGTGATGTATCTGACCCCAGGAATGTGGCAATAAAGTTTCCCCTTCCTGGGACAATGAATTCACGGTGTTCTTATTTCAATTTCCAGGAGTGTAGTTAAATTGTTTGCTGTGGACTAATTGTAGACATTCCCAGTTATCATCTAGCTGTGTCTACTAAGGTTGAATTTGGACGCTTGACTAGAATACTTGCATCAATGTTTGAACCATCTTTTAAAGTCAATGTAATTGGGTGAGTAATTTTACACAGAGATGTACACAACTGAATAATGTAGGTGTAGAAATGTGGAATAACTCCATTAACTATAATTTCACTCATTAGATACCCATTTCTTTCCTCTTGTAGAGGTGTAGATATACCACATTTACTTAGGATATACCGAGCGAGGTGGCGCAGTGGTTAGCACACTGGACTCGCATTCGGGAGGACGACGGTTCAATCCCGTCTCCGGCCATCCTGATTTAGGTTTTCCGTGATTTCCCTAAATCGTTTCAGGCAAATGCCGGGATGGTTCCTTTGAAAGGGCACGGCCGATTTCCTTCCCAATCCTTCCCTAACCCGAGCTTGCGCTCCGTCTCTAATGACCTCGTTGTCGACGGGACGTTAACCACTACCCACCACCACCACCACCACTTAGGATATCAAAATTCTTATCTATGTGACGTTTCATTAAAATTATTTGTTCACTAAATCATTTGAAATGTGCTGATTTGGTTAATCATAAAAAACTTCTTTTAAGAGAAATCTGTAATTTATAATGTTCAGAAACAATGCACTCATGAGCTAATGATTGTTTATTTCCAATAAGACACAGCTCATTTGAAAGCTACAATTTCACTATTTAAAGTAAACAGTTTACTTTTTCTGAGAAGAATGGAAAAATTATTTGTAATTAAAGTTTCCATCCACCAGAAAAGACTTGAGTTATTTTTACCTTTAAGCATGTTTAATTTGAAGAACTGGTGTCATGATTTTGTTGCCCTAATTGTTCTGAGCTGGGAAACATATTTAGTTACCATAATACTGTGTTAATTAAGAAATTAAGCAAAATATAAAAATTATGAACCAGAGAATTTTCCATGAATAGAAGGTATATATGCTGTTAATAAAAATTTCATCTGATTTTGTTAATTTTACAGTTACCTTACACACAGATCAGTCCATTGACATCTCTATGTCAAGGTGAGTGCCCAAGAGTTAGCATGTGAACACCTCTGTGTAAAAGTACTGATCCAGTTACACTTATGCAAATAAGTATGTGCAAATATTAACATGACAGTCACTACAAGTCATAATGTGTAGTTATATTTTTTGTTGGAACCAATGTTCTTTGTTAATATTCATGAAGTTACACACACATATATGAATTGCATCAACCAGTCTCAATTTGGTATTTATGTTTTTAACTTAGCCTTGTTAAATATTTATGACTTTTCTGACTACAAGAAACTTAATAATGAACACAATACTTTATTACTTCAAGTATTTAGTACACTAAAAACACTTGCCACAATGTGACTGCTGTACTAGGCCTAGTCACATTGACTGAAGTATCAGACTGTGCTCGAGGATGGTCAGGCCTGACTCTATAAGCCATCGACCAACCAGTACAGTATGAAAAGGCTGTGTGCTTATCTGAGAGCAGGAGGCCTCTGCTGGTGCTGGCATCCTGGGACTTCTGTATTGCACCATACAGCTGCATGCCCAGATTGCAGCTGTGGAAATTTAGGTGGGTCACTACAGCCCTTCTCCTTTGGAGGCAGAGCAGCACTGATTGCCTGGGCCAGGAGTGAATGGCCACAATGGGGAAATGGTGCCCATGACCATGGAGGCCTTGAAAGCATGAAGGAAGAGCAACTCCTGGTTGGTGGAGCCTTTGGAATATGGGCAAATGTGAACAGCAAGAAGAGTGCCCCAACACCTCCCCTGTGGGAGCATGAGATGACAGGACCAGCAATGGAAAATCTGAGCTGGGATCTATGGTGAATTCCAGCAGCATTGTGGAAGGTGGAAGTGACTCTGCCATAGGTTGAGGCCATGCAGGAGATATTGAACCAGCAAGGGGTATGTACACTGGCACCGGAGCAGCAGCTGGAATCTATGATGTTGAAGGTTCATCGGGCAGCACTGATAAGAGTGGAACTGAGGTAGGAATTCCAGTGTTTGGGGGCACCTAGTGACTGGGGCATCAGTGAAGGCATTGGCATGGCCTGGATGGGTGGGTGGATGCTCACCCGGACTTGGACCTGATTTTGATGACTCCAGACCTCCGTGTACCCATTTACAGAGTGTGGACACGGTGGCTGTTCTGTCACATGATGGTTGCCAGTAGCTAGCAGGAGCACCAACCAAAACTATGATCCCTGTTGGTAAGCGCAGTTCAGGGGAACATGATGGCGGGTGGATGGAGGAGGTGGAGCAGCATCCATGGCTGGTGGCTGTGGAGGAGCTCAGCAGGGCTACTGGAATCAATAGGAGTTGTCCAGTAGGCCTTCAGAAAAAAACAGGAATACCTCTTTGGTGGGAAAGTCTGCAGATATTTCTTCATCTGTTGGGATCCATGTGCTCAGCCTTCTTCTTAGATTGAGTGAACATGGAAAATGTCTGACCACACACAGAAATCACAAAGTGCCAGGAAAATAAAATGAGGTCCATTGTCAGAAACAAGCGTAACTAGGAGACCTTCCACAGAAAAAGTTTTTGAAAGAGCCTGATTAGTAAGCTTGGCTGTGGCTGAGGAGCACCAGACCATGTATGGAAAATGCAAAAATGCGTCAATGACAATCAGCCAAAACACAGAAAGAAACTGAACTGCAAAATGCATATGGAGGCATTCCCAAGGCTGGGTCATTGGGGTCCATGGGAAAAACGGTGCCTTGAGAGCCGCCTGCTGACTAGTGCACTGGGGACAGCAGCCAACAAATTCTCCAGCTCCTGTTCAATGCCAGGCCATTACACGTATCTGCCAGCCAAGGGTTTGGTGTGGTAAACATCTCAGTGACCCTTATGCAATGGTTGTAAGATCTCCCACTGCAAACTCCTGGGAATGACAACCCTGGGGGTTGCATCATCTGTGGAGAGGAGGAGGACCCTGTCCAAGGCCAAGAGACAATGGCCCAAGACAAAATAATTACAAAGCAGATTAGAAGCACAACCCAGGGCATGAGGTGACCAACTCTGCAGGATGAGGTGGACAAGCTGCTTGAGGACAGGATCAAACACTGTGGTCCTGGCGACCCGGGTACTAGTGACTGGAAAGCCATCTACCACATGGCAGGAGACAACGTCTAAGTGGAAACACATAAGGCCATGGGGAAAATGCTGCCTTGAGAGCCACCTGCTGACTAGTGCCCTGGTGGGGCACAAATCGATGTCATAGTGGTATTTGGAGAGGAACAATGCCCACCACTGCAACTTGTGGGCCGCCTTATCAGGGACCCAACCAGACAGACTGAATAATGAAACTAATGGCTTATGGTCCATAATGAGTTGGAATTTAGTGCAATATAAGAATATGTGACTGCATACACAATAACAAAAGCTTCCTTCTTTGCCTAAGAGTAATGGTCCTGTACTGGATTGAGAGCTTTGGATCCAAATGCCACTGGCTGCTCTGAGCGCCTGCAATACAATGGGCAAAGACAGCCCCCATGCCATACTGCGAGGTGCCTGTAGCAAAAACCGATGGTTTGCTAGAATCAAAAGTATTCAGACACAACTCTGACCTGAGGCAGGCTTTCAGCATGGAAATGGTGTGGTCACAAAATGGAGACCACACAAGCAAAGCACCCTCATGGAACAGAAGGTGGAGAGGGTCCACAATGGTAGATGCCCTGAGAATGAACTGATGGTAATAAGCAATTTTTGCTATGAAAGCCTGCAATTTATGCAACAAGAAGTCATGCAGCAGGTCAGTGATGCCTGCAGCCAGACATGCCAGGGGTTGGACAGCCTGCCATATGCTTTAGAAATATCAAGCTTGGAGAAGAATTGACCCCTGCTACACATGTAAGCAGCTCTTCTACACACGGAAATGGGTATGTATCAACCATGGGCTGTGAATTCATGGTGATCTTAAAATTACCACAAAGCTGCAGTTTCATCACGATAACAAGGGGAGAGGCCCACTCACTACAGGAAATGGGAACCACAATCCAACTCTGCCTTGTCTTGGGTGCAGAGGGCTACTGTAATCTGCTGAGCATGAAAAAATCTAGGAAAAGCTGACTGCCTCAAGGTTATGTGGACTTTAAAATCTGTTGTGCACCATAGGCCTTCCACAAAAATATCCTGAATTCAGAGCACAGAAATTCCAGTGATTGATAGGGGATATTGGTAGATACCACCTGTATTGAGTCCATGACTGAAAAGCCGAAGGCCTGAAAGGCATCAAACATGGAAAGGTTTTCTCAACTAGCATTGTGAACAACAATAAAGGTAATAGGCAAAGTTACTGACCTATAGGTACCATCAGCTGTAAACTGACCAAGCAAAGCAAGGGGATTTGCTGTCTACCATATCCCCACAACCACCTGTTTAGTGGTGACAGCAGTGGAGAACCAAGGTCTGAATATGTTTGGGCATTAAACAGGGAAACTGCCATGCTGGTGGCCAACTGCAGGTGCAGCTGTCATGAGAGAACCAAGACCTCGGGGGGAGGGGGGGGGGGGACTTGTTGGACACCTGATCAGGAACCAGTCCTGATGATAACACTTTCAGATATCCATATCCATGTCCTCTGGTTCTGCATTCTGTGCCACTGATTGGCAGACTACCACAATGTGGCCTTTATTCTGGCACTTATGACAGATGGCCCAAATGCCAGGGACACACTGATCTATCATGATACACACAACAGCGACAGGGAGTGGCATTTGGAATGCTCTTTGCATATTGCATGGAAGCTGCTGGATCTGCTGGCTTGCACCACCACTATATTGTCCTCCTCAGACACAGTGGACACAGCTGTGCCACCCTGCACTGCAGTGAAATTGCACCATGCTTCCATCTGCCAACCAGTGGCATGTGTGACCTCGTAAAACTGGACAATGCACAACACCTCACTGAGTGAAGGGTTTTATAATTAGAAGGCCCATTGTAGGCATGATAAGACTGATAGATCTGTTTCTTGCTTTGGTAGTGTGGCCAAAACCTGAGTGCGGTGGTGATAATAGGAAGAGACCAATGAGCATAAACTGCCAAAAGACAACAAAGAAGGTTCCTGTAATGGGCAAACTGCCACAATAGAGAGGAGAAATCAAGGACAAAAACAGTGTATGACATATATCTGTATCTATCATGTAGAAATGTTGCCATAGGTAGCATTTGTATGCTTTCCAATCTTCCACTGCCTCATCCAGTGATGGCAGTGGAGGAGGAAACAAAGCTGAAGGTGAACAGGGAGAGAGAAACATCAGCAGAGCCTGGTGCAGGACAGTAAGAAGTTCTGTCTGCTGTTGCACCAATGTTTGAAGCAGAGCTTCCATGTCATAACAAGGAAAACGTCACAACTGAAAGCATAAATCAACTGCACAATGTAACACATGAAAAATAACACTACTCATCACTTCTGTGGTCTAACTGCAAATATTGCTCTGTCAAATATTTGACAGAGGAAAAACACTTGGCACAGAGCGGCTGCCCTTACTAGTCCTAGTCACATCGGCTGAAGTAAACATCAGACTGTGCACAAGGCTGGCTGAGCCGGACTCTGTAAGCCACTGGTTATATATTGAATCACACATCTGAAATGTTATCTGTATGGTAAAAAGTTTAGAGTAATAACAGAGGAAGAATTTGGAGTGGATGATATGTCAAGAAAACTGATACAACTGACTTTCACAATCACTCTGTCAAAATTAAAATTCATGAATTACATCTCAGAAGCATTTGAGGTCAAGACTGGTCATGAACTTTTCCACTGTTCTTTACAAAATTACATCTGAGAATGGAGAAAGATACTGCAGCAAGAAGAACAGGGTAATCAACTCATATGAAACCCATATGTGCTTTGCCTGTGTAACAGAGTGTTAACAATGAGTTTATTCACCTTCAAACATGTTACATGGTTTTGGTGTAAACATTTACATATAAAGCCAAGAGACATGAGGTACATAAAATTTCATGATATTTACATCAGTGACACATTGTTACATATAATCTGAAGATTATATGTGTAGGAAACTTTTGACTAACCATTTGTCCCAACTTAGTATAGCAGTAATTAGTCAGAACTTTATGTCATTTAAGTGAGCCCTCATACTCTTTTTATGGAGTAGTATGCTTTCTTCTTTGACCACTCTTCAAAAACAATTTTAAATATACTGTAGGGAATGGAATGGGTAGCTTTTGAAAGTCTACTGAAAAATCTGGGGCCTGCCAGTAACTTTAAAAGCCTTTGGGAGAGTCACAATCCCATTATAATGCACTTTCATGTCTCGAATCTTCATATGAACACATAATTGTAGCCAGATATATGAACATCAATTTTTTAACCAATAATCCTTTTGCTCACACTTTATACTGATTCGACTTGGGTCCACTCATACAGCTGAATCTCATATGTTTATCGATATTTTTGAAACTGAATCTCCAAATAGAGTTCACACAGATTGAATATCTACTTCTGGCTTGTCTGCTCATGATGTAATATTCATGACAGTTTCAATACAATGCCCAAAGAAAAAACTGCAAGTGGCAACTTTTACAGATTTTAAGTGTATGAATATATCAGAACTTACACCCGATGCCTACGATATGTTCACTGAGAGCTTTAATAATTTATATGATAAACACGCTTTTCTTCAAACAGTAATAGTAAGAAGAAAGCCTGCACCATGGCATACAGAGCACGCAGACACTTTATGAGTGTCAGTGATGCAGCACACAGGCCACACAAATGGCACCCAACCTCTGATAACCATTACACCTAGAAGCAATTACTTAACTGAGCTAGTCAGTCTGTGAAGGATACAAAACTAAGGTATACTAACTCGCAAACTGAAGATTTTCACAGACCCACCATCTTGTGAAAAAATCACTGAGGTCTACAAAGAGGCAAATCTAAATCTACAACTGAACCACTGTTTCCTTTTGAGGATCTAAATGATTGTTTTGCCATGGAAAATGTTTACTTTACAAATGCA
This sequence comes from Schistocerca gregaria, assembly GCF_023897955.1. Classification (NCBI taxonomy): domain Eukaryota; kingdom Metazoa; phylum Arthropoda; class Insecta; order Orthoptera; family Acrididae; genus Schistocerca; species Schistocerca gregaria. Next base: position 83,225,106 of record NC_064931.1, read on the forward strand.
TAAGGTCACAAATCATAGATTCCCTTCAACTATCAGTGGTTGCTATGAATGAGATTTCTTTCTGCACCCAATAAGTCCTGACATAGACTGGATGTTCATTGTGTGTATTTGTCTGCCAGCTAGAGGAAATGATACCATAACAGTGGAAATGATCAGTATTCTTGTTGATCCTCTACTGTCCAAAATAATGGACATTTTCAATTATTCTGTGACTTCCAGCAACCTCCCAGTATCCTGGAAGCAGGAATTCATAAAGCCATTACCCACGAAGGAATACACCACATGACCTTCTGACCACAGGCCCATTTGCATTCTACTAGCATTATTCAAGGCTTTAGAATACATAGTCCATGAACAGCTTACCAATTATTTAACATCAGTTAATGTTTTATATGAATTCCAGTTGGGTTTCTGGCAAAATCACAGCACGATGACTGGTCTTATACAAGTGAATGATAAACCAAAACAAGCTATGGACAAACTCCAGGTGAATATTATGTGCTTTTTGGATTTGACACCGATCGTTTCCACATTCTGCTTGCTAAACTCACAAATCAAATTTTTTCTTCTAGTGCTGTACAATGATTCCACTCATACCTGACATCCTGTCAGCAGTGTGTAACAATTGAAACTAAAAGGTTGCAATGGACAGATGTAGTACCAGGGGTCCCACAAAGATTATTATTGTGCTCATCACTTTTCCCATTATATGTTAATGATTTGTTGACTATTCTCACATATTGTAAATATCACTTATATGCTGGCAGCCTTCAGTTATACCCATGTGCAAGTCCAAAACATTTGTGCACAGCCATCCAGCATGTACATGCTGGTCTACTTGCCTTATCTGAGTGGGCACAAAGTATATGTTTGAAACTTAACCCATATAAATTGCCAGAAATCTTAGACACTCACAAAAGACTTATTATCACACAGTTCAGAGAATCTCTTCCACCCTTAATCCTAAATGGCACAGAAGTAACCTCTTCTTTTTCTGCAAAGAAATTGTACTTAATTCTAGACAATAATGTAGACTGGACTAAAAACCTACACTATGTGATCAAAAGTATCTGGACACATGGCTGAAAATGACTAAGAAGTTCAAGGTGCCCTCCATTGGTAATGCTGGAATTCAATATGGTGTAGGTCCACCCTAAGCCTTGATGATAGCTTCCACTCACAGGCATATGTTCAATTAGGTGCTGGAAGGTTTCTTGGGGAATGGCAGCCCATTCTTCATGGAGTGCTGCACTGAGGAGAGGTATTGATATCAGTCAGTGAGGCCTGGTGCGAAGTCAGCGTTCCAAAACACCCCAAAGGTGTTCTATAGGATTCAGGTCAGGAATCTGTGCGGACCTGTCCATTAGAGGGATTTTATTCTCATGTAACCACTCTGCCATGGACCATGCATTATGAACAGGTGCTCAGTCATGCTGAAAGATGCACTCACCATCCCCAAATTTCTATTCAACATTGGGCTGCAAGAAGGTGCTTAAAACATTAATGTAGGCCTGTACTGTGATAGTGCCACATAAAACAACAAGGGGTGCAAGCCCCCTCCATGAAAAACATGACCACTCCATAACATCACCGCCTTCGAATTTTACTCTTTGCACTACACATGCTGGCAGATGACAGTCACCGGGCATTCCCCATACCCGCACCCTGCTATTGGATTGCCACATTGTGTACCATGGTTCATCTTTCCACACAACATTTTTCAACTGTTCATTTGTCCAATGTTTACACTTCTTACATCAACCGAGGCATAGTTTGGCATTTACCCGCATGATGTGTGGCATACGAGCAGCCGCTCGACCATGAAATCCATGTTTTCTCACCTTCCACCTAACAGTCATCGTACTTGCAGTGGATCCTGAAGCAGTTTGGAATTCCTGTGTGACAGTCTAGATACATGTCTGCCTATTATACATTATGACCCTCTTCAACTGTCGGCGGTCTCTGTCAGTCAACAGGTGAATTCGGCTTGTATGCTTTTGTGCTGTACATGTCCCTTACTGTTTCCAGTTCACTATCACATTGGAAACAGTGGACCTAGGAATGTTTAGGAGTGTGGAAATCTCATGTACAGATGCATGACACAAGTGGCACCCAATCACCTGAGCGCGTTCGATGTCCGTGAGTTCCATGGAGTGCCCCATTCTGCTCTCTCACGATGTCTCATAACTAATGAGGTCACTGATATGGAGTACCTGGCAATAGGTGTCAGCACAGTGCACCTAATATGAAAAATGCACGTTTTAGGGGGTGTCCAGATACTTTTGATCATGTAGTGTAACTGCAGTCTGTGAGAAGGTGTCAGTATCATTTCATTCACTACAGAAATATAGGAAAGTGTTTCCTTTCAAGCTTAAGAGGAAGCTCATAGACTCACAAATACTCTCTATACTTGACTATGGTAATGGTATTCTCAGAAGACTTTAATATGAAAGCTAATGCAGGCTAGAACTGGGGATGAATGCTTGTGTTCGACACATCTGTAATGTATGCTATTTTGATCATGTCACTTCTGCCTGTGAATAATTATCATGGCTGTTTGCCAATAAGCATAGAGAATGTCATACTCTGTATCTGTTCTATTTTCTTCTCAATCATGGCACTCACTCTTATTTAACTTCAGCTCTAACACTACATTTTTTCAATGCAATAGAGTAGTATGCAACTGCAATGAATTTTTGAAAGATTTTGTGATGCCTTCAGCTGACATTCTCTTTATTTCATGTAAGGTTGTACAGTTTTGGCCTTATGCCATATTCAAGTATTTAAAACAGAGGAATTTTACATTGGATACATTACTACTGACACTGTTTTTCTGAACAGCATAGCAGAAATACTAATTCTCAACAAAGTAAAATCCTATCTGTACTATCACATAACTATGTCATGTTCTCTAAATCATTTTCTGTATCAGGACCTAAACTTTGGAACAATATTCCTAAAAAAAATCAGAGCAATTAAAATCCTTCCAAACTTTAAAAGACAGTTCATTGCCCATGTTTTACCACAATAACCGCGCTCTCATATACATGTCTGCAGCTCACTCTCATGAGTCTCCTCCTCCCCACAACTTTTCCCTCCACCATGTTGGCAGAGTCCTTTATTTAAATTCTGTGCTTTCTAACAGCCACTGCCACTGTCATTTTAATCTTCTCATCTTTCTTTACCTCTTCCACTTATATAATACTAAACATGTATTCAAATGTGCTAAACTAATCTAAATCATTCTTCAAGCCCTTTGCTCTTATTATCTTTATTGTTATTAGTCTCAAGTACTATTGTCATTATTATTATTATTGTTATTGGCAATTATTGTTATGATTATTAATGTAAATTACACTGAAAAGCGAAAGAAACTAGTAACCTGTCTAATATCATGTAGGGACACCGTGAGCATGCAGAAGTGCCACAATGTGTCATGAAATGGACTGGACTAATGTCTGAAGTAATGCTGGAGGAATTGACACCATGAATCCTGCAGGGCTTTTCGTAAGCTCATAAGAGTATGATGGGGTGGAGATCTCTGCTGAACAGCACGCTGCAAGCCATCCCAGATATACTCAATAATGTCCATGTCTGGGGAGTTTGGTAGCCAGTGGGAAATGTTTAAAGTCAGAATAGTGTTCCTGGAGACACTCTGTAGCAATTCTGGATATGTGGGGTGTCCTGTTGTCCTGCTGGAATTTTCCAAGTCTGTCGGAATGCACAATGGACATGAATGGATGCAGCTGATCAGACAGGATGCTTATGTACATGTCACCTGTCAGAGTTGTATCTAGACATATCAGGGGTCCTGCAGCTGCATATGCCCAACGCAATTACAGAGCCTCCTCCAGCTTGAAAAGTCCTCCGCTGACATGCAGGGTCCAGGGATACATGAGGTTGTCTCCGTACCTGTACGTGTCCATCCGCTTGATACAATTTGAAACAAGATTCGTCTGACCAGGCAATATGTTTCCAGTCATCAACAGTCCAGTATCCATGTTGATGGGCCCAGGTGAGGTGTAATGCTTTGTGACCTGCAATCATCAATAGTAGATGACTGGGCCTTCGACTTCAAAAGCCCATATTGATAATGTTTCCTTCAATGGTTCACATGCTGACACTCGTTGATTGCCCAGCATTGAAATCTGCAGCAACTTGCAGAAAGATTGCACTTCTGTCGCACTGAATGATTCTCTTCTGTCATATTTGGTCACGTTCTTGCAGGATCTTTTTCTGGCCACAGGAATGTCAGAGATTTGATGTTTTACCAGATTCCTGGTATTCGTGGTATGCTTATGAAATGGTCATATGGGAAAATCCCTACTTCATTGTTACCTTGGAAATGGTGCATCCTATTCCTTGTAAACTGACTATAACATCACATTCAAACTCATTTAAATCTTGATAACCTGCCATTGTAGCAGCAGTAACTGATCTAACAACTGTGTTAGACCGTTGTTGTCTTACATTGACAATGCTGACCACAGCGTCATATTCTGCCTGTTTACATTTCTCTGTATTTGAATACATATGCCTATACCAGTTTCTTTGGTGCTTCACTGTTTTATTAATGTTATTATTATTATTATTATTATTATTATTATTATTATTATTGCTGTGAATGTTTTGTGATTTTTTGGTATGTATTGTTCCCAGTCAGATGTACAAGAGGACCTTATGGCCCTAATCTGGTCAAGCTAAATAAGCAATAAAGAAATAGTAACCTACATATTCGTATGGTTGGTTCTCCATGAAAGTGAAGAAGTACCATACCAGTCACAACCCAGCATTAGCTGGATAAAGGGCACAAGAAAGAAAGGAAGTTTGTGTACATGTAGCAGTGTAATGACAAAATTTTTGTAAATGTGTTTCCCTATTTCTTGATAATTTAATTTGTTGTTCTTGCTGAATAATTATTCACCATGAGTAAAATGGGGTTGTCTTGCCACAGAATGTTTTATTCTGGGGTATTATGTGATAGATGCTGTAGCTTCTTTCCCCTTAGGTCAACTGTAGTGACGTATGTATTTGAGAAGTAAATGGGGTTCTTCAGTGGATGCAGAATATGCAATAAGATAATATGTTGATGAAACAGAAAGAGAAAACTGCTGCCTTTTAGCCTGAATTAAGTGAGACTAGAAAGATCTAGACAGGTAAATGCTGGAGAAGAGTAATCAGAGGTGTGCAGTGGTGACAGGCTTCTGACAGCTTTGTGGTAAATGTGAAAATAAGTTTGAGCTGTTTCTTCAGCTAAGAATGGATGTTCCTCAAGAAGATATAGGTGTAGACAGGACACAACAAACTTTCATGAAGCAACTAAAAATGAAGAATGTGGGAAAGTCAGTAAAGATGCAGGAAATTTTGCTAGCTAGTTCTCATGCTAGATACATGGGCCAACTGTTGCAGGACAATCAGAAATAGGATCAGAATATCGAGTCACATTTTTTCTAACCCTAGTACTTGTCTCGGCAGGATGACAGAGAATTTAGAATCCGTTTTTAAGGATTTCACTAAAGAGGATATCATAGTTACAGTTGGTGGGCAAGGCAATAGTATTGACAGAGAACCTGAGTACAATGTAAAGTGTTAACCAAAACAGCATCAATATCTTTACATACTAGTGATCAATTTGTATCTGTTCTAAGATGCCATTTGAGCTCTTCTATCAGTGGAGTTAACTTAGTTTTGGAACAGTTGCTTATGTTGAATTAAGTGTCTCACATTGGTGTGGTTCCTGTTGATTTTACCAGTAGATGGAATTATGCTGGAAATAGCATTTCTATCAACAGAGTAGGAAAGGATAAACTGAGTGGACTGACAGCAGAAAACCTAAGAGCATGGGGAAGGCATTCTATTGAGTGGTAAAATACCATTGGTTACTTGTGACAGAGCAGCACCAGTTTTAGGGATGGGAGAACAGAAGGAAACCAAATTTTAAGTGAGGTTAGAATTTAAACAAACATTCAGTTTCAGAAAGAAACTAAACTGCATAATTCTAGCAAACTTCATCAGTACAAATAGCTTTTATTTAAAAGTTCTCAGCAATTACCACAAATATATTTTCATCCAGTTGTATCACAATTGGTGTGAAATTTGAGCTACTATTATTATAAATTGTAGTTTACTAGCTGCATAACATATATAATCTAAATCATTTGATCCTGGTACAGGAGACATGTCAAAATTGTAGCAAGATTTCACAATCATAATAATTTTGTTATACTTTATTACCCCTTGATCAAATTATCATTTATCCTCCAGTACTGTATAGTAACATTTCTCCTGCAGTATCTGCTGTAGTCTTGGTTTTAGAATCTCTGGCTTCATATTAAATATGTTTTTGCCCATTAACTTGTTATATGTTGTTATTATCATATACTGTGGTGTCCAATATACTGTGAAGTTCATGAGTATTATTTCAATTGATACATGAATAACATAAAATTCTCTTTATTTTCTGTGTGGTTAATATCCAGGGACTGTGGGATAAAATTGATGAATTACTTACCTGCATTGATGAACTTAGTTCCAATGATGAACTTAATTTCAACTGTAAACTTCCCTACTATGGTAGACAACTGATCGAAAACAGGTTTTGGTAATATCTTATAGAAAGTTCTAGTGAACATAATTATATTACAAAACCAACAGTTAATGGCCTCTCAGACCATGACATGCAGTTCCCTATGCTAAATGTTACTACTGACTAGCATACAAAATCTACTACATCTGAGTTCAGGATGGTAGTCAGCAAGCCAAAAATTGATTTTAGGGAACTCCTCAAAGACACAAACTGGAATGACATATAGAATCCTCATGTCATATATGATAAATAAAATAAAAGTTTTACTAGTTGTGATGACATATCAGCAAATTTAATTAAAGAGTATTTAGTCAGTCATTTGTCACTGGAACATTTCTCCATTAGCTGAAACATGTTAAAGTTAATCCTCTATATAAGAAAAGAGGTGAAGAAATGCCAACAAACTTCCATTTAGTTTTACTTTTACTAATATTCTCTAAATTCTAGAAATGATAATATACAAGGATGATTTTTAAATGTCTGATGACAAATAATGTTTTGTCAAAGTTACAGTCTGGATGTCTACAGGGTTCCAATATTGTGAAGGTTATTTACATATGCAGCAAAAATGTATCATATTTAATTAATTAGATCATAAATTAAAGGCTACTTGTATTTTTTGTGATTTGTGTAAGGCATTTATGTGTAAATCACTATATCCTTTTAAGTAATTAGAATATTATGGTGTAAGAAGAAACGCTGCAAAATAGTTTAGATAGTATATTTTTGACGGGAAACAGAGGCTGTCAACAGGAAAGCATTTTGTATTAAACTATCAGTTTTCACTATATCAAAACTAATGTCATGTGATATCAAATGATGTTTCATCTCAGAGTCCATATGTTTTCTTGTGTATATTAATGACCTTTCATTAACATTACCAGATGCCAAATTTGTTTTGTTTTCAGATGATACAAATGTTTCCATAAATATCAAATCAAGCATAATTTTACCAAAATTGATTAATAAAATTTCCATGGAATAAATGATTTCTAGTCCCTATTTTGTCACTAAACTTTGGGAAGAGACGTTATATACTACTCAGAACATATTAAGTTTCCTCTCAGTATATGTATAAAATATGATGGAAGTGGTTGACAATGTTAACATCTTGCGATTACTAATTGATAAAAAATTCAGTTTGGAGAACTGCTGAAGTTCCTAAACAAATCTGCATTTACCATATGAACACTGCCAGACATAAGCAATTTTAAAATAAAGAAGGTTACATACTTGGCTTTCTACCATTCCATATAATAGCATCATTTTTGAAGTAACCCATTAAGCCAAGCTAAAGTTTTTGGAATTGAAAGGCATGTAATATGAATTATTTGTGGTATGAACTCAAGAACATCCTGCAGATTTCTAGTAAATGAAATGGGGTTATTAACTACTGATTCTCCACATATGTATATTTCTCATAAGTGATATATCTCCTTTCAAAACCAACAGCTCAGAACAATGAATCAATAATAGAAATAAGAATTATGTCCATAAATGTTTAAATTCAGGTACTGTAGTCCAGAAAGGCATCTATTATTAAGTAACACAATTGTAGTAACTTACCAGCAGCCATAAAAAAGTTAAACTAATAAAAACATTCAATGTAAGTGGAGCCTGAAAACTTATTTGTTCTCAACTCCTTCCATAAATCTGTTAGTAGAAAACACTGAAGTGTAAATCATCAGTAATATCATGTAACAAGAGTGTTACATGCAATATGAGGAACATTATTGGAATATTCCATCTGTACAGGAATACTGACATATTAAAAACAGAAACACACTGTATTAAGGTTCCACAACTGTTGTGGAATGTTAATAGTGCATGTTTAAGTTTTTAATAAAATCTGATTTCTGCATATCTTTGGTGATGTAATGTATTTAATGTAAATAATTATTACATACAACTTTCTATTTGATGATGTATGGCACAATAACCTAATGATAACCATAGGTTCCACATAGTATTGTAAAACTGTGTGTCTTGTGACAAGTTTGCCATTACCACTTGAATGGAAATAAATTTAAGATTATTTTATGTATTCCACATCCTTAAAGACCATTGGATTCAGAACCTGTGGAAAGGGTATTAGCATCTCTCCTTTTTTGTTGTAAATATTAATTATGTATGTTCACGTTTTGTGACAAATTTACATCACTAATGATCTCCTCACTATGGATCATATAGCATGTAACATAGCAACAACAGCATCTGCGCCAGGACAATGTAATGCTGCTTGCATGTGTCTGGGTCTATGAGAATCTAAACGTTTAATACAACAGTGATCAATCTGATAACGTGTCTGTGAAGAATATATGCTGTAAATTTGTGCATTATGTTATTCCTGTTAACCCCTAATGCATAATATGCACCTCACAAAAGAAAGTGAGTCACTTGTAATAAGGATTAGAAAAAGTCTGTTGGTCTGGCAAATTATAGTTTTCAGTCACCTCCATTAATGGGTATGAGTGTGTTTCATATCAATTCCTGGAACACCCAATGTTTGTATAAATAGCAGAACTCTCCATCCAGGAGTGCAGTTCTGACCTGTCTGTACATTGTAATTCATAATAAACATGCTTTCAGTGCTAATTGTTGTACTTCATTGACAACGTGTTTTTGGATTTGGACTTGACAGTGGTTACAACATGACATTGTTTGATGGATATGCTGGGTATACTCAAAACACCTTCATCACCATGGCTTCATCAGGCAATGTAAACACTGGCGCTTGCAACAAAAACCAGAATACAAGCAGTACATCATTTCCAAAGTCCATATATTCAGGAAACCAATAGATTCTGAAACAGAAAGCACTTCAGCTACACATCAGGTATCCATGATGTGACCTGTTCTGAAAATGTGTACTTTTACTTGGATGGCACAGCCCAGCAGTGGTCTGAGATCAACAAAGAGAAGCTCAATAGCTAGGATACATTCTAAGTCAAACTGAAGAACACATTTGGTGACAATCGTCAGCAAGTCCGTTTAGCAGAACAATTGAAGAACATGACATGGGGAAATAACACTGTCACTCATACTGAATGTTTTGGTCCTATGTCACATTGCGAATTCAAACATGACAGAAGCTGACAAAATCACACACACTATGAAATGAGTTACAGAAGACATGTAAAAGTTCTTTTGATAAATGATGTCATAAAAACCGAAGCATTCATCAAGTATAAAGAAAATGCAATTGGAAAGAGCTCGCTAAAAGAAACATGACTGGCTCCTGAATATTGTCCCAATGGCAGCTCTGGAAGAACACCATGACCTCACCTCTCTCAAACACCAGCTAGTAATAGAAGAGATACAGCAGTTTATAGGAGCATCAAGTGTCATACCAAATAAGCAAAACCTATTAGCCATGAATGTTGATCTCAGCCATGAAAAGAAACCCTATCAATGAAGCTACAATTAACTGCTCCACCAGATATAATGTCCCACAAAAGGACAGACATTTAGAGGTCATCATGCCAATATGTTTTCACTATGGATACCCTGAACACATACACTGCTGCAAAGGAAGGAGATGAGTGTGCAATGACTATTACACTGCATGATATCAATCAACACAACAGTCTTATTGATTCCAGACAACTGCAGATGATTGTAGTTGACCTATGGGACAAAGCCCATCACTGAATCCTGGAAAAGGTCACTCCCCAATGTGCTTTAGCTGTTCCCATCCCCATACAGATGTACCAGCCACTTGCCTAGCTATCACAATCAGGGAAACTAAGTGAGGAGACCAACATGGAAGTACGGCCACAACAGATGGGAATTCTCCATGAGCAACAACCACAAAGATATCAGGAAACCTCATTGATGTCATCCTCAGCAGCCACCATGTTCAGGTGGTAAACTCAGGGCCTTCCATTCCAATTATGTCAAATGCTTTTCAGCACCAGCTATGGAATAATTACGATATTATGAGAAGGTGAGACTGCTACTCACCATATGGTGGAAATGGTGAGTCACACACACACACACACACACACACACACACACACACACACCTTTTCATAATAATGTCATTTTCCATCCTGGATATTCTATTGGGTGATTCCACCCACAGAATACTATGTTCTGTGACATAAAACCCACTGTGCTGAAACTCAAATTGAAAATGTGTCCATACAACAAGAAAATGTATGTCAGGAATAACTATCAATGACAGAACACAGTCTTTTAAATAAGTCATTTTAACAGAATATTATTCTTGGATGGGACTTTTTGTAGACATCAAGGAGTCATAGACTGTGGAACATTAGAGCTTCAGATTCATGGAGTTATTCCAACAAGCACACATTACAAAGGTTGTTCCTGCTGGTGTTTTGCCATTGAAGATGTTATCCCACCATCATCAATGAGATAAGATCCAGTTTTCAATTGAGAGGCTGAAATGTGAGATGAACTACTCAACAACTAAGAAAGACGCCTTCCAGTTGTTTGGGCTATCAACAAGTTGCAGCAGTATGTATTTGTAAAACCATGGATCACCGTTATCTATGATGGCTGAGTAGCCTAGAGGATCCATTGGGTTGACTGGTGAGATGGGCACTGAGGTTTCAGCAGTATGACATCACAGTGGTATACTAGTATGGACACAAACAGAAGGACACTGACTGCTTTTCAAAGAATCCTTTGGTGGAACATAGTAGTGTAGATGAAATCTCAATCATCACTTCATTAAATGACATTGCTGCTAAAGAGAGGCAAAGTCCAGCATTGCTAAAAACCAAAGAACCCTTGAAGGAGGAACTAACAGAATGAGAATTACAATTAATGAACACAACATTGTACAAGAGGAACTATAATCCATTATGGTGGGAATAGCTGCTTGTCATCCCAGCTCATTTTCAACGAGCTATTCTGAAGTCTCACCATTACACACCAATGTCTAGTCACCTGGGATTCATGAAGACTCTAGACGAATCACAAACAAATATCACTGGCTAGGTCTCTACTGACCTGTTAGACACTATGTGAGCCACCATAAGTACTGCCAGTGATGGAAACATGTGCCAAAATTACCTCTTGAGGCATCAGGCATCAATTCTGCCTGCAGCAGCACCATTCCACCAAACTGGAATCAGTCTCTTGGGGATGTTCCTGAAATTAACAAATGGGAATTGATGGATAATAGTCTGCACTTACTACCACACTCACTATGCTGTTGCCAAAGCTGTGCTGGCTACCAAAGCTCTGGAAGCTGGAAGGTTACTTGTACCATATGTCATTCTGAAGCATGGAGCACACTGTATGATGATCTCTGATTGTGGAAAAGTTTTCCAGTTGATACTACTATCACAGGTAATTTCACTACGTGACATCACATGAAGGGTGACAACTGCTTACTATCCACAGACGAATGGGCTCACAGAACCCCTTAATAAGATGTTGGCGTATATGCTCTCATTGTACCTTGAATTAGAACACTGAAACTGGGATACATCACTGCTTGTCATGAGACTCACATGTAACACAGTGAAGCAAGAGACTGCAGGCTTCACACTATTCTTTTGGCTCCACAATTGTGATGCCAAAATGACAAATGGTACACTGTTCCCATTGCAACTGGATGATACTCAGGATGACTATGTGAAGCACCTCATTACCAGGATTAAAGAAAGAAGACAGCTGGCTTGCATACGGATGTTGGATGACTAGGAGAAGGACAGACAGTGCTATAATGCAAAGCATCAGCCAGTGAGATACAAATTGGGAGACTTGGTATGAATTTCTATGTCAGTGCAGAAAATGGGACTATTGGAAAAGTTACTGAAGCCCTACTTTGAGCCATATTGTATTGTTCATAATTTTTTGGATATCACATCTGAAGTTGAGGATTATGACGATTTACCAGAAAGAAAAAAGAGAACTGTGTCATCCAAGTCCTACATATGAAGCCCTACTACAGTACTGAAGTTGAGATAAATGGTGGAGGCTTCTTGTTCTAGGAGACTGAAAGACCTGCTATTGACCATCCTGAAGTTCTGACACATTTCAAACACATCATAGTGAAGAGCAAGTGATAACATAGTAGAACATGAGGAAGTGCCAATGCTGCCTTACAGTGCAGCACTGGTGAGATCTAGGTGTAGGATGCTGTAGTCAGCTCCAACTAGTCCATCTACAACAGTGCATCATTGTTTCTCCAAGAGAGTGAGCTATGTCGTAAGGAGTACTGCACGCAGGAGTTCCCATCACTGGCTGGCAGGCCATGGGTTGCTATTTCAGACCTGATCACCAGCAATTATTTGTTGTTTAGTATTTACCATTTCTAGAATATTTGATGTTTGTATAAACAACAGCACTCTCCACCCAGGTGTTCAGTTCTAATCTGTCTGTATGCTGATGTATATAATAAATGTGCTTTGTGTACTAAGTGTTGTGCTTTGCTGATGACATTATTTTCGTACTGGGAGTTGATTGTAGCTATAATGTCACAATATAATTTACATGAGGCTATGCACTGGCTGTGTGTGGTAACCAAATGAACACAGTTGTGTTTTTATGGTGTGAACCATATTTACCTGCCAAGAATCAGTAACTTAGTGCCCATGTATATACAGAGGAACACAAATCTAGTTTTGCTGTAGATCCAACCAGATGACACTTCCTTCAGTGAAAAGAGTCATTTTTAAAAATGCAATACACCTAACAACATGTGTCATATGCACAAAAATTTCAGTATGAAGCTGTGTCTTACTTAGTCATTCCACAATTTATTACATGTCAATCCTGTTGAAAAATTGTGGCACATGTGGGTAAGACATAAACAGTCACTAAAATATCACTCAACTCCACATTGACAATAAGGACTACGATTTGTGGTTGATCATACAACAAAACCATAAGTGACATTTCATAAAACACTAACATGTTGTGTGATTCCTATATGGAAGGTAAAAGGAGGGCTACATACTATTACTGATCATAATTACTCATATTTGTTTCTTATGTCAGCAGCTGATATCACTTATATTAGTAACACAAACATTTTTATTGATTTAATATCATTCAGCAAATTGTACCTGAAGTATCCTATCATATGGTTTCAAAACACCACACAAATCTGCTGGGCCTCTCTTTCTCATTCTGTTGATATAAACACCACGTTCATATAATCCGTCTGACACACTGAAGCCGAAATCCTCATATACAGGGTCCTTTATCAGTGTGACCTGAAACAAATCATTTAGCTTCCATTTAAGAATGTTAAGACAGTTAATATATTATATTACATGATAGTCTCATCTTTGGTGCACTGTGTTAGTGATATGTTCACACACAATGAAAATGTAAAAACGTTTAGACAAATTTTAAAAAAGGTGTATTTCCAAAAAATATCTCTGTCCTTGCATTTTGTGTTCTTCATAGGCAACAGTAGAAGGCAGAACTATGGAAGGTTTCATGACTTCATTTCATACACAATCAGTGATGGTAGGTCAGGAAGTAAGTTTGAGAATTTCAGTGTGAACACTGCACTGAACAATGCAGCAGGTACACTCAGCACGCAATTAGTGCTCAACTAGAGACAAGCAGAACAAATTTAAATTCTATCAGACTGTTTGGTTACAACAGACAATATTGCAATGAATATTTCACAGTGGAATATACCAGATTTACAGAACAGAAAAGAATTTTTTTTGAGACCTCAAATAACGGGTTTAAGTTATAAGTAGTTTGGTTATATTTTGTGTCTTAGTAGTGCAGAATGCTTTTATTTAACTTGATTGTTTTTTCCAAACAACATTTCAGATAAAAATATGCCATTGGAATTGTTCCTTGATGGTATCCTTTATTTAAGGGAAATATGGTATCCAAAAAACCAAATATTTCTGGGAAATTACTGGTAACAGGCAATAGCAAAATAAAATAATTATTATTGAAGCATAAGTATAAAACAAAAGGTCATCTTACGTTCCATATGAATATTACATTAATAACACTGAGTTTTATGCCCATCAGTCATTCTATATTGCTACATGTATTGTAAGTCAGATTGCATATAATTTATTTCTGAAATCCTTGAACAACGTAAAATGTCTTAATTTTTATTTGTTTATTGGATGTAGATTTGAATTTACTAACTGGTATTTTATTAAGATGCTTAAAGTTATTTACTAAAGCAGATGAAGTCCAAGTATTTGAGAATACTGCAAGATAATGTTTGACTGTATTGGATGATGTAGACTGGATGTCAAGCCTACCATTTTCTCTCACATTTATAAGGCAGGTTCTGATTTAATAAATAATAACTATCATATTATAACGTTACTGGTTGTACTTCTTAATGTTTCTAGTGTATATAGTTCAATATTACTTTTTGGTGCCTTTCCTTGTAAGTTGAATACAGGTTGCTAATAACGGAAACAAGCCAAGAGAAGAAGTTCATGAGTTATATATGGATAGAAAAGAGAATTTCAGTAATATACAAGGCAGAAACAGCAAGAGAGTTAAGTTAGGGAATTATGCAATTACCAAGCACCATATAAAAATCTACTGGGAATAGGGCCTATGGGTGGATGAAAACTTGAGGTGTGAAAACATCAAGAATTTTTTAAAATAAAAAACGAAGTAAAAGTTGTTATGTTTCAGCAATTTTTTGGCATTAAATAATCATAATATGCCTATTATGCATATATGAACAGTTTGCTTAGATATGGTGTGATCTAGGGAAGCCCAGGTATGGAAAAAAAACATACTTTCATACTTCAAAAAGGGTTATTATGATTATGAAAGGAGTCTTTCATAGATCACTAAAGAAAATTAAAGAAATCCATACACTCAAAGTAGAACAAAACACTTCCCAACAACACAAAGAATCTATAATAGTGAAGAATACCTGAATGTGTGAATGTAAAAGGGAAACTTTTTATGCACATCCAACTAAAATTATTGTATTTATATGTAAACTATTTAATAACATAAATATAAGAAGTTTTATTTCAACTAGCCTTGGCTATGAAACTGAATTGAAAGGTTCAAAAATGGTTCAAATGGCTCTGAGCACTATGGGACTCAACTGCTGTGGTCATTAGCCCCTAGAACTTAGAACTACTTAAACCTAACTAACCTAAGGACATCACACACATCCATGCCCGAGGCGGGATTCGAACCTGCGACCGTAGCAGTGAATTGAAAGGCAGTCACACAAATAGGTTTGGTGTATAATTTACCTGCGGGTGAAACACAATTT
The DNA here is from genome assembly GCF_023897955.1 of Schistocerca gregaria. Lineage (NCBI taxonomy): Eukaryota > Metazoa > Arthropoda > Insecta > Orthoptera > Acrididae > Schistocerca > Schistocerca gregaria. Next base: position 83,240,906 of record NC_064931.1, read on the forward strand.
AAATAATGATCAGTGTGAAATAAGGAATTTAACTGTCCTGCTTTCTTAGTCTTATATATGTAGATTAGAAATCAGGTATTTAGTTTCACTTCTGATTTGATGTTCAAACTTCTACATATGGTTACTGCTATATTGCATAACAATTAATTTGGTTAATATTATAATTTATCAATTTACTCTATGACATAGCAAATATCCAAGAAAGTCATCAACATACAAAGTGAAGCATCTTATGTTCAGACCTATGGAAATAGAAGAAGGAAGGCTAGAGTACAACATCTCACCAACAGAATGATCAATACACAACATTGTTTAGGCAAAGATTGGGGATGGGCATGTCTATGCCATTTTTTAGAGAATTATTCTGAAACTTACTGAAATGATAAAGGAAATCATGAGATTTATATTAGAATCACATGTTGGAAGCTTGACCCTACTTCTCCTGAACCCAAGCTAAATTTCTTGGGGACTGGTAGCCTATATAACTATTGTGATAATTATGTATTGACACTTTTTTTTCAGGATAAATTTCAATCATCAGCTCCAAAATGACTCAAATTTATCTTGAAAAAATAATACTACAGTTGCTGAAAATTACATCATGAATTCTATTGTAAACTGTTTGGATCTTTACCGTAATGTCTAAGAGTACTGTACGTAAGTCCAATCAAGTCCAGTAGATGACATTCTTCTTCCAGACAAAATTATCTGCCAGTATAATATGAAGGCTACTCAAAAATAAAGATACTATGGCATTGATATTGTAATAAATACATTAACACAGATGACTTCTTTTGAACTAAGTTTTCTGCCGCATGGAGTGGCTGCATGTTTTGAGGTGCCATGTCATGGATTGTGTGGCCCCTCCCACCATAGGTTTGAGTCGTCCCTCAGGCAAAGGTGTGTGTGTTGTTCTTAGCATCATTTACTTTAAGTAGTGGGTAAGTCTAGGGACCGATGATCTCAGCAGTTTGGTCCCTTAGGAATTCACAAACACACTAAGTTTTCTTGACTAAAGGCAAATGAAACATCTAATCACCAAACAAAAAAAACGTAATAATACAAATAGCTCATGGACATTCCTTCAGAAAGGGGTTCTGTATTTTATGAATTTAATTTCCATTGTAATGGAGTCTTACATAAATGGCTTTAGCAACTGATAAAAAGTATTCATAGTGCAGCACACTGATTGTGGCTCCACACTTGAGTAACTCAGCAAGCAGTGGGCCTCTGCAGTTAAAAGACGGAGATCTTGATGATGTTACCAGAACTTGTATGAATAGCTTTGGATATCTTTGGGGGGCAGGGGGCAGGAGGGAAAATGTGGGGTCTTTCCACTGTTGGCTTTCCCCTCAGCTTGAAATAGTGGCACCACGTAAGGCCATGATGACCTTGCTTGGATGCCATTGTTGGAATCATCTGTGTACTGAATAATGGAATTACTACCCAAATACAAAAATAAAGAGTTGTGAAACAAACCAATGAAGGATTTTGTTTAGTTTATAGTATATATTTATAATATTTTCCGAACTTAATGCTCTGCTGTCACCATAATATTTAGAGATTACACACTTCCTCAATGTTTGACAGGAATTTCTAAGGTGTCATCTACATGTTTCTTCAACAAACTATCACATAGCATGTAATGATCTGCCCATTGTGCTGCTCCCTTTCTGTGGTGCTCTGATTAGTAAAATAGTAAGGTCCAGAGCAGATTTACTGTATTTTCCATCCACCCAAGATGACTGAAAAGATTGTGTCCCATTAAGGACATAAGGCACAGTCAAATGAAAACCAACCAACCACCCACCCACCACAGCAGGACCACAAAATGGTTCCATTCAAAAGTAATCACCACATGCATAAGACATTTATCCCACTGGCAGTGGAATTCAAATACTGTGTTCATCTCCCCCAGTCAACCTGGGAGAGGCCTGTCTTCTCAGAGGACAAAATTCATTAATTATTACAAGACAGGCATTCTATTCATGGTAAAGAAAACTCCAATACACACCAGAAGAAAGCAAAATTACAAACTGATACCTTTAGCCATAGTTTGCTGCAGAATCTATGAGCATATTCTAAGTTCAACTATAATAAATTTCCTTGGGACACAAAAGCTTCTGTCTACAAATCAGCACAGATTCATAAAGCTTCACTCATGTGAAACTCAGCTTGCTTGTTTCTCACACAGTATCTTGCAAGTCATAGATGAAGGACAATAGGCAGATTCTGTATTCCTAGATATCTGGAAAGCATTTGACACAGTGGCCCACTGCACAATGTTAATGAAGGTCTGACGAAAAGGAATGGGTTCTCAGACATGAGAGTGGCTCAGACATATTTAAAGTAATAGAACTCAGTACATTGTCCTGGACAGCAAGTATTCATTAGAGACTAAGGTATCATCAAGAGTGCCACATGGAAGTGTGATAGGATTGCCTGTGTTCTCTATATACATCAGTGATCTGATGGATAGAGTGAGCAGCAATCTGCACTGTTCACATGATGCTACAGTGTATGGAAAAGTGTAGTGTATGTGTGACAGTAGAAGGATACAGAATAGCACAGACAGAATTTCTGTTCAGTGGGATAAATGGCAGCTTGCTATAAGTGTAGAAAAATGTAAGTTAATGCAAATGAGTACGGAAAATAATGGTGTACTTTTTGAATACAGAATTAGAGGTGTGCTGCTTGACATAGTTACATTGATTAAACATCTAGGGATAATTTGACAAAGTGATAAGAAATGGACCAAGCACATAAGGATAGTAGTAGGGTAGGCAAATGGTCAGACTTTTCAGTTTATTGGGAGAATTAGGAAAGTGCACCTACCTGTAAATGAGACCACATATAGAATAACAGTGCAATTAAATCTTGAGGACTGCTCAGTTGTTTCGGACCCCAACCAATAGTTGATGATGACAGAGGGAAAGCAGTGTGCAAAGCTCTGTGCTTGCACATAGCCTAGTCCTCTTGAATACCACCAAAGGGGGAGTCCACTGATCTTAATATTCTCATTTGATGGCGGATAACAGTCAAAAGTATTGCATGCCCTTGACCCATCACCTACTCTGGAAATGTTTAAGGATTAGCACTGGGCATTGAATATATTATGGTGATCAGTAACCTCCCAGCACCACATTTCCTACCGATGACAATTAACACATCAACAACAAAACTGTCAGGATACAAACAGTTGTCTTCAGGATGGCAGCACTGTAATGATCGTGTTAGCAACCACAGCTACATTGTTGTTGTTAGTGCTGAATTCTGGTGATAACTTGCAAGTGATGTATGACATAAGATGGAAATTCGGACTCAGTTTATCATAAGGCTCTCACCTTTCCCATTTCAGTAGCTGTTTTGCTCCTAAATTTATATTGCTTCTCTGAATAGACATGAATAGTAATCCTTCACCATAGTTAGAATTTGTGTTTCATTACACAGTACTATCTAGTATTGCAATAATAAACAACAAGGAAAGGATCTCTGTCAAAGTCTGGGCCATTATATAATTTTCTGCCAGTATAGCCCTTATTACCTCTGACAACAGAAATGGAAGGGTTACTAATCATGACAAAATGTTACAAATTATATTTCAATCATTATCTGAAGAACAAAAAAACAAATTAATAGATATAATATACATTATCAACAGTTCAACTCTTTTAATGAAAATAAGCTGCAATATTTTGATAGCTATATTTCTTTATTTCTTTTATGACAAGTGCTTCATTGTTGTTGTAGTGGTCTTGTATTGTAAATTGATTTCTTCAGATACTGATGCATGCATGCATGTGTGTATGTGTCCCTGTAGGAAACTACCAATATAGAATTATTGTAAACAATAGTACTTTGCCATTACTGATCTCAGGCAATGGTTTGCTTGCTGACTGATTCCAATAAACAGGTACTTATGACATTAGAATTTCTTGTAACTGATAAATTAAGCTGAAATTTTAAAAGTTAGTAGTGACTCAGCAGCAACTGCATCAGCTAACATAAGGAAAATGCTCTGGTCAGCGGCACTGCTGCTTCACAGGACTTTCTTGGAATCAGTACACTCCAAGACTTTGTAATACGTACATGCATTTTGTTGTTGTTGTTAATGTTGTTGTTGCTGTGGTCTTCAGTCCTGAGACTGGTTTGATGCAGCTCTCTATGCTACTCTATCCTGTGCAAGCTTCTTCATCTCCCAGTACCTACTGCAGCCTAGATCCTTCTGAATTTGCTTAGTGTATTCCTCTCTTGGTCTCCCTCTATGATTTTTACCCTCCTTGCTGCCCCCCAATACTAAATTGGTGATCCCTTGATGCTTCAGAACATGTCCTACCAACCGATCCCTTCTTCTAGTCAAGCTGTGCAACAAACTCCTCTTCTCCCCAATTCTATTCAATACCTCCTCATTAGTTATGTGATCTACCCATCTAACCTTCACCATTCTTCTGTAGCACCACATTTCAAAAGCTTCTATTCTCTTCTTGTCCAAACTATTTATTGTCCATGTTTCACTTCCATACATGGCTACACTCCATACAAATACTTTCAGAAATGACTTCCTGACACTTAAATCTATACTCGATGTTAACAAATTCCTCTTCTTCAGAAACGCTTTCCTTGCCATTGCCAGTCTACATTTTATATACTCTCTACATTGACCTGCATCAGTTACTTTGCTCCCCAAATAGCAAAACTCCTTTACTAATTCAAGTGTCTCATTTCCTAATCTAATTCCCTCAGCATCACCCGACTTAATTCCACTACATTCCATTATCCTTGTTTTACTTTTTTTGATGTTCATTTTATATGCTCCTTTCTAGACTCTGTCCATTCCGTTCAACTGCTCTTCCAAGTTCTTTGCTGTCTCTGACAGAAGTACAATGTCATCTGGAACCTCAAATTTTCATTTCTTCTGCATGGATTTTAACACCTACTCCAAATTTTTCTTTTGTTTACTTTACTGCTTGCTCAATATACAGATTGAATAACATCGGGGAGAGTCTACAACCCTGTCTTACTCCCTTCCCAACCACTGCTTCCCTTTCATGTCCCTCGGCTCTTATAACTGCCATCTGGTTTCTGTACAAATTGTAAATAGCCTTTTGCTCGCTGTATTTTACCCCTGCCACCTTCAGAATTTGAAAGAGAGTATTCCAGTCAACATTATCAAAATCTTTTTCTAAGTCTACAAATGCTAGAAATGTAGGTTTGTCTTTTCTTAATCTAGCTTCTAAGGTAAGTCGTACGGTCAGTATTGCTCACGTGTTCTAATATTTCTACGGAATCCAATCTGATCTTCCCCGAGGTCAGCTTCTACCAGTTTTTCCATTCATCTGTAAATAATTTGTGTTATTATTTTGTAGCCATGGCTTATTAAACTGACAGTTTGGTAATTTTCACATCTGGCAACACCTGCTTTCTTTGGGATTGGAATTATTATATTCTTCTTGAAGTCTGAGGGCATTTCACCTGTCTCATACATCTTGTTGACCAGATGGTAGAGTTTTGTCAGGACTGGTTCTCCCAAGGCTGTCAGTAGTTCTAATGGAATGTTATCTACTCCCGGGGCTTTGTTTCAACTCAGATCTTTCAGTGCTCTGTCAAACTCTTCACACAGTATCGTATCTCCCATTTCATCTACATCTACATCCTCTTCCATTTCCATAATATTGTCCTCAAGTACATCGTCCATGTATAGACCCTTTATATAATGCTTCCACCTTTCTGCTTTCCCTTCTTTTCTTAGAACTTGGTTTCCATCTGAGCTCTTGATATTCACACAACTGGTTCTTTTTTCCCCAAATATCTCTTTAATTTTCCTGTAGGCAGTATCTATCTTACCCCTATTGAGATAAGCCTCTACACCTTACATTTGTCATCTAGGCATCCCTGCTTAGTCATTTTGCACTTCCTGTCAACCTCATTTTTGAAACATTTGTATTCCTTTTAGCCTGCTTCATTTATTACATTTTTATATTTTCTCCTTTCATCAATTAAATTCAATATTTCTTCTGTTACACAAGGGTTTCTAGTAGCACTCATCTTTTTACCTATTTGATCCTCTGCTGCCTTCACTACTTCATCCCTCAAAGCTACCCATTCGTCTTCTACTGTATTTCTTTCTCTCATTCCTGTCAATTGTTCCCTTATGCTCTCCCTGAAACTCTGTACAACCTCTGGTTTAGTCAGTGTATCTCGGTCCCATCTCCTTAAGTTCCCACCATTTTGTATACTGCTGCAAACCAATAAAGTGCTCTATTATGCACTTGTGATCTCAGTCATCTTACCTGCAGTATCCTCACCTTGATCCTCTCCACAGTTGGTGACCCTCACTATGAATATCAGTACCTACTATGGATTATTCTGCATTCTTTATCCCATCTGATATGGCAAAACAATGGAACTGTTTCACAGCTTTAGTGCTGGGAAAGTATTAACACATGACAGTGACTTATATAGTATTCTGTTTAGTGCTTTGCATCAACAGGAGCAACTTTCACCCTTCACAAAACATAAAAATGACACTTTCTTGTCCAGTGCCAATGGTGTTGACTATGCCCCCCCCCCTCTCCATGTATCTGAACAATGTGCACTCACTACCATTTTACCAACATGTTGAGTCTATCCAGTCATAAATTAAAAAAAAAATTCAGGGTTTCCTTCTGTGTCATCACCATCTCATGAGAATTCAGATGTCATTATTCTCTGACCAACTGAGATAGCACTCACTGAGTGCATCCTCTAAGTTTGTGATGACAGTTTCAAGTTTGTCATTTTACTGAGCCAGCTGGACAAGAACACCAACGTTATTAGTGACATTTTTTGTCACACCGAGCTACCAGAAAGTACAGCAGAGCAAAGACAGGATTGCTCCAATGCCATGGCAGAACACCAGATCAGCAGTAATGCAAAGTTATTTATGACGAATATTTATGCACCGAAATGCCCTCTCAATTGTGGAGACACTTTTGAGCATTATCTGACATCACACACATTCCAGATCACAACTTGTGGACACTATGGATAGTGAAGTTACTCTCCCAGTTACAACTAGCAATGATATCACAGGAGCATCAGTAATTAAAATGGAAACTAATGTTAGCACACAGACTTCTAGCTGCATTGCAATAGCAAAAATGCATTAATTTAGCAGACAACAATGACTAGCTACACCTCAGTCAGGGATCATGCCCTGACATGTGACAGCATGCAGAAAAGTGGAATTGAGTATGCATGGATGCTGCTGAGGATTACATCACTTGCACTCTCATGGGCAGCGACCTCCAGCAGTCAAAACAAGCAAGCAGCCAGCTCGCAACAGTACCCCACAAATCAACAAGAAGTCTCAGTTGTGCTTTTGTTGGTTTCATCAAGTTTTGGCGATAAATCATGCAACTATACAGCACACTGCAATCATTTGAATGGGAAGAATGACCTGCAGGTGCTCCAGATCATTGAACTACTACAAGTCACTTACCTACACAACATGTGAGCTAGTCAAGTTATATGTTGTTTTCATGTGTATGGTTATGAAGACAACCTCATGAATCCATGGACCCTGCATGTCAGCAAGGGACTGTTCAATCTGGTGGATGATCTGTAATGGTGTGGGGGGTGTGCAGTTGGAGTGATATGGGACCCCTGAAATGTCTAGATATGATTCTGACAGGTGACACATACGTAAGCATCCTGTCTGACTACCTGCATCCATTCACATCCATTGTGCATTCTGACAGACTTGGGCAAATCCAGCAGGACAATGAGACACATCACATATCCAGAATTGCTACAGAGTGGCTTCAGGACTTTAAACACTTCTGCTGGCCACCAATCTCCCCAGACATGAACATTATTGAGCATACCTGGGATGGCTTGCAATGTGTTGTTAAGAAGAGATCTCCACCCCCTCATACTCTTATGGATTTATTGATACACTGCAGGATTCAAAGTGTTAGTTCCCTCCAGCACTACTTCAGGCATTAGTCGAGTCCATTTCGTGTCATATTGTGGCACTTCTACATGCTCACTGTGTCCCCAAACAATATTATACAGGTGTACCAGTTTCTTTGGCTCTTCAGTGTTAGTCTTCTATACTTCTCAACACGATCACGATGAGCATCTCAAACTAGTTTGCAGTGTCTTGCATAAACATGGCATCATAGTCCATGATGATAAATGTCAACTGTCACAGTCAGTAGTTACCTTCCTTGTTCATTCAGTCAGTTGAAGGCATACAACATACAATACAATGGATTGAGATCATGGTGTTTTGGTGGCATGGTAAATTATTATTGCAAACATTCACCTCATGCAGCCACCATCCATGCACCATTGATGAACATGTTTGCAGGCAATCACATGATTAGATTAGATAAGATTCAGTTTTTGTTCCATAGACTCAAAAATGAGATGAAACTCATGGGTGTGGAAAATGTTAGAAAGTATAACATAAAAAACATAGAAAATTATAATGTAGTACTCAATTCTCTGGTCATTTGTCAGGAGATTGTCAAGGTATGTGAATACATTAAAGGAAACTGGAACTGTTAATATTTACAGAATTCATACTTTGTCAGAATGAAACACAGTTGTGTACTTTTAAAAATTTACCATACACAAAATACCTAATCTTGTTTGTTGTGACCAAGTGTTGTCAAAAGTGAAATATAACAGACATTTTTGTTTAAGCAGTCCCTGCTAAAAAAAACTGCGCATTATCTGAAACTAAGCTTTTAATGGTTGCTGGAAACTTATTGAAAATGTGTGTTCTTGAATATTGGAACCCTTTTTGGACCAAGGCCAGTGATTTTTAGTCTTTATGTAGATTGTTCTTATTCCTAGTATTGATACAATGTATTGATCTATTGGCTGGAAATAAAGAAGTATTATTTGCAACAAATTTCATTAAGGGATTAATATACTGAGGACCAGTGGTTAGAATACCCAGTTCCTTGAACAGGTTTCTACATGATGTTGTTGAATTTATGCCACAAACAATTCTTATTAGGTGCACTTGCACACTAACAGCTTTTACTCGGTTTCACGAGTTACTCCAGAATGTGATCCCATATGACACAATAGAATGAAAGTAAGCTAAGTATGCAAGTTTTTTTAATATTTTATCTCCTACATCTGACATCATTCACACTGTAAATATGGACTTGTCTAAGTGCATCAGCAATTTTGTGGTGTATCTTTCGCAACTGAATTTGTTGTTGAGTTGTCCTCCTAGAAAATTAACACTGTCAACGTCCACTGTCCACATGTCTTCATGTGTTGTACACATGCTGGAAGAAAATCTCTTACAGGTTCTGAACTGCATACATTGGATCTTTTCAAAGTTTAATGACAGTGGATTAGCTTTAAACCATTTATTAATGTCAGCCATTTCTAAATATGTATTTGATTTGCTATTTATTGCAATGTTTTTATCATCTGTAAACAAAGAAACTTAGCACCTGAAAATGTAACAGACAATAGGTCATCATTTACAGTGTATAGCGCAGGTGATCACAAAAAGTAACATGTGTAACTGTGAACCTTACTGTAATGATGAAAAAGCAGCAACGGAAATGCGTTGTTTCGGACCAGAAGAAAATGTGTTAGAAGTACTGGAACAGGACATCACAGCATTAAGGGCATATACCAGTAAGTTGGAACATATGGCACAGTGTTTATCAGTGTTTGCAGAATCAAAACGTACGGACAATTATGATAGCATAGGGCGGGAGAAACACTCTGACCAAAATCTTTCAGTGAGCCAGTCCTTGCTAAACAATAAATACAGATACGGGTACTTAAATGCAGAAAGTGAATCTATAGATGTGCATCAGCATACATTAAAGACTGTTTTAAGCGATCAATTACATGCTAAAAACCACAATCTCATGTTTAACTACGGGCGAGAAAAATGTTACGAGAATATAAACAAAACCCCCGTTCAAAGAAGTGCTCAGGAAAATATTATCATAAGTAAAACAAAGCATGGGGTATCAAATCATAATAGCATAGAAACTGCATTATATGCAGACAGTCACGGCAGAGGAATTACCAAAATTTTGCACAACAAATATGGACTGAAAGTTACAGGATACATAAAACCGGGCGCTCATATGCAAGAAATCGTTAAAAATTGTATGCCAAAAAACAAAAAGAGTGCGTCACAGACCAAATGCATTATAATCCTTGGTGGTGCAAATGATGTTTATAAAAACGAATTAAAAGAAGCAACTCTAAATCAAATACAGAACCAATCTGTTGTTGTCATGGGCATTCCACACAGGCATGATCTAACTGCATCATCCTGTGTAAACAAAGAAATATAGAAAGCAAATAGGATATACAAAAGAATTTGCAAATCAGCGACAAATGTGTTCTATCTCGCCACAGATGACTTAGAAAGAGCTCATTTCACAAAACATGGGATGCACCTAAACAAAAAGGGCAAAATATATTTGAGCCAAAAAATCAACGATTTTCTGGAAAATGCATCAAATAGTAGGACTGAGGGATCGATTCCTCTACTACCACAAGGATCACCCTCAGAACCTGCAGCTGCAGAAGCTAGATTACAAACACAAGCAGAAGTAGCAGCAGCTGCTGTTTTGCTCGCTACAGAAGAAAAAGAAGAGCCAGCAGCAGAAACTGGATCCCAAGTAGATGCGGAAAAAAAGAAACAACAGCTTTGACAACTGCAGAACAAACAATAGAACCAAAAAAGATGATGCAGAGAGAACAGCTACAGAAGGTGAAAAGAATGAAACGCCATCAGTGGAAGAAGACACAGCAGAAAGTAAATCAAGACCATATCCAGATGTCATCACACCTCTTGTAAAAACAGGATATCAAACTACATCACAGAACAAAATTCCAGCCACTCACAAGACTACAAGATCATCATCCAGGATCCGAAAACCTACAGCACACAGCCAGAATTTTCAGTGGCAACACATGAAAGGACCTCACAGATAAGATGCCAAGAAAATGCCCACTCCAAAACAAGTATCGTCACAATTGAGTTACAAAACAAAAACATAAATTCAAATTTAGTTGTATTTCATCAGAATGTACAATCATTGTCAAATAAAGTAGATGATATTCAGGTATTGTTAGAAAATGAATTAAAAGATACATCATTAATGTGTCTAACAGAACACTGGTTCGATGAAAGAAAACTTCAAATGGTGGTTTTTAAAAATTATGTACTAGGTAGTCATTATTTCAGAAATAACTACAAACATGGTGATAGTTGCATTTATGTAAGAAAAAATATACATTTTGAAACAATATATATCCCTGAGGAAATAGTTAAAGATAAAGATGCAGAGGTATCAGGAGTTGAAATACTAGATGCAAAAATAGCTGTAATTTGTTTGTATAGAGCACCAACTGGTGATATGAACAACTTGCTAAAAAGTTTAGAATCAGTGCTTAACAAGGTAGTCCATAGAAACAAAAGTATAATTCTATGTGGTGACTTCAATATAGACTTTTCAAAAGAGTCCAACCAAAAAACAGATTTGCTGAGCCTCCTGTTAACATACAACTTGCAACCTACCATAAAAACCCCAACACGGACCACAAAATATTCCTCCTCTACAATTGACCAGATTTTTATTAATGTGCAAATAAAATTTTTCACAGAAACACTTAACACAGCTTTTGGGGGCCACACAGCACAGAAACTTACTGTTCAGCTACAAAACCAACTTAACCTAAGGACAGACTTAACAAAAATGGGTAGATGTTACAGTGATGAGAACATAAATTACTTTCTCTGTTCATGAAGCAAAGAAAACTGGGAAGAAATATATAAATGTTCAAATACTGATGATAATTTTGACAGCTTCATCAGGAACTTCACACACTACTTTGAACTTTGCTTCCCCCTTAAAAGAAAGAAAATACAAGTAGAAAGTATGAAAAAAAACTGGATTACAAATGGAATACGAATATCAATAAACAAGAAAAGGCTACTTCACAATCTGTCAAAAAAAAAAAAAAAAAAAAAAAAAAAAAAAAAAAAAAAAAAAAGTCTCCAGAGTTTGATACATATTTCAAAACCTACAAAAAATTTCTCAATAGGGTTATAAAACATGCAAAAAGAATAGCAAATGACAGCTACATAAAAAACTCTGAAAATAAAATGAAAGCCATGTGGAATGTTGTAAAGAGGGAAACAGCAGCACAATAAAATGAATTACAAAATATTAATCTCTCTGAAGGTACAAGTATATTATCAGACCCCAGAAAAGTTGCAAATAAATTTAACTCTTACTTTACACAGGTAGCAGAAAATCTTGTTCAGCAAAACCTAAAATGTACAAAAAGAAACAAATTCAGGTGCAACCCAAATGAAAAGTCTCTATTCCTCTATCCTACTAATGAGAAGGAAATGTTAAATATAATAAAGGAGCTCAAATCAAAACACTCATTTGGTGCAGACAATATTCCCGACTTTATCCTAAAAAAATGTGCACCCTCCATAGTCAAGACTTTAGTCAACATCTAAAACTGTTCACTATCAGAAGGTGTTTTCCCTCAAAAATTAAAAATAGCTAAGGTTAATCCCCTCCATAAAAAAGGGAAAAAACAGATGTATCAAATTATAGACCCATATCACTTCTATCTGGCTTTTCATAAATAATGGAGAAAATTTACTACAAGAGGTTAATAAATTTTATAGAAAAAAATAATTATTTTTCAGAGGCGCAGGATGGTTCCCATAAATCCAAATCAACTGAAACTGCCACTTTCGCATTCCTTAATGAAGTTCTAAATGCAATTGATAATAAAGAACATATTTCTGCAGTCTTTTTAGACCTCTCAAAGGCGTTTGATGTTATAAGTCACAACATCTTGCTCACAAAACTGGAATAAGTAGGAATCAGGAGACCAGCCCTTGAGTGGATGAAGTCCTATCTACAAAACAGAGAGCAAATAGTAGAACTTGCATTCCAAGAAAAGAATAATGTTTACTCCTATTACTCAGAAAAACTCTGTAATAAATATGGTGTACCACAAGGTTCTATACTGGGACCAGTCCTGTTTTTACTGTTTGTAAATGACCTGACACCAACAAGCCACATCAGAAGTATGTTAAATTTGCAGATGACACAAATGTTTTAATAAAAGGAACGACCGGCTAAGAGTTACAAGACGAAATCAAAATGTTCACCTCAGATATTTCAAATTGGTTTTCTGAAAATGGTTTAATAATCAATATCCAAAAAACAGTTACTATGCATTTCCACACAGTACAGAATAAGTATCCACAAACACCACCAATTGAGTTATCCACTAAAACTCTGGAAAATGTAAGTGCTACAAAGTTCCTTGGAATATGGATCCAGCAAGATCTGAAATGGGTTGAACACACAAAGTACATAACAAATAAAATGAACACTATCTGTTATTGCATAAAAATTCTCTCAGATTGTACATCAAAGGAAACAGTAAAAAATGTCTACTTTGCCAAAGCAGAATCTCTTCTCCGCTATGGCATAATCTTTTGGGGAAACACAGGTGCTAGCAAAAGTTGTTTCACAGCCCAAAAGAGAATTGTACGAGCTATGGTAAATGCAGGTCCCAGAACCTCATGCAAGCCTTTGTTCAAAAAACTAAAATTCTTCCACTACCTTGTTTACACATTTTGCAAGCAATAACTTTCATTAAGAAAATGCTAGATGATAAAAATCAACCTGTACTTAAAAACCAGAGTGTTCACTGCCACAATACAAGAAGAAACCAGGACATACATGTCCAACATTCGAATACAAAACTAAAACAAAATGGACTGCTCCAAGCAGGGAACAAACTGTACAACAAACTACCAACTGATATAAAAACAATCAAACACATTCCAACATTTAAAACAGATTTATCAAATTATAGACCCATATCACTTCTATCTGGCTTTTCAAAAATAATGGAGAAAATTTACTACAAGAGGTTAATAAATTTTATAGAAAAAAATAATTATTTTTCAGAGGAGCAGGACGGTTTCCATAAATCCAAATCAACTGAAACTGCCATTTTGCGTTCCTTAATGAAGTTCTAAATGCAACAGATAATAAAGAACATATTTCTGCAGTCTTTTTAGACCTCTCAAAGGCGTTTGATGTTATAAGTCACAACATCTTGCTTACAAAACTGGAATACGTAGGAATCAGGGGACCAGCCCTTGAGTGGATGAAGTCCTATCTACAAAACAGGGAGCAAATAGCAGAACTTGCATTCCAAGAAAAGAATAATGTTTACTCCTATTACTCAGAAAAGCTCTGTAATAAATATGGTGTGCCACAAGGTTCCATACTAGGACCAGTCCTGTTTTTACTGTTTGTAAATGACCTGGCCCCAACAAGCCACATCAGAAGTATGTTAAATTTGCAGATGACACAAATGTTTAAATAAAAGGAACGACCGGCTAAGAGTTACAAGACGAAATCAAAATATGCACCTCAGATATTTCAAATTGGTTTTCTGAAAATGGTTTAATAATAAATATCCAAAAAACAATTACTATGCATTTCCACACAGTACAGAATAAGTATCCACAAACACCACCAATTGAGTTATCCACTAAAACTCTGGAAAATGTAAGTGCTACAAAGTTCCTTGGAATATGGATCCAGCAAGATCTGAAATGGGTTGAACACACAAAGTACATAACAAATAAAATGAACACTATCTGTTATTGCATAAAAATTCTCTCAGATTGTACATCAAAGGAAACAGTAAAAAATGTCTACTTTGCCAAAGCAGAATCTCTTCTCCGCTATGGCATAATCTTCTGGGGAAACACAGGTGCTAGCAAAAGTTGTTTCACAGCCCAAAAGAGAATTGTACGAGCTATGGTAAATGCAGGTCCCAGAACCTCATGCAAGCCTTTGCTCAAAAAACTAAAAATACTTCCACTACCTTGTTTATACATTTTGCAAGCAATAACTTTCATTAAGAAAATGCTAGATGATAAAAATCAACCTGTACTTAAAAACCAGAGTGTTCACTGCCACAATACAAGAAGAAACCAGGACATACATGTCCAACATTCGAATACAGAACTAAAACAAAATGGACCACTCCAAGCAGGGAACAAACTGTACAACAAACTACCAACTGATATAAAAACAATCAAACATATTCCAACATTTAAAACAGCTGTCCAAACCTACCTTCATCAGAAATGTTATTATGGTATTGCTGAATATCTAGCAGACTAAAAATATAACTGTTTAGATCATTGTTGAAGACCTAATTTGTATAACCTTGTTAAACAATAGAATTGTATGCTTCCTGTATTGAAATCAAACAGATATATAGCTCATATTATGTAAAGTATGTAAGTAAATTGGAAAACATTTAAAAATTTACTATAGTATAAACATATAAATCTGTTCACTCTCTGTTTTTTTCCTAATTTGTACAGACTGTGATGTTTAACAACTCGCAATGTAAATTATGTATGTATACATGCATATTTTAGTTTATAAAATTGACTTGTCCAATATCAAAATGTACCTTGTGCAAACATGATTTAAATGGACCAATAAAAAATAGAATAGAATAGAATAAAGTACACAAGAAAAAACAATGGACCCAAGATGGAGCTTTGAAGAACACCACATGTAATTAATTTCCAATCTTATGAAGACTGATTGCTTAGTCCAGAGGTATTTTGCTATGCCACTCTGTTAGTTAGATAATTCTTGAACAATTTTGCAGCATTGCTAATGACACCATAACATTCTTTTTATTTATTTATTTACATTTTATTTGTGTGGAGCCATCATAATGATGGCTGTTGCAAATGTCAGACTTAATAGTGTGGTTATATTTACGCTTAGAAAATACACTATATTCTGTAACTGTTGCTTCTTATGTTTATTTTTTACATTTATCACATTACAACTAATATGCTTATGCCTCATGTTAAATCACTATCTTAAAATTCATTGAAAGAATATAAACATTTTTCTATTAGAAAAGATTTTAACACTGTTTTAAAAACATTTCCCGCGTACGTTCTTACAGCGTTTGGTAGCTTGCTATACCAAATCTAACCACTGATACATGATAATAAAGGTTTTTATAATAATATTAAAGATTTTATTGTCTTTAGGCCATTACAGCAATTGACGATGTCAAATGAAGTTACAATTTAAAATACAGTGTGATAAGGTATTGACTACTGAAATATTTTAGCTTATATTACAATAAATGTACAGTGGGTCATCTGTTGGATTAACGCATTTTACAGGTGAAGAACTCATTGATATCATAGAACGGATGGGCAATAAACCATTCATGTAGTTTTTCTTTGACTGTATGTTCAGGAAGATCCTGTATAGCATGTGACAGCTTATGAAATAGTTTGTGCCCAGTGACTTCATAGCTATTTATTGATTTTGATCATCTGTGGTAAGGCATGTATATGTGTTTGATGCTTCTTGTGTTGTAACAATGTACATTTTCTCTATGTTTCACATCTTGGAGGTTCTTCTTCGTAAAGATTAAGACATTGCATATATAAGAGGTTTATTACTGTCATAATTTTTTGTTTAGTAGATAAGGGTTTGCAGTGTGCCTTATGTGAAGAATTTGTAATTATCCTAATGGTTTTCTTCTGCAATAATAGGATTTCATGTATATGACTACAGTTACCCCACAAGATAATGCCATAGGATATTATACTTTGGAAAAATGCAAAATAAGATGATCTGATGTATGTTTCAGGTTCACCATTTCTGAGTTGTCTTAATAATATGTAACCCTAGTAAGTAAGGCTCTGACTTATCCAGAAGACTGGAGCAAAAAAAAAAAACATTTTTGTAATCAGTTGATGTTGGATCAAAATAAATAAATAAATACATAAATAATAAATAAATTACTCTAGATAGCTTACTACTAATATAGTTTACATGTTGGCTCCAGGATAACTTTTAGTCTAAATAAACTCCCAGGAATTTAACAGAACTAGGGTCATCAGATAGTGGCTTGTCTCTTAGAGTGAAGATTATCTGCTGAGTTTTATTTTCATTTAGTGGGAAACCATTTGCTCTGAACCAATATGCTGCGTGAGAGAGTTTATTTCCAGCACAGGTTTTAAGATCATTAAGAATGTTACTACTATGAAGAAAAGTAATATCATCTGCATACAATACAGTGGTGGATCTAATAAACAAGGGGAGGTCGTTGATTATTATCAGAAACAGGAAGGGGCCCAGTACAGATACCTGAAGCAGACTTACTTTATCATTTTCTATGTTTGACATTTCCTTACCAACACAAACTATCTGTTTACGGTTGTTGAAATAAGCTTTTAATAGTCTGAGACTGTTTCCTTTGATGCCGTAGAATTCTAGTTTCTCTAGTAGTGGCGTGTGTTCAACACAGTCGAAGGCCTTGCTTAGGTCACAGAATGAGACCTGAACAAAGCCTTTGTTCTCAAAAACTGTGAAGATGTAACTGACTACCATGTTGATTGCATCACTGGTTGACAGATTATTCCTAAACCCGTATTGTGTAGCATTAATTATTCCTAGATTCTCAAAGTGAGATGATAATTGTTGGTACATGATGCATTCTATTACCTTGGAGAATGCGGGTACTATTGAAATAGGCCTGTAACTAGATGGAGATTCTTTATCTCCCTTTTTGTATACCGGGACAATCCTAGACAGTTTTAACTCATCAGGAAAATATCCCTCATGTAAGCACTTGTTTATGCAATGGGTTAAAGGGTTCAGAATGCAATCACACAATTTTTTTAGCAGGTTGCATGATATGCCATATACATCTAAGCTATCAGATGATTTCAGTTGTTTTATTACCTCTTGTACACATCTAGATGATACTTCGGAGAAGGTTAGTATGATTGTATTTAGTGACTGTCTACCCCAATTTTGCGAGAGTAACTCTGATGGACTAATGTCTGGTTTGATAACTGCGTCTCCTATTTATTTCACTGAATTAATAAAAAAAACTCATTGACTGTTTGAGGTGGGATATTAATTTTGTCTTTTTTAATATCTGTCTGATTTGGCATAGTCAGACTTGATACTATTGTATACGTTGTACAGTAACAAAACTTGTTTCTTTAGATCTGTCAGCTGTTTAGTGTACCATATATTTTGTCTGTTTGGAGATCTGGATTTGTGGCTGCCATCCATTATTTTGATTTTATTTATAGGAATACTATGGTTAAATAGGGTCAAGAATGCATTAAAAAATCTATCAAATATTGTTTTGGCTGGCAGGTCATTACTTGATGTGTAATGTCCATCGACACTATAATGGCCCAACCAGTCTCTGTCAGCAAGGGAATTACGAAATGTGTTAATTTTATCCTCAGTTATGGGTCTGATAATCACAACTGTTAGGACAGGTCTGCTATTGCTCCTATTGAGGGGAATTTTACTTGCATAATTTAGGGATTCATGGTCAGAGAATGGGAACACTACAACTTCACATGTGTTTTCAGTGGTCTTGAAGTTTACAAATATGTTATCTAAACATGCTTTGTGTCTTGTGAGCCTGTTATTGACATGATGTAAATTGTATTGTCTTAGTAAGTTTTCCAGATCTGCAACACTACCCTTACATTTAGTAACATCAAAATCAGCATTCAAATCACCTCCTATTGCAATATCATAGGGTAGCCATTTAATATTACTTAATTCACTAAATAGCATGTCCATTTCTTTCTAAAAACATGTTAATGCTTCCCTTTGGTGATCTGTACATGGATAATACTAATGACTATTAATGACTATTAATGATTAATGATTAATGACTGTTGATTATACCTGTAACTTCAATGTGCTGTTCATCACACAAGGAATTTAGGTCTAGTTTGGTTATTGTACAATTGAGTGACCGGATGGAATAAATTGCCACACCACCTCTAATGTGCTCTTTCCTACAGTAGCTATTTACTATACTAAAATTGTCAAATTTGGTAACTGCAAATTCATTCTCATTAGTCCAGTGTTCACTCAGACAAAAAATATCAAACTGGTTATCAAGACCAAACTCATTTATGATAAGTTCTTTATTTTTCAGTCCTTGAATGTTATGGTAACATATTTTAAGGTCCATTCCCTTATTGCTTACACACTGAACTGTATGGTGATTGGTTTTCAAACCTTTTACAAGGCTTATCTTTTGGATTTCTGCCTGTTGTTGCCTTTTGCTAAAAAAATTGTTCACTTGGAGTGGTAGCACATCTACTGTTGTATGCCTACTTTTCCCTCCTTGTGCTGACTTCTATCAGTCATTTTTAATGTTGTTCTGTTATGGAAATAGTTACACTTAGATCTAGTGTTGTGATCATGTACATCACTGCCCTTGATAGCTGCTGTTGGTTGACTTATAAAATATACAACTATTTTGAAGATGTACAGAGAATATATTGTCAGATATTTGTGCTGCACAAACCCATCCCATGTATATGTCTTATTGCTCTTTCCTGTAGTAGTAGAATTCTTTTTAAATGTACATCAGCTGCACAGCCTCATAGTTCAGTTCCGTAGTTGAGAAAGGAGTGAAGTGTTCCATAATAGTCTAATATCAGTGATTGCCTACGAACTATCTTTGTGAGCTGGCTGAGGAGATATATGCCCCTACTGACTTTTCTGCATACAAAATTAATGTGGTATGTCCACCACAAATTTTCATCAACATACACACCCAGGAATTTAGTTACCATTTTCTGTTGCAGAGATATTACACACACTATTCATATTG
This sequence comes from Schistocerca gregaria, assembly GCF_023897955.1. Lineage (NCBI taxonomy): Eukaryota > Metazoa > Arthropoda > Insecta > Orthoptera > Acrididae > Schistocerca > Schistocerca gregaria. Next base: position 83,260,655 of record NC_064931.1, read on the forward strand.
TTGTGGTGAGAATTGCTTGTTTTAAATGCCAGTAATTGAGATTTGGTGACATTCACCTTGAGTCCCTGATCATTTAAGTATTTTATAACTTCTGTTACACCACTAGTAGCAAGAGATTCTAGCTCATTTGGTTCACTTCCATAGAATAAGACTGTTGTGTCATCTGCATAGCTTACAATATGGGAGTTAATGGGTTGTGCAATGTTGTTAATATATATAAGGAAGAGAAAGGGTCTAAGGATTGAGCCCTGTGGTACGCCTAGTAATATAGGTTCACTAGTGGATTGGGAGTTCATGATTTTATTATCTAGTTTGTATGACAATTTAGTGCTTTGCTTATGATTCTGCAGGTATTTGGTTAGAAGATTCATGGTTTGATCCCAAATACTATAAGATTTTAGCTTTTTAAGAAGTACCCTATGGTTTACCATATCAAATGCTCTTGTCAGGTCCAAAAATATACCTGCAGTCTGCATCTTCTGGTCCAACAGACAGTAAACTTCATGGATGAACTGTGTAACTGCTGTGGATGTACTTAGCTCTTTTCTGAAGCCATGCTGTGAATCTACAAGCAGTTTATGTTTTGTGAAAAAGGCACTTCACTGATAAATGATAATGCTTTCGAATATCTTACTAAAAGTAGGAATTAATGATATTGGTCTATGGTTGGAGACATCTTCCTTACATCTATTTTTATACACTGGTTTCACTACACTCATTTTTAGAACTGTTGGATACATGTTTTCTCTAATGCTGCAATTAATCAGGTGAGTAAGAGGTTTAGACATTTCTTTTAAGCACGCTTTAGTAATAGCATCCCATCCAGATGAAAATTTTTTCTTTAGCATGTATATTGTCCTGCGAACCTTCTGCTCATTCACTTCCCCAAATTCGTATTTGGTACACTGACTGAGATGGCATCAGGTCTCTACCTGTGAATCTGAATATGTTTGCCAGAAATGTAGTAGTTATTAAAATTATTACATATAGTATCTGGGTTCTTTATAATGTTACCATTATGTCTTATGCAGAGTGGTTCCATATTCATCTTGTTGCTAATTTACTTAAGAGAATGCTGTGGTTCACACAGTCATAGGCTGTTGACAGTTCACAGAAAATACCAGTAGCCTCTACTTTGTTATCTAACGAATGAAGTACATTCTCACTGATGAGATAAATAGCCTTCTCTATATCAAAGCCTTTAAGGAACCAAATTTGTGACTTGGACAACATATTATTTCCAATCAAATGCTTACAAAGATGTTTGAACAGAAGCTTTTCAAATGTTTATGAAAAAACCAGCAAAACTGAAATTGGTCAATAGTTTTATGGTATCTCGTTATCCCCCTTCTTGTTGAGATATTTGACTTCAACGTATTTTTTTCCAGTCTTGAATTGATCTGCTGGTAAGATGTTGATTACACAAATAACCTGAGGTAGAACTCAACTTACATGAAGACTCTTTGATTTACTTCATTGATATGTTATCATAACCACTAGAACACTGTTTTTAAGGATTTTTTGATGGATGCTACTTGTCTGAGAAGAGTGACTGTCATTTCCATTTTACTGGAGTTATCTGTAGAGACTGCTCTCAGATATTCCACTGCGCTGTTTAGTGAACCTGATAATCCCAAGATGTCAGTAAAAGAATCAAAGTTTACTTGTCAAAAAGGTTTGCAACAATACATGCACTTACTACCAATGTCACATTTATTTTTAGAGATATTTGTTCGTTTTCCTATCTGACCCCACTTGTCTCTGTCTTCAATATATCTCATATAGTTTTTATTTTTTTTGCCTGATGTAATAATTTTTTACTCATAATAAAACTGCTTAGATTCCTAGATTACTTGCTTCAGTATTTTGCAGTATTCTTTGTAATGCATTACAATACTAACATCAGAGCTGTTCCTAAATAGTAGATACAGTTTCCTTTTCATCACCCATGATACCTTTATTCTTTATGTAATCCATGGTTTGTTTTTAGACTTCTGTTTGTTATGAGTTACCTTTAGGGGAAGACAATTTTTAAATGAGAAAGTAACTTTACTAGTGAATGCTTTCTATTTTACATTTGACTCAGAAGTATTGTAAAACTCTATACAGTTCACTTCTATAAACAGTCTGCTAAAATTATCAATTTTTGCCTGCTTTATTACCATCCTATACTCAGATTTAATAGTTTTTATATCCTGGCAAGTTTCAACATTTAATGTAAGATGCTGCATGTCATGATCAGATAGCCCATTTACTATTGGTTTTGTAGAAGTATTGTAAAACTTTATACAGTTCATGTCTTCAAACAATCTCCTAAAATTATCTTTTTTCCCCTGCTTTATTACCCTCCTGTACTCAGATTTAATAGTTTTTATACCCTGACAAGTTTCAACATTTAATGTCAGATGCTGCATGTCATGATCAGATAGTCCATTTACTATTGGTTTTGTGATATGACTTTTATCCCTAGATTTTTCTACAAAGATATTATCAATAGCACTCTCAGAGCATTTACATACCCTTGTGGCAAAGTTCACAGCAGGAGTGAAATTGAATGACAGTGTTACTGATTGCAGTAACTGTCAGTGATGGAGCTTTTCAATAAATCCACATTAAAATCACCAGTGACCCCTATTTCCATGTTTTTCACTGTGAGACTGATAATGGGAAAAAGAGTCATTCAATAGAGTCCACAGATGCAACAGGCATTAGAGAAAATTGAATAAGTTATGTAAGGTACACATGAAAGATTACCCTATAGCAGCTTACTCATGAGAACTAATGAGGGAAAAGGAGGAGTTGTTACATATACTAAGATGGTACAAAAGTTCAAAAACATCGAGACAAGTAGATTTTGTAGTGATCTGGATATAGAAGTATGTGCTTGTGAATTAACACTGCTAAATAGTTCACTTTTAATTGTAACTGTATATAGATTCCAACAAGGAAATTTGGAACTCTTTATGAGGGATCAGGATTCATTAATGTGCTATCTGTCAGACAGCATTAAGCAGTTAGTAGTCAGTGGTGACTTCAAAGTGGATTTTCTGAAGGATTATGACAGGAAAAACAACCTGGAACCCTTATTTGGATCCTACAATTTGATATCATTAATTAACTTTCCAAAAGAGGTGGATAAAGACAGTAGGACTCTAATTTATAATCTTTTGGAAAAGAAAGCAATTTCAAACTGTTGAGAATATAACCATATGTACAAATTAATTTCTGATGTGAATATAAAATAACTCATTCTACATCACTATGATCTATTGTGCCAAATGATCCATGGAACATGAAACTAACAAACTAACAAAAGAGTGCCTTTCTCAGGCTATGACACTGGCACATCCACTGCCCCCTGCAAATTTTCCATCACCTAATATGTGAGTGATTCAGAAATTGGAATGGTTCTTGGATCATTGGTAGCAGAAACATGACAGCAACTATGCTTCTTCTCCAAAATGTTGGCTGACTCCCAGAGTAAGTGGTTGGCTTATGTTAGGGAGGTGTATGAATCAGTACAGAATTTTAAAGATGATGTGAACAGTGGGCCTCTGACCATCTACACTGATCATTGGCCTTTGACAGATTTGATATAGAATCCTTGTATATATTCTCAGTTCAAATACAGTAAATTTTCTTGAGGCCAATCGCATATGTTCATGAATCAGTGTCATTTTAGAAAGTGTCACTCATGCAAAACTCAGCTTGCCCTTTTCTCACACAATGTACTGCAAATTACAGATGAAGGCCAACAGACATATACCATATTTCTAGATTTCCGGAAAGCGTTTGACACGATGCTCCACTGCAAGCTGTTAAAGAAGATAGAAGCATATGGAGTAGGTTCACAGATGTGTCAGTGGCTTAAAGAATTCTTAAGTTATAGATCCCAGTATGTTGTCCTAGATGAAGAGTGTTCACAAGAGACAAGGGTTGAAGTGTCCCGGCTTGGGGCACTTTCACAGTAACTCAGCTGATTACACTAAAAAAATCAATTTATTGAGACAGTCAGTTTATGTCCACAAATATAAGTTCTGCAATCTGTTGGCAGTTCAAAACAAATAAGAAGAGCCCTTCTTAAAAATAAAGGAATGACTTCTTTGACAACTTAAAATTCATGAAAAACAACATAAGTAAATCTGTGTGTGAGACTATCTTCTGCAAAGTTCTCATTAAAAAAAAAAAAAAAAAAAAAAAAGACTATCTTCTTAGATGTCAACAGTAGGCAGAAAATTAAATCCCATCTGATGAGCAATGCAAGGAGTTCCAGCATTAGAGTCCATGGCCAGACCAGCAGGTCATGACGGGTTTTGGTCCCAGGTGGCAAGGTCAACATCGAGCGGCATGGTACTGGTAATCTTCTGATTCTACTGGTGGAGACAGAACTCCCTGATGCTAGCTGGGCAAGGGCAGTTATATTAGGATGGTGGATGACTACCCGTCTGGGTCTAGTGATGTGAGATAGGATTGGCAGAGGAAAATGGCGAGGCAGACGCAGCAAAATGTCTGTAGGTGTGGCAGCCTATACTGCTCTTGCGCATGTCCTCTAAACTAGGCTGCTTCCTGCAGATCAGGCAAAGTTTGTCTGACTTTGGATGGTGTGCCTGTGGAGTCAGAGTGACAATCTACAAAGTTGCGTATAATAGGTCACCCTCCCCTAACATTACCTTTTTTTTATGTAGTGATAGCTGGTACCATCTATACTACCGATTCTTGCATAGGTTAAAATTATCTCAGCTGTTTCACTACAAGAATGCATATGATTTTGTACATGATGTATTATATTTTAGGCTAAAATGTATAAAAAAGAAATTAATGTGTTACAATTGATATGTACTAACAGTTAAAATTACTCTTCTTTTAAAAATAACTGAAATTACAAAATTTCTGGCATACTTAAAATTCATATAATTAATTGCACAATCTAATGCTAATTATGAAATTTGTTTCTGGATTTATTTATGAAGTACTCATATAATTTGGTAAAGATTCTTCTCCTGTCAAGAAAGTTTGTAAACTCTTTTGCTTTGTAAACTCTTTGGAAATTGTGAGTACCACAGAATGTAAGTAGTGGTGGGCATGCCTCTGATGGAAGTAGACATTTTTCTAAACTAGTCAACAACAATGTAATTTTTGGTGTGATAAAAGTAAAAATTGTAAAGTAGTTGTGATTTAGAAGAATGGGATAAAAATAAAAGAAAATCATAGAAACAGGCAAATCTGTATCTGTTATTTCATCTGCAGGAACCCGATAAATCAAAATTTTCAGCAGCAAGAATGTATTCCTAGACATAACAAGATTTTGAGACAGTAACAACAACAAAAAGATAAGGAAAAAACATCTTTTGTAATCTTACTCCTCTCAAAGTTTTCAAAATTTGTGCAAAGAATGAGGATTTTAATGATGATGTGTGGGAGGGTAAGGTTACAGGTGCTACGTTGCACGTTGGCTGCATTGCAGAAGACCCTGGAAACATGCCAAGCCTATCATCAGGAATGCCCCACTGAAGTGTGATATGACTTGCATCATTCTCTACATACATTAATGATTTTCCAGACAGGGTGGGCAGCAATCTGTGATTGTTTGGTGATGATACTGTGGAGTACAGTAAGATGTCAAAGTTGTTGACTGTAGGAGGTACAAGATAACATAGACAAAATTTCTAGTTGGTGATATGGATGGCAGCTAGCTTAAAATGTAAGTTAAAATGCACGAGTAGGAGAAACAAACCTGTAATGTTCAGATACAGTGTTGGTAGTGTTCTGCTCAGTACAGTCACATCATTTAAATATGTGGTCGTAATGCTGCAAAGTGATATGAAATGGAAAGAGCATGTGAGGACTGTGATAGGAAAGATGAATGGTCAACTTTGGTTTTGTGAGAGTGACCTATTCTTGAGTACTGCTCAAGTGTTTGGGAACTGTACCAGGTTGGGTTAAAGGAAGACATGCAAACAGTTCAGAGGTGGGTTGCTAGGTTTGTTGCAGGTAGGTTTGAACAACATGCAAGTGTTATGGAGATGCTTCAAGAACTCTAATTGGAATCTCTGGAGGGAAGGTGACATTCTTTTTGAGGAACACTACTGAGAAAACTTACAAAACCAGCATTTGGAGCTGACTGCAAAACGATTCTGCTGCCTCCAACATACATTACACATAAGGACCATGAAGATAAGATATGAGAAATTATGGCTCATACAGAGGCATACAGAAAGTTGTTTTTCCATTGTTCTGTTTGTGAGGAGAACAGGAAAGAAGATGACTAATAGTGATATGGGGTACACTCTGCCATGTGCCATACAGTGAATTCTGGAGTACTGAAGTAGATTTAGATTCTAATTGCAGTCCAGCAAAAACTTTTTGCCTATGGAGCTTTCACCATTTAAATTATGAGTATATTGTGCAATTCACAACTTGTGCTCAACATCTTCATGGTGCTGACACTGCCATAGCAGATTATCTCTTTAGGACCAATGCACTCTCAGTAGATACTGATTATGACAAAATAATAGAAGAACAAGTTAAGGGCATTAAATTTTGTGAATTCTTGCGTGACACCATAACCAGTTTGCACACGGAATGCCACACTGTTCCCATTCCCACGAAACAAGTACTGTGTGATGTTTCATAGGATCATCTTCAGCCACTAATACCTCTCAGCATGCAAAGACTTATCTTCAATAAACTACATAGGCCATCCTATCCAATAATGAAACTTGTAACACACTGCTTCATGTGGACAAATGTCACAAAACATTGTAGAACTTGGATGCAGACATCTGCTACCTGCCAATGATCTAAAATAGGATGGCATGTGCAACCACAATATGGTTATATACAGTCCCTAAGAACAGTTGTCAGCATATCCACCTAGACCTTGTTGGGTCCCTCGCCCACCCAGGTTGTATTCATTATATGCTTTAAGCAATTAACTTGGTAATCTGCTGAATTTAGGCCATATCAGCATGTGATATCACTGCAGAATGTATGGCAGAAGTATCTATCAATTTATGGGTTTGCACTTCTGGTTGTTCCTCCCCAGTTATGACCAATCAAGGCGAACAATCTGAATCAGCACTTTCATCGAACTCTACCACTTGTGTGGTGTTCAGTGCTTCCAAGTCACAGCTTACCACCCTCAAAGTAATGGAGCACTGGATGGATTGATGGATATGGTGTTATGGGTGCTCAACAGTGTAGTCTTTAGCGCCCGGGAGCACTGGAGTTCTGTCATTGCACACTAACAACAGCCCTCATGTGTCATGGAGGAAGTGGATGGAAGCCCTACCATATGTGCTTTATTCATTTGTTTGGAGTATAAAAAAGACCGCCACGTGTCTATAGTGGAAATCCTTTACTGGCAGACTTCACAGAGTCATCCCTACTACCAACACAGAAAGAACTATTTCTGCTCATCTCCCTCCCTATGCACATGGCTCACATCAAGTCTTAAAGGACTGCAACTACATAATGCCTAAAGATGATACTATCCCCCAGCATTGCAACCACTGTACTCAGGCCTGCACAGAGTGATTAGATGGGACAGTAACATATTTGACACCAAACTGAAGGGGAAACTGATAACTGTTACCATCAATAGAATCAAACCTGCATGGAACCTACAGGATATGTATGAGGTGACAATAAATAGCACCACCTCCAGGAACGACATTAGTCACACTGGTCATGATGGCAAGATAGTTATAGTACAAGTAGACATCCAAAAGTGTCAACCTGAGGAGAACTCTGGTAGACTCGCTGATGGCCTTCTTGTAGTGGAACGACAGCACTGCAAGCAGCAGATCAATGAAGTGACACCTCTGGGAATATACCCTTGCCATTACAAACTTCCACAGGATGTTGACCCTGACACTATCTTTCCTCTGTTGTTAGTTGACAGAACACTCATGGTCACAGCAGCTAAGAAACAACCACAGCCTGATACCTTGCAAATCCCCACATCCATCAATCATGGCTGCTCACTCCATTATTGATCAGAAATCCTGCTACAGCTGATCACTTCAACTTCCCCTTCATTTCATGCACTCTACTGACTAGTAGCAATCACATCTAGCTTCATCCACTTGTCATGCTAAAAAATGGTCCAGCTGTGCCTGACATAGGCAACCTGCCACAATATGGCAGGTCATGCATGCCTATAAAAAGAGGAGGTCAATGGCAGTGTCACACACTCTCCAGTGCTCCACATAACCAGGCGTGGGGTCTCTCTAGTGATTCAGCAGCAACGGCATCAGCTAACATAGGGAAAACTCTCTGGTTAGTGGCACAGTGGTTCCATAGGACTACCACTGGAGACAGTTCATTCTGGACCTTGGGTAATATGTGCACACATTTTCTCTACTGCTGCCAAACAACACAAGTGGTCTCAGGCATCTTACGTGGAGTACCCTCACCTGGGTCCCTTCCACAAGTATCAATGTAACTGAGTCATTTGATCACCCAGATAAAACACTTTTGTGATGTTGTATAGCTGGGCGATAATTAAACAACTTCAATTTGTACAGCACGTCCCAAATAACTTGGTCCATGCACAGTAACACATTATCATCCTGAACACTGTGTGAGTATATCCTTTTGTGCTGAAGGGATTGATACCCTGGCTGCCTGACACTTGCTGTACTATGTGCTTTGTCCATTAGTAGCAGCAACCTCAATTGTTTCTTATTTTTTCTGTTTCTTGGTGGTATAGACACATACTACTGATTTTGAACATCTGTATTTCAATATTAAGAAAAGGACACTGATCAGTCACAAAATCCATTGATATTGAAGGAGATCTAGATTTTGGTTATTACATAGTCATCAACAGTGCAGTTACCAACAGGTGATATAGGTCCCAATGTGTCAGTGTATAAACTCTAATAAATGACAGGGGCATGCATGTCATTTATTAGTGTTTATATTCCAACACATTGGGGCCTATTTCACCTGTTGGCACCTGCACCAATGATGAATAAGTATAGTCAAAGTCTAGATCTGCTTCAAGAAATGATAGATTTTGTCACTGATTGCTATGTTTTTCTTAATACTGAAATTCTAATGGCTGCTGCACAAAAAGGGTTCTAATGGATTCCAGTTTTGTCAAACGTCTGTATTTGTCAAATTAATAGTCAATTAGTTACACTGACATAACTTGTTCATACAATCAGTTTCAGTCTTATTAGCTGTATCTTAGAAGTTGAGTGAGATCAGCATATGTGTGAAAGTTTCAGCAACCACACTGCACTTGCCCTACTGTGCAGTGGCCCCACCATTACAACTGTCACCTCACATGCCACACTGTTCATACATGTTGGGAGCAAGATTTTTTTGTGCACACTCTAAAACAGTAACACCGGAAATTAAAATTTTATTTTTGATAAAATCATAATTATCTATCTGAGGCAATGTGATAGACTGATGATAATGATGTGGTAGATTTGAGAAAAGAAAGTTGCTGCAAGAGTTGTGGAGACAATATTTGCCACCTATTAATAGCATTTATTTCAATTATATATAGTATTTTACATGGTGGTGATCTGTGGATAGCACACAAGTGTACTTATTTCTTTTTTTTTTATAATTTTAAAATACATATATTCAGAATATTGGTTAAGTACCATACATAGTCAACATACCTGATAGATTTCAACTAGCTGTGGAGAGTCATGCCAGAGAGAATCTGATAAACCACACTCATTTTTCAAGTTGCTGCTTTCAACAAGATTTTCATTACCACATAAATAATGTGGTAGGGGTAAAGGAGAATCCTGAGGTCTGTGTAAAGTTGTTCTCAGAGGGCTACCAACACAAGAGAAAACTGTCTCCCGTCCAGAAAGAGTAGGATCTGGGAACAAAAATTCTTGTGAGAATAAATCCAGAACCCAGACTCATTGGCTTCAGATAATCATGAGTATACATAAAGTTACATGATGAATAAAGATATTGAAACCACAGTAATATAAACTAAATGTTTGCTAATGAAGTAATAAATGCTAACTTCTCTTCAGCATACAGTTATGCAATCAGTTCATCACAGATTACGAGTTAGCTTCTCCTTGAGCTAAAAATTAGTTTAATAATAATAATCATTAATTATGTGACATGCAGATAGCATTTTCTTATTTAACTTGTCAACTTCTGCATACCACTCACTGAGAAGCCCAAAATGAGTCATGACCTCTTCAAAGTATGTGATGATGTAATTTTCATAACACTGGCCAACAAATCGTTTAAGTAACTGGTTTAGGAAACAACTGATAGAAATTATTCCCTGATTGTAAATATTTATGATTTGTCTGAAATCACAGACAAGATAATCTGTCATAGGGAAGGTGAAGCACACTAAATGAATAATAAGCTTTCCCTCTCTACTAAGAGCAGTATTCTAGGAAATGTTCACATTACACTATACCTTTAGGAAATTTAATATAATCCTTTTGAGTTATTTGATAGAGAAATGTAAGAACATCTGAATTTAAAGAAAAAGTGCTTGGCAGATTGCTCATGATTGTGAAAGTCAACTGTAAGTGGTAGGAAGTACTTTGGAGCCAAATCTAGAACATACAATCTCCATAACTATCTTCAGAAGTTTCAGGGGCTAAGGTCAAATGAAATTTTAGCCTGTGTTCTATTTTTTCAGTAGGTTCTCCAAAGGAGGATCAGTAATCTTTCCTTTTTCTCAGTGATTACTCATGTTGGATAGGCACTTCAAGAACACAGATAGTTACAACTGGCTTAATGACAACCATCTTACAGTATTTGTTACACTCCAGCTACAAATGTTTTTGTCAATCATCAGGGCTGGAAACGTTGATTATAACAGACTTATAGCAGTCATTGTGACATCTCATTTCAATGGAGAATCTTGGTTTGATATGCTTTTGATGTATTTACTTCATAATTTGTAGCTACTGACTATACGTTCTCCTTGTGCTGCGAGGAAACATATGGTATTGGTTCAAATGGCTCTGAGCACTATGGGACTTAACATCTGTGGTCATCAGTCCCCTAGAACTTAGAACTACTTAAACCTAACTAACCTAAGGACATCACACACATCCATGCCCGAGGCAGGATTCAAACCTGTGACCGTATCGGTCACGCGATTCCAGACTGAAGCGCCTAAAACTGCACGGCCACACCGGCCGGCAAACATATGGTATTAGGATAATGGGAATGTACTGCAGTTCAGCTTGATTTTGTGAGTATGCCTGAACAATGGTAAGTATTTGGTAGGTACAGCATTGTTTGTAGTATGGTCAGTGTGATCACCTATTTCAATGCCTGAACATTTCTGTTTGGGGGGATGGGAAAGAGGTGAGGTGCATCTTGTTTGCCAGCTGATGCACAAAGTATCAAATGAAATAGATATATTGTCAAACAACAATCGTTCTGTGAGATTAATTATCTTCTGAGACTGTAGCAGAGGTCCTAATTTACTTCATTTGTAATTGCACAAAAAATGGTTCAAATGGCTCTGAGCGCTATGGAACTTAACATCTGAGGTCATCAGTCCCCTAGAACTTAGAACTACTGAAACCAAACTAACCTAAGGACATCACACACATCCATGCGCAAGGCAGGATTCGAACCTGCGACCATAGTGGCCGCGCGGTTCCAGGCTGAAGCACCTAGAACCGCTCTGCCACACCGGCCGTCTGTAATTGCACAACTGATAGTGAAATTATATCATGGAATATGAAGCCTACAAAACAATCAAACTTAAAGGACATCAAAAACACAGTCTTGTGTGAAAATGATTAGAAGTGCAGAAAGAGATCATTTGCATGGGCTGAAGAGTAACTTTGGAGCAACTGAGTTGTGTATTTATATCAATGGGCTACAGAAGAGCAGTCTATCAGCATTAAAGGGTACATGTAAGATTGTTTGGATTCTTTGACAGCAGACTTTAAAGCTGCAGAGTCTGAATAGGCTGAAGGGTCAGCCTTTTTGAGTTTAGTTTGTTGTTTCATGAAACGATGGACCTGAGTTATAAAAGCACAGGATTAAGTGCTTTGATTTTAACAATAATTTTTATGATTAAAACATAATTTATTTTTGTGGGAAAGTCTACAAAAACATTGAAAAACAAAATATGGCAATTCACTCCTTACCTGTCCATCAATTTTCTTCTTTTTACATGCTTGCAGTGACTTTCTTCCCACATTGAGAACACATTTTTCAGTAACAAACTGCATTTATGTATTTTTCACAGGTATTATCTTCTTTAGAAAATGAAATGTAAATCCCCTTCCTTTTTCAAGCAATTAATTTCCCACTGTTATCATAAAGTCAAGTTGGCATACATTTTACCCTGTGTTTCCTTGATGTGAAATAAAGCTATGTACACTGTGTATAATTAATAAATGGATTAAAGTTTCATTTACCAATTCAAAGTCTTTAAGACAAATGGCTAACAGCTGTAAATCTAATTTGCTTTGTCAATACCAGTGTCATAGATACTATAGTCAATAATCAAATCTAGTTTCACAATTTTTGTTATCCATCCTTTTGTCTTTATTGGAACTGAAATAGTCATTGCTTTTCTAGGTTCATTTAGCAGTTATTGGTGAGATATCCCTATCTTCATCCTCAGGCTCTAAGTCCATGTTTGCATTATACTCATTCAGACTTATTACACTAAAAAATGTAGTGTCTACATTTTGTGTTCTCATAGTGTTCAGGAGATTATGGCCACTCATATATTTTTTCTAATTTTTCTTAAGACCTTTATCCAGTTTAGTTCCCAATAACTTCTTATGTGCTATCTTTTTCTCTTCTTCTACACACTCTATGGTCTCATTCCACATTCCACATCAGCTTTGTTTTCCTTAAAATTTAGGTAATATTTTTTACCAAGCACATCAAAAATTACTCAGTTGATTAGTTTGTATTATTTGCAGAGCCATGCTGACTTGTACTCAATAAAATTGTGACTGAACAGCCCACGAGTGCACTGCCAGTTTATAATGTGCAACAATCTCAGTATTTTGGTGATCAGACATATTGCCATCTTCAGATGTGCTGACAAACTGAGCTCCTGGGAGCACGTTGCTGATTTATATCCTGTTTCCCAACAGCCATTCTCTATGCAATCTGTGCCTGTGGGCAATGGTGTCAGTATCTGTGGTAGCATAGGTGTAGTTATTCTGTCAACCCTGGCCACTGGATCATTGTGTTTGCTGTGTCATCTTAATTAGACCCAGTGCTGGTTCTTAAGTCTTGCTGAGATTGTAGCAGCAGTCTCTGTTGATGAGATTGATGAGATGGTCCCTGGTGTGAATGTCAATGGCCTCTCAAATGATATGGTCCCAGTAGTTTGAAGGCTGTGCTACAATTCTGATACATTCATATTCCATTGTATGTTTTCAAGACAAACAGTGCTCTGTGACTATTGAATTGTTGGGCTGCAATAGTAGAGTGTACCACAGGTGTTCTCAGCATTGATCTTCAATAGATCACACTGTTTCTCCAATGTGTGCCTTGCTACATTGGTGTGGAATCTGATTTACCCTGATCTTCTATAAGCTGAGGTCATCTTTCACACTCTTCAATAATGTCTGTGTTTATTGAATGGGCAAAAGCCAGATTTTACCCAGTGCTTTTCAGTGTGTATCTGATTCCTCCAGACAGTGTATTGTATAAAGGCAGTGGCCATGTTTTCCTCTGTGACTTTTTCCATCTCCACAGATTGTACTTAGTGGTGGGGCAGAGTAATCTGAGTAATTCTGAGTACTCATTTTTTCTAAACACAGTTTTCAGGCGGTCTAGTTCTTAGGGTGCACTCTCTATATCTGAGATGGTTTGTACCCTGTGCATGTGTTTTTAATAGCCCATTCTTGTGTGCAGGGTAGCAGTGGCTGTATGCATCCAAATACAGGTCAGTGTGGGTTTTCTTCCAATATGCACAGTGCCCAAGGATACTACTAGCTCTTCTCTTGAACATGGCATCCAGGAACGGTTGTCTTCCTTCTGCTTCAGTCTCCACAGTGAATTTGATGCAAAGATGTATGGAGTTCAGATGTGCAAGAAAGTCAAGGAGCCTGTCCTTTCCATGGGGCCAGATGACAAATGTGGCATCCAAATAATGCAAAAAGCAAGTGTGTTTCCATTTGGGTGACATCAGGGCTTCTTCCTGCCTTGGGAAATGAGAGGGAACACTTTACTTGCTGGAGCATTGAGTACAGCTTTCATGAACTATTTAAACCAGATTTACCTCTGGCCAACCATTTTAACCTCTGGATGTGGGACAGGATTGGTGTTGTTACCTGGGTGGCAGTTGATTCTGCACATAGGAAGGCTACAAGATGTAAAACATAAAAAAATTTACATCTTGTTGACAAATCATCACTGGAGGCCCCGTGAAATACTGCCATCTATCTGACCAACATACAGCTGAGTGCCAATGTGGTTTCAGTTCTGGAGAGAGGACTGAACTTTGCCCACGTCCTTAAGTTCACACTGGTCATGGACATTGTCAGTGCAATTGAACAGTTTGCAGTGTAACTACCATCTGAAGCAGCTGAAGAAGAATGTTGTGTATCTTGTCATCCTATGACAAGTACTAAGCCTATGAAATCAATCATTACCAGCAGAGATAGGATGGCCATTGAATACTTGAGAGAATGCCTTGAAACTGTTGTTTTACCCATTGACAAAGATAATTCTACTGTTGTTCCCTCCCACAAGGACTACACTGAGGATCTCTCCCACAAGGACTACACTGAAGAGCTGGAGAACCTGTTCAATGATGACTCCTACAGGAAGATCAACACTGACACCTCCAAGAAGGTGGAGAACAAGACCAGGGTGTTTCTCAAGGGTCCAGATTTACAAGATGGGGCCATCAAGAAGTGTTTGAATGCATGGTGTCATCTCACGAGAACAGACACCTCATGTTCATATAAATGATTCACCTTGATGGGCAATGAATCTACAACCTCCAGTGTGGACGCACATTTACATTCAATCTCCAGTGGGAATCTAAAATTAGTGAGCATTGAGGACATGGATGGGGACTGCAGATAGGTGGTGCTAGGTGGGAATGTGGGTTTTCTGGGGAGAGTACCAAGATAGTCTGTGCATTTGTTATAAACACTGTGTCTGGGTGGTGCAGTGATTAACACAACTGCCTAGTAAGCAGGAGATCCTAGTCCAGCACACATTTTCACTCATTGCCACTTATTCCATACAATGTCCCAATGTGGCTGGTCTCATTAGTTCCTTTCCTTTTCTTTGCTGTCAGACCCCTCCCCTTCAATTTAGATAATATTTTACCACAAGAATGTGACTGTCAAGACTTTATGGACTCCCTAAGCTCCAAAAAAGTGGGTTGCCATTATGCTCAATTGTCAGCAACATAATGGCTCCTACATATTTGCTGGCAAAATATGTGACAGAAATACCAAGCCCTTTTGTAGTTAAGTGCCCACATCACATATACAGTTCTGTGGATTTTGTGGTATGTCACAATAACTGCAGACTGAAAGATGCAGATATCTTTTTCAGCTTTGACATCACCTTGTTATTCACCAGGGAGTGTCTACAAGAGTCACCAGGACTCATTGGTCAGAGGTTTGATGGGAATACCACTGAACGTTTCAGCCACATACTAACTTCCACATATTTTCCATTTAATGGAGAATAGTGTGACTAAACAGAGGAAGATGCAATGGGCAGCTTACTCTTGCCTTGGTTGCAAATTTGTTCATGGATCACTTAAAGGAAGAAACCCAGACATCACTTGAATTGAAACCCACTTGCTGTTTCTGTAATGAGGCTAACACATTTGTCATCTGACCCTCTGGGATGGACAAACTCCTTGGTTTCCTTGCACATATGAACTCCATACATCCCAGCACCAGATTCATTATGGAGACTGAAGCAGAAGGAAGACTACCATTTACGGACATAATGG
Source organism: Schistocerca gregaria (assembly GCF_023897955.1). NCBI lineage: Eukaryota > Metazoa > Arthropoda > Insecta > Orthoptera > Acrididae > Schistocerca > Schistocerca gregaria. Next base: position 83,276,577 of record NC_064931.1, read on the forward strand.
TCAAGGAAAGAGTTGATGGCACACTGGGCCAGCTGTGTATTTGATGAAAATCACCATGGAACTGTATATGCATGGAGCCATCTACTACCACTCTGTATAGAGTAATGGGATATTAAAACCACTAGCACACAAAGTGTGCACCATATCAGATACAGAGTGTCTACCCTGGAACTTGAACACCTCAGAAATGTGTTCTGAAAAGATGGTTATTCAGAATGGCAGATTTGGTGTGCTCTCTCTCCAAGCACTATAATATACCTGTGGAGATGGAAGGTATCACTGGGGAAGAGCCCGCCACCGTCCTTATGTCAGACATGCGGACACAGTTGGGAAAGATCAGATGCTTACTGGAAAAGCATGAAGTAAGAACTGTCTTTTTCCCTCCCAATAAAACATGGGCACTATTGGGGAGTGTGGAAGGTGACCTCAGTTTGCAATAGGCTTGATATATCAGACTCTGTGCTAATGTTGTAAGACATATATTCAACAAACAGTGGGAGCCATGGAAGATACATGTTGAGAACACCAGTAACACACTCTACTAATGTATCTCAACAACTCAGCAGTCACAGAGAGCTGTATATCCAAAAATCATGCAATGGAGTATGAATGTACACTGGGACAGTGTCATTAGAGAAGCAATCAAAATTTGCATCACGGACAATCACATCAACTGGGACTGCAGCTATAATCTCAGAGAATGTTGGGAACCAGCACTGGGTCTAATTAAGAACACACTCAGCAACGACAATGATCTGATGGCAAGGGTGGACAGAGTAACTTCACCTATGGTACCACAAATGATGCTGCCCCTGCCTCTGCACCATTGGCTCGGGCATGGACTACACAGAAAATGGCTGGTAGGAGGAATCTGTGCATCCCCAGGAGGTCAGTTTGTCAGTGCACCTGATGATGGAAACATGTCTATCCACTCAAATAATGTGCCTGTTGCACATTACGAACTAGCAGTACATCCGTGGACTTTTGATCAAGAAATGAGTGGCGTCAACAAGTACGAACAACATATCTTCACCATCACAAGAACTTTGACTCTTTAACTTAATGGCCTGCACCATCTTGATTATTCAGTTCACTGTATGACTTGCTGTAATGTGGACGTTTGTATTTACCAATATGAAATATATCAAGTCTTACAGTATTAAGTGGGTTTTCCTTGGGCTACAACCCAACTGAAATCCCACAGTGGTGACCCTCCAAGGACCCCCAAGACAACACTGCAGTATCACAACAGTATTTGGACCAAGGTCCTCCCATGGGTACTCCTTGGCCTACAGTTGTCATACAGGGCACTACGAGTGAGTTCGTCTATGGTGAAAACCCTGTCCTCCCAGTGGAGCTGTTCCAGCCTACCAGCCTTGATGCTCCCACTGCCCTTCTTAACTTAGTAAGCCAGATCCAAACACATTTTGCAAACACTTCCCTGACCCTCCTCCTCTAGCCACACATCCCTCAGCTCCTAAATGCCCTCCAACCTCCTTTCATGCAAGTTTGTTTTTCTCTGTGACAACACTGTCCAGGCCCCACTCCCCCCCACCATATTCAGACCCCTATGAGATCATAAACTGCAATGTTAAGATGATGGACATCTGGGTTAAATGTTCGCCACTCACTGTTTCTTTCCACTACATGAAACTGTCACACCTTGACCCAGCATTTTTCATGCCAGTAAATGTTATGCAGTCTCCCATCCCTGAGGACTTGTGCTAAAGCTATGATGCCTCAGAGCTGCTGCTGCAGCCCTCACTCGAACATGCACCTGCATCACCATCGTCATCATTCCTCGGGTTCTTGCCCTCTCTCTCTATCCACTCTAGTGGTTCTGAAAACCAATGTCCCACCTGAATGTGTGGGGGATGTCACCATCCTCATTGACTACAACCACATCTTCATCCTGCTGCAAGACAACTTGCCCCACCCAACAGGGGACCCAGTTCATCAGTCAATCACCGGCTCCAGCCCGCTCCCATGAGGGGTTGACCACATTCAAATTCGAGCTACGGTGACGCACCTAGGGAGGGTTACACTTCGGATGTTGCCAGCATAGTGGACACAGTCCCTCCCCACAGTGCTCCATCCTCACACGTGGGCCGATGCCTTGTCCACTCACACCACCTACAGGAGTTCCACGTCAGCCTCCCAGTGTGGACCCTTGCAGCTCCCCACATGTGCAGGCAGTGTGGGTGATTTGCAGCATGGTTGCAAACAGATTGAGCCCTGTGTACAAGAGCACAACTTGCCCCAGATGCCCTCTGCTGGAAACAGCATGTACTCTGTGTTTTAGTTCAATGTTTTATTCACAAATTTCAACAAGATGTGTCATATATAAACATCATGTGGATTATCAATTTTGCTTCTTAAGATCAAATTATTTGTACTGCCCTTTTAGACAGTTGTGTGTAATAGTTTAAGAATGCATATATCAGTATTTTATCTTGCCTTCCACCTTCCTCCCTCCCATAGCCATAATTTATGATGTATGGATTTGAATTCTGCATAGTGAGTTCAGTGTAAAGCTAGATGTCATGGAATGTGCTCAAATGCACACTTTTGTACTGTCACCCTTATTTTATAACTCTGGCTGTGTTTTTCATTTTGAAGATGGTGAGAGTTCGTAATTCATGATGAATCAGGTACTATTTTATGTGTGTCATACTGTAAACAATGTCATTATATGTAATTTCAGTATACACCTACAATTACAATTTCCTCAATTTCAAATATTTTCTGTATATCTCATCTAGAGAAATAGTTATCCATTAATGTTTCCTTTCATTTTATTTCAAGATCTGAGGATGATCAGTGCTGAAAATCAAAACTAGTAATCCAGTGTCAACATGTGCAACTGAGACTGTAATAATACATATTGTTAGAATATGTCAACAGTTGTGGAACCTCTTGGACAATATGTCATCCATTATTATAACAATTTTAATCTTTATTCTTCCCACCTTTTTAATATTAGGCATTCTGCAAATGATTTATTTATTTCCCTGTTGATCTGTAGGTAATAAATACTATATAGCTTTTCTTCAAATGTACATATAAATGTTATGTCAATTCATTACAAGAAAAATGTGACATACAAATATATAGAGAAAAAATACACACATGATAATACAGAATGAACCATACATCAAATTTATACATAAATGATTCTGTAATTATAAATTCTTGGCCGGTTCTTCATAAGTCTGTACTCTTATATTTCCTTAGCAGTAAATCCTTTCACACACAACAATGATTCAGTTGGAATGCAGCTGTCCATTAGATATGTAAATATTATACTAATGTTAAAGAGTGAATGGCAGTATTTTTAGTTTCAGCTTAGTGTAAACATGTTAACAAAATGTTAGTGGCCAACATAGTCACATAAACAGTAAAACCATTTTTAGAGCTGAAATACCTTAAGTTCTGCTATAAATTTATATTCATCTTGTAACTTTCTGATACAGACTTTCAGTCTGTCATAAAATTTGATATCAATATGGCTCATGTTTTCTCTGTGTGTTAGTTCCTTTTGTATGCTGTGTATGGAGTGCTGGGCTATTTCAGATGTAACTATGAAAATTAGCATCTGTGTTGATAGTATTTCAATATTTAAGAGTATGGGCTTGCAATGTGTCTGTAGTGAACAGTGTGTTATTATTTGGGTGGCCCTCTTCTGTAATGCTTAACTCTGAATTTCATGGCAAGCAGTAATACCTCAGAATATTATTTTTTATGTTGCAAGAGAGTGAAAATAGCAAAAGTATGCCATTGTGACAGCTTCTGTGGTACAAATGTTTGCAATAATTCTTAGACCAGAAATGGCTTAATTAAGTTTCTATGTCAGTTTTATTACATGGTAACTAAACCTAAATTTTTCATCAACATGGATCCATGGCAATTTTGTAGCTATTGCTTTGTCCAAGGCTTCATTGCACAACACCAGATCTAGATTTACATTTTGATTTATTTTCCCAAATTGCATGTCATTTGTTTCTCTTATGTTTGATATTAGCCTGGTTGTGCTGAACTAATGGTGGACATGCTTGAGGATTTTACCTGCAGTTTATGTACCAATTGCTTTGGTGCCTTATTATCACATTAGTATCATCTGCAAACAGCATGACTTTGTCCACATTATCTGAAGGGTGTACGTCATGTTCATTTGTTGGATGTACTGTCGTGCCACAAGTTACTTTTAGACATTATGGTTTATCTTGATTTGTGGATTTAGAGCTTAATGACATTGTTTCATTTATGAAGTAAGTGCATATCTAGTTTGGTAATCTTCTTTTTTAATATTAAGATTTTCTGCAGTTTCTGATTCTCTGAGGTGCAACATACAATATGCCTAATCGTAAGCTTGATGTTTTAAAGTACTTTTTACCGATGCAATTAGCTGCACATTACACTATATAACTAAAAATTGTTTATATTATTTATGTATGTTTATCGAATAGAAAAATAATGAACATGTGCAACCCAATATATTTTTTTAATGTTGATACTTTTTGATATTTCAATGATTTTTGAAAAAAATGTGAATTCACCACTTTTTCTGGCAGTCATAGTTGTTCAAGGTGATCACCACCAGATCACTGTAATGTGATGTTCCAACTTTATTGCAATATATGTGGAGAGGTTCAATATTCTTTTAATCAAAGTTCTTTAAAAAGCCATCTGCATGCATCGACATACAGTATGTTTATTTTAATTTCTGCATTTATCACGATTTAGGAATGTTTTGATTTTGGCAAGTCCTCTTGCCTCTCACCTTTGAGGTGCTTAATTTCTGTGAGTATCCATGGCAGGTGCACCTGACTATCATTTCATGGGCATGTTACCTTATTACAGTGGTTGTGGTTTTTATTCTCCCGATACTTACACAGTGACCAGTGCAAGCGCTAAGGTGGCTGGCACACAACCATATCAGTCACCCTGATAGCAGGATTCCAGGGCAACATTAAAAATCAAGCATTCAGACGGCTTGTGGACTCACTACAACCAACCCCATAGGGAACAGAAAACTAAGTTACCATACAAGTAGCTTATTTGCCAGAAATGTCAATGTCTAGCCATATTATTTGTAATGTAAAATCACATTTGCAACACTCAAGTGACATTTGGTCATAAGTTCAACTGTTAAAATATAATGGTTAACATTTACATCATAAATGAAATGTAAAATCAAATGCACCAGTTTATAGTTGCAAAAACAGGCACAGGTAATATTTGTCAATTACAGCACCACTTACAATGAAGGGAAAACAATGGTATGGTAAATCATATGTATTATTTGTCATATGATCAGAATATGCAATAGAAATGGGGGATTCCCCTTTGAAAATACAAAGTTGACCCTGTCCAGTCCCTTTTACTAATATCAACTTTTCACCTGCAATTTTTTTTCATGTGATGCATCATTTTTGAGATATTTAGTTGTCTAAAGTTAAAACAAACACTCCGTATATGAATATTTTTCACTATACGTCCTTCTGTAGTTTGTGAATGTTGAGCCATTTCTGTGGTTAAAAGTAACATTGAAGGTGATCCTTAAACATAAAATGTCAACATCCTGATGTAAACTGCCAGCAGACACAGTTCGTTATGCTTGCAGACATTAGACTGTATCTAAATAAGTGAAACATAAAATTGTTCCCAGTACACAGTTCTGCGAGGTATACCACACTTATTTTGGTGTGCATGTTGAAGACAAATAGGTAACATTGGCTCACCACATTATTTGTGGCCATTGCTGGTCTACTATAGAGGGTTGGCTATGTAGAACAAGAATATAAATGCCACCTGCAATTTCCTGAATATAGCTAGAGCCTGCAAATCGTCATGGAAACTGCTATTTTTGTATGGTGGAGATTGCACATTATAAAAGTATCAAGAGCAGAGCAAATATGTACCCTAGCATACCATCATCTATTGCTCCAGTACCACATAATGAAGAGCTGCCAATTCCATCACTGCCAATACAGAATACTAGTGAAAAGGACATAGAGACAAATTCAAGTAATGACTGTGATTTTTGTTTTACTGGTGACTGCAATTTGCAACCACAGCTGTTTACTCAGCTGAAACTGAATGGTCTTGTTAGCAATTTGAAAGTAAATGAATCAAAGGTTGAACTTCTTGTATCCCATATGAAACAATGTACTTCATAAATCCTGTAACATAACAAAATATAAGGTAAGGCATGTATATTTTGCATGTTTCTACCAGATGTAAAAAAAATCTTTGTTTTTATAGTGATGTCAATGGTCTCTTTGAACATATTAAGATTCGTCATGAACCAGATCAATGGTGTCTATTTATAGATATTTCCAGTATAAGCCTCAAACCTGTCTCATTGCATAATGGGAACTAGTTTCCTTCAATACCAGTATCTCATTCTGCACAACTTAAGGAGAATTAAGAAAATATAAAGCTGCTCTTGGAAAAACTAAAATATGAATGTTAAAAATGGGATGTTTGTGGTGATTTTAAAATTTTGGGATTTCCTCTGGGGCTGAAGATGGCTACACCAAATACTCTTGCTTTCTCTGCCTGTGACACAGTAGATAAGATAATCAACATTACACTAAGAAAGAATGACCAACAAGAAAAACAAGATTTAAGAGTTATAAGTGAAGAACATGGTGAATGTTTTCACCAAGACATTCACTGCATAGAAGGAAGGTGTCAGGGACATCTGAACTGTGTTATGATAGGGGACTATGAATGAGTTATAATATGACTGGAGCAGGCAGAAGAACATAAGAGGACCAACCATTCTAATGTACATTTTAGAATGTAACCATTGTTGTATGAAGGTTCAGTGTTATTAAATATTTCTGGATTTATTTTAACCACTTCTTGAGGTACTTTATGTTACATTTTTGTTATACGACTCTTGTTGTCTTACATAAGCATGCAATATTAAATGTTTTATGGGAACTACATACAGTTTATAGTAAACACACAACTAACATGTTTAAATGTTTTCTGGTGGTATGGGCAGTATTTGATGAATCCAACATCAATGAAGATGGTGACAGCACTGTACCAAATAAAGTAGTAAGAACACAATTGAGAAAATTTGTAAAATGGTACAGAATTCACTATTGTTCCTAACCAGTGAAATCACTTTCATCAAGGGCACACAATATGAATGGCCTCAGTTAATTTCTAGAAGAGTGGAAAAAAAATTGGTCCAAGATTTCTGTCTGCAGAGTATAAATGACAAACAGTGGCACTATGTTTTCATTTCATGTCCTTGGAGACAGTGACTGTCCCGTCTTTTATAAGATATAAGACTCCGTACTGATGCATAAAGTGCCTCCAGACTAACATTTGATTTTTTCTTTTTCATTATTTCACTTGTGCATAGTGGACCGACAAATTGACTGGGAAAAGTTTGTTTTAGATATTTTTTTTTAGTTTTTCAAAGTTTCATTCCTTATAAAGCCAAACTGTGTTTACCTGCAGAGCAGTGGCTAGATGGAGGCTGGTTCAGTAGAGGCTGCCACTAGATATCATTGCCAACATGGGCCTTGTTCAGTTGCATACTATTTTCACTGATAAGGTGATGCTCAGGTGAAGCGTCACTGAGAAGGATGTGCTTCCATCATACACTCTACCAACTGATCAGAAGACTGTCAATGGTCCACTGGGGACCACAGAGAAGGCGGGCAAGGGTGTGCTGGGGCCTATGTGATGCTTCTTGGCAGCCAGGTTTCGAACCAATCAGGCAATCAGACTTCCGCATCCCCCTTGGCCAATATGCCCATTAGTCTGTTAATGGCCTCCCAGGTGCCACTTGAATCCTTTAGAGGTAGATTTAAACACCAATTAGTTGTTTTGAACTGTATTCATTTTCTCTCTTTTGAACAATTCCCCCCATTTTCATGCATTCCCAGATGCAAACATCCAGAAATTGCCTTGCATTTTCAAATCCCGTACACAATTTTACAAAATAATGTTGCCTTTCCATTGTTGTAACAAGAATTGACCAATTCAGACCAGAGTAGGCTCATCATCATTAGGAAAGTCGCCATGCCAATAACATAATGATACAGACTTGTGAGAGTGGGGGGCTCTTGGAGAGGTTCCCACTGAATGGATTTCTCTTCAGTTCCAAGTCACTGACCAGAGCGGACTTTAGTCCTCAAACTTTACCCTTTCATTTCTCTCCTGCAAGGAGAGACTGGATCTACTTCAGTTATCTTCTCTCACCTCCTGGCAATCCTTATTGCCAGAAAATAAACCTGTATGGTTTCTTTTTATTAAACATGGGTATTTTATTTACAGGCCCACACCACTCAAAATTCCTGACTACAACCTTCCTCACCATGTGGTTTTACCATGAGATACAAAACATGGTGTTTGTGTATGATCATGCTGTCAAATGTCAGGAATCTGTATTAATTGGAGAACAAAAAATGTTGACCTTATCTGAAAACTGCGCCCTTTTAGAGGCTTCCTATAGCTACCACATCTTAAACTTAGCACCTGCTATGGTGTCATATACAACACATATGTAACAGAGGGTGAAAAGGAAGGTGAGGCATATTTTCAGTGTAATCATCATCATCATCAGTGTTCTACAATATGGCAGGTCTACACATGTAGTTTTCCATGCAGTCCTGTCATTTGCTACCCTCTTTGTTTTCTCATAATTGTTTTCTATCCCTGCACTAACAACCATCTGGTATCTTCTTCTTCTTCTTCTTCTTCTTCTTCTTCTTCTTCCATTCACTGCTCCTTTCATAGCACCCATCTGTAAACAATCTCTTCTCATCCATTGTACAAGCCAATTGTATTTCCTCTTCCTGATTACCCTTAAAATTTCTCTCTGTTCACCGCTCTTCTCAACTCTTCTCAGAACCTCCTCATTTCTCACTTTGTCTTCCCAGTTTATCCCTCCCATCCTCCTCCAGCTCCACTACTCAAATGATTCTATTCTTCTTTCTTCCTCTATTCTCAGTGTCTCAGTTCTCTATAACGCCGTGCTCCATATGAAGCTCTTTGCCAGTCTCTTCCTGAGATCACTGTCTGTATACTGACATAGAAGCCTCTTCTTCTTTTTGAATGCTTTCTTGGCAATTGCTATATGTTTCACCTCCTTATTACATCTCATGTTGTCCGTAATAATGCTTTCCAGATATTTGAAAACATTAACTTCTTCTAGATCTTCCTGTTCTAACTTTATACTCATTCTTACTTTTATTGCACTTATCACTGTACATTTTATCTTTTTATTATTAATTCTCATTCTGAATAATGAAAAGAATGCTAAAACCCCATTGTATTGCAAATGAGGATGTATCAATCTGATAGTAACTTGCCCAATAACTTAGCAGTTGACAAGTGCTTTCTGAATATAATGACAATGTGCTGTATTTATTAGTAATGGCAGCTACTTATAGCACTCTGCTCCCAGAAGTGCTGTTCTTCTTGAAGCAGCTCATGGACTTAATTTTGGATACTGAAAGCTGGGTAAACGTATTAAACCTGTCTGTTAGGATGACATCCACTGAGGCATCCAGAAAATAAATGGATATTAAAATCAGTGTGCACAACTAAAATATACATCAATATTCAAGAATATTTCATGCAAGTCCTTTTTGTAATGTGCCATACATATTGTTCCATGGATAATATATACTGGGAATAGATTTATCAGCTGACAGCTGCTGTTAAGTTTCTAAGGTATGACTTACACTTATTGGAAAATATTTCCTCACACTTTGTTATGGAATTAGCCTTTCATTTAATAATTTAACATCTGATAAAGTTTAAAAATGTCCACACTCTGGGAAAATGATAATAGGTTTAATAGAAAAGTTGTACTTTCATTAATTATGATGTTGGTTTACTGTTGTTTACATTCATATCTGAATTTTATTGATTGCCATGCAGTGAAATTTATCACCTACCTACAGGGGTGCAGAGTTCATCATTGGAGCTCTTCATTAAATAATGGATGCTTTGCTCAGTCTCTGCTTTAAGATTTTTGCTATACAACAGCTTTTCTTCTTCTTCTGATAAAGCTCCTATGGAAAACAAGTACTTCCTAAGTTTACAAAACACTATGAATGAACATTTGAATGCATAAAAGTGAAGTTGTATCACACCATTTGCTGTGCGGAGTCAATGCTGACAGGAATTCTAGGTAGTCTGATACAATGCTCTTTTAACTGCACAACGAATAATAATAACAGAACCACATATTTCTTTTTGTGACTGAGATTAAAGCAGGTAAACATTCTCACACTTAGATGTAAACTGTTTATTATTAATGTATCACAAGCCCCATTTTGTCCCACCTCCATTGCTCCTCTGCCCCTCTTCCTCCTTTTTGGAAGTTCATTCTAGGCTTCATATTCTATAGCAATTTTATGTATTCTATTTGTGATTTTAAGAAATGAATTGGTCTTATGTGAAAGCCGTGGAAAGTATGGAGAACTATGGTTTTCTCTATTAAGAGTATCAAGTGGGAAGCTCCTGTAACTTACTTTGGAAGACATTTTAGAGAGAGTTTTCTCATTTGTTTTATTTATTGGTAGTTTATTAAATATAATTAGATAAGGTTATAATTTTCATTCCTGGAAATCCCTTGATATGGAGTCTTCAATAGTTGTCATGAGTACAATGTAGCTCCATAAACTGTTCAGTGTCTTTCATTTCTACATTTTTCTTGTTCTTTCCCCCAGAATACATCATTTCTCATAAAGTCCGCATCACATTCTTTACTCAGTCATTACAAACTTTCCAAATACACTCCTGGAAATTGAAATAAGAACACCGTGAATTAATTGTCCCAGGAAGGGGAAACTTTATTGACACATTCCTGGGGTCAGATACATCACATGATCACACTGACAGAACCACAGGCACATAGACACAGGCAACAGAGCATGCACAATGTTAGCACTAGTACAGTGTATATCCACCTTTCGCAGCAATGCAGGCTGCTTTTCTCCCATGGAGACGATCGTAGAGATGCTGGATGTAGTCCTGTGGAATGGCTTGCCATGCCATTTCCACCTGGCGCCTCAGTTGGACCAGCGTTCGTGCTGGACGTGCAGACCGCGTGAGACGACACTTCATCCAGTCCCAAACATGTGCAATGGGGGACAGATCTGGAGATCTTGCTGGCCAGGGTAGTTGACTTACTCCTTCTAGAGCACATTGAGTGGCATGGGATACATGCGGACGTGCATTGTCCTGTTGGAACAGCAAGTTCCCTTGCCGGTCTAGGAATGGTAGAACGATGGGTTCGATGACGGTTTGGATGTACCGTGCACTATTCAGTGTCCCCTCGACGATCACCAGAGGTGTATGGCCAGTGTAGGAGATCGCTCCCCACACCATGATGCCGGGTGTTGGCCCTGTGTGCCTCGGTCATATGCAGTCCTGATTGTGGCGCTCACCTGCACGGCGCCAAACACGGATACGACCATCATTGGCACTAAGGCAGAAGCGACTCTCATCGCTGAAGACGACACGTCTCCATTCGTCCCTCCATTCACGCCTGTCGTGACACCACTGGAGGCGGGCTGCACGATGTTGGGGCGTGAGCGGAAGATGGCCTAACGGTGTGCGGGACCGTAGCCCAGCTTCATGGAGATGGTTGCGAATGGTCCTCACCGATACCCCAGGAGCAACAGTGTCCCTAATTTGCTGGGAAGTGGCGGTGCGGTCCCCTATGGCACTGCGTAGGATCCTACGGTCTTGGCGTGCATCCGTGCGTCGCTGTGGTCCGGTCCCAGGTCGACGGGCAAGTGCACCTTCCGCCGACCACTGGCGACAACATCGATGTACTGTGGAGACCTCACGCCCCACGTGTTGATCAATTCGGCGGTACGTCCACCCGGCCTCCCGCATGCCCACTATATGCCCTCGCTCAAAGTCCGTCAACTGCACATACGGTTCACGTCCACGCTGTCGCGGCATGCTACCAGTGTTAAAGACTGCGATGGAGCTCCGTATGCCACGGCAAACTGGCGGACACTGACGGTGGCGGTGCACAAATGCTGCGCAGCTAGCGCCATTCGACGGCCAACACCATGGTTCCTGGTGTGTCCACTGTGCCGTGCGTGTGATCATTGCTTGTACAGCCCTCTCGCAGTGTCCGGAGCAAGTATGGTGGGTCTGACACACCGGTGTCAACGTGTTCTTTTTCCATTTCCAGGAGTGTATATGGTCATCTATTCCAACTTTCTTACTTAATAACAGAATTGTCACTTTTGTTCTGTTAAAAATCTCTATCCACTGCTCATGAAATGTTCAAATGAATTAACATATTTTAATTTTAAAGATGCTTACTTAGATTCATAACAGTAGTTTCAATTGAAAGAGGTTAAATGTATTCATTACAAAGAAGTTAGATATACTAATGACTAGCCACTCTATATTTACGAAGATGCAAAGCTAGTTCTTTTTTCTGATAATACAGGTATAGTAATCACACACAACAAACGAGAATTATCTGAGGAAGTTAGGGAAGTAGCACCTCAGGCAAATCACACCTCCCTGGGCCTGGCCTGTACCAGCGAGTATGTGTGAACCCTGCTTGTCAACCCAGGGCTGGGAATTACGCATTACTCAGTCACCTGTTACATGTAAGGCACGTGGCCCAGCCTTTAGGAGCACACAGGGAGGAAGCAGAAAAAGAGGAACCTCAGACAGCAAAACAGAGGAAGGATAGGAGAAGGTGAACAATGAAAGGAAAAGGGAACAAAAAACAGTTGTGAGACTGTTCTTATGTCAGATACAGACAATGCAGAACATTCTCAAAAAATCTAGACATGTTCCCCAAGGGAGGGGAAAACGAATAGCAAGAGGCAAGAGGATAGACATGCAGCACAGAAGAGAAAAGATGCTGTAAAGGATGGGTTGCCAAAGAGTGGGGAGCCCCCGCCCCCCCTCCCCGGGAGGCAGAGGGGAGGAGGGGGATTTACCACAATGAAGACACTAATCATAAAGATAAATTAATATCATCTGCATTATCGAATGTTTCAGATATCAATTATTAATACACAATATTCTTATTATGTATCTTGTATCAACTGACAAATCTTTTGCGTTGTGATTACGTTGTGCATACCATGGTAATTCTTTATCACATACATTGGGTCTTTTCACCTAATTACATTATGATGTGGACTTCAAACCTATACTGATGTTAAATTATTTAATGGAAGATAGGAAATCTGAATTATAGATTCTACAGTAAGTTTGTACAAATAAGTCACTAATGAATGATAAACCTTCTGGAGAAAGAACAGAAGTTCTGTTAAGATTGTTGTGAGAACTTGTCATAGCAATATTCTTTAAGAAGTATCACATTCATATTTAGAAAATATTTGCAAAATTCAGAAAAATTTCATTGCAACTCAGATCACATAGTGTGAAAATTGTAATCTTTAAATGAAGTAAGCTATGAATGTTCTTGTCATGATTGGTGATTGTAAAGTAGAATATTCAGTAGCAGTAATATTTATGGTTTTCTCTAGTTGGTAGTTATGTAGTAAAAATTAATCTAATACCTTCATGATGTTCTCACATAACTGTGAGATGTCAGGAATATAATGGAATGTAGGGATATTTCATGAATTATTATGTATTAGGTCTCTAGGAAGGTGAAGGAGGAGGGAAGATTAATGTTTAACATCCTATTGACAATTAGATCATCAGGGCTGGGAGAAAGATGATGAGGATGAGGATGATGGTGATGTTTGTACTGATAATTTCATATGGAGGAGACCTGTGAGAAGGGTTGTAATATGCAGAAGTAAATGATGAGGATAGGCACAGGGATTCAAAGTCATGAAATTTAGTATACTTTATCCATTCAATTATGTGGTATGCAATTATGGAGGTGATTGTAACTAACTAAAGAGAAAGCATACTATCTGAATAGTGGTTCTGATGATACTGCAATGTAATGGAATTGTGGTGCATGGAAAAGTTTGATAATTTCACTATGGCAAACATATGGGATACTGTGTTGATGACAACTATTCAAATAAAACTTTACCATGCAATAAGTTGCTGACTTGTATTAATTAAACCTGGCAAATATAAATGATGATTACAATGAAGAATGCATAAGAGGTGTGTGTGTGTGTGTGTGTGGAGGAGAGGGTGGTCAGTATTACTGAAAAAATAATAAAAATCTCTGCCGCTTTAAATTTATTTTACATGAAAAGATTGCCCACATGTTGAGAAATGCACTTAAATGATTAGTGTTTATTTTCTTACTTATTTCAATATGCTATTGTGGCTCTTCCCACTTATCCATTTATATAAACACCAACTTATGACATTTCATGATGTTATGCTTTTCGTACATAGAAATTCAGGTGTACTCATATTAGTTCAGTCATAATTTGAACATGCTATGCATTTTAGTTAAATGAGAGCTTATGGCTGATAGATGTAAGCACTTATGGACACTGATTGACATTGACACCTGTACTCTTATTGAAACTATATGCTATACCGTGAGGATTTTGAGTTTACAACTGAATGCTGTATTGCAAAGACTGAAGTTATCTATTGCATTGTAAGCAATTTAACAGAAATATAAACCTAACATTGCACTTTAAGGAAAGTTAATTATAATTCAGAGAAGAGTTAATTTCAAACTTGAAACTTGTTTTAGTGTAATAATGGCTTACAACAATGCTTCTCTTGCTGTTGATTAAGTTAACTGTTAAAAAATGTCACCTAAAATTCTTTGATTTATTTGTCTGAGAATTTTAACACTTTCATTTCAGCTGTTCAGTTTTTAGAAAATGGGTGTTTTTTGTAATGTGTAGGGAAAGCTGGTTCTGTGTACTAATTCTGGGATTGTACTTTGTAAGACAATTTGTTGGTGACTCAATAAGAAGAAATATCATCACCACTATACTTGAACAGATGGACACTATGATGTAGTTACAATGAAGGGGAAGGATAACATACTACAGAGTAATGATCATGAATGTTGGTAAAGGAATAATCAGAACATATCGTGAGTAAAGACAAGAAGAGAAGATCACACCTATCATAATCTTTCTAATTTTCACCTCTGAAAAAATTTCCTATTTTTCCATTTGTAAATAAAAAATATGTGATTAATATCTGCTTGTTAGCAGAATCCCCAAAACAAATGTTTATGTGCAGAATTCTAGGGGGATATTGTAATGTAACCCTCAAATATCAATGTCTATAAATAATTTCAACTGTACCACTATCATCGTTTAAAAAAAAAGCAAAATTGTCACACACCCCTCCCTATCCAAATAAAACTTCACTATGCAGGAAAGCTGTCTGATCTTTCCTGAATATCCCCACCAGTAACCTACAGCAAAGCTGCAGCACAAGAGGTGGGGATGCCAGCTGTTCCAGCCAGCATTTCCGTCCCACTCTCCACCTTCCAAGAGGCACTTGCCTCAAAGGACCAGCAGATTGCAGATCAGCAACAGCTGATCAAACTGCTGATGGGGAGTGAACACTCACAAACACAGACAAACATCCAACACACACAAGCACCTGCCACAAACATGAGAGATATGTCCTCACTCTCACATCTGGTGGCTCAGGCACCAATGGAATCAGAGCCAACAGAAGACACTAAAAACTCAGAAGACGGACCGTAGCAGCATGTTGGTCCACAACACAAACAGCCAACAAACACACAAACAAGTGAGCCCACAAACTCATGAGGCAACCACTGAGTGCTGCTGCCAACTCCGATAACATGGCAAATTAGCCACACCAGCAACACAGGGAACAATACAAACAACCCTTGTGACTGCACCATACCCACACATAAAAGCAGCTATGCAAAATCCCAACATATCCTTGGCTGGCTTCCCACCAGTCATTATACACAACTATAGAGACCTCAGTATCCTAAACAAAGAATTAAATAAAAAACACAAACGCACCAAATTCTACTCAAAACTCACTGGGGACCACACGGCACTGTATGTGGCAAACAAAACAGACTACTCGAATCTGCTGGACTTTCTGAAAGAGAGAAAGGTAGAACATTTCACGTACAGGACAGTCGTAGAAAAAACACAGCAGTACGTGATCAAAGGGATAGGTTTACAAACCTCAATCAAGATGGTACATGAGGAACACACCACCCTTGGATGGGAATGCATTCATGTAACCCAAATGACAGAGTTTGGCACAGCGAGACCATCTCACAACTACATGGTGGAGGTGGCCAACATGGCCAAGTCCTGCAACCTGTTGAAGTTAAAATTATTTCTTCACATGGTTGTCAGTGCAGAAGTCTACAACATGCTGTCCACTCCCCAACAATGCCACAACTGCCAGCGCCTTGTGCACACAGATATCTGATGTGGTCTCAATCCCCACTGCCGCAAATGTGCATGACACAAGAGTGCAAACTCCCCATCACAGCACCTCCGAAATACGCCAACTGTGGTGCAGCCCATCTGGCCAACTACAGGGGGTGCATTGCATATAAAGAAGCTCTGAGGTGCAAAATAGCAAAACACACCAAAACGACTGCCATCACAGCTCTGAAACCGCCCCCAAGCCCAGTAATAAGTGGAATATCCTATGCTGGAGTGGTCGCTGGGAACTTCAGCAGCACAGAATGGTCAGAGGAAGCTCAGAGCTCAGGACACACACACCAAACACCCCCAGCAACAGACACACAACCGATACACACAACACCCAACATCACACCCTCATCAGATACACCACACAACACCAATAACAATACCACCGCACCACCTGAGATCATGGACCATAGCCCACCACAGGCTGCAGAAGATGCACCAACACAGGGACGACCACAACACCAGAGAAGGAGAAGGAGAAACAATCAGAACAGGAGAAACATGACCACACCACAACAAGCACACAGACAACAGGACACCAATCCTCACAAACACAATTTGGACACCAACACAATGACTCACACAACACACCCACTCACCACAGACACCACACAGGTGCCCACAACTGTTACTTGAACAGCTGACACACAAGCCATCCCTCACCAGACACCAACACAACGAGCAGTGGCCACCAACACAAGCAACAACTCACAGGCTGACACACCCAATATTATCTCAACATTCCAGATAGTAATGGAGACATTATTCCCCAGACTCATGGCCACCAAAGTAGTCATGAAGATTATGGGGTGTGTCACACAACTCTTCACACAGTTCATGTTGGGCTTGCTCAACTGGACTAGCATCCAAGCCATTATCACGCCACTTTTTACATCACTACATGGATAATACACCTCACCAGCCCCAAAACACAGACGCTAACACAAGCTCACAGATCCTGTTTTGGAATGCCAATGGGATAACAAACAAAAGAGCTGAAATGGTTGCGTTCACGGAGTGAAAGGGTATCTGAATCACTCTAGTGAATGAAACACTGCTAATGCCTTGCAAACAGCTAAATATCCCAGGCTATTGCGTTTATAGTACCGACTGAGTGGAGAGACCACGGCCATCAGGGTCAAGTTCAACAGAGCCAACACCACACTGGTATTGCTGTACAATCATCCTAGAGACATAGCAACACGCGATATCAGCACAGTTCTCAACATAGCACTACTGGCAGTGTACCAGGTGCCTGTTATATAAACTGCACATCAACAGACACCGGGGTTTAATACATGACAAAATGCAAACATTTAGAAATGAACAATGTGGACAGAAACTTGCTGGGCTAGATACCACACGTCCTGGTGTGAGGATGCTAGCCAGACACTTCACCAGGGAGAAACATTACATTCCCACTCTACAAAGACCAGACGGCCAAGCTTACTACATGATGGAAAAGACAGAGATTACGGCCACAACACTTGCAGCGTCTTTCATGCCGAATCTGGCTCCTTCAGATCCAGTATTTAAACTCGAAATGGGCCAGGAGGTTACATGACTCGTAGCCCAGCCCATGCGCTATGAAACTAGCTGCACTAGCACAAATGAAATTGCATAGGATATCAAGCATACCAATACTAGGAAAGCCCCTGGACCTGATGGCATTCAAAACTGTGTCCTCCAGGAGTTCACAGATAGAGCCGTAGGATACCTTACACACATAACGAATGTCACTCTAAAACACCAACACTTCCCTGACTTTTGGAAGGTGACCAAGGTCCTGATGTTCAAGAAGCCAGGGAAAGACTACTCCCTCCCACAAAGTTACCAACCCATCAATCTGCTGTACTCACTCAGCAAGATCGTTGAGAAGGCAATATTAAAATGCATCACTAGGCACTGCATCAGCACTGACCAGAGCAATTCAGCTTTAGGAATCAACACTCAACAACACAACAACTCCTCCGTGTTGTCAAACGTATAACACACAGCTACAATGTGAACAAAGCTACAGGGGCCGTGTTCCTGGACATTGAAAAAGCTTTCAACCGTCTTTGGTACAATGGCCTTATATGCAAATAAGCAAAGCTGGTTTACTGGATGGACTCATACGTCTCATACACTCATATCTCACAACAGATGTTTCAATACTGATGCGCAAGGCAAACAATCAACACAACATGGTATCCAAACTGGAGTACCCCAGGGAAGCATCCCAGGGCCGATCTTGTTCAACCTGTACATTAACAACTTTCCAGCAACATAAAACATGATGTTATCCATTTACGTGGATGACACAGCCATCCTTGCGTAAGATAGGAAACTGTCAAACATTAATTCACAAATACAGACAGCACCCAGAACTGCCAAGCCTTGATTGGAATGATGACATATTAAAGTAAGTGCAAAGTAGTTCTGTTTACATGCAGACCGAAACTACTGTGCAAACATCAACACAGTAGACAGATAACACTAGATACATGCCAAATACATTTGTGAGAGAAAGTCAGATATCTCTTTGTGTGACTGGACTGTAAACTTATGTGGGGAAACCACATCGAATACATTGCCAACAGAGTGCACATGAGGCTCAAACAACTGTACCCAATGCTCAACAGGCAAATCACACTGAATGGGACGGTGTCGAGGTCCACATACATGACACTGATTGGACCTATAATGACATACTCAGCTCCCATCTGGGGATATGCAGCTCCTACATGACTGCGCCACCTGTAGATCATATAAAACAAAGTGCTACGAATCATTAACAGTGCTCCATGCTTCACACACACCGTGGATCGGCACAATGAATACTTCCTTGAAACGCTCAAGTGAGTCTTCAAAAAACACGCCACACGACTATACAGGAACTCAAGACACTCGAACAATCCTTTCATCCTTACTCTGGGAAACTATGATCACAACCATAGGTGGAAGCATAAGTGGCTAAAGACACTGCTAGCTAGGAAATAACCACCTATGGCAAGATGACACACACCAACAAGTGACAAACGTCGGCAAGCCCATGCATATCAGCATCATTGACTGGAAATACCAGCTGCTACTAAAGCCAACCAAAATGCTACAGCAGGGAAACTAACAAGCTTACCCACTGATGCACAAAGAAATTAGCAACATCACCCTACATTGTGCATATGATATATGACCTATCGGACACAAATCGATGACCTAACTGTTACAGTTTTGCTGATGCTGACCAAGAGATCAACACTGGCACCCAGTGGAAGCCACTGAGTGATAGCACCGCACAATGTCAAAGGTATCGACATGCATGATACCCACTACTAACAAAGCCTATCCTTGTATCCTTGCACGACCTGTTGCAGGCAGGAAGACATCCACTACTGCTCTTACTACCTGACGTAATTATTGCAGATGTTTTTTTCCCCTTGGCTTTTGCCTTGGCACTTTTTTTCCTCTGCCCTCCAAACCACTACATTTCATTTGACTTTCAACCCAATCTATCTCCAGATGAGCGTGTAATAATGGTTAACCTTAACCAGACATCGCAGTACCCACATCCTGCGACACCTCACTTTAGTGAAAATTAACCCTTATGCAGAGATGGCAGTAGACCTTTCGAGTTGGCCATCATGCTGGTGTGGGTGTGGAGGAGATCTACCTCTGTTTTAAAGAGACAGTATCCTCATACAGAAATATTACCATCAGCTGTAGCACATGCAGTGTTGCACATTGGTTAATGTCACTGACTTGTGTGCTGCAGGTCATCAGCACACAACCAATCAACAGAAATTATCAGGATTTAACATTTATGGATGGTTCTTGGTTGGTTGGTTTGTGGGATTAAAGGGACCAGATTGCTACGGTCATCAGTCCCGATGGTTCTTGAAATATCTTACATTTGTTATGTTTGTACATTCTGGAATACAAACATTCTGGAATATTTGATGTTTGTATAAATTGATGCATACTCTATCCAGGAGGTCAGTTCTGCTCTGGTTGTAAGGTGGCGTCAGCAATAAACGTGTTTTCAGATTAAGTGTTGAGCTTCATTTATGACCCTGCCTTTGGGTTTGGAGTTGATTGTGGTTTTGGTGTGATACTGTGGTGGAAATGCCAGATACTTCAAAACATGTGCATCATCATGACTTTTATTATGCAACATAAAAGCTGTTGTCTACATGGGCAGAAACCAGATACAAGCATCACACTGTTCCTATGATCAGTATACTGAGGAGACAGATGGATTTCAAAATCGAAGTAAGTCAGATGCATATCAGTCTTCCATTAGTGTTTTCTGGGGATCCTAGTTAGAACTTGATGAAATGGCTGAAAGGATTTGATTGTGTCATCAAATACAAAAAGTGAAATGACATTATGTACATCGGAAATGTGTACATTTACTTGGATGGCACAGCCCAGCAGTGGCTTGTGAACAATGAAGAGAAGCTCAGTGGCTGGGACAAATTTCAAGATGAACTGAAGGAAATTTGGTGTCAATCAGGAGCAAGTCAGCTTCATGGAGGAACAACTGAAGAACAGAGCCCAACATCATGAGGAAATGACACAGTCATATATACACAATGTATTGGTCCTATGCCACATTGTGAATCCTAACATAGCAGAGACCAACAAAATCTCACACTTCATGAAATTTACTGAGCTCTTCTGATAAAGGATGTCACATCACAGAGGAATTCATCAAGTGGTGCCAGTGCACCAAGGAAATGCAACAGAAAAATAGTCAGCTGAAAGAAGAATTACTGCCTCTAGAATATGGTCCCTATGACAGCTGTGGAAAAACACCATGACCTCACTTCTCTCATACCAAGTAGTAATAGAAGAGATATAGCCATTTATGGCACCCACAGGTGTCAGATGAAGTAAGCAAAATATATCAGCAGTGACTGACAATCACATACATCAAAAGGTAATAGAGGATATTGAAGAAGAGGTGTACTGGGCTTTAGCATGAATCTATGCTACCATCAAAGTGCACCAAGAAAAATGGACTCAGCCAACTCAAATATATCCAGCCTCCATCAAATGATAACACAGCATCTGACCAATGCAGGTACAACCAACTCTTCTACCAAGTAAAATGTCTGACAGAATAACAGACATTTGGAGGATGGAGGACAATCTGGCAGTCTATTTTCACTGCTGTACATGTTGTGTGCTACTGCAGTGCTAGAATAAAACTGTCTGATGACTATTACACTGCAAGATATCAACCATCACAAAAGTTCTATTCATGTCAGTCAACTGCAAATATTATATTTGAGTTTCCAGCTGAAAGTCACTACTTAATCTTGATCAAGATGACTCCTCAATATGCCAGTCATTCCATGTTACCATATAGAGGTGCTAGCTGATTACCACCCTTATAATTCAAGAAATCTAAGAAAGTCAACCATATATGGAGGTGAGGCCATCACACATGAAAAACCTCCATGGATGACAGTTATCAAGATGACAGTAAATCTCATCAATGTCATCATGAAGGGCCAGACAGTCTATGTAATAGCCACTTCAGGGGTTTCTTTTTCTTTAATGTTGAATGCTTATCATCACCAGCTAAAGAATTTTGTGCTCTATTATACAACAGAAACTGTGCTGAAAGTTGCAAATTGGACATACATCCATCTGACAGGAACATACATTACGAGAATAATTATCAAAGTCAGAACACAGCCCTTTGAATTTGTCATTTTAACAGAATGTAGTCATAATGTTATTTTTGGATGGGACTTATTGGAGATATTACAAGCAATTGTAGAATGTGGAAGATCAGACTTCCAGATTGACAATAAAAATAACAAGTACACGAAACAAAGAATGCTCTGGCCAGTTGCTTGCCACTGGAGACATTGTTTCCCACCATCATAAATGAGACAAGTACCAGTTGTCAATCAAGATGCTCAGTTAAACTGTCAACCTTTTCATGGTGGCAGAATGATACTCAGGCACACAAAACAAATCTACATGATAGCAATGTTCATAAAAATTGTAGCTAGTCAAGGAGAAATTTGGAGCAGTAATTGTCACAAGCAGCCACAACTCACCTCTTAAGGTATGTGGGTAGAGACAGTTGAACCAGTCTGAGAAAGACAGCTTACTGTCACCAAGAAAGAATCAAGCTTCATTCTCAGTACAGGCAATGCAGGGGAGGAAGCTACTATCAAAATGCAAAAGGATCTGGCCTGATCAAGAATAACATTAGTGAGTGATAGCAATTCTTCATCAATTTTAGGGTGTCTTCAGAACCAGAGTAGAGAAAAGACAGACCTAGCAGCCCATGATGAAGCACCACATCAACAGAGGATCATCCACCAATTAGTCAGCACTCATAAAGAGTGTTGCCACATGAATGACAGATTATCTGAGAGAAAAGAGAAAAGGTACTGCAAGATGACACCACTCAAACTTCAGAGAGTGTGTGAAGAAGAAGGGTGCGCTGACTACTGTCAACTGAACAAAAACATGAAGAAAGATGTCTATCCTTTGCCATGCACACATAACACCCCAGTGCATTTGAAAGGAGCAAAGTATTTCTCAACTATGGACATGTAGATAGGTTACTGACAAAACAAGGTTGAAGAGGCTGACCAGCAAAAGCCTGCCTTCATAACTGCTAATGGCTCAATGAATTCTTTTTGTCAAAGCCATTTGAAAAACATGTAAGTTGACCAACAACTGTGTTGAAGTTCATTTAGGCTGCAGGTCTCTGTATGAATAAAAAAAGTGCCTCTTCATTGCCCAAGAAATAAAAGTCTTGGGATGTCTAGTGAATGGTGAATCTGAGAATACCTACTCTACAACTGAGAACGAGGGCCTTGCATTTGTTTGGGCCACCAGCATGTTCCAGCAGTATTTACTTAGCACCATTCACTATTGTGGTGGATCATAAATCTCTATAGTGGCTGACTAGCCTGAATGAGCTATCGGGTGGACCAGTGAGATGGGCACTGAGGCTTCAGCAGTACAATGTCACAATGGTTTATAAAAAAAGCAGATGCAAACATAAGGATGCTCACTGCCTTTCAAGGAATCCTTTGATGGATCACAGCAGCGTGGACCAAACCTCTGTTATCACTGCATTAAATAACATTGCTGCTGAAATGAGGGAAGATTCAGCATTGGAGCGAATCCAGGTGCACAGAAAATAGCAGTCACAGATTTTCTGACACCTTGGCACAACTGTGATGTAAGAAGTTTGCTTACAGCGTACTCATACCACCAGTTATTCATAAAGAACTTCTGTACAAAGGTACTTCCTTGCAAGAACTACTGCAGGAAGATTTCAGATTCCCCCCAAAGAAGTGCAAGGAAGATCTTTCTGTGTTGTTAAAGGGATGCTAACATCTCTGTTTTTAGCATTGTATGATAAGAATAAAAAGACAGAACCTCATGCCAATGCTAGCAGCTTCAGGATAGGGTCTGTTCTAGTAAAAATTCAGGTAGGTGCTGGAAAGGTGATATCTTATGCTTTCACAGTACTCTCCAAATCTGAGAATACCTACTCTACAACTGAGAACGAGGGCCTTGCATTTGTTTGGGCCACCAGCATGTTCCAGCAGTATTTACTTAGCACCATTCACTATTGTGATGGATCATAAATCTCTATAGTGGCTGACTGGCCTGAATGAGCCATCGGGTGGACCAGTGAGATGGGCACTGAGGCTTCAGCAGTACAATTTCACAATGGTTTATAAAAAAACAAATGCAAGCATAACGATGCTCACTGCCTTTCAAGGACTCCTTTGATGGATCACAGCAGTGTTGACCAAACCTCTGTTATCACTGCATTAAATAACATTGCTGCTGAAATGAGGGAAGATTCAGCATTGCTAGAAACCATAGAAGCCTTGAAAAATGAGGAATCAGCAATAGGAACATTGTACAGGGGGAAATATGATCCAGTGGGGTGGAAATGGTTGCTTGTCATTCAATCTCAACTGCAGGCAGTGATTCTGATGTATTTCCACAATGCTGCAACGTCTGGTCAACAAGGATTTGTGAAGACTGTAGGTTGAGACAGATGCAAGCCTCACTGTTAGGTCTCCAGTGACCCACTGTAAGGAATTTCAATGATGGAAGCAATTGGCACACTTGTCTCTGGAGCATCTGGTACCAATTCTGCATGCAGCAATGCCATTCCTCCATACTGGAATCAACCTCTTGGGGATGCTGCTGCAAATGAAAAACAGGAATCAATGGACGATATTTCACACTAACTATATCACCTGATACGCTGTCATCAAGTCTGTGCTGACTAGCAAAGTTCCACAAATGCCAAGTTCCTTGTAAAAGGCATCACTTGAAACACAGAGCACCCTGTGTGATGATCTCTGGTTGTGGAAAAGTGTTCCAATCAAGACTAGTATCAGGTGTAATTTCACTTTGCCCACAGCTGAATGGTATCAATAATGTTTTAATAGGAGTTTAGCAGATATACTCTCAATGTAAGTTGATGTTGACCAGAGAGACTGGGATACAATACCATTCATCATGACATTCACATACAACACAGTGAAGCAAGACACTACAGGATTCAAACCACTCTTTGTGCTCTGCAGTCAAGAGGCCAAAATGACAGTGGATACACTGCTCCTATTTCAAATGGATGACACTCAGGATGACTAGTTGAGGCACTTCAGCACCAGAACTGAAGAAGCAAGGCAGCTGGCTCACATACAGAACCTGGATGCTCCTGGAGAAAGACTCAGGGCACTATAATGTCAACCACAGCCCTGGAGACTTGGAATGGGTTTTTACACCTGTGCTGAAAATGGGGCTACTGCAAATGTTAATAAACTGCTAGTTTGGGCTGTATCATAGCCTTTGTTGCTTGATAGATGTCACATATGAAGTCAAGAATTATGACCCTTCATCAAGAAGGCAAAAGCACAGAGATTTCACACATGTTCTCCATATGAAGCC
Source organism: Schistocerca gregaria (assembly GCF_023897955.1). Taxonomy (NCBI): domain Eukaryota; kingdom Metazoa; phylum Arthropoda; class Insecta; order Orthoptera; family Acrididae; genus Schistocerca; species Schistocerca gregaria. Next base: position 83,301,878 of record NC_064931.1, read on the forward strand.
CAACTACAGTCTAGAGGTGCAAATTGACAATGGGCAAATTGACAATGGGAGGTTCAAGGAAAATGAAGACCCACTTGGTGATTGCAAAGCTTTAATGGAGGGACTACCTTTGATATGCATCATAGTGAAGAGGATGTAACAAAATGAACTGAATCTGAGAATCCCACCAGCACAGCCATATAGAGGAACATTGTCAAGATTTACATCCAATGTGCTGCAATCAGCTCCAATGAGAACTTCTGAAACCGCAGTTCACTGTTTCTTCAGGAGAGCGAGCAATGCTATGAGCTGTGGTGTATGTAATGTGGTCTATCGATTAGCATCATTGATGATGTGCTGCAGGTAGTTAGTTCAAACCCAACTAGTTATTTGTATTTACGATTTATCATTTCTGGAAAGTTCTTGAAAATCATGTATCTGTAATGTTTGTGTATTTGATGTTTATGGACTTGACTGTGGTTTCAACATGACAGTATGTGTAAAAATATGATGTATTTAATATGAATACATTGCTGTTTGCATTTTGTATGAACAGATTAATTTTGAAGTTACTTGGCATGAAACTATGTAAATCTTATTTTATGCAAATTTTGTTAAGCTTAAGTAAAGAATATGTATCAAAAAATCTAAATAATGTCTTTGCCAGTGATGTTCTTCAACTATAATCACTGATCTCCCTCTCTTGCAGTTGGTAGGAAGAATAATCATCAATGAGAGTTTTGTGAAGTTAGTTGTAAAGCTACAATAGGTTTCTCTGAGGACATAATGAATACTTAGAATTATGTAACCCGTGTGAGCAAATAAATATCACATTAATGTGCAAGTTGTGTAATATTTGTGATCCAGTTGTCTGAGCATTCTAAAATGCAGAGGTGTAAAGGAACAAATTATTATTATTTTGTAGCTGAGGTGACCCAACAAATCAGAACATCTATAAAAATTACAGATTTAGTCATACAGGAAATTTCAAGACCATCATACCCCAGAGACGAACACAATGAATCCAAAATAAAAACCAGACAATTCTACAAAATTCTACATTTAACAAAGTGGGCATGTTGTTCAATTACATTTGAAACTGACAAACATCCATGCAGTGAATATGTCATGAGAGAGATATTCATTAGTGAAAGAGCATATTACAGAGTGCAATAAATTTTGACATAGGAAAGGGTATTCATTGCACACATATATAAATTTATGAGACTCTGCACTACAGAAATGCTGCATCTATCAAGTTTTCTCATCACTGAAGTAACAGATAATATTCTTACCAGACTGCCCACTGTCTATACTGTGTGAACTCTGTGAAGTTCCATCCCAGTGAGAGGTAGAATTATGTATAACAGTACTTCTGTGTTTTCTCTTCACTGAGCTGCTCTCTATAAATAAATAAATAAATAAATTGTGAAATGTGTTATGCTATAAGAATTAATAGCTATTGTGTCATATGAAATGCTTCTCACTACAAATAATAGTATTTAGTTAATTATGTAATCAATGCAATAATTAATAAAGTATTTTGACATTGTTTTCTTGTTAACACTTATCTAAACCTTTTGTTCAAACTCTATTGTTATGAGAATTACTCACCTTTTCTCATGTGCTTGTGTTTGTTTGAAGAAGGGTGAAATGAGGAGGAGGAGATAAAACATATGTATGCAGATACGCCCATCCATACTTGATTTCTCAAAATTAACAATTTGTTTCACAAAAGAACACAATTCTTAATCAGTCTAACAATATATATTCTGTATATAATAGCTGGTGGATTTGGGGTGTAGGGAGACTTTACACAGTGCCAATCAAGCAGCCTGAAATTCCAAATTACTTTATTATGACCCTCCACCATGGCTCAGTACAGGAAGTGGCAGCATGACTGAGACATCCAGCAGCCTCCTGCATATTGTCACCTCACAACATTGACAGAGTGCAGCATCAGGTAGGAAGTGGCTCATGACACAACTGCTCCATGCATTCAGGGCCAGCAATGGCCGCTTGTGTTGTGGCATGGCTCATACACCCTATGCTCTCCAGCAGATGGAAGGCAGGTGACATTATCGCAGTGACCCATTACTGTACACTAATGGCTGGCAACCTGCTTTCCAGATCTGAAGCCAAATGTGGTGACGGCTCCAGGTGCTGTGGTTTCAGGTTAGTCCGCCCTGATGCAGAGTTAAACTGTAGAGCCCAAGCATCACACTGTCATGGTGATAGAGCTGTGCTACTAACAGAAGTGACTTAAGTGTTAAATTGCTAGGTATTTATATGCATCTGAGCTGTGCCTGCTTAGGTTTTGCTGTGCCTTTTGGCACATATCTAAACATTTTGGTTGAATGGTAGTTTCCTAGTCCAGCTGGTAGTCTCTGACCAATAATGCAGGATGACAAAGAAATTTGCAGGGAGTCCATTACTTGTTCTCAGATGACAGATGCAGATGTGAAGGGGTTATGATATGCCTGGTGCACAATATGGTTTCCTCTCTCAAGGTGATGTGATGTGATTTATAAAAACTTTGATGATGAGTATGCCTGCCCTCAAGTTTCCATGCCATCCATCACTGGGGTGATGCCACATCAAAACGTCCTACAAATCTGGATATTTCATGATTCTAAAAGCTGACAGAATGGAGACCCACAATGAAGCCACCATATTTGCTGATGATCACCCAGGGTAGTGCAGCACTGAATGCAATGTGATAATATTCATGAGTAGTCCATATTTCCCAGTCATTGCACCATGCCAAATACAGCCACTTCTGTTGTCTTGTGGTGGTAAAGGAAGCCTAAATATTGAATGGTAATATCCTATTCCAGGTGCTATTAGTCTCTGACCAATAGTGCAGGATGACAAAGAAAGTGCCAGGGAGTCCATTACTGTTCTGAAATGACAAACGTAGATGTGAAGGGGTTACGATATGCGTGGTACACAGTACGGCTTCCCCTCTCAAGGTGATATGCTGTGGATGACAAGAAACTTGACGGCAAGTATACCTGCCCTCAAGTTTTCATGCCATCCAACATTGGGATGATGCCACATCAAAATGTCCCACAAATCTGGATATTCCATGATTGTACCAGTTGACCAAATGGAGAGCCACAATGAAGCTGATTCCAAACTGTCAAGCACTGATAATGCTGTCTCACATGTGTATGCAGCATCTCTGTGTTCTTTACTGTACCCACTCAAAATCTGATATTGTTCACACCCATTAAATGCCCTTCCAGGCCTGGTAATAACACCAAACATGAATAACACTAATGCACTCTTCTTGTCAATCTAACTGTCACAGAGAACTGCTGCTCGAACAATTTACATACCCACCAATGGTGTGTAAATAAACAAAATTACATTGTCATCTGACTATGTCTTCTGGGAGCCTCACAACTGTATCTGGACTCTGAAAATTTTAACTTAGCTCAATGAGTTACCCCAAAGATAAACCCACATGAAATTATGGAATGGAATGCTAGCTTGTTTTACTTTCAAATTACTTACATCTGACTACATGTGCAGTGAAAATAAAGATTTTATTAGGTACTTTAGTAGTACTGTTGTATCCTCCTCCAAACTGAATTTACTGTCAAGTTGCAGACCAAAGAATTTAACAGTGTAAATCTCTTCTATCTGCTTGTCATCAGAATTTGTGTACACTGTGAGAGGAAACCTCCTAAAAGCCCTCAACTGCATATAATGTCTCTTTCCAAAGTTTAGTGACTAAATATTGGTTAGGGACCATTTGTTAATGTCCATTTAAATTTCATTAACTTATTTTTCAAACACTGTTGTTGTTTTGAGGATTATTGCAATGTTTATATCCCCTAAAAACAAACAGACTTGGCATGTGAAAATGTTATTGGTGAAATGTCAAATCTTTACAACACCACATGTAATTAGTTACCAAGCGGATGCTGATGGATAGCTCTATACAGGAAACTTTCTTATGTTTCCCACCAATTTGCATCATTTCCTGTTACACCATAATATTCTAATATGCTTAAATGGATATTGTGATTTACACATTAAAATGATTTTCACAGATAAAAAGAGGTACCTCTAGCCTGTAATTTATGGTCTAGTCCATTATGTAAATTCTTGCTGTATGTGTAAATAGCTTTCTCAATATTGAAACCCATTAGAACTCTAAACAGTGACATTATATTATCTGTAGTCTGAGGGTTAGTTGTGTATCACCTTTTCTAAAATTTTAATGGATATGGTAAAAGTGGAACTGTACAGAAATTTGATGATATCTCTTTATCTTCTTTCTTATTCTGGGGCTCAACGTCTTCAGCATATTTAAGCCAATAGGGAAACATTCCAGTGATAGACAACTGATTACACAAATAGCTAAATATGGTGACCATAGCTCCAGCAACTTTTGATTTTAAAGATTTTGTGATGAAAATTACTAGTTCTGGTGTACTCATGTTACTAAATGGTCTGAATAGTCCATGGCAGTGAATACTGAACCCAACAATCCCATAGTTTCAGTAATAGTTATGAATGCTTGTTAAAAAGGTTCACACCACTGCACACATCTATTTCCAGTGTATAATTTACTCTTAGAGCTAGCTGCTACTCCTCATCTCTGGTTTTACCAGTCTTCTCCCTCATTGTATGCCATATTGTCCCTCTTTTGCTGTCTGATGTGACCATCTGTATTTCGTTATGCATTTGCTGTGATTACTATCTTCAATATTTTGCAATACTCATTTTGATAAGATAAAGTGTCAGTATCAGAGCTGTTTCTGACTGGGCTTTTTGTAGACTTTGGTCTAGTCTGTGTTGCCTTTGTAAGAAAATTGTTTTCAGAGAAGATAATGCCACCATTAATAAATGTGTTGTATTTTTCACTCATCTTATGAGCAATGTATATGTCACTTCAGTTCATGTCTTTGAGGAGTTTGCTGCACTAATTGATTTTTATCTTAGTAGATCTTTATCTAGATCAGTACCAACATTTAACATATGGGACGGCACTACATGGTATAAATAGTCATTTTGTGATGGTTTTGACACCTAATTTTATTCATTAGACCTTTCTATAAATATATTACCAAAGGCTGTTTTTGAGCTATTAGCTACTGTAGTTGGGAAGTTCACTGTAGGAATGAAGCTGATTGACAATGCTACTGGCTGTAATAAATTATTACAGAAATAATTTCTACAACAGTATATTAAAATCACATGCAACCACTATTTTTTCTTTTTTTTTAAATTTTACTGGTAAATTGGCCAATAGATCCTCAATGTGATTTAAGAGCAGATTAAAATTATATGCAGGTGCTCAGGATACACTTACTATTATAAACCACTTATTGTGAAATTAAATTTCTGTTGAACATACCTACATATGCTGTTCCAAGTAAAAATTATTTATTTCTATACTCTTAAGAATATGAACATTCCTGATGAATGTGCCACTCCTTCTTCATTTGTGCTTTACATTAGTGAGATGCTAAACTAAATTCTGCAACACTTGACATACCTATACCAGTGGCCATATGAAGTTCAGAATGGCAGTTTATGTAAACTGAGTTTGATGATTCTAAATCATCAGTGCAAGTAAGTATGTCATTGTTTTTTGATCCTCAGTCATAGAATATTCTAATGCAAGCACTAACAGAGACATAAGTGGATCAAAATAAAATTTGCAGTGATTGCTGAAAAGTTTCAAATAATGTCTGATTGTCCTGATGGAGTATGCTAGAATTATCCTGTTTGACTTCTTTCTCAAGCTGAATGTTTGTTTTAGTTCAAATCTCTTAAACTATGGTTTTTCTCTTGTCCTCCCTACCCTAAAAATATGCTACTCTGACCCCTGTAACAACTGGTATTTTACTACTCAGGACATTGCCTCCCACCCTCCTTAGGTTTTCTGCTATTAGCACAGCCAGTTTACCCTTTCCTTTCCTGTTAGAGCAAAAGCTATTTCTAGAATAATTGCATCTGCTGATCGAATTAACAGGGACCTCACAAATGTGTAATCCTATACTCAACATAAGCAGCTGTTCTGACTCACAATTATCTCTAATGTGGTCGATCATGATATCCCAAACCAGATACAAATTAAACACTGGTATTTCTTTACACGGATACTATCTTTATCAGGTCACACTCAATACTGCACTCAGGATCTCTGTCAGTACTATTACCCACCCCTACAACCATGGCGTTTTCTTTGGTGAACTGTTACAGAGAGATCCTATATCCTCTGTCACCTGAGACAGACCAACACTAAGTTGAATAAAATTGTTGACCTGGTATTCTGATAATAGTTCATATTTTAGCAGTTAGCATGTGCAGGAAATGAAGATTTATGTGGAAGAAGTAAAGATTAATAGAGACTTTTTCAAGCAAGCAACAACCAACAAAAAGTGATAAGTGATGCACTCAACTATAAGAATACATTATGCCAGTTTTTCCCAGTTTGTTCAGCATACGGAATGATTTTTTATAGTCATCTCACCTTTCAACTCCATCTCAATCCCTATCTATAATAATTAATGTAATATAACATTAAAATAGGAGAGGGAGAAACTGACCTTTTTAAATGACAGAAATAATTTGTTAAACTGTAAAACTCCCATTTACCTCCACAGTAGTCATCGTGTGCAGTCTGAGGAGGAGTGTTGCCTCTTATACTACTTTCCCATGATGCCACTGCACTATCAACAGATGGCAAAGCTGAACAAAACTGTCTTCCATGGATCAAACCTTCTGCTTGAATTTCAATAAGAGGACTTTCTGAAAAAGTATTCTATATGTTACTATTTTAACCAACAGGCAAACTATTATTTTGTATTACATTGATAAAAATAATGCTCCTAAAATAGTTGTAGAAAACTTTTAAAAATAAATTATCTGGATCTATGTATAAGTTTAAGTGCTTGAAATGTACCATCTGTTAAATGTGACTTGAAATTTCATCATCATTAGCAAGCAGTTCTGTTTATTTGCTTCAATATTTTACAATGCATATTTAAACATAGATACTCACTACATCTGTAGATTCTAGATCTGTAGGCTAATAGACAAATAAATCCAAATAATCAAAATAAAAGTCACTATTAACACCTATGAGAAATCAAAATTTTGCGCTAGTCTGGGATTTGTATCTGAGCAACTACATGCAAAGAGAATTCTCTTCTAACAATGGATACTCCATGTTGGAAGGTCAACAATATTAGGAAAAGGATAGGTTGCTTCTCACTGTATACATGAGCTGTTGAGTTGACAGGCACAAGAAAATGTGTGCACCTTTTTTGCTGAAGAAGGCTATGGCCAAAGCCATAAAGTGTAACAGTCTTTTCATTGTACCTCTCTGCAACTCAGTAGATTATCTCTATGGTGAGTAGCAATCTACTTTTTTTTACTATTAAAAAGAAATCTTGATCACAATCGATCGAAACTAGTCACCATAATAAATAAATTGTGATCAAGATTGTTTTTAATAGTAAATATCAGTAACAAATTGATCACTGCCACTCCCATAATGTATTCAAAAGTAATTAATCTACTCTTTTACTAATATTGTTCTGATGGACCTATTCCAGCATGTAAAGTAGATCAGCTCAAAGCTGTAAGTTGTCACTTGTTTCTCTCCATTCCTGTCAGGCTACATATAAATTAATAAATTGTTCCAATTAGATTTAAGACTGAATCCAGTGCATTATCTTAAATTATTACAATTCCATTGTGGTGAATACTCTTGTAAAAAGTGCAACATCTCATTTTGGTTACAATCCTGAGACGCTGATTAAATCAGATTCTCTGTCACTGATTTATTTGAGAGGTCTTATTCCTACTGCATTATAGGATAGCCCATGAAGATTTTCATAAGAATGACAAATATTAGTTTGAGTTGATTTGTGATGGCTTATTTGGAATTGTTCTGATTACTTAAGTCACATTTAAGTGTAATAGCCTTGACTGAGCCTACACTTTTAACTGCTCACCATCATTCAGCAGAACATGTTCTTATTTACAATGTAAGAAAACTTATTTACAAAGTCGTTATCTTGTGAATCAAACTACTGAACCTCACATACAGTCATTTTAGCTCTGTACAACAAACATTTTATCAAACAGAACCAAGTCTGAAACACCATACAGTGACACCATTTGAACATGGAATGTTACTCATAACTAATGCCATTTGATTGAAAGCAAACAGTAGTACTGTATTTGTGTGAAGATAACATAGAAAACATTACATTCCGTTATGGCTATACATTTGATGGAATGATAGCAATAACTCCAATAACTGAAATCCTGATGAAATTAGTGTAAAGCAGCAATGTATTTTAGGGATGATAAAAATTGTTTGGTCAACAGAAGAAATCATATCACAGACAAAAGGTGTCAATAACTCCTATATTCCTAGGAAAAATAAATAATATTTTCTACATAGTTTACCAGCTTGCGAAGTGAATACAGGACTTCAAAGCAGTTCCAGTGCTAACAAATGAGGCTGTGTTTGAGAGGAGTTCTGCCATCTTGTTTTTGGTTTTATGTGATTTTCCTAGATCATGTATGCCAGGATGATTTCTTTGAAAGACTATGACTGTGATTCCACCCCATTCTTGTCCAAACTTAGTTTATATTGTGTAGTGACCTTGTCATTAATGGGACTTGAAAATGTAGTTCATCAGGATTAACATGATATTTATTCAAGGTTCTCCAGTAGATGGCTCCATGTTTCTTTAACTTGTTAGCTTGAAGCAATAAAAATTTAGAGAAGAAATCCAGTTCAGTGCACTATAGCATTAAAACTGAAATTTCACTATTAATTGCATACCAACATGCTATTTAATGTGCTATACCAGGTTTTATTTCAGATTGCTGCTTCTTTACTACACATTTTTTCTCTGTAAGTAACAATACTTTAATTAAATTAAATATCTGTTACAGAGTATTTGTAACACAAACTAACTATTTTGTCTTTTTTATAAAAGAAATAGTCTATTTAACTTCATAGCTTGACATTGGATTCAACATGCTCACTTACGCGTAATACTCCTTTCCACTTTCAGAGTCACAGTATCTCCCGAACTCTGAAGAAGAGCAATTCCTTCTGATAGTGGTTTCCCTTGTAGTGACTGACCATTGATGGCTAATAAACGGTCACCAACATGCAATGCTCCTGTTTGTTGTGCTAGGCCACCTACCAACATAAATGAAGTAATGCAAAAGTCAATCTGGGATGAACATATCTTTCAGTAATGTGGAGTAACATCTAATAAAAGTTACTGCACAACAATATACAAATTTATACAAGGAGAGAACCCAAACTCAACTGAAAAATTTTGGTGGTTGTTCAGGGATACTTTATGAGTATTGTGGTATGAAGGGCCATAAAAATAATATTACTATGCAATAAAAACAATAACCAAAATAAAAACAATCTCTTTGGAAGTGTAGGTCTCCGCATATTTGTGAAATAAAAATTTGGTGGTGTGTAGCATTGAATAATTTGTTGCTCCACCCCATCCACTGTAACATGATTGCTCAATTCTTAGAACACTGTCCATAAAGTGCTCATGGTGTTGCTGCTCCAACTAGCTCCACTCTTCAATGGTGTGCCATCTGAGGTAATCAGGTGTGTGAGGCATATTTTCAGCAACTATGTACTGCAGGTTTCAACTGGTACCAGTTGTACTCAGTTGTGTATATGTCAACAGATATTGAAGGCTACTCTATTTGAATCATTTTTATATTTGCCTTTTCCTCATATCTTACCATGTCAAGCTTCTCCTTTTGTCACCACCAAAGTCTAAAACTTTAATAGTAGTGGTGCATCAGAATATGGAACTGTATTAGTGGCAATTGAAAACACTGGCACATGATAATACTATGTATGTTCAGTTTATTCCCACAAAACATACATAATGTTGATAATACCAGTTACAATTCAAAAAATGAGTCTTGAAGTAAATGTGAATAAATACTCAATACTTGCTTAAATACATGCACAATGATATTAGTTCAGTATCTGATTATTTCTATAGTATTCCTACATGACACACTTGACAATGTTCAAATAGTGTTTTGCCACTGTGAGTAACATAACCCGTGCTCTCATGAATAGACTGGCCAATTGCCCTGTCCACCCTAACCTTTTTGCAGCAGCTTGCAACTTCACATTTCTTTTGTCAGTTACAAGAAATGGATAAACAGAATAATAATAATGATAATAATAATAATAAAGAGTGAATATAGAGTCAACCATACTGTATTTTTGTGACTAACCATTTCATGTACCAATAACAATATTATGAAAATGATAATTGTTACTCACCATGTGGTGTAGGTGTTGAGTCACAGACAGGAACAACAAAAAGTCTGATATACACTCCTGGAAATGAAAAAAAGAGCACATTGACACCGGTGTGTCAGACCCACCATACTTGCTTCGGACACTGCAAGAGGGCTGTACAAGCAATGATCACATGCACGGCACAGTGGACACACCAGGAACTGCGGTGTTGGCCGTCGAATGGCGCTAGCTGCGCAGAATTTGTGCGCCGCCGCCGTCAGTGTCAGCCAGTTTGCCGTGGCATACGGAGCTCCATCGCAGTCTTTAACACTGGTAGCATGCCGCGACAGCGTGGACATGAACCGTATGTGCAGTTGATGGACTTTGAGCGAGGGCGTATAGTGAGCATGCGGGAGGCCGGGTGGACGTACCGCCGAATTGCTCAACAAGTGAGGCGTGAGGTCTCCACAGTACATCGATGTTGTCGCCAGTGGTCGGCGGAAGGTGCACGTGCCCGTCGACCTGGGACCAGACCGCAGCGACGCACGGATGCACGCCAAGACTGTAGGATCCTATGCAGTGCCGTAGGGGACCGCACCGCCACTTCCCAGCAAATTAGGGACACTGTTGCTCCTGGGGTATCGGCGAGGACCATTCGCAACCGTCTCCATGAAGCTGGGCTACGGTCCCGCACACCGTTAGGTCGTCTTCCGCTGACGCCCCAACATCGTGCAGCCCACCTCCAGTGGTGTCGCGACAGGCGTGAATTGAGGGACGAATGGAGACATGTTGTCTTCAGCGATGAGAGTCGCTTCTGCCTTGGTGCCAATGATGGTCGTATGCGTGTTTGGCGCCGTGCAGGTGAGCGCCACAATCAGGACTGCATACGACTGAGGCACACAGGGCCAACACACGGCATCATGGTGTGGGGAGCGATCTCCTACACTGGCCGTACACCTCTGGTGATCATCGAGGGGACACTGAATAGTGCATGGTACATCCAAACCGTCATCGAACCCATCGTTCTACCATTCCTAGACTGGCAAGGGAACTTGCTGTTCCAACAGGACAATGCACGTCCGCATGTATCCCATGCCTCCCAACGTGCTCTAGAAGGTGTAAGTCAACTACCCTGGCCAGCAAGATCTCTGGATCTGTCCCCCATTGAGCATGTTTGGGACTGGATGAAGCGTCTTCTCACGAGGTCTGCACATCCAGCACGAACGCTGGTCCAACTGAGGCGCCAGGTGGAAATGGCATGGCAAGCCATTCCACAGGACTACATCCAGCATCTCTACGATCGTCTCCATGGGAGAATAGCAGCCTGCATTGCTGCAAAAGGTGGATATACACTGTACTAGTGCCGACATTGTGCATGCTCTGTTGCCTGTGTCTATGTGCCTGTGGTTCTGTCAGTGTGATCATGTGATGTATCTGACCCCAGGAATGTGTCAATAAAGTTTCCCCTTCCTGGGACAATGAATTCACGGTGTTCTTATTTCAATTTCCAGGAGTGTACATTTGAGCTTATAGGCCTTATTCTAAAGTAGAAAACACCCACACATTCACACAAGCACAACTTACACACACATGACCACTTTCTTTGACCATTGAAGTCGGATTGCAAACAGCAACTACACCTGATGGAAGAAGCCATCTGTGGGTGGTGGGTGTAAGAGGCTGGGGTGGGGAGGGGAGGGATAGCAGGGTAGAAGGAAAGGGGGGGGGGGGGTAGCTGTTGGATGTAAGGTACTGCTCCAATGATCAGTGTGATCACACAGCTCATAAGTAAGAGTGTGTGGAGTTTGGAACATGAGAGATAAAACACAGGAACGAAGAGAAAGAAAAGGATGGACTCTGAATAAAGTAATTCCAAAACAGCACTAGGTTGTAGGAGGGACGAAAAATCTCTAGGCAAAATCAAACAATGGAAAATCCAGGTTGGAATAATGACAATATTATAGAAATTGCTACTCTTCACATAGAGGAGACATTAATTTAGAAGAAGGCCTTTTGGCTGAGAGCTCAAATGTATAGTTACCCTTTTGTTGTGCCACTCTACAACTCAGGGTCTCCTCTATATGGTGAGTAGCGATCTATCTTTTTCATAATATTGTTGTAATTCCATCACGGATTTTCCATCATTCAATTTTGTCTAGAGGCTTTTCTTCCATCCCAAAACCTAATGCTGTTTTCCTTTGTTGCTATTCTCTATTCTCTAACACATTACTATACGCAGTGTCTGTCTGTCCTTTTCTTTCTCTACTTTCCTGTATTTTGCCTGTCACCTTCCAAAATGCACATACTCTGACTTATGAGCCACACTGTATTGACCTTCTCACCCATGCACAGCACGAAGCTACGTGACTGCACTGATTGTCACTGCAGCTTATCATCCACCCACCCCCTCCCAAAACAGCTTTCTCCTCCCCCCCCCCCTCCCCCACCCCCACCAGCCTATTACCCTGACCACCCACAGATTGCTTCTCCTATCACGCACAGTTGTTGTATGCTGTCCAACCTCAGTAGTAGATAGAGGGAATGGGCATGCCTGCGTGTGCGCAAGTTGTGCTCACATGAAACTTCAGAAGTCCTTTTGCCAAAGAGCTCAAGTGTATAGCAGTCTTTGTTGTGCCTGTCTGTGAATCAGTATCTTCTCTATATGGTGACCAGCAATCTGTCCTTGTCATAATATTGGCGTTATTCCACCCAGGATTTTTCATTGTTTTATATGATATATCACATTTTTTGTATCCTGCTGTTTTTCAAAAAGACAAGGCACTACATTTTGATATTGTAATTTGATGTGAAATAAAACTTTTCTGGCTTTCAATAGAGTTGCCATTTATAACCTGTTTAATAAAATTAGAATTATATATTAATACCTTCAGCTGCTGATGGGCATTGATATACACAAACGGGAACAGGTGGAAATGTGTGTCCAGACTGGGACTCAAACCCGGGATCTCTTGCTTACATGGCAGATGCTCTAACCATCTGAGCCACCAAGGGCACAGAGGATAGAGCGACTGCAGGGACTATCTCATGCACACCTGCTGCAAGTTCACTACATTCATAGTGTTCCTACCCAAGACACTCATTACTCGTGGAAGACATTCTTACCACATCCCGTAAGAGTTCGGGTAATATGTGTGTATCCACACAGAAGGAGAAGATCATGGCCAGTATTGCCAGAACTTATAAGGATATGGCATCTTTTCTTTCTGACATTACAATATAAGTATGTAGTTCTGGCAATACCGGCTATGACCTTCATCTTCTGTGTGGATGCACACATATTACCCCGAACTCTTATGGGACTTGGTAAGAATGTCTTCCACAAGTCTGTGTATGTATGGATGGATATGTGTGTGTGTTTGTGTGCGCGAGTATATACCTATCCTTTTTTCCCCCTAAGGTAAGTCTTTCCGCTCCCGGGATTGGAATGACTCCTTACCCTCTCCCTTAAAACCCACATCCTTTCGTCTTTCCTTTTCCTTCCCTCTTTCCTGACGAAGCAGCTGCCGGTTGCGAAAGCTTGAAATTCTGTGTGTGTGTTTGTGTGTTTTATTCATTGTGCCTATCTACCGGCGCTTTCCCGCTTGGTAAGTCTTGGAATCTTTGTTTTTAATATATACACATGGTGTCTATGGTGTCTGTTCTTTCCAGAAGTACAGACTCCATTTTGATCCTGTAGCCAATATGAGTCAAGACACAAATGAATTTATCACACTTAACTCCTAGTGGGCATTCATTTACATCAATGGGGAAAGCTGAAAGTCTGTTCTGTACCAGAATTCAAACCTGAGTCTCCTGCACACTAGGTAACTACTTTGACCTCTAAGCCATACATGCAAAGTGGTCAACACAACTCCACAGTGTGGTGTCACCGCCAGACACCACATTTGCTAGGTGGTAGCTTTTAAATCGACCGTGGTCCGTTAGTATATGTCGGACCCGCGTGTCACCACTATCAGTGATTGCAGACCGAGTGCCGCCACACGGCAGGTCTAGTCTAGAGAGACTCCCTAGCACTCGCCCCAGTTGTACAGCCAACTTTGCTAGCGATGGTTCACTGCCTACATACGCTCTCATTTGCAGAGATGACAGTTTAGCATAGCCTTCAGCTATGTCATTTGCTACGAGTAAGCAAGGTGCCATATTCAGTTACTATAATTACTTCAAGAATGTATTCTGAACAGATAATATTGTGAATCATGTAACATCAAGAGCGACATTCATCATTGATGGATTAAAGTTAAGTATGAAACTAATTATGTCCGCTTTGTGAGTTCTAATTAGACCTCACGTCAGTATAGTCCGTCCCTCCTCACGCCAGCCTGTGTGAGCTAAAACGTGTGCATTTTGGCCTCCTCTCGTAACACGGTGTTGGCTCTACTGCCAACACAACACACAGACTACCCAAGCATGCCTCCTATTGCACCCAAATTTTCAACTAATGCACACACTACTGACATAGTGCCCCTACCCATTATTCTCATTACTCACAGTGTTTCATCAGTTCCTAAAAGAGTTCATGCATAGTGTGCATCTGCACTGAAGGGATCGTTAGCCAGTCTTAATTGTATTATATGTGTGGTACTTGCTTTTTCAGACATGTTCAAAAGAACAGACACCATTCTGATCCTGTAGCCATTGTAAATCAAGACACAGAGGAATTAATGACATTTATCTGCTAGTGAGCATTGATTTATATCAGTGAGGGAAGTTGAAAATTTGTGCCAGACTGGGATTTGAACCCTCATCTCCTGATCACTATGCAGGTGCTCTGTTCACTAAGCCATTCACACATAGTGATCATCACAACTGCATGGACTACCCTAGCATGCCTCCCATCAGACCAAAACTCTCAACGTATCCACATACTACTCATGTAGTACCCCTGCCCAATATACTCATTACTCATAGTGTCCCACCAATTCTTGTAAGAGTCAATGCATGGTGTACATTTGCACAGAAGGAATCACAAACCAACCTCACCTTAATTATGTGTCTGGTGTCTGTTTCAACTCAAACTCATGAGAATCAGTGAAATGCTGCGAGTAATGAGGATAGTGGGCAGGGGCACTATATTAGTACTCTGTGGATAAGTTGGAATTTGGGTCTGACAGGAGTCATACTTAGTTGGTGCACGCAGTTGTGATGACTATTGTATCTGGATGGCTTAGTGGTCAGAGCATCTGCCTAGTGAATAGGAGACCAAGGTTCGAATGCTGGTCTGGCACAAATTTTCAACTTCCTTGTTAATATAAATCTACATCTACATCTACATCCGTACTCCGCAAGCCACCTGACGGTGTGTGGCGGAGGGTACCCTCAGTACCTCTATCGGTTCTCCCTTCTATTCCAGTCTCGTATTGTACGTGGAAAGAAGGATTGTCGGTATGCTTCTGTGTGGGCTCTAATCTCTCTGATTTTATCCTCATGGTCTCTTCGCGAGATATACGTAGGAGGGAGCAATATACTGCTTGACTCTTCGGTGAAGGTATGTTCTCGAAACTTTAACAAAAGCCCGTACCGAGCTACTGAGCGTCTCTCCTGCAGAGTCTTCCACTGGAGTTTATCTATCATCTCCGTAACGCTTTCGCAATTACTAAATGATCCTGTAACGAAGCGCGCTGCTCTCCGTTGGATCTTCTCTATCTCTTCTATCAACCCTACCTGGTGCGGATCCCACACTGCTGAGCAGTATTCAAGCATTGGGCGAACAAGCGTACTGTAACCTACTTCCTTTGTTGTCGGATTGCATTTCCTTAGGATTCTTCCAATGAATCTCAGTCTGGCATCTGCTTTACCGACGATCAACTTTATATGATCATTCCATTTTAAATCACTCCTAATGCGTACTCCCAGATAATTTATGGAATTAACTGCTTCCAGTTGCTGACCTGCTATTTTGTAGCTAAATGATAAGGGACCTATCTTTCTATGTATTCGCATCACATTACACTTCGCTACATTGAGATTCAATTGCCATTCCGTGCACCATGCGTCAATTCGCTGCAGATCCTCCTGCATTTCAGTACAATTTTCCATTGTTGCAACCTCTCGATACACCACAGCATCATCTGCAAAAAGCCTCAGTGAACTTCCGATGTCATCCACCAGGTCATTTATGTATATTGTGAATAGCAACGGTCCTATGACACTCCCCTGCGGCACACCTGAAATCACTCTTACTTCGGAAGACTTCTCTCCATTGAGAATGACGTGCTGCGTTCTGTTATCTAGGAACTCCTCAATCCAATCACACAATTGATCTGATAGTCCGTATGCTCTTACTTTGTTCATTAAACGACTATGGGGAACTGTGTCAAACGCCTTGCGGAAGTCAAGAAACACGGCATCTACCTGTGAACCCGTGTCTAAGGCCCTCTGAGTCTCGTGGACGAATAGCGCGAGCTGGGTTTCACACGATCGTCTTTTTCGAAACCCATGCTGATTCCTACAGAGTAGATTTCTAGTCTCCAGAAAAGACATTATACTCGAACATAATACGTGTTCCAAAATTCTACAACTGATCGACGTTAGAGATATAGGTCTATAGTTCTGCACATCTGTTCGACGTCCCTTCTTGAGAACGGGGATGACTTGTGCCCTTTTCCAATCCTTTGGAACGCTTCGCTCTTCTAGAGACCTACGGTACACCGCTGCAAGAAGGGGGGCAAGTTCCTTCACGTACTCTGTGTAAAATCGAACTGGTATCCCATCAGGACCAGCGGCCTTTCCTCTTTTGAGCGATTTTAATTGTTTCTCTATCCCTCTGTCGTCTACTTCGATATCTACCATTTTGTCAACTGTGCGACAATCTAGAGAAGGAAGCAAAGTGCAGTCTTCCTCTGTGAAACAGCTTTGGAAGAAGACATTTAGTAATTCGGCCTTTAGTCTGTCATCCTCTGTTTCAGTACCATTTTGGTCACAGAGTGTCTGGACATTTTGTTTTGATCCACCTACCGCTTTGACATAGGACCAAAATTTCTTAGGATTTTCTGCCAAGTCAGTACATAGAACGTTACTTTCGAATTCATTGAAAGCCTCTCGCATAGCCCTCCTCACACTACATTTCGCTTCGCGTAATTTTTGTTTGTCTGCAAGGCTTTGGCTATGTTTATGTTTGCTGTGAAGTTCCCTTTGCTTCCGCAGCAGTTTTCTAACTCGGTTGTTGTACCACGGTGGCTCTTTTCCATCTCTTACGATCTTGCTTGGCACATACTCATCTAACGCATATTGTACCATGGTTTTGAACTTTGTCCACTGATCCTCAACACTATCTGCACTTGAGACAAAACTTTTGTGTTGAGCCGTCAGGTACTCTGTAATCTGCTTTTTGTCACTTTTGCTAAACAGAAAAATCTTCCTACCTTTTTTAATATTTCTATTTACGGCTGAAATCATCGACGCAGTAACCGCTTTATGATCGCTGATTCCCTGTTCTGCATTAACTGATTCAAATAGTTCGGGTCTGTTTGTCACCAGAAGGTCTAATATATTATCGCCACGAGTCGGTTTTCTGTTTAACTGCTCAAGGTAATTTTCAGATAAAGCACTTAAAAATATTTCACTGGATTCTTTGTCCCTGCCACCCGTTATGAACGTTTGAGTCTCCCAGTCTATATCCGGCAAATTAAAATCTCCACCCAGAACTATATCATGGTGGGGAAATCTACTCGAAATATTTTCAAAATTATTCTTCAGGTGATGAGCCACAACAGCTGCTGAGCCCGGGGGCCTATAGAGACATCCAATTACCATGTCTGAGCCTGCTTTAACCGTGACCTTCACCCAAATCATTTCACAATTCGAATCTCCGTCAATTTCCTTCGATACTATTGCACTTCTTATCGCTATAAACACGCCTCCCCCTTCACTGTCCAGCCTATC
This sequence comes from Schistocerca gregaria, assembly GCF_023897955.1. Classification (NCBI taxonomy): domain Eukaryota; kingdom Metazoa; phylum Arthropoda; class Insecta; order Orthoptera; family Acrididae; genus Schistocerca; species Schistocerca gregaria. The sequence continues at coordinate 83,320,041 of NC_064931.1, forward strand.
TCTGCGGTATACATTCCAATCAGAGTTTAGGATTTCATTACTGTTTACGTCTGGTTTCAGCCAACTTTCTGTTCCTAGTACTATATGGGCGTTGTGACCGTTTATTAATGAGAGCAGTTCTGGGACCTTTCTATAGACGCTTCTGCAGTTTACTATTAGCACATTAATATTGTTATTCCTTGTTGCATTTTGCCTACTCCTGCCTTGCCGCGTCTCAGGAGGCGTCTTGTCGGGCCTAGGGAGGGAATTCTCTAACCTAAAAAAACCCCATGTGCACTCCACACGTACTCCGCTACCCTCGTAGCCGCTTCCGGCGTGTAGTGCACGCCTGACCTATTCAGGGGGACCCTACATTTCTCCACCCGATAGCGGAGGTCGAGAAATTTGCACCCCAGCTCTCCGCAGAACCGTCTGAGCCTCTGGTTTAAGCCTTCCACTCGGCTCCAAACCAGAGGACCGCGATCGGTTCTCGGAACGATACTACAAATAGTTAGCTCTGATTCCACCCCGCGAGCGAGGCTTTCCACCTTCACCAACTCTGCCAACCGCCTGTACGAACCGAGGATGACCTCTGAACCCAGACGGCAAGAGTCATTGGTGCCGACATGAGCAACAATTTGCAATGGCCACTAGCAGCTAAATGTCATTAATTCCTTTGTGTTGACAATTTTTGGTAGTTATGATAAAGGCCTAGTGAGAGGTGTCAACAGCATGCCCATGGTTGAATTAAGCATGCTACACCATGTGATCAAAAGTATCTGGACATCTGGCTGAAAATGAGTAACTAATACGTGGCGCCCTCCATTGGTAATTTAGTATGGTGTTGGCCCACCCTTAGCCTTGATGACAGCTTCCACTCTTGCAGGCATATGTTCAGTCACTTTCTGGAATGTTTCTCAGGGAATGGCAGCCCATTCTTCACAGAGTGCTGCACTAAGGAGAGGTATTAATGTCAGTCGGTGAGGCCTGACACCAAGTGAGCATTCCAAAACATCCCAAAAGTGTTCTATCAGATTCAGGTGAGGACTCTGTGCAGACCAGTCCATCACAGAGATGTTATTGTCATGTAAAGACTCTGCCACAGGCTGCACATTATTAACAGGTGCTCGATTATGTTGAAAGATGCAATCGCCATCCCTGAATTGCTCTTCAACAGTGGGAAGCAAGAATGTGCTTAAAACATCAATGAAGGCCTGTTCTGTGATAGTGCCATGCAAAACTTTATGGGGTGCAAACCCCCTCCATGAAAAACATGACCACACCATAACACCACCACCTCCGAATTTTACTGTTGGCACTACACACACTGGCAGATGACAGTCACCGGGCATTTGTCATACCCACACCTTGCCATCAGATCGCCACATTGTGTACCTTTATTTGTCACTCCACACAACCGTTTTCCACTGTTCAATCATCCAATGTTTATGCTCCTTCCACCTAGTGAGGTGTCATCTGGCATTTAGTGGCATGATGTACGGCTTATGAGCAGTCCCTCGACCATGAAATCCAAGTTTTCTCACTTCCTGCCTAACTGTCATAGTACTTGCAGTGGATCCTGATGCAGTTTGGAATTCCTGGGTTATGTTCTGGATAGATGTCTGCCTATTACGTATTACGAAACTCTTCAACTGTGGGTGGTATCTTTCAGTCAACAGACAAGGTCAGCCTGTACGCTTTTGTGCTGTATGTGTCCCTTCACATTTCCACTTCACTATCACACCAGAAACAGTGGACCCAGGGATGTTTATGAGTGTGGAAATCTTGGAAACAGATTTATGACACATGTGACACCCAGTCACCTGACCATGTTTGAAGTCTGCGAGTTCCGTGGAGCATCCCATTCTGATCTCTCACAATGTCTAATGACGACTGATGTCGCTGATATGGAGTACATGGCAGCAGGTGGCAGCACAATGCACCTAATATGAAAACCATGTGTTTTTGGGGGTGTCTAGATACTTTTTATAACAAAGTGTATATTTCACATTTAGTTGAATCCTGCCTTTGGAGTAAGGTGTTCTTGAAGTGGGTGTTCTGTTTTCATGTATTATCATCTTGAAAGAAAAACTCCTCTGCTAAATGTTGGCTGTAAGGCTGAAAAAATTAATACAATATTATACAATACTGCATAACCCTCAAATTATCCTTGATAGTGATGAGAAGCAGCTAACATCTATAGATAATAGTGACCCAAAACATCACTGATCTACATTGTTGTTGTACCCTTGGGACTGCACATCTGAGATATACATTGGAATGCCCACCTCCACTCTTCAATGATGATTATAGACACTTGCAATCATCAATGAAGAGAAATTAATGCCATTGATCGAATTTCAATCCTGGATGATCCCTTACCCACTTTCTTCATACATCACAGTGGTGGGAGGTTTGTACCATTGTTTGTGATGGATGTGTGTAGGATAAATTGATTTTGCAGAGCCAGCTACATACAGTAAAGGTTGACACAGCCCTCCCATCTGCCACTGAAAAGGTAGTGTGCAGTTCATCTGCAGATGTTGGTAATGTGCTGGTGTTGTCACCCGAGAAAGCACTTCAGTATTTTATGTCTCACAATAACAGTTGAGTATTTGAATGATATTGCTGTTGTGTATACCAATCTCACAGGCAGCTTCCCAGGCAGACAACCCTTCTAGCCCTAAAGCGACAACATGTACTTGATTTAAGGTTGAACAGTGAAAATCCAAAGTGTATCATCCCAGTCATAGCTGGAGATACAGCAAACTACTGATCTGCAGTGGGGAAGGAGAGGGGGTGGGGGCCACTATGTAAACATGAGGGTGGTGCAAAAGCTTTTTGAGCAGTTTATGTATGACAGAGATAGGGAATTTTGAAGAGCATGTGTACATGTCAGTGTGTAAATGGGTGGGTGTACATAAAAGCATACATGTGCTTGCATGAGCATGCATACTGTAATCAATTAAACAGACTAAGGTAATAAAAAAGCATTAAACAATAATGAGGTTATTTGTATTTTCAAACAATCAACATAGTATCACTAGTAAACAGAACTTCAGTAAGATTTGTAATGTCAAGGTTAGTAAGCCTTTGCATCTTCACATAGTCTGACAAAGCCACATTGGACAAGAACTGCATTATAAAGTAAGGTAATAGAGTAGGCCAAATTATTTCTAATTTGAGCTACTACTGAACATCAAAAGATATGCAATCTTGCAACACATCATATTTGACGCATGTTCAGATATGAGGGACATATTGTTCCACTGATAACACAATTAATGCAGTAAAGAAATCAGGAACTGTGTTTTCACTCACCAGCACTAAGGGCAGATATTGTTATTGGATCAAGCGGTTCTTCACTGCCAGCTATAGTTATTCCAAGAGGTCCTCCATGTCTCACTAATTCAACAGTGTAAACAACACTCTTGGTGTCTGCAATATCTGACAACAATCATTATTCTCTTTCTGAACTGTATTACACGTAACAGACATAAGATCTATCATAATAAAAACTGTTTTATCTAACAGGAAACATTTCATCTAACAGGAAACATGATCTGAATCCCATTAGTTTAATGTCATTACAGAAAATTACTGTGTTTACATAATTTAATGTAATTGATGCTAGATCTGATTCGTAATAAAATTTCCTGTAGGCAACAAATACAAAATACTAGAGTTCTTAAACACTAATTATTATGAACAATCAGCATTAACAGATGCTTCAACATTTTAAGAGCAACAGCTTTCTTTTCAGGTGGCCTTATATACAGTTACAATGTTGTCTGTCTAATGCAGTCTGAAGGTGAGAAAGAGTTTTGAAGTACTTATACTGACAATGCAATAAAAAAATCAACAAAATGCAGCAACAATAAACTTTAATTTGAATCAGAAACATAGCAAAAAATATACCAAATCATTAAAAAAGTAGTAGTACAAAAATTTAAATGTAGAGCAACAATCTGATACTGCAAATAAAACTTTAGGCAAGCAATATAAAACCATAGGTAATCGAAATCCTTACAATAAAAACGCTATAAACATCTTATCCTTCATATCTCTGTAAAGGGATGTCAACATTCACACCTTTAGCTGTGACTGAAATATTATTTTATCTTTAGAATTGAAAATCCAATACAATTAGTAATGCGTAAATCCAGAATTAGGTGTACATGTTGTCATGGTCATCAGTCTAAAAACTGGTTCCATGCATCCCTCTAAACTAGTCTTTTCTGTGCAAGGCCCTTCACCTCTGCATAACTACTGCAGCTTATAGACATTTGAACCTGATTACTATACTCAAATCGTGGTGTCCCTCTACAGTCTTAACTCCCACATCCATAACTCTCTTACACTAGCAAGTTGACAGTTCATTGATGCCTCAGGATGTGTCTGATCAATTGGTCCCTTCTTTTACTCAAGTTGTGCCACAAATTTCATTCCTTACCAATCAGTTATGCACCTCCTCATTAGTCATTTGATCTACCGATATCATCTCTAACATTCTTCTACAGCACCACATTTCAAAAGCTTCAATTCTCTCCTTATCTGATGTTCATTTTTACCAGTTTTTTCATTCTTCTTTAAATTATTATAGCCAGTAATTTGCAACCATGACTTATTAAACTGCTGCTTCAATAATATTTGCACCTGCCAGCACCTGATTTCTTTGGAATAGGCATTATTACATTCTTCTTGAAGTAAAAGGATATTTTGCTTGTTCTATACAGGGTGACCATTAATAGAACTGACAGACTGCAGTGACAGATTTCTGACTGGAAATGGAGGCAAAAAGGTCCTATGAATTTGTGTTTGGAAATGCACTGTTGCAACGGTAGATGACACTGATGAATTAAACTTCCTCTGACGACATGCTCGGTGTTCCTTGTGTGTTGAAGGCTGTATGATTGATGCATCATCCTGTAATCAGAAGAATTATCCAGTATTCCTATCAGGAACAAACCAAGACTGTCTTTGTGTAAGGCCAAGTAGATGGAAATGGTCAAGAGACAGCACAGCTATACCAAAACAAGTACCCTGACAGACACCAACTGCATCACATAGCATTTCAAGCCCTTTCTGGGCATTTGTGTGACCATGGGTCCTTTCAGACAGACAAATGTGCAGAGAGGTGCTGGACTGAGCATACAGGAGATTTGGAGGACCAGGTTCAACAGGATGTTGAGACAAACCCTAGTACAAGCTCCAGGGAGCTAGTCCACTAACATGATGTAAGTCAAAGTATGATTCTGTCAGCTTGTTCCCAACATGAATATTGGACCATTTCTGATGCCTACAGTACAGTGTGTCAGTCGCACAGGCTACAACACAGAAGGAGACATGGCATATAGTCAGCATATAGTCAGAGAAACTTTCACTGGCCAGCATCAGAGCCATCTACCGTGGTAATGAGGCACTTCTGGACACATGCTCGCAGGACCTTTCTTCCTCCATTTCCAATCAGGAATCTGTCCCTGCAGTTAGTTGGTTTTATTAATGTTCACCCTATATATCTTGCATATGATACAGAATAGTGTCAACATGGCTCTCTCAATTATCTTAATAATTCTAAAGGAATGTTGTATACACAAGGGGTCTGGTTTTGATTTAGGTGTTTCAGTCCTCTGTCAAACTCTTCTCACTGTATCATATTTCACATACCATCTTCATCTACTTCCTTTTCTATTTCTATAACATTGTCTTCACAGTTCCTTTCTTTCTATAACTCTTCTATATATCCATTCCACCTTTCAGCCTTCCCTTCTTTGTTTTGTACTGGCTTGCCATCTGTGCTTTTAGTATACACACAGTTGCCTCTCTTTTCACCACAGGTTATCTTTAATTTTACTATAGGTGGCATCTGTCTTTCTGTAAGTCATGCAGGCTTCTACAGCCTTTCATTTCTATTCTAGCCAATCCTGCTTTGGCATTTTGCACTTCTGGTCAACCTAATTTTCCAGACACCTGTGTTCCCTTTATTTGCTGCATTTTGTGTTGGCCAAAGATTTCCAATGGGCCTTTATATTTTTGCCTATTTGACCTTCTGTCACCTTTAGTATTTAGTCACTCAAACCTACCCAGTCTGCTTTTGCCGCATTTCTTTCTGCTGTTTCAGACAGTCCTCACCTGATGCTCTCTGAAATATTTCACTACCAGTGATCCTTTCAATTTATCCAGGTCCTACCTTCCTACAGTTTCTCCAGTTTTAATCTGCAATTCATAAGCAATAAATTACAGTCAGAGTCTGCATGCATCCCTGGAAACATTTTGCAGTTTAAAATCTGGTTTCAGAGTTTCTGTTTACCACTATATAATCTATCTGAAACCTTCCAGTGTCTCTAGGTCTCTTCCACTTATATAACCTTCTTCCATGATACTTCAGTCAACTATCAGCAAGAATTAAATAATGCTCTGTGCAACATTCTACCAGGCAGTTTCCCCTTTCAGTCCTCTCCCCCAGTCCATGTTCTCCTATTTTTCCTTCTACTCCTTTTCCTACTATCAAATTCAAATCCTACATTACATTTACCTTTTGTTTCCCTTAACAATTTGAATAATTTCTTTTATTTCATCAAATATATCTTCATCATCCATGGAGCTACTCACCATATAAACTTGTACTACTATAGTGGGTGTTGTCTTTGTTTCCACCTTGGCTATAATAATGCATTCACTATGCTGTTTGTAATGGCTTACCCATATGTTCACTCCTGCGCTGCCCCTACTTGATTTTGTATTGGTAAACTTGTATTCACATGACCAGAAGTCTAGTTGTTCTAGCTGACACTCTTCACTGACGCCCCTATATCTTATTTCACCCTATCCATTTCTCTTTTTAAATTCTGTAACCTTGCTACCCAGTTACATGATCTAACATCCCATATCTGACATGGAGAATGCCACTTTTTTTCTCCTGATGACAACATATTCCTCATTAGTCTCCATATGGATATTCTAATAAGGGACTGTTTTATACCTGGAATATTTTCCCCAAGAGGGTGAATCAGCATGAAGCCATCTAGTAGAGCTGCATGTCATCTGGAAATACAATGGCTGTAATTTTTCCTTGCTTTCAGTCATTTGAAGTACTAATATAGCAAGGCTGTTTTGGCTATGTTACAAGACTAGACCAGTCAGTCATTCATATTGGTGCCCCTACAACTATTGAAAAAGCTGCTGTCTCTCTTCAGGGACCATGTGTTTTCCTGCCCCCCCCCCCCCCCCCCCCCACAGATAGCTCTCTGACAGTATTGCTATCTATATCATAAAGCATCCAAGCCACTCACCTCAGTAATGCTCATAGTTTATGGATGGGGGAGGATGTCGGAGGTGGGAGCAAGAAGGGGGGTATTGGACATACAATCTAACAACCACCCAATTACCTTAATATATACAATGGATTATTAAAAAAAACATGATCACCATAGAAGAAGAAATGAATACATACACTCCTGGAAATAGAAAAAAGAACACATTGACACCGGTGTGTCAGACCCACCATACTTGCTCCGGACACTGCGAGAGGGCTGTACAAGCAATGATCACATGCACGGCACAGCGGACACACCAGGAACCACGGTGTTGGCCGTCGAATGGCGCTAGCTGCGCAGCATTTGGGCACCGCCGCCATCAGTGTCAGCCAGTTTGCCATGGGATACGGAGCTCCATCGCAGTATTTAACACTGGTAGCATGCCGCGACAGCGTGGATGTGAACCGTATGTGCAGTTGACAGAATTTGAGCGAGGGCGTATAGTGGGCATGCGGGAGGCCGGGTAGACGTACCGCCGAATTGCTCAACACGTGGGGCGTGAGGTCTCCACAGTACATCGATGTTGTCGCCAGTGGTCGGCGGAAGGTGCACGTGCCCGTCGACCTGGGACCGGACCGCAGTGACGCACGGATGCACGCCAAGACCGTAGGATCCTACGCAGTGCTGTAGGGGACCGCACCGCCACTTCCCAGCAAATTAGGGACACTGTTGCTCCTGGGGTATCGGCGAGGACCATTCGCAACCGTCTCCATGAAGCTGGGCTAGGGTCCCGCACACCGTTAGGTCGTCTTCCGCTCACGCCCCAACATCGTGCAGCCCGCCTCCAGTGGTGTCGCGACAGGCGTGAATGGAGGGACGAATGGAGACGTGTCGTCTTCAGCGATGAGAGTCGCTTCTGCCTTGGTGCCAATGATGGTCGTATGCGTGTTTGGCGCCGTGCAGGTGAGCGCCACAATCAGGACTGCATACGACCGAGGCACACAGGGCCAACACACGGCATCATGGTGTGGGGAGCGGTCTCCTACACTGGCCGTACACCTCTGGTGATCGTCGAGGGGACACTGAATAGTGCACGGTACATCCAAACCGTCATCGAACCCATCGTTCTACCATTCCTAGACTGGCAAGGGAACTTGCTGTTCCAACAGGACAATGCACGTCCTCATGTATCTCGTGCCACCCAATGAGCTCTAGAAGGTGTAAGTCAACTACCCTGGCCAGCAAGATCTCCGGATCTGTCCCCCATTGTGCATGTTTGGGACTGGATAAAGTGTCGTCTCACGTGGTCTGCACGTCCAGCAGGAACGCTGGTCCAACTGAGGTGCTAGGTGGAAATGGCATGGCGAGCCGTTCCACAGGACTACATCCAGCATCTCTACGATTGTCTCCATGGGAGAATAGCAGCCTGCATTGATGCGAAAGGTGGATATACACTGTACTAGTGCCGAAATTGTGAATGCTCTGTTTGCATGTGTCTATGTGCCTGTGATTCTGTCAGTGTGATCATATGATGTATCTGACCCCAGGAATGTGTCAATAAAGTTTCCCCTTCCTGGGACAATGAATTCACGGTGTTCTTATTTCAATTTCCAGGAGTGTATTTAGGGTCAACTGCCAATTTCCACACCATTCAGATAACTTTTTTAAATCATTTTGTAATTTGTTTTGGTCTTCTGGTGACTTTATTAGTCAATACATGACAGCATCATCTACATCTACATCAACATGGATACTCTGCAAATCACATTTAAGTACCTGGCAGAGGGTTCATCAAACCACCTTCAAAATTCTCTGTTATTCCAATCTCATATAGCACACAGAAAGAACAAACACCTATATCTTTCTGTGTGAGCTCTGATTTACCTTATTTTCTCATGGTGATCATTTCTCCCTATGTAGATTTGTGTCAACAAAATATTTTGTATTCATAGAAAAAAGTTGGTGATTGGAATTTTGTGAGAAGATTCCGTTGCAACAAAAAATGCCTTTCTTCTAATCATGTCCAGCCCAAATCCTGTATCATTTCAGTGACACTCTCTCCCATATTTCGTGATAATACAAAACGTGCTGCCCTTCTTTGAACTTTTTTTATATACTCCATCAGTCAGTCAGCATCATCTGCAAACAACCTAAGACAGCTGCTCACATTGTGTCCCAAATCATTTATATAGATAAGGAACAGCAAAGGGCCTATCTACATCTACATCCATACGCCGCAAGCCACCTGACAGTGTGTGGTGGAGGGTACTTTAAGTACCTCTATCGGTTCTCCCTTCTACTCCAGTCTCGTATTGTTCGTGGGAAGAAACATTGTCGGTATGCCTCTGTGTGTGCTCTAATCTCTCTGATTTTATCCTCATGGTCTCTTTGCAAGATAAACGTAGGAGGGAGCAATATACTGCTTGACTCCTCGGTGAAGGTATGTTCTCGAAACTTCAACAAAAGCCCGTACCGAGCTCCTGAGCGTCTCTCCTGCAGAGTCTTCCACTGGAGTTTATCTGTCATCTCCATAATGCATTCGCGATTACTAAATGAATCCTGTAACAAAGTGCACTGCTCTCCGTTGGATCTTCTCCATCTCTTCTATCAACCCTATCTGGTACGGATCCCACACTGCTGAGCAGTATTCAAGCAGTGGGCGAACAAGTGTACTGTAACCTACTTCCTTTGTTTTTGGATTGCATTTCCTTAGGATTCTTCCAATGAATCTCAGTCTGGCATCTTTTTACCAACGATCAACTTTATATGATCATTCCATTTTAAATCACCCCTAATGCGTACTCCCAGATAATTTACGGAATTAACTGCTTCCAATTCCTGACCTGCTATATTGTAGCTAAATGATAAAGGATCTTTCTTTCTATGTATTTGCAGCACATTACACTTGCCTACATTGAGATTCAATTGCCATTCCTTGCACCATGCATCAATTTGTTGCAGATCCTCCTGCATTTCAGTACAATTTTCCATTATTACAACCTCTCGATACACCACAGCATCATCTGCAAAAAGCCTCAGCGAACTTCTGATGTTATTTATGTATATTGTGAATATCAATGGTCCTACAACACTCCCCTGTGGCACACCTGATATCACTCTTACTTTGGAAGACTTCTCTCCATTGAGAATGACATGCTGCGTTCTGTTATCTAGGAATTCTTCAATCCAATCACACAATTGGTCTGATAGTCATATGTTCTTACTTTGTTCATTAAACGACTGTGGGGAACTGTATCAAACTCCTTGCGGAACTCAAGGAACACAGCATCTACCTGGGAACCCATGTCCATGGCCCTCTGAGTCTTGTGGACGAATAGCACAAGCTGGGTTTCACACGATCGTCTTTTTCGAAACCCATGCTGATTCCTACAGAGTAGATTTCTAGTCACCAGAAAAGTCATTATACTTGAACATAATACGTGTTCCAAAATTCTACAACTATAACGCTACCTTGGGGAGCGCCAGAAATCAGTTCTGTTTTACTCAATGACTTTTCATCAGTTACTATGAACTGTGACCTCTCTGACAGGAAGTCACAAATCCAGTCATGTAACTGAGATGATATTCCATAAGCATGCAATTTCACTACAAGCCACTTGTGTGTCACCAGTCAAAAGCCTTCCAGAAATACAGAATAAATCTGAAATCCCTTGCCAATAGCACTAAACACTTCATGCAAATATGGAGCTAGTTGTGTTTCACAAGAACGATTTTTTCTAAAGCCATGTTGACTTTATGTCAATAGACCATTTTCTTTGAGGTAATTCATAATGTTTGAACACAATATATGTTCCAAAATCCTGCTGCAAATTGCCATTAATGATGTGGGCCTGTAATTAAGTGGATTACTCCTAATACCTTTCTTGAATATTGGTATGGCCTGTGCAACTTTCCGGTCTTTGGGTACGGATCTTTCGTCAAACGAACGGTTGTATATGATTGTTTAGTATGGAGATAATGCATCAGCATACTCTGAAAGGAACCTAACTGGTATGCAGTCTTCTCCAGAAGACTTGCGTTTATTAAGTGATTTAAGTTGCTCCACTGCTCCGAGGATGTTTACTTCTATGTTATTCATGTTTGCAGCTGTTCTTGATTGAAATTCTGAAATATTTGCTTCATCTTCTTTTGTGAAGGCATTTCAGAAGGCTGTGTGAATCATTAATTTATCATCATCATTAATTTACTAAGTCATGGTTGCAAAAAAGGAACACAAATTATTTACAGGGAGATGGAAAAACTGGTAGAAGCTGATCTAGGGGAATATCAGTTTGGGTTCCAGATAAATCTAGGTGCACATTAGGTTGTACTGACCCTTCAACTTCTTGTAGAAGATAGACTGAAGAAAGGCAAACCTACATTTACAGCATTTTTAGGTTTAGGAAAAACTTTTGAGAATGTTGTTTGTAATACATTCTTGGAAATTCTGAAGGTAGCAAAAATAAAGTACAGAGATTCAAAGGTTATCTACAATGTGTACAGAAACTACACTGTGTTTTAAGAGTCACAGGACACAGAAGGGAAGCAGTAGTTGTGAAGGGAACGAGACAGAGTTGTAAGCTATCCCTCATTTTATTCAACCTGTACATTGAGCGACCAGTAAAGGAAGCCAGTAAGAAATTTAGAAAGGGTGTTAAAGTTAAGAGAGAATAAATTCTTGCTGATAACTCTGCACGCCATTTGCAGATGGCAAAAGACCTTGAAAATCAGTCTTGTGTCTTCATAAATGTTATAAGATGATTATCAACTAAAGTTAAGCAACGATGAAAGATTAAGTTAGATATTACTGTGTGAATTAGATTGGGAAATGAGTCACTAAAAGTGGTGGATGAGTTTCCCTATTTTGGCAGATTAGATTAGATTAGATTAGTACTTGTTCCATAGATCATTAATACAACACTACGTAATGATGTGGAAAATGTCAGGTTACTAAAAGGTGTCTATACAAGATATTGAATAACACAAAATATGACATGACATTTAATATTTTTAATTTCTTTTTGTTTTTCGTGGGGGTTGGGGAAATTACCCACTTACTCTATCCAAAAATTTATCTAATGAGTAGAAGGAGTTGCCATTAATAAATTATTTTAATTTCCTTTTAAATGATATATGGCTATCTGTCAGGCTTCTGATGCTATTAGGTAAGAGACCAAAGACTTTTGTGGCAGCATACCTTACCCCCTTCTGAGCCAAAGTTAGATTTAACCTTGAGTAGTGAAGATCATCCTTACTCCTACTGTTGTAGCCATGTACACTGCAATTACTTTTGAATTCGTTCAGATTGTTAATAACAAATTTCATAAATAAGTGAGTGTGTATATATATTCCCCTAAGGTAAGTCTTTCCGCTCCCGGGATTGGAATGACTCCTTACCCTCTCCCTTAAAACATCCTTTTGTCTTCCCCTCTCCTTCCCTCTTTCCTGAAGATATATAAAGATGATGGGACTGACCAAGCAAAATCGCTGGCAGATCGATAGACACACAAACAAACACATACACACAAAATTCTAGCTTTCGCAACCAACGGTTGCTTCTTCAGGAAAGAGGGAAGGAGAGGGAAAGACAAAAGGATGTGGGTTTTAAGGGAGAGGGTAAGGAGTCATTCCAATCCCGGGAGCAGAAAGACTTACCTTAGGGGGAAAAAAGGACAGGTGTACACTTGCACACACACACATATCCATCCGCACATACACACACACAAGCAGACATTTGTAAAGGCAAAGAGTTCAGGCAGAGATGTCAGTTGAGGCAGAAGTACAGAGGCAAAGAAGTTGTTGAAAGACAGGTGAGGTATGAGCGGCGGCAACTTGAAATTACATTACCCCTCCCCCCTCCCCCTAGTGAAACAATTTACTACAGTTTCAAAATGCACATCACTACTCACTTTCCTAGAACAGCTCCTACAGAGTCCACTCATGGTCAAAGAATATCTATAGTGACGAGAAAAGCTTAAATATGGAAAACTAAAGGAAATATTATGAAATGTATTAGATTTATTGCACTACAAAAGGAATGTAAACTCTGCTAAAGTTTTAAGTTCATTACTACCACAAGTTCAGAAATGTCAGATTAAGGTTATTTTAAGAGGTCAAGTGAATGTAAACAAATGTTTCTTAGAAGTCACACTTCATAGCAATTTCAACCATCTCACTATTGCCAAAGTCTAACATGAAGATACCAAGACTTAAGACAGGAATAAAAGACACTGGTACAGCTATTCACAATAAGAGGTGTTTATAAAATACGCATACATGTACACAGTTTGTTACAAGTGTTAAGTTCAGTATGTTGGTTGGTTTGTGGGATTGAAGGGACCAGACTGCTATGGTCATCAGTCCCTAAGTTCAGTATGTAAACAGAAGTCAGGCCAGTACAATGTCTATCAAAAATTCACTGTACAGGCAAGCCCACAATATAATACACATTAAATGTACTGCAAATGATATTCAAAATGTAAAAATAGACATAAAAGAACAAAAATGTAATCAAAATATGCAATCAAAACTTTTCATTTTGATGAGCAGTATAATCACACTTGTCATTCAGTTTCCATCTTAAATTTATATTACATGTTGATCATTATCTGATTAAATGTATCTCCTTTTTTAGAAACGTTTATTTTGCTATTGTTAGTCTGGCTTTTCTGTCCCCCCTACTTCTGCCTCAGTCAGTTGCCAATGATACAAGTATAGCTATCATACCAAACAGACAAGAATTAACTGGTGAAATTGTAAACGATGTTTTTCAGAAAATTGTTCTCTGCAAATGGGCTCTTATTAAACATTGACAAAACACAGTATATACAGTTCCACACAGTAGATGGAATGACACCATTAATACATATAGACTTTGATCAGATATCGGTAGCTAAGATAGAATATTCAAAATTTCTAGGTGTATGCATTGATGAGGGGTTGAACTGTAAAAAACACACTGAAGATCTGCTGAAACATTTGAGTTCAGCTACTTATACTATTAGGGTCATTGCAAATTTTGGCAATATACATCTCAGTAAATTAGCTTACCACACCTATTTTCATTCTCTGCTTTTGTATGGCATCATTTTCTGGCATCACTCATTGAGTAAAAGAGTGTTCATTGCATAAAAGTGTGTAATCAGAATAATTGCTGGAGCTCATCCCAGAGCATCCTGCAGACCTGTAGACACTTATTTAAAGAGCTAAAGATCTTCACTGTAGCCTCATATAAACACACACAAAATTTCGAGCTTTCACAACCGGCTGCTGCTTCGTCAGGAAAGAGGGAAGGAAAAGGAAAGATGAAAGGATGTGGGTTTTAAGGGAGAGGGTAAGGAGTCATTCCAAAGACTTACCTTAGCGGGAAAAAAGGATAGGTATATACTCGCGCACACACACACACACACACACACACACACACACACACACACACACACACACACACACACACACACACACACACATCCATCCATACATACCTTGTAGGACAGTAAATCTTTGATTTGAGGTGGAGGGTGGCATGCAGTTCTAATTTGCGGTTGGCCTGTAGGAGGATGCTATGAACAGCTGGTGTGGATGTGGGAGAGGAAAGATTGAGGACTTTGATTTGGGATAGGAGTTGACGGGTGTGTTCATTGGCCGAGTCGATGTATAGGTGAAGGATTAGGCGGGTGAGGGCTATGGACTGTGCCATTTGGAACTGGTATAAGGACTGATAGAAAGAAGGATTGCAGCCAGAGATGGGAACTTTAAGTGTGAGGCCTTTGGGGGTAATGCCAAATGTCAGACAAGCCTGAGTAAATAAAATATGGGAGCGTTGTCTGGCTAGGGTGAAGGCATGTTTCCACAAGGAGAAATATATTAAAAACAAAGATTCCAAGACTTACCAAGCGGGAAAGCGCCGGTAGATATGCACAATGAATAAAACACACACACAGAATTTCGAGCTTTCGCAACCGGCGGCTGCTTCGTCAGGAAAGAGGGAAGGAAAGGGAAAGATGAAAGGATGTGGGTTTCCCTTAAAACCCACAAACCCACATCCTTTCATCTTTCCTTTTCCTTCCCTCTTTCCTGATCAAGCAGCCGCCGGTTGTGAAAGCTCAAAATTCTGTGTGTGTGTTTGTGTGTTTTATTCATTGTGCCTATCTACCAGCGCTTTCCCGCTTGGTATATATATATATATATATATATATATATATATATATATATATAGAGAGAGAGAGAGAGAGAGAGAGAGAGAGAGAGAGAGAGAGAGAGAGAGTGTGTGAGGGGGGGGGGGGGGGGAGGGGAACATTCCACGTGGGAAAAATATATATAAAAACAAAGATGATGAGACTTACCAAACAAAAGCGCTGGCAGGTTGATAGA